>NC_134293.1:5874772-6475909 GCF_949628215.1 Phalacrocorax aristotelis | reverse complement strand
GCTGACAGTGGCTGGTATGGTTTGGTTTAATTCAGATTATTATTCGGAAAATATTGGAAAGCCCCAGCCCTAGGCTGGTAGATTCAAAGGAAAGCGTTACTGTTTTCCCTTTTATTAACACCCACGCTGGTCACTAAGCATAGGAGTGCTTTGCTCTGCGGCGGGAAGGGGGGTACAGCCACCCGGGATATTTTGGCTAGTGCCTGCCTGAATACTTACAGCCAACAATTTTTCAACTGGAAAATTACATTGTTGTAACTCCAAGTGTTTGAGGCAACATGATTCCAACAAAATGTGTATTCTAGGGGGAACTCGGAAGAAAAACCACTTCAAGGCACTGCAGCATTCAGAGCCGGTGACGCGATGCTCAAGGAGTAGTCCGCTTTTGTATTTCCAGAATCAGATGTTTCAGTTTTCTAACACTTTCCACAGGTCAGGCTGGAGTGAAATTACATTTTGTTCAAACAGAAGCTTTGAAATAACTGAAATTTTCCCTCTTCCAGAGGACTTCTTTTACAGGAATTGTTTTTCATTTTGGGAACATAACAAAATGAAAATAATGAAACTTCCTCTGAAATATAGGAACAATTTGTCATACATCTAATTTCATCTCTTTCACCGACAGTACAGGAGCTTCAGACTGAAAGTCTTGTCCCTGCTGGAACAGAAATTCAGCATCCCAGAAGGAGGCAAGATTTTAAGTAGAACTCCAAGATACTCACCCACCTTTGACAAAAAAACATCATTAAATACAAAGAATAAAATTCTCAGAGACCCTCAGGATTTAGGACAGCAATTTTTCAGCTCATCTGCAAGGTGGCTTCCAAAGTACCTTGGTCTCCACTAGTAACAGGCGTTGGTTCTTATATTGATCCAACCCAAAGGGCAAAGTGCCAACTTCTGACCCGCCCCTTTCCTGCACCACCAAGGGCTCCCAGAGGCCTGACCCGGTTCATTTCTGAGCCTTGACGCAGCCTCGCTTGGAAAGCGGCAGAAACAATTGAAATTTTCCTCTGTCACCGTGGGCAAAAATACAGTGGCGTCGCCGCAAGTCGTGGGGATTTGATGAATGGTATCTGAAGTGCAGTGCGCAGCGGTACAATTCATCATAACCGAGGTTAATGAAGGAGAATGTTAAATAGCCTGTGACTGTACATCTGACATAATCTGCTAAATTAACTGAAAATCTACTAGCATTGTACTCCTAGCTACCCACTTAACTACCATTAACCCCAGTAACAAACTGTATCACGGCGATACCCAGAATCCACACGAAGATTGAGGCAGCTGTCAGGGGACCCATGTGCTCGGCTGGATGTGGCCTGGCTGCTGCTAGGGCTCGGGCATTGCCCTGGAACACCACCACTGAACAGGGTCGATAGTGGCAGCCACAGTTTCAATGTGATACCAAACTTGGTTGCAGTTTCTTCCCCAGCCACTCTTAGGGCACAGAGCTCTGAACGGCAATAAAGGAAATCATAAATAAGGGAAAGATATGCAGAATAGCTAAACGGTGTAAATTGATGGCAATTTAACTGTATGCAATGATTTATCCAGGTGCATATACCTTAATGGAATAATTTCAACTGAAAGTTATTTGCCTCTGGTACAAAGACAAGTAGGAGACCTAGGCTCACTTCTTTATGAAATACATCCTCATAAGGCTGACCGTCCCGGCATGCCCAGTCTGAGCCAGGTGCAGCCCTTCCACTTCCAGGGGTTGTTTCGAGGCAGTGTCCTGGAGCTGTGGGCATCAGCTCTCCGTGCTGGGTTCAGTGTGGGGCAGCCCTGCGCCCCACAGGGCTGTTGGCATCTCCCCCCCGCAGCAGGGCAGCTCCTGCTCCCACGGCCGTGCCGCACAGAAGCTCTCACACCCTCCCTCCCACCGACAGGGATCTGGAGGGAATTTCTGACTGAGCTTTGGCCTGGGGATTATGATGTGCATCTGCTTAATGAATGTTTACAGTGATCTTTGAGCTCCTTGCGTGGAAGCACTTTGTGCGTGACTTGCTTTCCTATTCGACCCGTTAGGATGGAGCACGCTTTGGGACGGAGCTTGGCTGGGTGCACAGTGTCAGCAATTCATTCAGAATTCATTCTCGCTTGTTGCAAGGAGCATCTCACGGGTAAAAACAACCTGTGCATCCTTGTTGTCTTCTCCAAGGGCCGGTTCATGATTCCCAGCTCTGATCAGGGAGGCAGAGCATGGCACAGGGAGGGGCAGCTGGTGCTGAGAGGCACACGCGGCTGTGCCAGCACCCGACAGCTGGGAATGTGCCGGTGCAAGTGTGGCTGCAGCCTCTCTGCTGTCCTAACCCAGCATCGCACGGCCGGGAAGCACCGCGGGAGTTTGCCCCGTGCAGCAGAACGTGCTGCCAGAGACAGGACACGCACGTCGCAGGTTGTGATCGGCTGCTTGGCCCCAAAGGGCGAGAACAGAAAAAAAACACCATACTGAGAAGTGGCAGAAAAGGGGTTGCAGATCCCTGTGCCGTAACAGCTCTGTGCTGTCGCGCAGGGCTCGTACTGCTGTGGCCTTCCGAACGAGACTGGCTCTGCTGCCTGGCTGGGAGTTCAAAAATATTATCAATGCATTTGCTACTCCACTGCAAAGTGGCACCTGTGCTGGAGACCGAATTAAGCGGCAGGTGATAACTGGAAAACCAGGCATTTAATTTTTTAATTGCTTCAAATCCTTTCCTACCTAATCCCTGTTTGCAGCACAACTACTAAAGGAAATCAAGTGATTTAAAAGCAAAAATAGATCTTGATTTCTGTTGATGTCGCCTGCTCAACTTGCAGGAAGAAAGGTATGTTTAGAGGCTGGTTTCTGCTTGGAAGGCCACTGCTCTTCAACGGGGGATTCCAGCTCTTCCCACAGGTGTGTAAGATAATTCCCAGTTTTAAAATGTTTTTCTTCTTGTCCCAGAGGTATAATACAACACTGAACCTGCAAAGTGCAGTTTTCTTAGTTTGTGGTTCCAGTGTGGCCTTTCCTGACCTTTGGACATTTGCCATGAATGCTTTAATCCCTAGCAAGGGTCTTATCTTAAGCAGATACCATAAAGGACCTGAAAAAAGTAGGTCAAGAGACATTAAAGAGTCTATTTGATTCATTGTGAACTGTGGGTACAGCACTGTTTTTAAGCCTGAAATGTCATTACTCCGATAGAGTAAGAGCTGCTACTTTCAGTTTTGTTTCAGAAAATAGTCAGATAGACTGATTGGTAAGAGAAGGGAGGCAGGAGGGACCCTATAGTCCATCCCACATCGGAACAACTCCAATCCCTAGCCAGCGTCATCCTGTACCCAGAGATTGATGCCATCTCCCTGATGCCACCTCACAGAGCCCTTAGTAACAATTAAACTAACATTTTGAAGCAGGTGTTTGGAACACAAAAACTAAATCCTCAAACTCTGGAGAGGCGCCTTGGCTCCAGCAGGCGTGGAGCTCACCGGCCATGCAGGCGGCGTGTGCGAGGCAGCGGGTGATGCTGTGACCGACCCGCCCGTAGCTCAGCATCCACACGTGCACCCCGAGACCCCTGGCAAAGCATGGCTTGAGCCTCCCTTTTGCTAAGGAGGGCAGCCGCCTCGGTCGGAAGGGGCTGAGGTGGGTTTTGTACAGGAGACCGGGCGGTTCAGGGAAGGCTTCTGGGGACCAAATACCCATTTCAAGCAGGAAACCACGGTGGGTTGTTATAAGCAGTTCCTTGTGTTTTGGTGTGGCAGCACCTCATCTGTGGCCACAACAGCTCTGATGGTCCCACAGCAGGGACCCGCAGCACCCCAGGAGGTGTGGGCCGGGGGTCTGGGCTGAGGTGCTCCAGCCGGGGCGGTGCTGCCCGCCCTGCCCGGCTGCCCCTGCCCACTCCCCGCCGGGTGTGCAGGCACCCTGGTTGGCAGAGAGTGTCAGGAAAATGGAAATGCGAGTTCTCCAGCTGCCCCTCTCCCGCTGAGCGAGCCCCGTTCTTTGGAACGCTCCTGTTATACTTTCTTAAGTATTGACAATATTTTTTCCCTCCTTGCAGTGCTTTCCCAGCCTGTGTCTGTCCAGGGTGCAGAGTTTTCATTTCTTTTAATGATTCTCAAGAAATTATTGAGAAATCAAAATATGTTTCAGAGTTATCTTCAAGGCTTACTGTAGTTCAAATAGTTTCTATAAATCCACAGTGCAAATGCTATTTTTCAAAGCTTTACTGTTCCCCAAATGATTGTAATGGTGTATTGACTGACTTTATTGGGGCCCTGGGAGTTTATAAAATAAAAAAAATAGCTTAGCAAACAAGATCTCTTAAAACATATATATGAAAGTTTTCAAAGTTCATCTAATCTATCTCTGTTTTGGGTATTTATAAACCAGACACTGTCATTAAGGTTAACAGCACTTTCCTGTTCCCAGGAATATTGCAGCTATCCATTGACTGGAGCTTCACCACACCTTGCTCGGATGAGTAATGGAGTCTTTCTTCTTGAGGAAGAAAGAACCAGGCAGCTCATGGGGCTGGGACTGGTCAGGGCACCACTCCTGCTCCAAAAAATGCCACCAGGAGCAAGTGCTCTGCCTTCCAGCACTATCTGGGTATTTTCATGTAACAAATTATCTTCCAGCTCAGGGCCATGAACTTTCCTGCATCCTTTCTATAGCATTGCATCATTTTTATGGTGTTTTGCCTTTTGCCCTTGTGCCTGCTCTTCGCTGGAGAACCTCTGGGATGCTTTATGGCCTGGGGATGCGTCAGTGGATGTTCTTCCATTTGTCTCTGGGCTAAACATCTGAAATGCACTTGCCCACGATGTAGGCTACCAGGGTCAGCGGTCCCATCTCAGGTTTGCTCGACCTTGCGTCACACAAATGGCACGCGAAGAAAAGTTGCGTGTGCTTTCCTGTCACGACGTGCAATTTCCAGGGTGAACAGTTAAGGGAGCTTTTCAGGACTCGGCAGGGCAGCGAAGGGGAGAGAGCCCAGCATAACTCTGCCTCTGGCCTCCCGTGGGCTGACAACAGCTCAGGGCTGATGGAGAGGTGAGAGGCACACCCAGCTCCAGCCCACTGGGGGTGTGAAGCTCCAAAAGTTCTTTCGGAACTTAGCAAAGGCACATGAACTTCATGTAAATGACTGCCTCAGTGAAAAGAATTTGCCAGACTTAGAGAAAAAAATTGCTATCACCCCATCTTTTGTTACAGCCATTCTTTTCATTGATAATGCAGTAAAACTGTTCTTTATGGAAGACGGTGAAATCCTAAAGGCAACCTTGATGGCAGACGATATTACCCATTAAGGGCAGCAGATTGTTCTTTGCTATTCAGAAAGCTGATTAAATTGAAATGCTCTTTATATTTCTACAAAGATCTGAATGCCAGAACATAAACTGAACTTCTGTCTTTTGATAGAAAACAGAAGGCATCATTGGTGCTAATCTCTTTCGACATGTTTTCATCATACATTATACCAGACCCTGCCATAGATAGATCGATAGGTCTATCTATATATATATACACAGATATATCTCCAGCTCTGTGTGTGCAAGTGTGATGGCTCCTGGTACATTACCTCTGCGCTCAGCAGCGTCGCCACGGCACCGCCCAGGCAGATGCTCGCTCTGAGTAGCAGCATCCCCATCAGGGTAGCGAAACGACAGCACACACAGCAGGACAGTGGTGAGTCAGGCCAAACGTACTTGGGTTGCAAAGGTAGATGGTTTTGTTTTGAATGCTTTCAGTGTTGGACCCCACAGAGGGTGAGGAATGAGCTCTGGCACTGGCTGCCCAGAGGGTTTCACTTGTGCAGTGACTGAGACCGTGGGGAGAGCTCTGGAGCGGGGAGGAGGAGGAAGGCAGCAAAAGTGAATGCCAGCATTCAGGGACTTCTCAGACAGGTCCCAGATGGTGAGCTGGCGGGAGAAATGAGCTGAGGGGAGGTTATTCGCTGGAGAAGTGCTGGAAAAGAAGGGAAGATACAGAGTTAAGAGTGGAGACCAAGGTTATATTCATTGCGCACTCCTCAGTCCCACAGGCGCTGGCATGGGGGTACAGGCTGTGACCGAAGGGGTGTGGGACAGCTGCTCCCAGTGGCAATGCTGGCGATGCCAGTCCCTGTGTCCATCAGCCCATGGGCTGCTGAGTGCCACCGGAGCAACCCTCCCTTCTTCCCTGCAACTGCTCGAGCTTCTGGTATCCCAATGCATCCATGTAGCAGCAGTAATACAAGATGGATAGAACTCCATACCCTAGATCTGTTTAACCTAATAAATAGTTTCAGTTAATGGACAGCAAAAGGAATGATACTCAGTAAATTTGATTTTATGAGCCTTTCACTTATTTGCTGTGCCCATTAGGTCGGAAGTTAGGTAATGGTAAGTATCCATTAGTGTATTAGCTCAGTGATGAGGGAGCCGAATTAAAAAAGAAAAAAAAAAGTGAAAAAAACCCTGAAGCCGTGTGCATTTATTAAACCCTCTGTTCATTAGCAGTGACTCTAACACCACCAAGCTGGAGGGGGAGTAGATTTTGGTCCTCGTGGGGAAGGTACCAAACCCAGGTACCCAGACCCAGGAATCTCCTTCTGCTTCACCGCAGCATTTATTCTGCAGCCCGTCTGCTACGGGGAGCCCCGGGGGCTACAAGGCAGAGCTGAGGCTGCCCGTCCTCCCCCCAGCCAAGGAAAGACTCCGTGCGGTGGGTCCTTCCTCGGCCAAATAAAAAAGGGGTCATCACCAAGGAAAGGGGCTGCCTTCCTGTGGTGCCGGTGGGACGGGCAGCGCAGGGCTGCTTTTTCTAATCACAAATACATGACCCAGCTCATAAAAATCAAGATAACCATTTCATTGATAATCCTTTCTTTTACTAATTTCCTTTAAAATTTTTACTCTGCCCAGGCAAATTAGTTTTTAGAATCTCTTTTCCCAGTTTCCTAGGTACCCTGGGATTATTTACACACCCCACAAAGAGCTATTTACTGTTCTGGGTAACTCAATGAACATTCACTTGCTTTGAATTAATATGCAGCGTCGTTCCAAGTGCTAGCAATTTACTGATAATTGGAACATTGGCTTACCCTGGAAAAAACATTCAGCCTTACAAGTTAGTTTTCACAAGTTGCATTAATGCGGCAGGAGAGCCAAATTTCCTTGTTTACATGCTAGCAAGGAAAAATGTTGATCGTTAGCAATTAGAAGGTAAATATTCTTCCCTATCACTCTCTGCCCATCCTTCCTCCCCAGCTGTGAGGGGGGGTTGGAGAGAAGCCCCAGGCACCCTCTCCATTGCTGAGGCAGGTTGGCGATGTACAGAAGGGAACCCTTGTGGTGGCAGCTGTGACCCCTCGTAGGGAGCAGCTGCAGGGGTGCCCCTGGGTGACCGAACAGCAATGGAAAGCAGCAGGGGGGCGCAGGCTCTGCAGCCTCCATCCCAGGGACTGCTGCTCCGTGGAGGAGTCAATGCTGAGATGCAGAGGGTGGCCTGAGCACCGCATCCAGCTGCAATGAGGGGTGGGCAAACGGCTACCCTAATTTTTAAGCAGTTTACCAGGTTATCAACTGCAGACGCTGGAAAGGAGTCGGGCGGTTGAAGTGGTTTTGCACAAGCATGTGGAGGAGCAGGGCAGGAGGGAACCTTTCCAGCAGCAGGAGGAATAAGACATATACCCTGAATACACATTGGAGGTACTCCCCAGACGCTGTTTGTAAACGAAATAATCATTGCAGAGAGGTTCGCTTCTGGTTTGCTTACAGCATTCAGGTGAAATATCTGTAGGACTGATACCTAATGAATTGCATTATACTTCGCTCAGCTGGTGATTGATAGTTAAATCTAATAACAGCATCAGTCTCATCAGCAGACACATTTCAATTTCAATTTGTTGAATGCACTCTGACCGTGGACAAACAGTGGGTGTCATAGAGACCTATTGCTGAAACTAATAGAAACTGATACATAGAAAATGAAATCTGTTTTCGCTGCCTGTGTTGTCTGCTCGCTTTCCTAATTTGGTTCCACTTACAAGGGTTGCTTAGCATGCTAACGCTTCACCAGGGGTTTCCCAGATAATGAAAATAACTTTGTTAGGGACCTCAAGACAGGGAAAGAAACAATAAGTTGCATTTGTTTGACACAATTTTGAGTCCCCAGTGGGAGCACTTTAAATCTGTGCAATGCAGAGAGAGGTTTACTGTGCCTTTTGGGAGCCTTTTTCTTCCCTACAGCTTTCTATCTCTTGTATAACCTCCTGCTCAGGCATGCTACGGATCCCAGCTGAAAGTTAAGGCAAAGTGTTCTGGGGTCACTTAAAACACCTGGGTGTTGTTTGCTACCGAATTCAGGCAGCCGTTCGGCGTCTGGCCTTTGTGCGCTGCTATTTCTGTCTTAGCAGGATGTTTATGTGTGACGGCCGTGGCAAATGTCCCTGTACCGCTATGTTTTCTTGGCGGGTGGTGGATGCACGTCACTGCTCGTTGTCAGCGATCGTGTTTTCAGGACATTGTTCAACAATCAGGAGAGCTTCGGTGTCCCACAGCAGCCGACCCTTGTACCGGAGCCTTCCCCTGAACCAGCAGCATGAACGCAGGGGAGACCCCCTGGGCCATGCCCCCCCTTGCACCCCTTTCCGCTGGGGGGTGCCCGTGGTGTACATGCTCTAGAAGCCCCCCAGGGCTGTGTCTCCCCCCAGGGGCAGCATGGGCCAGGGCTGGGTCCCCCTCCCCAGCAAACACCCGCACGGTGCTTGGTGACTTCTGTACAAAGCTGTGCCCTTTGCGGGAGCGACGAAGGGGGGCAGCTCTCCCGCAGGGACCTCAGAACAGCAGGTCCCTTTACTACAAATTCTGTTTCTCTCAAGCTGTTTTTTTCCCCTCATTGAATTTATTGTAGATCTGAAAATCTTCATGGTACAAATATTTTTGGTGATCTTCATGCTTTTTTTTTTCTTTTTTTGACCTGTGAAAACATGTTTACAGCAAAGATTGGGTAAACACCCTGAAAATAAACAACTGTGAATATGGGACTGATAGTGCTAACACAAAAATTAACATATGCAAAATTAAATACTTCTAAAGAATTTTATTTCATTAGGGAATTTGGTGCTTATGAAAGCTGGCGAGCTGACAGCATGGAGAGCTGAAATCTGGCTATTGCAAGAGACGTGCGTGCATGATGGTGTCGCAAGCACCCCCCAGCTCGCCTGCTGCATGAACACATTTGACCCTGCTGGCAGAGAGCGACAGAGGAGAGTTAATTCTTCTGCAGTTGTACTTCCAGCCATTCCCTCCTCTGCATAAGCAGTAACTGGAGCTTGCAGGAACCAGTCTCCTAGCGCCCAGCCTGGGACAATCATTCAACTTCACTTCACATAGGTCTCTGGGTAGAAATAGCTTCCAGTCACTAGCACCAACCTGGGGACAGTATAAACCCGCAATCTAGAGGAGAAATCATTCATAGCCAATTAGCGGTCTCTCGAGCTATCAAGTACCCTTCAGCCTCCTTTATACCTGCTTAGAGAGGCTGCAGAGCTCAGGGCCCCCAAGAAGAGGTTCCCCCGTTCCCTCCTGGTCTTTACAGCCGCTCACGGCCCCGTTCTGCGGCCACCCCGGGCAAAGCTGTGCAGAGCCGATGCCCCAGGGCAGCAGTGCTGGTGGTGATACCAGCTCTCCTGCGTGTGTGGTAGCTGCCCTCCTAGGTGGCCCCTCCACAGCCATCCACAACAGAGGGGTCCTGCGGTCTTAGCTTCAGCGGTGGGAAATAAGCGTGGGCTTGCAGAAAGCCAAGGCAGAGCTAAAATCAGGAGCGATGTCTTCCTCACACCCAGTGCAGTCTTTATTCCCTGAGACCATGCATTCTTAAAGGGTGATTAATATGATGTTTGGAAGAGGACATTAAGTGAGACATCCTATTTACAAAAAGCTTCCTAGTGGGGTATTCAAGCGAGCAGGGATCCGGAGAGAGCGTAGTGTGTGTTGTTGGTAATGTAAAGGGACACCGTTATTTGTATTGCATCGCTGAACTCCATTAAGCCTTTTATTCACCTTGTTCTCAGGACAAATGCTGTTTCATGTGAAGCCATCTACCAATCACAACCCATCAGCAGATCGCTATTTCATTTTTTATGCCTGAAAGGAAACAGGCTGCTGCTGAATCCTAACGATACACGGCTTACTGTGCCGCTGACTCAGCGTGGCCCGGCTTCTCGGCGAGCGGCTCCCGGTTTGCACCCCCGGCGAGGCCGCTCCTCACTGGCGACACCAGCCCCTGCCAGCAGAAGCCCGTCTGGGCTGGCGAGGACAGGCACACCCAGAGACGGGTCCCTTTGCAGGGGTTATCCTCATCATGGCAAGGCCTCTTTTCCAGCACGTCCCCTTGCCCGCTCGTCGTCAGAGCTGGTCGGGGTGAGGAGGTCCCTGTCAGTGCCTCTACGGACGCTGGCCTCTCCCAGAGCCCCGGCTGCCCCACCGCTCGCCACCATGCAGGTTCTGGCTGTGGAGCCATCGCTGGCAGCGGGTCTGGGGCCGGCTCGCACGCATCCCCCCGGGGTCTCAGATCCCTCGGCAAAGCTCTGAGAGCAGCCTGCTTCCCTCTGTCTCTGCATTAAGATTAATGTTTAAACAGCACTTGTCCTATAAATCTCTCTCAGAAGCTTACCTCAGAACAAATAGTTAGCAGGAGAACAAGGCATCTATTTGAAAATGACAGGGTTTCCGATCTATTTATTAAGCAGGTAACTGCTCTCTCTTGAAATGTCAGATAGACTCTTCATCTTCCGCTGGATGCAGTTACGAGTGCGTTACGGCAGAAGATGTTGCTGCCTATATTTATTTACAAGGAGAAAGAGTCATTGAGATTAATTGCACAATTGAATATGCAATATGGTAACCAGTTATTTGGAAATGATTGTTTGTATTTAATTATGACATACAGGATAAGTTTAACAGTCATAAATTTTTCATTGGATTGCAAATGCAAATGCAAGCGTTGAAATATATCGGGAAAATACATAAGTCAGAGCCTTCCTTTACAGTAGCCTCCTGTAATGTAAGGCTTTTGATCCTTGGCAGCCTGCAGACCCAGCACACTGTTAGCAGCGTGCTTCCCCCCTTCAGAGAACGGCACATGAAAAGCCATCAGTAAAAGTAGCTCGAGAGTGGATTAGAAACCAGACGTTACTTGTTTCTGCTTGGTTTGCCCTCTGTAAAAAATTTCTTAATGCCGAGCCGTGGCTTTAATGAGCAGCAAGGGATTAACTCCCTCTTGCACTCGGGGCGCAGTCAGGGAGGAGAAAGGACCATGGACTTCACCTCGGTTTGCAGAAAAATAGGAAAACTTTTTGTTTTTATGGAAGTGACTTGTCAATCAGTTTAGCTGGTCTTTCCAGCAGTTGTTCTTTATCAGATTATTTTCCCCACCTTTTCTTTCTTTCTATTCTTTCCTCTCCTGTTTCTTCTCCTTTCCTCATCCCTCCTTCCCCCAGCACATGCACACAGATACATGTTGTTGCTCTCAGCTATAGAAGAAAATGAAGAATAGATATGCAGGGGGAAAAAAAGGTTAATAGCAAGAAATGGTGTGCAAGAAAAATAAATTTTTAAAAAAGAGGGTGGTAATAAAGAGCAAATTTAATTTAAATGGAAAATTTCCATGGGAAAAGTTGTTGTCGGGGGGAGGCAGAGGTAGAGCATTGTTTTTGTCTAGTCGACTCGTTTGAGGGAAGCAGTATTTCCCAGCTGTTTAAAAACCAGCATGATAATGAAAGATGAGTATTTTTCTGTCTCTGTATTTCTGAAGCTAATCTCTCATGGGATATAATATATCACTTAGTGAGTTTCATAATGTTTAATTTTGTATTAGGCAAAGAACAAACTGTTTCCATGTTGTACAATCACACACTTGGGCTTCCTGCACGCTTAAAGGCAAGCACTCCTTTTCTGAGCAAGCACCTATGCCACCGAGTGACGACGTTTTCTTCTTCTCACCATCTGCAGAGCTGGAAAGACTGTTCCATTTCTAACGCAAATTTTAATTGCAAAACGTCTTTTTGACCAAGAAGGTACAGAACAGATTTTTGAACAAAAAAGAAGGATGTTCTTTTCAACCGGACCTCTTGGAAGGTCTCCTGCTGGTGTAGGTTTATTTCATATATTGCAAAAATATATATGGGAGAAAAAAAATGTGGCACAAGCCAAGACCATATTCAGCTCCCTGTGAATACAAGTCTTAGAAAGCAAGGTTTGCTGCCAGTCGGCAAAAGGCAGTCTTTGCAACGGGATCCAAACTGTTTACTCACATGGTTTTGACAACAGACGTCCTATTAGATTTGTGTTACTGGCTCCATTTCAGCAAAAGCGCTTGGAGTTTGGTTTAATTAGAAGTTGATAACTGCTGTTGAAAGGCAGCCTGGTTTAAAAGGCTTTCAGCAATCTTGGGAAATGTTGTGCATTGTTGTTTTTTCCTTTTGATAATTAACTAGCCTGAGTCATATAATTTTATATATAAATATTCTTATTTGCCACATGTGCTAGAAGACTTAAGACGCACTGGCTGTAAAGTGCTTTTCCTGCTGCATCAGGGACAGCCACGGCAAACCCCTGCTCTGTGGCCCCGCGCTGAGGTCTTTGTGCGGGGGGAGCTCCCAGGGCTCTGCTCCTCAGCCTTTGCCAAGCAGAAACTCACCAACATTTGAGAGGAAATAGCTGGGACTGCCTTGTCTCTTTTCGTCCTTCTTGACCATCTGGTATCTTGCACTGCTTCTTTTCAAGTGTCATTTCGGTGCACTAGACATCTGTTTGGTGTGGAAAACTATTTTCCAACTGAAGTAAGATAACCTTGTCAATAATTGGTGGTGGTACTGGGTTTTTCAGATGTTACAGTTGAGGCATGTCTTGCAGGAAGTCAGGCAGCTTTATGTACATTGATTTTCCATTTACATAATAGGTGTGGTATAGCACACTGACTGACTGACCTTGTTTTAAAATACACCTCTGATGAGTTACAAGGGCTGTCAGCTGAACTGCAGACTTCAAGGACCGATGCCCAGATCAGCAGTATCCTTCCGTGGGATTTCCAGATGATGATCCATTATAGGATGTTCTACAGAAAAGTTATCTGCTTGGATTCAGCACAGGGTCAAAGATTGCCAGTGAGCTCCCGGCAGCACAGCGGAAAGCCGGCCTCTCCTGCTGATGTATCGGCTGTATTACAAAGTGGGATTTCGAGGTGAGACATGAATCCAGTGGGTCGCACGGCGGCGTTTTGAGGGCACGTGAATGGGGTACAGAGGTCAGCATCATGCAGGTCTTAAAATAGGATGTGCAGAAAGGGCTGACCTCGAGCTGAAGGTTGCGTTTAAGTGCTGCTAACCTTGTCATCAAACCTTAAGATGAAATATCTCCCCAGATGAGTTCTGTTTATGATGTTTTCAGACTATTTTCATAGCAATATCGTAGCAAGTTGTGGCTGTGATTTACAGCTGTGATGGCAGAGGGTATCCTTCAGTAATGTGGCAGAACAGTTGCTCTCTGCATGGGAGAGCCGAGGGACCGCAGTGCTGGGGACCTTCCCCTGCAGCTGTTTTATTGCCACTTTGGTTCTGGTGCCTGAACTGTGAACAATAAAGGACTCGCGTAACCTTCAGACATGGAGTCACCCAGACACACTGCATGGGGGCGGGGGGGGGGCAGGAGAAAGCAGAGAAATTGCACATGGGTGTTTATGTTTCTGCATATTGTGGCTCCATTTAGCTGTCAAATGCCCCATTATTATTTTCAAAGACATATGCATTCACTCCTTTATTCTTTGATTAATAAGACGTAAGAGTGAATCTATGGCCATTGAGATGCAATGAATCAGTTCTGGAGAAAGCTGATTTGCTTGAGAAGAAATCGTACGTGGGAAGAAGTGATCTGGGGATGGGAGTGTTAAGCCAGAGGTGTGACGGTCTGAAAGGCTTTCCTAGACTTTACCTTTAGATTATTCTGTGTTGTTTTTCACTTTTCGGCCCTCTCCCAGTGTCCTGGTTGAAGGACACCTTTGAAATGAGGGATGAGCCAGGATGAGAAAAAAGACACAAATTAATCAAAGATGACACTAGAGATGATGTGAAACATAATTTCTCTGGCACAGTGTTTGGATGTAAGGGTGTGTATGTGTGTGTGTGTATGCAGACACGTATACACAAGCTGTGATCGCTCATTGCTTGTAACGCTCATGGAGGACTATACAAATATTAAGATTAATAACCCCTAAACAGAGGTGTGGGGTGACCTTCAATAAGGGCTTTGGAATCAGATTCAGAAGTCATGGGTCCACTTGTTGGCTCGCTCTCAATTTTCTTTAGTGATTTCAGGTAAAACCTTGAGCATCGCAGGTGGCGGCAGCAGGTCCTCACCAAGCAGCAAAGCCCTCTCCCTGAGGAGCAGGTGGGTAATGGCGAGACACGCCAGGGGTGGGCTGGGGGGGAAGAGGGGGAGAATGGGGGAAATTAAATGTTACTGTCATCTTTTTGTCTGAGATAAACGTCACTGAGCTGTGCTGCTGACACCAACTGAAGATCAGTCCCTGGCTTTATAACACACAGGGGCAATTAAGTTTTACACAGTGCCTTGTGTTTTGTAGTAAAATTCAGTGTCACCCTGAGATCTGCAGGAGCCCAGCGCTCATCGTGGTCGGCTGTAATGTCAGAGGCTGCCTGCTTGCTTGCAGAGGAAGGATATTTATATTTCCCTGGTGAAGCACCTGACAAACATCGTGTTCTGAAGACGGTTTGCAGCTCCCGCGGGGCAGCCTGGTGCTCTGGCTGCTCCAGCGCCAGGCGGCAGCGGGCAGCGACGGGCAGCGGTCGGGTGTTTTGCCCATGCCAGCTGTAGTTAGGCAGCTGCACGGGGGACAGCGTGGTGTCACCTGCAGCTGCCCCCGTCTCTCCCTGCAGCGAGGCGCGGCGGTCCCCGAGAGCCAGGCGAGGACGGGCGCTGGCTGCCCGGGCACACGGACGGTGGCAATTCCCCCTCAGAGCTGCCCAGCAGCGCAGGGCTGTAGCAGTGCTGGGCAGCTGCGTGCTTGCTCTGCCAGAGTCCTCTGAACACTACGTTACATGTCGTACACAAGGTTACTGAACTTTTTTTTTTTTTTTAACTAAAAGCATGCAATATATAGGTTTTAATTTGTTTAATGAAGCATGATAATTGAATGGTAATAGCTGTTCTTTGAAAGTCCTGAAAATAGATGGAAATCTGTTAGGATCAATGTATTGTCTACAGGGAACTAATCTATCTCTGAAAGAAGCTGGTGATTTGTTCTTGTTTTTCTATGAAATTAGAAAATATTGCTATTTACGAAGCACATTTATAAAATTTGCTCTCTACTTTTAAAGGGTTGGCTTAAGGGCATTTACTATGATTCACATTCGTCAAATAATGCACATGCAGCTGCATTACAAAACCAACTTCAATTAAAAACATATTTGAGTAGTAATGTAGTATATAGGCTGTAAAGCTCTGATAGAAGGAAAATGTACCTGGTTAAAGAATCAAATGTGGCTCTTAAAACCTGGACTGGTGGTATTTTAGCCTGTAATACAATTGTATTCCCATAAAAGCTTTCATTGGCATGATGCTGGTTATGGAGATGACTGCCAAAGTCATTCTGCCAGTGACTTTGCAGAATTTGGTCTGCTTATAAGTGAACAGCAATGCATGAGTAACTAAGCAAGAACATGTTGTTTTTTTTTTTAATGGGCATTCAGACTAAATCTATATCCTCACAGGAAACCAATGTTCAGGTCACAAGGTGGGACAGGACATCAGGAACCCTAAATCCAACAGGAAATAAAAAATGAAAGACACAGTGACTATTGGGATGTATTTCAGGAGTTTTGTGCAGTCAGAGGTGTTGTATCTTAAAAACCACTCGCCATTGTCTGATCTTATCAAAATCCACTCCGAGCCCTTACACGTCCAGTTGACTTCTATGAAGAGAAGAGTAAAATGAAAACGTTGTAATGGATTAGAGAAAGCTAAACAAGCCAGCGCCTCTCAGTGTGAGCCTGTGACGTGTCAGAACTGGCAAAATATTTCCCTGTGCCGGTTATTAAAAATGAGGAAATTGCATACTGTGTAAAGTTTGATCTTGATTGATTGTGTATGCTTACAGGTAAGTCAGGTCAATCCAAGGCACTGCATTAAAAAAGCAGTGATTTGACAAGAATTGCACAGATTGCTAACATGCTCAAAACTATTTCACTGCTTTGCTAAAATAAATACCTCAGTTCTGCCAAAACATATTAAAGGTAAAATGAGTCACCGCTAAAGCAAACTAAAAAGAGAACTCCCTTGCAGAGGTGACGGCTGCCCTTGGTGCAGACGCACGCTCCTGCCCACAGCAGCAGGAAGGACGCGAGGGCAGCAGGCGGTGGGTCCGCAGGCCTGGGGAGGCTCCTCCACAGTGGGGGAGTTCTCCAGGCTGTGCTCTTCCGAGGAAGGCGAAATGTGTTTGTTAGCAACCCAGGCAGCCCATGCAACCGCCCGGCACAGGCTGCTGCGGGGACCGGGCGTGCGAGGGTGTGCAGAAACATGCCAAGGTCCATCAAAGAGGATGGAGCGGTGGCATGAGCTGCGCTTCAGCCTGGGACCGACTAAGCTGGGAAGGCTGGCGATGAAAATTGTCAATGTCCACATGCCTGGGTCTTAGATGCTTTTCCTAAGGGATGATTGCAGCATGGGAGACGTCATAAAATAGCTCTTTCTCAGACTGGATGCTGATGAAAACATCCAGCTTGGGACAGTTCAGAGTCTCTGTGACAGCTGATGTTGCCCCATTTTATTATTTTAAATTCTGTTTGCAGATGATATTTGGGACGTTTTCCCCCTGGTTCCTGTGCTAGGTGTTCACCCCAGGGGCAGGGAATGGCTGCGAATGCCATGTGGAGGTGAGGTGGCAAAACTGTTGCGCTTTCTCCTTCCCAGGTCAATTTGCTGGGTTTTGTTTGTTTTTTATTTTCTCTTACTGAGTTGAGGCATGTGAGGCAAAATAATTCTCCTCCGAAAGTTTGTTGAACTTGCATCAGCTGCAACTCCTGTGGGAAAATCACAGCTGCTCATCTATGCATATGGAGATAGAAAAAATAATAGAAGTGTTGAGACGAGGCAATGGGATCTTCATGCAGTCTGACAGGGACCGGGGCCAGTCTGAGCCTGCCTGACCAACCCCCCAGCATATGCACACATCCCTAATGGGAGACCCTGTCAGGGAATCGTTTCTCGGTTCAGCCCCAGGAGCTGAGCTGAGCAGACGGACGGATGCAGCCTTCGCTGGGCACGAACCAGCAGCGCTGTCGTGGTTGGAGGATCGTGTCCGTCCCCCGCAGACGTGTCTGTGCTGGGCTGGGCCCCATGGTGCTGCACATGGCCCTCCAGCCCACGGCTGCTCCAAGAGGGGCAGGGCAGATCCCGTGGCCGGGGCTGGCGGGTGTCCAGCTAACAGCTCCGGGAACATCTTCCTGAACACCGCGAGGGCTGACAACTGCAGGGCAGGGAAAGAGCCTCACGAGATCGGATGGCTTCAAATAGCCTCACCCCCCACTGACAGGGGAAAGGAAAAAACCATCATTTTTAGAAAACCTGATGAGCAGGAATTAGCTAGGGCTATGTGCCTGCGATGAGACTAAATCTGAAGTAACTATAAATACCTACAAGTCCTCAGAAAAAGACAAGGATGTGAAGCTCCCTGAATGTCTCTAACAAGCAAAGAAGTTTGAAAAGGTCTTTTTTTCTTTCAAGTTGTTTCCCCATATCAAATCAAGGAGAATTGAGAATGAATCCCTAAACCTCTAATCTCTGCTTTGTGAATATATTACCTTCATGTCTGAAAAGTTCATCTCTTTCCCTTTTTTGAGATGGCTGCAAACATCACTAAAAGCTGTAGATTAAAGATTGAAATATAAAGTTAAATTGCAGATGAGGAACAAACTTTTTCTTAGTAATATTCCAGAGGAAAAGCATTTCTATTGTATTTCTTGCTGTACAATCTGCCTTCTCCTTGCAGCCTCAAGGAGCACGGAGCTGGGCAGTGTTGTCCCGCAGCAGAAGGCTGCTCTGCAGCACAGGGAGCAGCTCCCCTCCTGCCCTGGGCCTCACCTCAGCACCCTAGAGAGTATTTTACCTCCTTGCATCCTGACGTGGGGCCACAGCACCTTTTCCTGAAGGGCAATGGGGACCACGGGTCCTCTCCTGCTTTCAGGGCTGGTTCCAGGTGGGAGACTGTGCTCATGATGCACAGCCCAGACACGGACCGTGCTCTGCACCCCCAGCCAGCGCGGCACAGCCAGGCTGCGGTCATTCACCGTCAATGCTGGGAACCGGGGAGCACGCAGCGTCCGGCCCCTCCTGCAGCAGAGCTGGTGACCCTGAGCTCAGGCCTCCCTCTTCCCAGTTCCAGAGTGGTGGGGACCAGACCTGGCACAGACGGTGGGGCAGCCGAAGCTGCCGCTCGGCCTTCTCTGGGCATGGAGCTGATGTTTGTTCAGGCTCCCCCAGGTGACCTTTAACAAATAATGTCTCTTTAGCTTAGCTCACTGGCTTTAAAAGTGGGAATAATCATTGCACTCTCCAGCTGCCTGTATTTTGGCTGTGGTCCCTGGGCCGTGTCCCCACCCCGCGCTGCCAGGTACTTGGGGGATGCTAATACCCAATAGCAACGACCCCCCGACCACGCAGTTCTTTGTCTTAAACTTCTCTCAGTCGTGCCACAATGCTGGAAGGCCAAAACACCAGGGCACAAAAGCCCAGAAAAAGCATGTGTTTATTAGCTGCGTTTGGAGGGGATGGGGCTGAGCAGTAACACGATCGCCACACGGCCGGTGTGAGAAGTCAAGACCATTGTAAGGGGCAGCTACAGCTGCTGTGGGCGAGAACAATAGTCCCCAGAGCGTATTAAAGCCAGCGGGATGTAATCAATGGTTGGTTTGGGTTTTTTAATGAGGAAGCAGAACTGTATAGAACAGTCTGCAGATACAGGCAGTGCATTGTGTGTTGAGTTGCATGAAACTGTTAATGGCCTTTTTTCCCTCTATTAAAAACCCCAGTACAAATTATACAGGGGACTAAGCAGGGGAAGAGCTTTTTAGGTCTCCTGTGTTAAAGTTTAAACCACACTGAGACCATTGCACGAGCCCAGTGCGGGCAGTGACGCAGAGGGGGCTCGCGCACGTGGGTTTGGTCATTAGCCCAGCGGGCTGGAATGTGTCTTTGAAGCGTGTTTTGCAGGATCAAGTAGCCAGAAACCCATTGTTCATCTGCCAGGGGCGGAGGAGGGGACGAGCCCCTGGCCTGGAGCAAGGGGGATCAGGTGGCACCGGGTCTCGCCCCAGAGACAACCCGCCCGCTGCTGTGGCGAGGGTCAGCTTCTCAAGAGCAAAAATTTCCAGTTAATTTGTTCACTGTAAAGAAACGCAGAGCCAAGGTGTCAGTTTGATTTGAATGCATGAATAGTTTCTGTCAAAAAGTTAAAAGTGAAAAAAGTTATGTGTAACGGTTTCTACTGATGTTTTACAACCAGAGGAGCAAAGGGGGATGGGCTGGCCAGTCTGGGGCCGTGGGCCAGCTGCTGCGGTCACTGTGGGGCTCTTCAGGAGGTGCCGCTTGAGAGCACTGTTTGGTTACAAGCGGAGCTCCAAGAGCTACCAAGACCTAGAATAATAATATTACATCTTAGGCTAGCTAAACTTTGTCCAAAAGGACATCCTGTAATGAATTTTAAATTAATTTAAACAAGCTGAAAACAAAATCTGAAGTGTTAGCAAGAACATGTGCAATCTCAGGACTCGGACAACCAGATGCCATAATCTACTAATTTAATATAGTCTTAATTAGGTTTTGATGTTGGGTTTTTTTATAAAGCAATCTGTCCTTTGCTGTTCAGAAACCTCCTTCACACAAATTGTCTCACTGTTACCATGAGCCAAACCTGCAGCTGCCGGGCAGCTTCTTGCTAGAGGGACATGAACAAAGTTTTCTGAGCACAGCAACCAAAGCCCCTAACCGTAAATGAGTGAGCAGAATGCAAATTACTTAAAACAGTGCTTAGGACTAGTTGTATCCCTACAGCTGAGAAACAGGCCGGCAGCTGGTGGGATTTTCCCCCATCTCCAGAGCTCCACAGCTGAGGCCGTGCCGAGAGAAGAAAAGGAGTTTCCTCTTCAGACCTAGAAGCCTACCTGTAATTTGTTAACTTCTAGAGCTGCCCAGGAATGAAAAAGCCGCAAGCTAAAGTTCATAAGAAAAATGGTCACCTATCTGTAATTGTCAGTACTAGCCAAAAAAGCAGAAATGACCCTTTTTATAGAGCTGTACAGGTCCAGCAGTAATAAATCACCGCTGCACTCAGTGCTTGGGTTGTGGTGACCTGTCACCAAGAGTAAATGACAAAGGGGCTTTGTGAAAGGAAGAACATGGCTGGTGAGTGGCAAGTAAACATTGGGGGGTTTTTTTGGGGGGCAGCCCCCTCGGTGTGGGACCCCTGTGGTCCAGGCGGGGATGGCAGGTGGGAGCCAGCCTGGGGACAGGTGGGAGCAGATGGCAATTTGGGCTAAACTGAGTTTACACACAGGGACTAGAAATCAGTTTTGGGAATAGGAGAGCTGAAAAACTTCATTTGCGGCCAGCTCTGAAACAGTTTTGGTGCTTGGGTAGCTGGCAGGGGCAGAACTGTTCATTGGTTTTGGTATGAGGCTGGCTACCCTTTTTTCGCCTTAGATTATGATGAAGGTTTGGGCTGGAATTGAGTTTTACAAAAGAAAGGCTAAAGAGCCTGAGCAATTTCTGCTTTTCAAAGTACTGTAGACAGTCTTGTCCTTGTCTGGAAGTGGTTGTGAAGTGTGGCAGCTTAGGAAACAAGCCAGGGACCAGGAAAGTGTTGGGGAATTTATGTGGTAACGCTCGAAGCAAATTAAACAGACATTTGTGTGGGTAATGTATAAATTCCCCAACAAAAGGCAGGTGGGTGAGGGATGATGCTATGACTTATGTTTTGAAATCGCATACAACCACAGTTCCCCACTCATTTCTGACTGGCTTTCAGCATCAGATCATCAGTGCAATTCAATTTGATGTAACAAGTAATAAACATGATGTATTCCCTGTTTTATCTGTGGTATGGTCTTTTATGGCTGTCCCATACCTTCATTAAACTGTCTGCTGTGTTGGAGTTGCCCAGCATGATTACAATGAAAATCATTTTACAAAGAAAAAGGTGTAAGTGCTCATTAGTAAGAGCCGAAGTACCAGAGCCGGTACATCAGCCCTTGTGCAAGCGGGGGCATGTCCTGCCTCACGCCGACGCGGGGCTGCAGCCGCTGCACGTGCCCCAGGGCAGCTGCGGAGCTGCGGCTCGGCACCGGAGGGTGCCCCCGGGCCGGGGGGTGGTGGCACTGTGCACTGCCCTGGCACCCCTTACCCCGAGAGCGCCAAGCACTCTACAGCCATTACTTAAGCAAACTCCATCAAAGCACCCCAGTGAGGTGGCTGTAATGACAATGCTTAGCGCTTCTGGAGTACATTTTCATCTTGTAAGTGTTTTGCAAACATTAATTAACCTCACAGATGAGCAAGTGGCAGCATTCCTGCGTGCAGGATGATTTGCTTCATGCTGAAGGGAAGTTGGGAGTTGGGCAGGGACAGCCCCGCCAGCTCTGTGGAAGGGCGCCGTCGTTCAGCGGGGCCAGGGTTTCTGACAGAAATGGCTTTTGTGGTTCCTTGCGATGGACAGGTTTCAGCAGAGGGTGGACGTCCCCACTCCACATAGCCATTGCTTTTTGTTTCTGTAGCTGATGAAAAAATTATATTTGTTCATATTTTAAAACTGGTCAATTATGTGCGTATTTTCTTCCTGGTGGCTTAAAAGCCCTTAGCCACCCTTTTTTTCTGTACGTCTAAAACATGTTGGCCTTGGCAATTGATTACTTTAATTTCTCTAGGCAGGCATTCATTATACTGCACCACTCACATCGTTATGAAACAAGGCACTTTATGCAGCAAAATTACTCTGGTACAATTAGGAAGATATTGTTTCTGAGGGAGCCCTACACTTCTGCTCAGGTAAAAGGGCATCCAGGGCAAGCCTGTACCATAACGGAAGATAGACCAGTGAGGCATCAACTCCTTGCCCATAGTATTTGCTCCTTGGCGCTGAGGTTTAAAAAAAAAATCATTAAAAAACAACAGTGTTTAAAAAAACATGCGTCAGGCTTCAAAAAATAATCATGAGATTTTCTTAAATGAGGGACCTGAAACAAAAAGCACCTGAGAGGCTGCAAGTGCCGGGTTTTTTGGTCTGCTCCGGGGTGGCCGTTCATCCCCCCCCTTTCTCCCCTCTCGGTGCCGCAGGCTGCACACCACGGCCCCCACCCCAGCCCCTCGCTGCTCCTCGATGCCGCTTGCAGAGGCACAGCCACTGCTGGGCTTCTGTCAAGTTTAGCTGGAGCTGGAGCCACACCGGTGGAAGAAGGAGCCGGGGAAGACGCAGGCGCGTGTTCCTCTCATGCCCCTGCACAGCCTGGCTGGGCCACGCTTCCGCCGGCAGTCGGACAAAAACAGGGTCTGGGAAGGGGAGAGGGCATGTGTGGGGTCTCTCGGGGTAAGGGGGTCCAGCTTGTGGTGAGGATTTTGTCACCAAAGCTGGAAGGACACCTTTTTTTGCCGAATTAACCCTGGGACTCGCCCCGGGCCTTGTGCACGCAGGTGCTGGGGTGGCGGGGTCCGATGGCCGGCCCCCCTGACAGC
This sequence comes from Phalacrocorax aristotelis, assembly GCF_949628215.1. Lineage (NCBI taxonomy): Eukaryota > Metazoa > Chordata > Aves > Suliformes > Phalacrocoracidae > Phalacrocorax > Phalacrocorax aristotelis. The sequence goes on along the minus strand of NC_134293.1, from coordinate 6,453,154 downwards.
ACCCGTGGCACGGTTTGGCATCGCCGGGGCTGCCAGTCCTTCCCAAGGAGACTTTGCGGTCAGTCGTCAGATAACCTGTTTGCTGACGAAAAGCAGCAAAGGAAGAAAAACCTTTTATGTTTTCCTTTTTCTGGCCACAGAAACAAGAGGAATTAATAATAGACATTCTAAATCGAGGCCTATTTTTTGGTCCGTCTCATGCAAAGATTATTATGTGGTGATTATGATTAAGAAAAGTAATTTTCTTCTATACAGACTGTAATGGATAAAGGCCAAAACGAGGCTGTTTTCAGTCCCCATTTTTTTGTGCATTCAAATTGCAAGGACCACCCGCTCCAGGGCTGTCTGTCAGCAAGGAGCGGCCACTGCCCCGGGTGGCCACAGCATCCCGTGGGCTGTGCATGGCTGGGCAGAGTGTGGGGGCCCCACTGGTCCCAAATCACTGGTGGTTCCCGGGTGCTAAGTTGCAGCATCCACAGGAGAAGGTAGAAAAGTTCTTTTTTAGTTTATTTGTCAAAATCCACTTGTTGGTAGAAAGGCTCATCTGCCCCAGGGGCTCAGGGCTGCCGTACCATTCCTCCACTGTGCAGGTGACAGACGGTGGCTGACCCAGTCCCTGCCAGACCCCAGCGCTGGGGGGGGGGGGCTCACAGCACTCTGTCCCATTGGAAGGAAAAAAATAAAAACGAGTTTGGAATTAAAATAAAATTTTAGAAGGCAATTTTACAGCCAAAGCCCAGCTTTGTGCTAGGGGCCACCCTGGGGCACAGGAACCAGCACAAAGCCCCCACAGAGCATGGAGGCCCTGGAGAGAGCAGAGTGGTCCTGCTGGGGCTGCTGCGTGGGGTGGGGGCTCAGGGACACCGCAGGAGCTGCGGAGGGCGAGCCCGCTGCCCCCGGGGGGGAGGCAGGCAGCTGCCGCGTGGCTGCAGGTTGTGTATTTAGGAGCTTTTCTGCTGATGCTGCCATAATTAACAGTTTGCTAAATGTGAGCTTTTCCCCCAATAAAAAGTTATTTTCCTGCTAGTTGACGCATGTGCTGTAGCTTCATGCCAGTAATACTAGTGCTTGAAGCCAGCAGGTGGAGGGGCAGCGAATGGCAGCCCCAAGGCAGGGGGAAGCTGCTCTGGCTCGGCTGCCACAGGACCAGCACGGCTCTGCAGCCACCCCTTCCCAGCACTGCGGTTCCAGCTGGGTTCCTCACACTTGCCACGCTCTGGGGTGGCTTATGGGCAGCACACTGAGGCGCAAGACAATGCTGCAAGCCAAAGTGAATAAAATGAGGCTTTAGGGGAAAAAAGTGAGCTCTTATCATATGCCATCCCTTTTCTGAGGTGCATGGGCAGGGAGATGGTGACAGCCCCCATACCGGGGGTCCTCACAAGCTGTGCAGGGCCTGCTATGATCACTATTGCTGTACTGTGGTGTTTCTGGTGCCAACCCACACCACGTGCCCGAGCAGTAGCTCCTGCAGTCAGCGGGAAATGTCCCCGCCGCGGTCAGGCTGCCCAGCGGAGCATCCGACAGCCCGTTAATCATCATTACTGCGGCTGCAGTGCGACTCCCGGGAGGGGCACACGATGGCACCGACATAACAGACCTGACACAGTTCAGTGGGGAGCCATTACACAGGCGATAATGAGGGCGCTTGTATGTTAATGTTAGCATAGGCAATCATAGCTGGGAAACAGAGTGGGTTTGTATTTTAAGGAAAAAAGAACAAGCCAGCACCGACACCGTCTCGGGGAACGCACTGAGCAGGACAGGCCACGTTATCAGCGGGCTGGGGACCAGCCCTTACCTCTTAGCTGGGCAGCATTTTATTTACCATGTAAACATTTTCGGGAGAAAAATGGCTGATGTGGGGAAAGCAAAGCCCATGTTTGGGAGATGAGCCGCAGCCCACCACACTGCCAGTGCCTCAGCGCGGCCCCACTGCGGGTACCTGAGCACGTTGGCAGCGGGCACCGGGACAGGCACGGGGCCACTGCGGCACACGGGACACCTGCCCTGTACTGCTCCCAGCCTCGGTCCCTCGTATGGCACCAGGCCCATCGCTGGGGCCGGGGGTGCTGCGCTCCCCAGCCCCAGCACACGCAGTGGCCGCCCCACCGTGTGCAGCCCCCCGCCACGGCCACGGGTGGGGCTTAGTGAGAATGTTTATATACAAAATGCCTATGTTAAAGACTATATAGAATGTGTACTATATACAGTACAGTGTGTAATATAATGGGGAGAAGAAAGAGAAAGAGTGTGACTCTATAGTTTGTGTGTTTATTTATAGTATATACACTGTATATTGTATATGTCTAAATATAGTGTGTGTCTGTGTACACCTAGCATATATTCCATGTATCTATGTATAGGTAATAGATAGTCTATAATTATGACTAGTATATGTTATATCTAATGTATAATACATAGTATCAAATATATGGTATATATATATGTGTATGTATGTATAAATATGCAGACAGAAAGTGAGCTAGAGAGCAAGTGTGTAAGTGTATATATAGTTTGTGTGTATTTGTAGTATATGGGGGGAGAGAAGCTCTTTTGTGTGTGTATGTGTGTGGGAAAGTGCGCATATATATAGAGCTGTGTGCGAGCTAGCAAGCTTGTGCATGTATGCGTACACAGACATCCCCCCCCAGATATATTGCATGTATACATACACTCAGAGAGCACGTGTGTTTGTGTAGTGTGTGCATCTGTGGGTGTCCATGTGCATGTGCATGCATTTGCCTCTGCATGTGCACACACTATATATAATATATAATTAGATATTATACCTAATTACAGCCATAAAACTATACCCATAACTATAAAAAATGTGTGTACATTCCTAGAAAGTTACTGTGCATATGTATATTTTTACGTAGATATATACCTATTATACACATGGGAGAGCTGGTGTGTGTATCGCCCCAGTCAGTGGCGGTGCACAGCACGCATGTTTACGCCCACATACATGCACTCCCCTCTCTGCTCACTGGGCACACTGGCCGCTCCCAGTGGGGGTCTCCGAGGTGTCTTGGGTCCCTGAGCTGGCCGCCCCCCCCCACCCCGACCCAGGCCACCCGCTCCGCTCGCCTGCTGCCCGCAGCTCCCGGCTGCTGCTCCCCTCACGCCGGGGCCGGCCGGGGGACAAAGGGCGCGAAGGGCAGCGGCTGCCCCTGCCCGACACCGCAGCCAGGGTGGGCTTTGGCACGTCCCCCAGACCCCCAGCCATCCCCTTGTCCCACGGTGTCAGGATCGTCACCTCGTGGCGCTGGGAAACACCCCCTCCTTGGCCAGCTGGGGCGGCGGGCTGCCAAAACCACTTATCCCTGCAGCACGACTGCGGTCTCCGGCCTCGTTAATGCTATCCTGCCTGAGAGGCTTTGTATGCTGAGTCACTCTTTTCTGTGTAAATATCATGGTAAAAAGACATGACATTTTCTGGGCCATTCTTCTGTATTAATAAGCTTCCAAGTACAAGGTGACCTTTTCACAAAGGATTTGTAAATGCCAAAAACTGCATAAAAAAAATCTCTTTCTCAGGCAGACAGAGGCGTCATAACTTTGCATTTATTTCTTAAATGGTGTTTTCCTGCCTTTCCCCTTTGGTTTTTATCATCTCTTTCTATTGAATGGATGTAATGAAATCTGTATCTTCAATAATGGCCACAAAAGAGAATGAGAAAAAATCGAGCAATAAAATAATTGCCTGCCCAGGGAATGGTTTTGCTGTGGAGCTGAATTAATTCAAACAAACAAACAAGAAGGGGCTGGTGCCCCAGCAGGGAGGTGTGAGCCTGGCCAGCCTCTGCACATCCTTTGGCGGGCGCAGGCACTGGCAGAGCCTCAGTGCGAGGAAAGGGACCGCGGCATCGCTCTGTGGCACCCACTGTCCCATTTTTCTCTTGCTTTCTGTGTTTCAGACCATATATTCATGCCTGCAAGAGGGGAGATTTGGCTAGGGCTTGTGGGAGAGCTGGATGAGGCTTGCAGTTTGTGTATAACAAGGGCATATACTGTTTCTTACCCTGAACCATATACACACACACAGAGCAGAAAAATCAGCACAAAGTAACTACTTGAGGTTTTTGTATTACATTGCATTTGGGATATTTTATTTATTCCCGTATTTACAGTGTGCTTTGTTAATCTCGTTACGTGTATTTTCAACAGGCCATAGCAGAGCTGCATATGTCTGCTTTAAAAATATTTGAAAACCCAAACAAAAAAACAACAGGGCAAAAGGTTTATAACTTTGCCAATGAATAACTGAGGCTTCACACAAGAGGAGCAAAACCATGTTCACTCCCTGCTGCGCCGCTCTGTGCTCAGGCTGCAGGTACAAGCCCAGTCAGAGCCAGCTCCACGGGCAGCCCGGGCAGGGTCTGCTCTGCCTTGGCTCCCGCCGCACGCAGCCACACCGCCGCATCCTCCAGCACCCGATACCCCACGCCGCCTGCGGAAGGACACGGGCCACACGCTCAGCCAGCACCTTCAGAGGTTACTGAGCTGTTTCGGCCAAAATCCAGCGCAGCAGCAACACCCCTGGCCCTGCTGCTGTAGCTGGCAGCCCTCACACCAGTGGTGGGGGGGTCCTCATCCTAAGCCGCCACCAGAAGCCATTTGTACAGCACGTCCTCACAGATTTCATGCCTGCTTCTTCTTTTTGGTTATTTGCAGAGACACAGAAACTGTTTTACAACACCCCGTCCCATTGACTGCAGACTCCAGAGCATGGACCATCCCCAACGTTTCTGGCCAGCCTTCAAGCGATCTTCGAGTCAGCCTGAAAAATCTCATGAAGCTGAAGGATGGGGGAGGCTTTCCGTTGCTTTTTTTTTTTTTTTTGTAAGTTAAAGACCTTCCAGCTGAAGACCAACGTGCAACCAGGCTGAATCCATGCTGAGTATCTCAAGATCATCACATCTCTCTGGCTGGTGGGGCACCAGGAGAACCACCTACGCCAAAGCTGCACCATGAAGGATTTGGCACTTCTGAAGGGTTGTCTCTGTCCATCAGAGACACGTTGGTGCGTGTCAGTGGGAGCTGGCCAAGCTGAATTCATTATCAAAGAGGTAATAGCCATTCTACTGCCTCCTCCTTGCTCGGTAACCGTCACCAGCAGGGATTGCTACAACTACATTGCCTCAATTAACACTTCGTGTAAGTAGGCTCGCCTGCCTTTTTGTTTCGACTACATGGCCACCTCCTCTGTCCTTTGACCTGTTTCTGCATTTCTCATTTCATTTCATCAGGACTTCTCCAAGAAGTCCAGCCCTAACACCTTTTAATTCATTCTCCCTTCTCCCTTTTGCACTAGCCCAAAGGCTTTACTTGTAACTGGCATGGGCTCAAGCTCTTCATAAACTACAGCTTAAAAAGCAAAAACTAAGTCTGGATCCAACTCAAATGCAAGTTTCATATTTTAATGTTTCATCACCTCAAAATATCATCGTTCTTTTAATTTCCTGATTGATTCTTGTGCCCAGCTCACCAAATGCTAATACGTTCTCCATGATTCCGACTTAGATTTCTCCCAAGTTTTTCTCATTTTCACTTCCATTTCAATGAGAATTATGTGACCAGAAGGAGCAGGAGCAACAAACTGTAGGCTGGTATCTAATGTGTCGCCTCAAGTAACAAGGATGTATACGAGAACAGGAAAAATTTCCACAGTCGAATAGGAATCACCAAACATACATGAAGCCAGCAAAAAATTCTCTCAAATGTACTGGTAAATTACCTGAAGTCTGGCCAGATGCTTGCATTCTTCAATTGTCTGAACTCCACCAGGTTCTTCAGTCAAGGCCACTGAAATCTGAATAGTTGCTTGCTTGGTAGCCTTATCACGTAATGACGCTTGGCAGGTTTAATTTTCTTCTTAGAAACCTGTATTATGGCAAAAGAACACTGTACAGTGGTGACACAAGTTAATTGCTCGGTTATCAGACAATAAAGGGGTTCTACTGGTTGCTTTTCAAAGGTGTTAAGTGCACTTTCAACCCCACAACGGTCCAGCAGCAGCAGCAGGTCTCTGTACTGCTCAAAGCTCCAGCAAGCACTAGTTCATTAGGATCCATAACACAGCTTTAGAGGCAGGACCCGTAAACCCTCCTCGCAGAGAGGACAGCCAGGCACCAGCAGAACATCTGCTGGGCCATGGGAGACTGGGGTTGTCGTCCCAGCTGATGCAGCTGCGTGCCTCAGGCAAGCGTGGTGATGTCTCCAACGCAGAGTTCACAGCTGCAAAACAGGATCCGTGGTACGGCCCCTTCTCCCCAAAGCTGTTCGCTACGCACATCCCCAGGTGGGCAGCAGCTGCCCCAGGCTCACCGCGTGGAAAGCAGTTAAGCAGAGAGGCTTCCACAGGCAAAAGTTTAAGCTTTTCTGTACGGGCAGTAGGAACAGGAGGGGGGGGGACACTGAATGTTCACAACCACGTTTTCAAAATATTCAGCAACTTACAGATGCAAGACGGTGTTCCTGGGCAAGCCGGCCCCCTGACATGCACAGCCACTTGAGAACCGGCCAAGGACCGAAGTACCTCTGAAAGCCCTCCCAGTGCAGTCCCGGGGCAGCAGGACCAACGCCTTCCCATGGCAGCCTGTTTTGTGGTGTCATTCTTTGAATTTTTCCACCATAATCTATGTTTCCCTTCTGTAGCATAAGGCATTACTTCATGTTCAGTTTGCACTGACTAATGAGACTAATTGGTCCCTTTCCTCTTTATTATGTCCCTCTAAGTATTTGTAAAGAGTTATCATGGCTCCCTCCAGTCCTCTTTTCTCTTCACTTAAAGATTCCCGATTCATTTTAATCTGTCCTCCCTGACCCTCCCTCCCACTCCCACTTTATACATCAAATAACTGAGCCTAATTACTTCGCAGACATATCACATTAGGATAAGAAAATTGGGGGGGGGGGGGGGGGGGGGGGGGGAGCGGCACGACACGGCAAAGTGCACTGAAAAAGCAATTGCTTGAATTCCCAACCGACCAAAAGCTCTCACCGTCGGCTAACCGCAGGTCAGGTGAAGGAGCTCAGCTCTGGGTGTAGCAGCTCTGCAGCAGCTTCTGCCTCTCCGTCAGGTCCCACACCAGCAGCTGAAGCCATGCCGGGCCTCGCTGCACTGCGCCACGCTGCAGCAGGACATGCAGCCCAGGGGAGCCGCGGGCAGAGGCGCAGCATCCCCTCCTGCACTCTATAACATTAAGACAGGGGTTAATTTGGATTTACAAAGTGAAAATGTCAAGCTTCATTTATATTCTGGCACCCAGTGTTAATTACCTTTCCCTTTTTTTAGCAACCATTCTTGTGTTCTGTTTCTTCACTTAAAGCTGATAATAAGCTGTCCGTCTATATAACCATTCTGCTGACACAAATCATGATGGATATGAAAAGCAATAAAAAGCAAATCTAATGAGACATTGCTCAGAATGAGACAAAAAAAATTGAACCACATTCTTTAATCATCAATGTGCAAAGCCAACCGGAATAAATTTGTTTCAAGGAGGCCTCATTTCTATTTAAATGTAAAATACACTGGAATGTTTTAAAACCACAGAAAACTATGGATTTCTGATAAAGTATTAGCCTTGTAATCCCAGCCAAAAAGAAGAAACAAAAACCCAAACCACAAACAAATCCAATCCCCTCAGACACTGCAAAGAGGCCAATGGTTTCTCTTGCTTAGATTTTCCAGAGTGAAATGCAGAAAACTGTAAATACAACAAGGTCACTGAAAACTTTAATCACTCATTTGCTCTGGAAGACAAGGAGTCATAAAATTGCCATCATCATCACAAACCCCGGCAGAAAAACCCTAATTCTGACCTGATGCTGTTATAAATAAGTATATCATTGCATAAAATCAATAAAAGATAATGAGCAGCTTGTAAGGTTTAGTCCTTTGCCCTTCCTCTGAAAAACAAAAACAAAACAAAAAAATTTAAAAAGATTTCCAACCAGAAGCAAAGCAAGAAGAGGATGAGGAAGCATCACTGTCATCTGCACGTGACCCCAAGCAGATCCTGCACCCCCAAAACCTCTAAAATGGAAAGCTCAGCCCCTTCCTCAACAAGACTGCAGGACCCAGCTCAATGGTGTGGAAGAGGTCACCAGAGCCATGGAGCAGTTGCACAGGGACACGGCACCACGGCTGTTTGCGCAAGACTTGTGAACAGCTTGGAGCAGACACAGGGGAAAGCAGTTAGCGGTTGTGTGGTTTCAGACCTGAAATTATCCCATCTCTGTTGTTGGGCTGATATCCACACCGTCGCCCAAGCCTGCTAGCTGCCAAGCCAGGCAGCCAAGGTGCCCAGGCGCCCCGAGGGCACACAGCATCCCTCGGGCACACGGCATCCCTAGGGCACACGGCGTCCCTTGGGCACATGGTGTCCCTAGGGCACACAGCGTCCCTCGGGCACACGGTGTCCCTTGGGCACACGGTGTCCCTAGGGCACACAGCGTCCCTTGGGCACACTGCGTCCCTTGGGCACACGGTGTCCCTAGGGCACACGGCGTCCCTCGGGCACACGGTGTCCCTAGGGCACACAGCGTCCCTTGGGCACACGGCATCCCTAGGGCACACGGCATCCCTCGGGCACACGGCATCCCTTGGGCACACGGCGTCCCTAGGGCACACAGCGTCCCTTGGGCACACGGCGTCCCTTGGGCACACGGCATCCCTAGGGCACACGGCGTCCCTCGGGCACACGGCATCCCTAGGGCACACAGCGTCCCTTGGGCACACGGCGTCCCTTGGGCACACGGTGTCCCTTGGGCACACGGCGTCCCTCGGGCACACGGCGTCCCTTGGGCACACGGTGTCCCTAGGGGATGTGGCATCCCTCGGGGACACAGCATCCCTAGGGCACACGGTGTCCTGCCAGCTCCGGCACCTGAAGCTGCGCCAGGACAAGAGGCCAGGGGATCCACGAGGGAGGCAATGAGCAGTCCTGGGGATTTCCAAGAATGCAGAAGCTTCTTCAAGGTACAGCTCATAAGAAAGTTAAACCACTCCCAATTTTGTCCATAGAGCCCCATCTTGACAGCTATTTTCTCTTCTGACTGCCTCACAATATAATACCACATGATTTGCAGAGGCGAGTCAGATCATCCCCAGCCTTGCAGCAGAAAGAAGTGGGCTGGTGGAGAGGCAGTGTGTCTTGATCCCCTCGCAAGCCTGTAGCTCTGCATGCGCTTCAGGGGGGCGGCAGCCCCCACTGAAGTCTGCAATCATCGCGGTGTTCCCTCAGCTCCGACACCTACCATAGACACTGTGGCAACCAGGGGTACCAAAAATGCCCCAGAGGACAGACAGACCCATCTGGTACACTTCAGGTTTCATCCTGATGAACTAGTCATGAACCTTTCTCTTCTTATCTATGCAAAACCAGCTTCTAGGCAATACTTCTTCTCTCTTCCCTTTCGCCCCCCCAGTAGTCATATTTTCCCACATTTTACTTTGAAGCTGTACCTCTAATTGCACCCATTGCAGAGTAAAACATAATGGCTGGCTATAACACCCAGCTCTACTGTAATGATCCAAATGTTTCAGAGCAATATTCCAAATGTTGTGATCCTGAAGTGAGCTCTCTATCAGGAAGAATTATGAAATTTAGAGTAATAATGCCCATCTTTGAGAACAAAGACTCAATTATACGGCTCAAGGGTACCTAAAAATAAATCAAGGTGCCAAACTGTGTGCTGTTTGCTTCTTCCCCCTTCCCTCCCCACTACTCAGCACAGCATATCTCAAATCAGTTTCAAAGTACTTATCGCCCCTTTGCATGGGCTGGATAGGATGGTGATCGTCCCCTGCCCTGCAGTTTCTCACCCCTGCCTGCTCTGTTGTCAAAGTATTGTTTGAAACATGCTGCCACTGGAAGGAGGTCGGTTTTCTTCATGTTATCACTCTCTACTGCACACTGTTGAAGATCAGGGTGTACAACTACTAGGGCCAAAGCTGCACAGGAGAACACAATTAGGGATAACTTTGGGGTTAACTCCTAGAAACGGGTTTGGCTCATGTAAAGGGCTGGAGCTGAGCAGAGGAGCCATTTGCAGCAAAGAGCGAGTGGCTTCAGTCCTTGAAACAGCAGAGCTTTTTCCTGAGCTCCAGCTACTGCGATCTTCTCATGAACTATTGCACATACTTCACAGATACAGATAAAGTGCAATAGACACAGTAGTTCATAACACCCCTTCTATTAGAAGGAAAGGTCTCCTGTAACAGCACCCCAGGCAGTTGAAATATGAGGAAATCAGAATAATTTCCAGCCCCATCCATATGCTTTTGCACTGGGAAAGCTCCACAGAGCCCTCATACTGCTTTACCTTCACTAGTTCTGCATTACCTCCTACTAGATACACACATTCAGTGAACCAGTTCCTCTTCTCTGCCAAAAATGTGAGATAAGCTTGAAAATCCTAAGATTTCAAATAGAAATTCACTCAAGGGTCTTCGTTTACCTTCTGCATAGAGATTTCAGAACACACACGGATCTTAACCCCCCACTTCTTTACGCACTGATAAAACCATTAAGAAAAAGAAAACAGACTTCCAGTCCAGTGTCTTCAGACAGTGAGGCATGAATAAGCACCAGATGTTGTAGAAACCTGCAGTGGGCTTTTGGATAAATGGTGTGAAGAAGGTGAGACTATGAATGTCTGTTCCTTATGCTCAGTACAATGGGAAAGGGGCACCTAGTTAAATTATCAGGCACTGGGTAATTAAACTGTGAGATGCATGACAGCCAGAAGGATAAATGGGTTCAAAAAGGGATTCAATTAATTCAGAGGAGAAACCTATCTGTGGCTATGAAGCCCCTTGGTCCCAATGCAACTTCTGGCTCAGAAAATGTCTAATCTGCTAATTACTAGAAACTGGGAGGCTTATTTGTAGGCACGGATCGCTTGGTATTTGTCCAGGTTCTGCTGGAGACAGGGTACTGGCTAGATGATTTTGGATGCTCCGATGTACCTAGTATTTTGTTTGGGTCTTTTAAAATCATCTTACCAGACACTCCGCAGTACTCACAGCCTCCAGCACCCTTCATCTCTGCGGTGGTATTCATGATGAACTGAGAGCCATGAGCTCACCTGCCAGCAAAGCTCTCAAAGCCAGGGTCTGCATGGCCGGGGGTGTTCAGCCACAAAGCTTTATGGATCAATTATCGTCACTCTCAAAATCACAGAGGCACGATGAGCACTGTAAGCAATGCATGAAGGGCAGCAAGGTCAGTTCAGCACGTTGGCCCAGTAACAGGAGTATCGGTCACGGGTATCAGCCCTCTTACAGCACAGCACCAAGCACCACGGCACCCACCCATGGCCTCACAAGCACTCTGCACAGCCTCACCTCTCTGGAAACACTGCCCACAAGCTGCCCACCTCCACAGGTCCTGGACTCTGCATCACACCAAGCTGTCCCGCCCGCAGGCAGACATCACGCTTCCACAAAGCTGTTTCACTACGTCTGCAAGCCCGAGGCACTGAGGGACAGCATGTGCTGGAGGGGAGCAGGAGCAGCAGCAGCAGCACATCAGGGATGCCACAGGGTCTTCCAAGGGCAAGCCCAGGACACTACTTGCATGTCTAACACCACCAGTGAACGACAAGGATAAACTAGATTCTCGGCATGTCCCAGTTCAACTGGGAGAATTCATGGTTACCAGTAAAAACCATCCCACAACCTGGGCCTTTAGTCCCAGATAGACCCCAGCTCTATCCCGTCTGCAGAGCAAACCCCTGAGACCACAACCTCCTGTAAAAGCAACGAGACATTAATGTTATGGCCATTTTTAAAGCCACTCCTGAATGGCAGCCTGTCTCCTGGCACGGTGTGTTTGCAGAAGGCCCCAGGAGCTCACATCTCCCCTGGGGTATGTCCCCACTCTCACCGGGGTCTGCTCCTTACCGCAGTGCCACCTCAGACTTGTCCCTGGCAGCTACCCCGTCAAACACCCAGGAATGCTCTGGAAGATCTCAGCAGGGTTTTGTGTTTCAACTTTCATATTCAGCTGCCCTTTAGGTTTTTGAGGACTCTTTTTCCTTTCATGTTTCATAAATTATTTAGATAATATTTTATCATTGTAATAAAGTAATTGCACTGGCACAAGCTGAGTATTAACATTTGCAGTGTGGGTTGAGAAAAAAAAAGCACCATCTTTAAGCCTCCACACTGAAAATGATCTTCACCAATAAATGACAGTGTCACAGCAGACGTTCCCCCTGCAACACAAATCACTGCCTCTCCTTCAGGTCTTTTGAACTTGAATGCCTCCACTGCAAACACCGCTAACAAAAAACAAAATCAAACATTTTTTCCCCAACAGACACCCAGTCCTTGCAATTTCAGATGTGTTTTTGTTTCCTTGTTTTATCTGCATGAACAGTTTGAATGGTTTTATAATTTGCCTGTGCTTCCATTTTATTATATCTGCCTTCCATCTGTTATTTTTACGGTTTATGTTACCATTCTCCTCTCACTAATGCCAGCGGCTCTACTGTAAAACTGATGTTACATCCTAGAAACTTATCACCTCACTTGAAAAATATATCTTGTGTGTGATGGCATAAGAACTGCCTGGAGAAGAATGAATGGATCTTTTATTAATGATTTTCTTGTAGGAAGAGCTCATGTAATAGTTGTACTCGGTGCAAATACATCTTCTCTTCTCACTGCACTTTGCAAAACTCCTGCTGAACGATACAGGGCCCATTCACCAAATCTAAAGAAAAACCCAGTTACACAGGAGTGTTTATCCTTCAAATAAGGGATGACACCACATTCTGCATTTTTAGAGAGTGAAGGCTTCACATGGAGGGAAATCCCTCACCTTGTACAGCAGCCAGGGCACAGCACTCTGACTGCAGCAGGAATAGAAAGAGCACTCAGGAGTCTCCCAGCTCCTTCCCAGGCGCTGTGCTGGGCTATGTGCAACCTTGGGCTCATCCTGACAGGCAAGGATGCACCAGAGCAGAGAGCCGGTCCCTGGGGATGCTCCATGATCCATCCAGGGCTGCAGAAGAGGGAGAAATGAAAAGCCAGCCCCTGGACTCCAGGCCTGGGTTTTAGTGGCAAATGCCCACAGCCTCTCCGTCACTCTCAAACCATTATAGGTAATTCAGTCACTATATCATAGCAGTCATCCTTGCTTCTAAGGATTTCAGTAGATCATTGGCCAGGGATCTTTTAACAAAACACTTTTTAATCAGAATTAATTCACTGATGCTCTCACAACATGACCTGTCGGGTCCCACTGAGCAGGCGTCTCGGGTCCGCAGAGCCTGAGCAAGGGATGCGGGAGCCCAGCGGTCCTGCCATTGCTGCAGGGCACGCACACCGGCGCGGCCTTAGCATCAGCTGCAAGAATCCATAAAAGTGCAAAATAAATATAGATTCCCTTAATATTGTCTCCAATACTAAATTCTCAGCCTCAGATAGACAACAGATGAGGCCCGCACATGTTGCAGTCTTAGGCCAGTTAAAATTTTCACTTTTTTGTGGTAACACAGTTTTTTTCCTTGTTTTATAATTTTCCCAGCACAAGTATAATTGGCTCTGGCCTGCTACCAAGAGGTTTATTAAAACAGCAAGGGATGAAACTAATGATTGTTAAGAAGTTCTAATTCCAAGGGTACCAAGTTGTTCATTACACATTTATGGCTACTAACCAGCAGCGCTCAGATAAAGGCCTGTGGATTTGTTTACCTTGCCAAGGCATTAAGATGCATCCAGTCCCAAGAATTGAAAGATTGAGGCAGAAATCAATACAGAGCTACTAAACACCCTACTACGCAGCTGGGAGAGACTAATTTGATGATGAACCTATGAGTCCAATAAAAATGTGCATAATTTAAAATGTATTAAAAACATAAGCTGCTAAAGCATCAATATTTAAACACCATCCCCTGCAGTGACACCACAGATTTTGCAGGAAGAGCAGATATTACTGAACATGAAGGTGACAAAGACGCAAGAATTGCCTGAAACACTTCTTCGGCCAAATTCCTGACATGATTTGAATAAAACTGTCTTGGGGATAAATTTGGCCCCAGGTGTTCTTCCTGTCATTGTTAAGAACTACTGTGAAATGGGTTTCTAGTCTCCGTGCAGGAAAAGCGGAAGCCAGACGGATGCACAGAGTTAATTTTCAGCTGGAGCAGCTCCGCAACGAGCACACAACGGCAGCCGCCGGACGTGCTCGCTCAGCGAGAGCTAGCCTGGGTACCCCTGCGTGCCGCTGGATGATGTTAGGTAAGACTATCCCAAGGCAGGACCTCTGATCATCCAGCTGCAAGCCCAGGCAGAGTATTCAGGTTTCAACACAGTCAGTGAGGGGAGGCTGACCTGCCTGCTGGAACGTACCTTTTTCCATGGAATAACTACTGGGAGCCTAAAGATGAGGGATGCTCCAACCACTTCAAGTAAACAGGTCACTCCACAGGCAATCAGGACTGGGTCACAAGTGACTCAAAAACTCCTAAGCCCTGCTGATGATCAGCGTGTGCATCCAGTTCAAACACTGCTTGAGAGAATCGAGGGCTGCTTGAGAATGTTTTCAGCTGCCGATCCTAAATCATTTATCATTTGCTTTCCAGCATCGCTTCATCCCAAGCGCTTCAAAACACCAAGGTTATTGGATGATGCAAAAGAAAATCTTCCACATGGTCACAGCAGGAGACACATGTTATTGCTGAGGAGCGTGTTTAGGGACAGCGTGAGTCTGAACACAGGCAGGACTCCACCTGCAACATGGGGTGAGGGAAGCATGTTTGCTTCTGAGGAGGCTTATTCACAAAGGACAGAGCTCTGTGGCTGGCAGAGGACTAAGGCCCCCACCTTAAAACCACCAGCTGCAAAGAAACCAGCCATGCAAGGCATGTGCTCGGCAGCTCCCTGCAGCGCAGTGCCCTGACACAGCTCTCTTCCCCATCCTCCCCTGAGACCCGACCAACCGAGAAACAAAGCTCCTGGAGAAGTGGCTGCGTGAGAAGGCTGGCTGACGGCCAGTCCCATGATGGCGAGGGCTCTGCTCCCAGCCTAGCGATGGTCCTGGGCCAAAGCACTCACACACCAAACCGCTGTGCTACACTGGCTGATTTGCACTTTAACTAGCTTACTGTTAAAGAGATCCTTGCTTTAGTTAATCCAGAGGCCATCTGCTGAGGATAATGCAGTTGTTACTAAGAATCTACCTATCTGTATCGTACTAGGCATGCTCATGGTGAATCTCAATCATTTTAACTTAGACACTCTATTATACATACCATGAAATTTAACAAGGTATGTCCTATATGGGGCTGTAACATTGCAGCTGTGTGGACTAATTAGCTAACACTCATTATTGTTCATTCAATTTGTGCTTGCAGATGCAGGGAGCTGAGTGCTGACTGCTCTCGAGGCTCTGATTGATTGCTCCCACTTTGCATTCATTAGGAAGGTGGCCTCAGCACAGTAGTTTTACAACATGTGTTTGCTACCGCTTAACTGGATGTGCCAGTCAAATGCCTTGAACTGTGTCTCTTGATTAACAATATTTTGCAAATATGGCGCAGTCTATTTTAGCAGCATGACAGGCGGATCGCGGAGCCAGCGAGCGCCGCTCCCTGCAAAACCTTCTCCTTCCCACATGCTGAGTGGGAAGAAATACAGCTGTGACAGTAAGGGCTGATGACAGTTCGCCAATACATCAGGTTCATAGGTGGCAGTGTCCATTGCTCATCTCCTCCGGTCAGACGTGACTTACAGAAATAAATGGGCCTGTCAGAGGGTTTGACTTTGTCAGACGAATACCAAGCCCATAAAACTAGGTCAAATACGGTTCACATTGACCTCTGCATTTTTTCTCTAATGTCCCTTTGCAGCTACAGACTGGGGTTTGCTCTGTTTCATCTCACCTCCCTCTCGCGCCGCCCTGCCCAGCCCCAGGCAGCTGCCCTGGGTGGATCAGTGGGTTCAGGGGCTCATGCTCTCACCCAGCTTCCTGTAACCACAAACCACAGCCCAGCAATGCCTGGTGGCCCCAGCCCAGGGACCCCAAGCCCCTCTGGCCCCAGGGTGTCCCACTCTCCTGCTCTCCCCAGCTCGGCCCTTTGCCACCAGTCGTACAGATGATGGCAGGGCTGTAAGCAAGATGTGAGTGCACCCAGGAGCTCCAGCCCTTCCCAGATGAGACTTTTATTCAGTTTGTGATTTAAATCAGCCAGGAAATCAAAACCTGTTAGAGAATCACATGTGTTCCCATAGGGCTGAGACTGAAATGATGCCCATCCGTAAATTATTCAAGATTAGATTACATCTTGGCAAAGCCCATGGTCAAAATAATAAAGAAACAGCGCAAAAGGCAACTGATATTCGTGACAAATAAGTATTGTTAGACTAACTCCATGGCCAGGTTGAAAAGCAGACCAAGCAGCCAGACTGGAGTGCCTCTGAGCACCGACTCCAGCCAAGCTGTTGTCCCGAGTCCCGCAGCGGTGCTGGAGGCTGTGCCAGCCTGTGTTCCAGTACGCACACCACACGCTGCGAGCGGCCAGGACACCAGCAAGCGCCTCCCCCGCTCTCCTGGAAGGCTGCGGTGAAGGCGCTCCAGGGCTCCCCGGGCTTGGGGTATCATTGACTCCATGCATCGATTGAAGCTCTTCCAGCTCTGCATGTCAACCAGCCCCTCAGCGCCAGGGGTGAATGTAAAAACAGCTTCAGTTCATGGTGGGCAAAGAGCAATCAATCTGTTATTAGCCCTCAACTCCTCTTAAAAACATTTACTCCAGCTTCACTGACATTAATTTAGAGAATAAAAGGAACTGGTTCAGAAGTGATTCCTGCAGCCTGGGGGATGTGGGTACTGGGATATCTCCGGGGCAATTCATCAGCTCCTTATGCTCAGCCCCGCTCCAGCGATTGTCAGCACTGGGCAGTAGGACCATCACAGCCCTCTCCCATTTGTCAGGCAAGTGACCTACGCGGATAGTGGAGCATTTTATGGTGATTAATTTAGTGCCCTGTTAAAGTTGTGGGCTGCAATTCACCCAGCCTGCTTTCGTCACCCGGAGTTGAAGCTTGCTGCTTCTGCTCCCTCTGCGATAGTCCCATTAACAGCTTTCCATGTGCTCCCTATAAGTGAGGGCTTTATTTCAAGCTGTGTTGGCTGCAGTGCCAAAGCCAGGTGAAAGAGCTCCCCACTTCCAAATACGTCCCCCTTCCCGACACACGGTCTCTTGCAGGGCACGCTACACTAGGGGACAGAGACAACATCACACACAGCTGTCCCCAAAGTGCCAGGCTTGGACAAACATCACCCACCACCAACCTGCAAACTCAGGAGCAACCTTTACTGCGTGGCAGCTCTTCCAAATGAGAAGCCCAGCACAAGGCACAATGCAGAAGGCTCAGAAAGTTCCTTCCTCAAAGCATTGCCATCTGAGAAATAAAAGAAGGGGGAAGTCGGAGCAAGGCGAGATGGTGTTATTTGTTCAGAGCAAGTCTGAAGGCTGGAACGTGGATACCACCACCACCCACATCAGGTGAGCATCAGAGTACGCTTACCCCATGGACCACTCCACTGCCAGCTCTAAAATGTAATCCTTCTTTCAACCCAAGTATTAACTATCTGCTTGCTTAGTCAGACTTCTCACCCCCCAGGGCCTCAGGTTTTGTTTTTCACAACACTGCAAAACAAAACCTGGGAAATAGCTTTTCCTTGTAATAACGAAGTCTCAGCCAAACAGAAATGCCACGTGTCCCTCTCAGTGCCATCTGTCACTGCAGCGGCTGGTACCAGGGCGCCTGCCCTCCCCAGGCTGCCTCACAAGAGGCATTGACCTGGCCGACTTCAAGCCCAGCTGACAAAGCAGCTGCGAGCCGCAGCCTGATGGACACCAAGCTTGGCCAAAGAGGGAGAAAGAAAGGACCCTTGCTTGTGGCCTGACAGGGCAGGCAGGAAGCTTCAGCTCTTTGAAATGAATTGGGAGCTTATCAACAGAGTGGATGGACTAGGGACCAAAGTCATACATCCTGCGCTAACCAGCAAGGCTTCCATTTTGGGGCCATTTCTGGGAGAAAGGCATACAAGAATAAATCAGTCTGCCCAGGCGTCCTCCACTCCAGTCAGCACGAGTGTCCCGAGAGGAGGCTCTCAGTCCTCGCCCTGCGCTGGAGCTCCGGGCTCTGCAGAAGAGCAGCACCAGGGGAGGTGCTGGGGGGGGCTCGATACCCCAATCCACCAGCACACCCGGGTGGGGATGTTGCTGTGGAGAAGGACCAGCTGTCAACGGGAGGATGCTCAGTTTGCAAGTGAATCACTCTATTGGAACATCCTCCGTGACATTTCACAGCCTGCTTCCCAGTCTGGGTGAGCGCACTGTAATGGCAAGATGATGCCATTCAGAGCTGATTTGATTTCAGGGGATTTTTTTCATTACACTCAGCGTTGCTAGGTTGCTAACACAAGGCAGCTCCACTGCCATAGTGTCAGGCAGATGAACTGGAGCTTCAGCTCTTTTCAGTGTGAAACACTGTCACTTTTTTCCATTTTGCATATGCAATACTCACTGGATAGTTCAGGTCTATGCATAACATATTTATTCAACAGTAATCGTTTCATTTCTGCAAAGGAAATATGTTCCACTATTCCTGCAGCTGACAGGCTCTGGCATAAGTTGGAAGCCAAGGCTCCAAAAGGAGGGAGAATATGTTTATGGGATGAACCACAGCTGTTTGCAGTATTCCTCTGCCCTAGCAATTATTTTAAGAGGAAGAATTCCTGGAGGGTTATTTGGCTTTTGCACGGCATGCGCTGTGTTCACAGTCACTAGTTAGGGTATCAGACAAGTGAACCTCCAAAGACATTTCTGTTCTTGTAAAGCATTTTTACAAATGGAAAAGGGTTCAGTTCTGCAGCCTGCTCACACACCAGAAAATACTTGCTCCCATGGTTAGCAGAGAAATGGTAGAAAAACTGGTACATTTACATGACATGCATTATCGTAACATTGTTTATTAGCATTGCTGAACTGCCCCAGTCCTTCCCCCAAGGTATTAGAAGAGATTACTATCCAACTTAAAGATGCATAGCAAGGTAAGACACACACCTACAGAAAAGGTGAA
The DNA here is from genome assembly GCF_949628215.1 of Phalacrocorax aristotelis. Taxonomy (NCBI): domain Eukaryota; kingdom Metazoa; phylum Chordata; class Aves; order Suliformes; family Phalacrocoracidae; genus Phalacrocorax; species Phalacrocorax aristotelis. The sequence continues at coordinate 6,434,040 of NC_134293.1, read as the reverse complement.
TTTTCTGGCTCCATGTATTTTTGCCTGAGGGAAAAAAGGTAGGACCTCCTGGACGTGTTCGCATTGCACCGTGATTTCTGCGTGTGCCTTTTTTGCACTAAGTGGCAGAGCAATTTCTGGAGGCAGAGTCTCAGGTCAGGCTTGCTGCAGTGGTGCAACAGGGATTGTTTGCTCCATTGCTGTATTTCAACGATAAATGGGAATCTATTTACAATTCAGCAGCGCCTTGTGAACGTGTTGCTGTTTTGCCTCAGAAATAATCACTGTCAGAACAGCCCTCAGACAACATTGCTCACTAAATAAAAAACCCCGATTCCTCACTGAAGGGGAAAGCTCCCCAGGGACTGGAAATATTTTTGCCTGCTTGTCATCCAAGGGTTTCAAAGTACTTCAGAAGCATTAAGTCTCATGACATGCCTATAAGATAAAGGTTTAAATGGGGTCTGCAGGCTTGGGGAGTCGCTAGGACCATTGGAGGGTTGGATCAGACGTTGTGAATCTCAGCGCATCAGTTGGCACCAGCACAAGAGAGGAGAAAGTTCCTAAATGCCCTGAACCACCCACCACAGCTCTTGCCACCACCCAGGCACGAGGATGAGGCTGGTGCCGGTGGTGTTGCAGAGGAAGGTTTTCATCCCCCGGTTGGGAGATGGTCCCCTGCCACAGCTCTGCACGCCATCCCTCTGCCAGCTCCAAGGTAGAGGAGATCCAGCAAAAGCGCTGGCTCTGGCTGGCTTCCCTGTTGCTCAGCCAAGTCTGCGAGCAGCAGCATTCCCAAGCCCACACTGTTTTGATTAGTACTGGCAAATGTCCGTGTCCTTCAATGAAAGCATCTTGTGCAGCCATTGTGATTTGTTTCAGGTGGCTTAATGAGAAAATGAGTAAATCTCTGCCTGGATTTTTACTTTCAAGTCAGCTGTCCAAAGCATTACATATTTGAATTCTTTATAGCTTTAAAACGTTATACTCCCATTTTTCTATCTAGAAATGTACATGCTGTTTGCGCACAGGAAAGCTGCGAGCAGTTCGTCCCACCAATGGGGCTTTATTCACAAATTTATGGGTACATAAGGCTGAATATTCATTTGGAGGGATTTATTTAATAGACCTGGTTACCAGTGAAATCAAAGAGCAGCTGAAAGGCATTCACACAATGCAGTGTTTGGCACGACTCAAGCCACTGCAGGAACGAACACTGGGATGATGCTCCAGTCAAACGGCCCAATCAGAAGCTGTGTTGGGGAGGGAGGGAGGGATGGAAACCACCTTCCCCCAAAAAAATCAGCCTTCTGATCAGCTCCAGCTCAGGGCTGTCGATGGTAAACCATTAGGCTAATCTAGCAGCTGCCGGATGCCCCCTGTGAAGTTTATTACTGTTGACATTTCAGTTAATAATGGTCTATTTTGAAGAGACTGCCTCCATCATTTCTACTAATTAGTATGCTTGAGACGTCCACCACTACGCACAGAAATCAAATTACTCTTCTTATCCAAAAATTGCCCCTCCACCCTCCAGTAACACAGCTGAGGAAGGCAGACGTTATTTCTCTTGCTGTGGCCTTTGCTAGGCAATCCCCAGGGGTAACCACCAGCAGGGTGTTCGTCTGCAGAGAGAAATACCCGCTTTTCACTTAGCACAGAACCTGTTTTGCAAAAGTCTAGTTCATTTACACTGTGTGGAGAAAATCATTTATGCTCGCCCTCAGAGACTGCAAACCATTTCACAACCATGTTCACAGGGAGCTTCTAATGTTCACAGGGAGCTTCTAATGTTCACAGGAAGAAAGGGCATATTGCTAATAGGGAAAAGGCAATGAGAAAACAAACTCCAAAAAGACTTCACCTGAAATGTGACTTTTAGCTCACCACGCAATGGAAGACGACAGACGCAAACACACCCAAGCCAGTGATTATAAACTCTGGGTCACAGTCTGGATGTTCCTAAAAATCATGATTTGTGCATGTCATGGTCAAAGACGCTTAAAGCATTTGATGAGAATTAGGTGATTTACTCTTCACATGCCTTGAAAATCTAAGCCTTTATGATCACATTTAACATAAAATTACACCTCACCTCTAGTGCAAACCCATTTTTGGAAAAAGGCTGCATCAGGCTTTTGACTGCGTTTCATCTCTCCAAAAGTATTGGCGTGGGAAGATTTGCAAATCACGTTCAAGATCAGGGGTTTGTAGTTTATAGCATTCTCAGGAACGGCTGAGGAGCAATGCTGTCTGCCAGAGCTGCGCAGTAACCAGAGTGGTGAAAGGTCAGCACGGAGGCTCGGATCCTCCCAGGTATCCAGACATGCTATTTCTAGTCGAAACTAATGGGAATCGGTGGCCTAAATGAAAGTTAAATTCTTTAATACTTCTGTGGAAAAAGATGTAAGAGAGCGAAGCATGAGTAAATAACATCTGCCAAATCATCTTTCAGAAAGTTGGCCAAAAAAACCTAACAAAATATCCCGTAACTCATAAAGGGGAAAACAGATAACAGTTTGCTATCACCAAATAATGCTTCTCGCATACAGAAATGCCATCTTTTACACAGATATTTAGATGAGAAGTTCAGTGATTTTTGTCAGTGCCAGTTTCTCTGGAGAGAATATTAGTGCGCTGCTACTAACAGTACATCAATAACGGGGGAGATAAATTCTTCTGAAGCATTAATTTTCTCAATGTTGTGAAATCTAACTTACGCATCATCGCTATACATCAGTGAGGGGTAATGTGAGCAGTCACTGTAAACACCATGCTACAAATAAAACAATATAATTCAAGTGGAATCTGTTTCTGAAAGAGATTTACGTTTGGAAACAGAGACGGGGTTTCCACAGTTTCCAATAACAACACTACAGCCTGACACAGCTCCGTGCTGCCGGCGTCTGCCTTTTTCACAAACAGCTCTGCAATAAACACAAATGGAAATAAGGGCCAGATCTTCTAGGTATGAATCAGCCCAGCCCTGTGAATCCAGCAATCTAGTAATCACGGGAAAAGGAAAGGCAGGAGCAAATGGGGAAAGTAAATGTAATTTAGTTATGATGGGTAGTTACATGCAAACTCACCCTTATTTGTGTTGAATGCAATACTATGAGAAAAGGTCGTTTTCTCTGCATTTCCAGTACTAGCTTGATTTTGATTTGTAGTCTGAAAGCCCCAGTCATTCGGACCTCGTGAATATTTAATTCCTATATAACTGCTTTGGTGGCAAGCGGTTTTCTTTTAACGTACTTTCTTCACCTCATAACGAGGTTAAAGAAGGAAAGAGGACCTCCTAGATCATCCAGTGTGTCTGCCTGTGACCATAGGACACGGGCCTCTTGTTGGGATCATACAGCTGGATATTTGGTGCTCTAACAAGACCTTTGTAAGAGAGTGAGCAACTCTATTTTTATCCACCTTCCCAAATGTTTACTTTATCCACACCATTACTAGAACTGGGCAAATACTGCAAATGATTATGCACAAACATTCCTTGGATTTTTTTTTAATTAATTAGTCTCGACCATTTTCTCACTCCTCTTACATGGGATTTTTACTCCTGTGACTTTATTCTACCAGCTCTGTTTATTATCAGGGTATTCACTGAAGCAGCAAATTGTACATGATTATTGGAGATTATTCACTGAGAGTAAAGTGATAAATGAATTATTAATTCTCATTATTAGCACTGTTGTCCTGTTGCCTGGACGCCTCACTGAAATTAGGACACCATTGCTTTAGGTACTGTATAAGAAAATAGGGAGAGACAGTTCTTGTTCCCAAAGGGCTTTCAGCCTAAAGAGGTGACACGGCATGGGGGTAAAGGATGCAAAGAGACAAGATGACTTGCCTAGCATCAGATCCACCCTCTTGATGGCAGAGCTGAGAACAGGGTTGTCCTCCAGCAAGAGGAAAACTTCAGGGTACCGTTTCTTCTCACCTCCCTTTGTGCTCTTACAGTATCCTCGGGGTGGGCCAATCCTCCACAGAGAGATGACAGCTCTCTTCACCCATTTGTGCACCCTTTTTAAAAGAAATGTGCACAGAGAGACAGGATTAGCAACCAGGGAAGGCTGTTCCTAAGGGCTGAGCACATGAGCTCTGAACCAACCCCACAACAGGCTGAAGGAACACGTGCCTTCTCCGTTGGATGGAGGTCTCAGCCCCCACCTCCTGAAAAACTTCACACCTTCTCTTGCACCTCCATGCATAACAGCTAACCTAGCTTCTCAGCTGATTTCTGTACCGGTCAGTCATCCTCACATCCATTGCATCCCCTCAGAGTGAGGCAACGCTGCTCCTTTGCGCAGAGGCTGTACCTCGAGCTGCTGGTGGCGCTGCGCCCGAACCATAAGATCACCATTGCATTTGTGAGACAAGACGCAGCCTCAAAAGGCATCACTTCACCACTATCCTCCAGCAGAGAAAGTTCCCTCAAATCCAACACCTTGTGATCAAAAACACAGCTGAATTTCTAGAGACAGATCTCTGGACCTGGGCTAAAGAGCATTTGACAAACCTCTGAAGGTTTATCTCACCCCTTGGTGATCGGCTCCAGCACAGTGCAGTTATTGTTGTTGTGTCCTATCATTATGCCAGCCAGACTATTTCAGGAATATTCAGGCTCAGATAAACTCAAGTGCCTAAATGTGGGTGAAATTAAAGAGGGTCCCCTCTGGGTGACAGCTGTACCTGGGGGAGGAGAGCACCTCCATGGTGCATCAAATGCTGGTAGGACAGTTGCATTTCCATGGCTCTGGGTCCGTGGCAATTCCCACCCCCTGAAGGAAGGCATGCAGCACGCAAGTGTTGACAGGATCAAGCATGGTACAGTCCCACTCTCTTCCTTCTTGAGGAATGCTGCATTAGCCATTAATTTTATTTAAGTGCTTTCTAGCACGTTGTTGTTGAACCAAATTGAATCAGTCCGCTGGCAAATGCCCTAGAAACAAAGCAACAAGCACACGGAACATGTGGGACCATTCATAAATTCAATCATATTCCCCTAGTGAAGATATGTTGTGAGACAGGTCTAGGTATTTCATTTAGACCGACAGGAAGAGACCTGAAAAAGACAGAATTGGAGGAACATTGTCTCCAAGCTACTGTCTCTTTCTCTGGGGAAGACATGTTACTAGCCCCTAGAAAAAAATATTTGCATTGATAAATGTCTACAGATGCCCAGGTAGCTGACTCTTCCACTTCAGTTTTAGGACCTTTCATTAGAACACCCCTCATTCAATATTCATAACAAGCTCTCTGATGAGTTTTGTTCTGCCTTTCATGGCCATTGTAAATGCCCTGGAAGCCAAGGAATTCACATTTAAATCCCATTTCAAAATATCTTTTAGCCTAAAGCTACACCTAAGGCATAAATCAGATCAATGCAATGCCGACATTGATTTTCCAACTTGCTTGTGCTGCAAATGTGCAGGGATTGAGCATGTAGCTGCTGCAGCCTTTACTGCAAAAGTGAACCTCGCCCTCCAAAGGGTGCCGGCAGGCAGGGCAGCAGCTGCCCGAGCAGAGCCTGCCATGGACTCCTGATGCTCATGGTCGTGCAGGTTTTCCTCACAGGGAGCAGCAGTGAGAAAGGCACTGCTCACCCACGGTACATTCTTATCATCATATATAGTGCTGACTGATAATAGTAATGATACTTTAATCAATATTAATAACATTTAATATGAGCACTAAAAGGCCCCATTATTTTTTCCAGTGTAAAGAGCTATGAGACATAAATATCCTTTTCCACAATGTTTGCTGTTCTACACTCAAAGCAAAAGATAGATAAAATAAGTGGCCAGAAAAACCCAAGAAAAGAATAAGACAATATAGCGAAAGCAAATTTTTTATTCTGTTTTGAATTAACTCAGTGGTTTAGCTATTCCCCTGCCATCTTCTGCCCCAGGCATCTGAACTATGTCGAGCCCAGTCATGGTCTTGCTGAACAGACAAGATGTTTTTAACCTTTCTGGGCAAAAGCTTTGTGCAATATGTGCAGTTCCTGCTGAGATAGACATGACTTCCATGCAGGACAAGCTTGCATGTTTTAGGAGGCCTGGGTGTTAATATCACTACCTGCAAACATAAGAAAAATACGCTTTTCCACTCCCTAGGAGTAAATTGTAGAAATGAAATAACGTATCTGCGCAATACGCAAGTACGTTGAAATTAGCACTGCCAATTAAGCTACATACATCCTTTGCTAATGGTCAGCTGGGGTTTTTTCTAATGCTAATCTTCAAACAAAAATAAGACTAGGTATCCGCTCCTTTACTGCAGCCCTTCGATGGTTTGCTCCTGTGCCACAGACAAGCCTGGTTTTGAGCAAGATACTGCATCTTCAGGCACGTACCTTAAATAAATGTCGGTGCATGTGTGGGCTAGGACAGCATTTCAAAGCCTGGTGGGTTCTGCACTGAAAAGATGCCCAGAGGTTTCCTCATTTATTGTGTCTGTTGGGTTGAAAGAACGCTTCACTCTCCCCTGGAGATCTCATCATCCCTTATTCGGCACTCCTACAATGATACACAACTGACCACTCTCAATATTTCTGTCACTAACGAACACCTCTTGCAACTCTATAGATTTATCCATGGTCATTTTATTATTTGGCATTTTCTGATCTTTGGCTTAGAGGCTTTTTTTGAACCTCACCTCCAAGTTGAAGTCAGGAACCTGAAACGCAGATGCTGAAGCTGCTGGGGGGAAGGGAGCAAAAACCCCATGGAGGAGCAGTTTCTCCACTCCTACACGGACTGCAGTTTGCAAAATGTAATCAATATAACGTATAACTGCAGAAACCCACACACACACAAATAAAACAAGAAAGGCGCTGTAAAATATGTTGGGGCAGGGAAATGAATGATCTCTCTGTCAACTATTTAAAAGCAATCCAGTAATGTGAACAATCAGAAGTGAAGAAAAATCAATATGCTTCTCATGGTGCAGAAATGGAAAACAAGCTGGATTTTACTCCTGCGAAATCCATGCAAACAAAACCCAACAGATTAATCCTGCTTGTCAGTAAATGTGGTCATTTCTTCAGAAACAGAACCACCTCCAGAAGAGCACTGTCTTTAGACACAATACTGTGTTTATTGACGTCAGTTATAAAATCCCCACTGGTGGCAGTGGTACACGACTGAGTCTTACACAGTATTTATGAACAATTGTGTCTTACTCCCATTTAATTTGTTTAATAAAAAAATCCACCAGTAAAACCTCAAGCAAAGCAAACAGAGGGAGGGCAGAGCATGCCAGATTCAGCCCAAACTCTACTTCTCCACCTAATTTCCAGAAAATGCAAAGAGAGGCAATACTATCCCTGTTAGAGAAAACAGACAATTAAGGGCATGACTGGAGTATCCCAAAGAAGCCATTTCTATATTCCAAATCACAGCCAACTTCTGACTTTGGGTAGCAGAGGGGAAATGGCATCAAGAGATTAAAGGAAGAAATTTCTGTAGCAACTCAGATGGTGGGGGGTCCTTCCCAGAAAGATGTTGATGGAAACTGGGGGGGGGTGTTGTAATAAGAGGTGGAATCAAAGAGGAGATGGATTAGTGGACTGAGTGTAATGCAGCAGTACGATTTATCACACTGCCCAGCACTTTACAAAGCCACACGATTTGTCTCACCGGTCTCAGTACCATGCATGCACGGAAAGACAGATCTATTAGTTTTCCTTTCCAAACTTTCCTCTCCTATTGGACGTATGAAATATAGCCAGAAACATCATGGAAATTAAAGGCCATGGCACCGGCTGTAAGGCGATGGGAACTGCCAGGTGTTTAGTCAGCTCTTGAGCCTTAGCCAAACCTTTGTTTGTCATTATTGGAAGTACACAATTATTCAGCGATATTCTCTCTGTATCCATCAGTGGCAAACGCAATGGCCAGCTCCACCTAGCATGGGCCAGTCCTGCATTTGGTTCCTCCGGTCTTCTAAACATCACCATACCTGGTCACGCTCAAAAACAGAAGTCAGGAAACCTGGACGTTTAACAACTCGGGTTATATTCCAGTTTGGACACCTAACCCAGACAGTGCACATGTCGAGTCCTTTAGAACAGGCAAGCAACCTCCATCAACAGCAGAAGGGGACAGTGAGCGCTGCTGGCAGACACGATTGTCCCCTCGGCTGCTTTTCTGCCGCCTCTGTGCCTCGGGCGGACCACACATCCTTAGCAGGTAGAACTACCAACGTGAGCAGCAGGCAGCCCAGCTCCTCGGCTGCACCACAGTGTTCTTTGTCTCCAGAATCTCAGCTCTCACTAATAAGTCATCACTGGCTGCTAAGGTGGGAGAAGAAAACTCACCCAGAAGGCCCATTTTGCCTTCAACACACACTACAGATGCGCACAGGGCACCTGTGCGCAGGCAGGACACTCTCGCTACAGGGAAAGTATGGCTCTTTGGTGGAAAATTGTGAAGCTGCGAGGATTTAACTACAAAAAATTACCTAGTTTTTGCAGGAAATATGCTCCCTAAATCCACCCTTATGATGCAACTGCTTTCCCCCCCATCACCCTTCCTTTCCACTGACATGCTCATGGGATTAACCTCCAAATCCAACTCTTCAGAAAAAACAAAGTTCATATGAATCTGTCACCAATCTTCCGAACTGGGCAGGGGAGGGGAGTACGGGGTGGCAAAGCTTCACAAAACCGCTAAGAGTTCTGCTCAGTTAATTGGCAGACAGTGAAGATAAATACAAGGGCAGAAGGCTCTAAAAGGCTGTTTAAAAAGAAAACCAAACACATACCAGAGCCACACACTAGTTTAGGACGGTGCTGCTTTCAGCAGCCTGTGCAATCTCTCTGCTGGGAGTTATCTCCAGGGCACAGAGAGGCTCCCTTAGACCTCCTGGCTTAAGCAAAGGCTCCAGGTCCCCCCGGGCAGAAGCTGGGTGGAAGCACGGGGTCCTCCTGCTCACCACCATGCAGCAGGAGGGGACCTGCACGGGCGGTGGGGACACCTGCACCCCTTCCAGCAGCACTCGGTAGGGCTGCAGCATCCCTATGGGTAACATAGAAAGTGAGGTAACACTGGAAGAATTTCAAGCAAGCTTAATTTTTTTCTTCCAATTAGGACAAAAATTCTTCGAAATTGTAGCATTTGGTAAAAGTTGTAAAGTATACTTCAGTAACGCTATGAAAACAAACCCGCCTTTTTCAGCTCGCTGTACGCCATTGGTGCTGAGATTTTCCTAACAGCAGCTATTCAGTTCCTGAGAAGTTGCTCTTATGGTGTGCAATTTTTGAGGTCTCTTGCAGCATCTCCAACATTGCAAAAAAAAAAAAAAAACAACGATCTTCCCATTTTAGCCAAGCATGTGAGCTCTACGCTCCTACAACTAAAATGATCTATTTTTGTTTCATCTTCAGCATCTACATTCCGTGGTGCGCTTGGATTTTATTTTTCGAGCACAGAGCCGCGGCAGGCAGCCAGCGAAGCCCTTCACCACCGAGACGAGGCTGCCGCTCTGTGGCTCCTGTGCGGACAGCCTGAACCAGCCTCCGCCTGCACATCACAGGGACTCCGGGGTCTGCCTCTGCTTCCAAATGAAGTGCTTCATCCCCATCCCCTCTGCATCACTCCGACTGTCCACACGGTTTAGATCAGCTTGAAAAAGCCTTTCGTTCTCTCTTATGGTGACCTGGATTCAGATCCTGCACATGACCTGGACATGCGATTATGAAATTAATATTCATCCGGAAGGGCCTACAGAGTAAGGAGGAGATAGCTCGTGGTTGCACAGCCGGGGATACCAATGCACTCGAGACACTCAAACACAGCCACCCAGCTCAGCAAACGGCAGCTCCCTCTCTGTCGGTACTAAGGGGAATTGGAAAGAAGATGGCACTTGTCAATTGGAAGAGTAAAGGACAGTGCTGAACAGGTCAGGCAAACTCTTTGTCACTGGGAGCTTTCACTCAAGCTGGTCACTCCACACACGTCTTCCACTCCCCCAGAAACACTTAAATTCAGTTTAATGCAGGAATAAAAATCTCTGCCCTCTGTCCCAAGCAGATCAGCTTCTCAGAACAACTGCTCCAGGCCTTTAAGTACCCATGACCCACCACCCAAGGCACCATACACACCTGCAGCAGGGACCCGGACTGACAGTCCCCACTGGTCATGGTAACAGGTCTGCTTTCATTTGCTTTTTGCCCAGCAGAGGCGTTTTCCCAGGCAGCTGCGTGAGCTGCAGTTTACAGACCCCATCCTTCACAACCACTGCAGCAAAACACCTATTTTTCTTTCAATATTCCAGAGAGGCTTTCCAGGTTGCTGGTAGGTTTCCTTCAGGCAACCCGAAATGAAAAGCTGCTTGCACCAAACAGATTACAGGTTAAGTCAGACAGCCCTTGGAATTAGCCAAGAGTTATAGCGGCCACCCCAGGCCATACAGCAATAATGAGCATGGACACAGGCAAAGCACTGCCAGCCACCAAAAAACCTGAGATGGAGAGTACAAGTTTCAGAGACATTTGGCAAGTGTTTTTGATTTCCCTTCCTCCTTCTTCCCCTTTTCTTTTTATAGTTCAGCTTCTTTGCTGTCTCCTACCCTCAAGTACCCAAGTAGCAAACTGAGATTAGAGAGAAGATGGCTGAACAAACGGCTTCTCCTGCCTTCCAAAATAAACTCTAAGGCTCTTAAAAGTAGCCCTAAATACATTGTTTTAAGTGTGTGATAAAGGATGAACTACAGCAGTGTCATTTAAGGCACTTTTGAATAATATCGATCAAGTAATGAAAGTGCTTTTGCAAACACTACGGTTTGTCTCCAGCTGGAGACAGGAGAGCAGGAATTACTCCTTTTTTTCCCTTCTGCAAGAGAAGAAGGGAAGGAATATGCATTGAGAGCATCATCTCCATGGTGACAGCAGGGAAGCAGCAGGAGGTTTCCTAGAAAACATTGGGTTTGGCCAGAACTAGTGCAGGAAATGAAGCAGCTGCAGAAAAACCTTTTCAGTTATTCAGCTGGAAGAAACAGTCAAAGCGACATTTCTAAACCAACGGGCAGCAACAGGATCTCCCCTGGAAATCTAGATAAGGCACTATCTGCTGAGGGCTGGCAGTGCCAGAAGCAGCCAAGACCTGATTCCCTTTTAAAGTAAGGGGCTTTTATCCTTAGGCTGATGACACTAGCAGAAAGTACCGTGACATGTCCACAAGTGTGCAATTTCCAAACCCACTCTGCCGCCTGATGTCACGCTTCTCCATATATCCCCATCCTAATGGCATTTTGAAGCAGCAGAGACAGCAAAAACGGCAACAGCATTTCTAGGAATAGAGCCAAACTCATTAAACTAATAAAGTAATGTAAAAGGCATAAAGACCGCTTTTTCTGCATACAGCACCAAACTCCATAACAACTAATTTAAAAACTGCCCTGCTTAGTACCCGTAACAATGTTGTGTTACAGTAGTGGAAACCTCACTTCTGTTACTAAAGCTGAAAAATTCTGCAGCTAACTATAGTTGCCAGCGTACTCCTGTTACCCAGCAATATAACAAGAAAGCTATTGTTTATATCTTTCCCTTGTGTTGCTTAAATTACTCGTATTGTCATTCCTAATTTTGTAGCAGCTTAGTACAGAAGGAGCCCTGTCTCATACCTAGAAAGTATAATGCATATGAAAAGCACTGTTTAAACAAGACAACCGATGCATGGCAAAAGAGACATCAAATTACCACTTAAATGTTGCTTATGCAAACCCATCAGCAGGTACTGATGAACTGCAGTCACTTCCGCATGTGTCTGGTTATCCTGAACTTTTGGGGCTGTGACAATTTATATTGGATGCTAATTAATCTGTGGAGCTCAGACATATTTTTAATATGTTCTGTGATAACCGCCATTAGCCTGCATAGTTTGTTCAAAAGCTCTGTGGGTACAGGCTGGAAAACCCCTACGCTTCACAGAACTAGCCAGCTACGCTGCTGACTGGGACGGGACCCAGAGCACACACTGTGCATCAAGAATTCCCTCCCAAGTCAGCACAAGTCACCTTGTAAATTAATCCTCTGCAAGAGGCTGAATGGGACCCTTAATAACTGAGAAAGGGGGAATGCTCGTTTTTTTGAAGGTGAGAATAACCCTCTGACAAGATGATACTCAAACGCAAGCCTGTTCTGTAAAAGCAAGCAGAGGGTTACCCTTTCATTCCTGTATTTCCACTGCCACCTTCTGTACAGAAGAGAAGACCTCTGAGTTTCAGGAGCTCCAAGGAATAAAACTGGAAAATTCTTCCCCACCCACATGGGAACACAGTCACTACTGAAATTAAATACTGAAAGATTTACATTTTCAGTAGCTCAACAGCATATTGAGTTGTGTGCTTAAGACACCCACATGTGCCAAAAACTTCTAATTTTGCAAAGTACATCAGCTTTACTTTGTGTTTTCCATAAATTCGTACAGCTTCTGGGATGACATGTAATGGATGAGAGAAATAAACATCCATTATTATTTAAAAAATTGAACTGAAGTATAAATCTGGCTATAAATGTCAAAACCTCTTGTTAAATGAATTCACAGGACCATAATTAAAGTACGTGAACAGGAACAGTTGTTCTTCTTCTCTGTGTCATCCTGAGTCTTTCCCCAGGGAAAGGTTTGAAGTGATTTTCAGTTCTATTAGACTTCCTTATGGCCGCAGTGCAGAGCCCGTGCTTTGGGAATGCACACCTCATCCTTGAATACTTGCCTTTATCCAACAACACGTACAAATGACTGCTGTAAATGTTTGCTGTGAATAGTTTTTTCATGTTGTATCAAGAGTTCACAGGCATAAAAAACAAAACCTAAACTGGATTTTCTTGCCCCTAGTTCCAAATGTAAATATTAAGACCAAACCTGGTTTTCATTAGCGGCTGCCTTGGTTGCTTCTTAAGCCACGCAAAGCCATCCATCAGAGCTGGATATGGACCAGTGACCTAGCAGAGATGCACAGATGCCCCGTCACTGTGGGTGTTCAAAGCCAGGCTGGAGGGGACTTTGAGCAACCTGGTGTAGTGAAAGCTGTCCCTGCCCATGGCAGCAGGGCTGGAGTAGATTATTTTTAAAGTTCCTTTCCAGTCCAAACCATCCTGTGATTTCATTCTTCATTCTGCTTTCCAACTGCAGCTAGAAAATTACTTGATAAATTACATTTAGGAGGTTTTCCAATGAGTACTATTCAGCATGATTATCTGGTACGTGTAGACTTTCATTAAAAAGACAGACAAGGTCTTATCAGCTCCCCTAATAGATGTACGGCACTGTTCTGCCAGACCTGATAAGCTCTGAAGATGATTCAGAATGGCCTTAAAATATCTAACCACTTTTAATTGGGGTCGAAGTGAGACGGTTCAAATGCAGGTGGCAGCAGGGCTGGGAGCTTCACCAGCAGGTGCCCCGGGGACCGCGCAGAGCCGCCGAGGGTGGATGATGCTGGGGCACTCGCTGTGGGCAGCCCCAGCTGCTCCCCAGGGAAGTGGGCAGGGCAGCATCACCTCAGGCTTCTCCAACTGAGTTTTGTCTAATTAACACAAAGCCAGTATAACAGGGGAGGAGAAAGGGCTCTGGTTTTCCCCAGCCCCACACAAACATCTGCTCTCTGCTCCCTTCCCACTCTGCAGAGCGCAGCTGAGGCAGGGCAGCTGGTTCTAGCACTAATTGCAGGTCCCAAACTTTGCTTGTTTAGGTCAGTGGTTTTCAAACCAGGAGAGGCAGAACATCAGCGTGGTGACTTATGTTTGGTTATGGGCTTGCAATAGCCAGCTGGAAGCCTAAAGGGTTGACAGCTGCTCCTTGCTGCTGCATTTGTGATCCACTTAAGTACTCCGTGTGAAGCTTTAGGTACCATTTTGCTTGTCACACCAAAGCGTGCTTCATGTCTGTGGGTGCTCCCGTAACTGAATGATCAAATTATTCTGTGATTAGAACCAGAAGTCCATGAGATAGTGAGCATACCTACGAGAGGCACAGAAGATTCTTGGGCAGTAAAAGTCCTCAATTGTCCTTCCACGATTCCAGTCTTCCAAGCAGGTAAGCAGCCAAGCAAAGGCCACTGTGTTCTCAGCTCTGGCTTTGCGCACATATGCGATTCATTTGCAAAAGCAACTTAGTTCTGTTGAAAGCTGGAACTGAATGAGTTTTAATTCCAAGCAAACTGCTAATACCTTGTAAAGTACAGAGAAAGAAAGATCACTTCCAGGTAAGAAAATTACCCAAGCCTATAGACAGATGCATGTCCAAAGAAAATATCTTAATTCAGTAAGTAATCCAGTAATAAACCTCTAGGAGATAAATGCTGTAATGATTGTTTTTATTTTCCTCTTATGCCTGGATTCATACTTAATTGGATTCTCTGTTGCTCATGAGAAAATGAAAAGCAGCAAAGTTTCAAAGTGCCACTCATCATGTGTATACGTCTACAGGCAGAGCTTAGAAAATTAGGACCCTGATTGGAGCGTCTCAAGTTCAAAATTATATGGAATAAGGCTGAGCTGTAAAATTGTGTACACAGCATACCATAATTGCAGCTACTGCTGGAATAAATTATGGTAAGTGTCTTAGTACTCTAGGGCTGAACTGAAGTTCTTCAGCTAAAGCTAAAGGAGTTTCCTGTCCAGAAACATAACCCCAAACTAGAGATCTGACTGAGCTCAGTGACCTCTTGGGGAAAGGATCTGCAGTATTTGGGTGTGTATTTCACCTGATGAGTTAAGACTCACAGCAGCTGAACACTCTCAAGCACATTATTTCAGAATTTGGTCCATCTCAGCTATGAAAGTGAACAATTCAGCTCAATTACTATCCCCCAAATCCTCTGAAACCTGGATTTAGCTGCTTGTTTCCACAACACTGGCAGTTTGTTTAAACTGTAAGAGTAAAGCAATTCTGGCTGAGAAGTCTGTGTTAAGTTGTTTTCCAGTTGTCTGGAGAATTTGAGTTTCCCTCCCACCAAGTTTGAGAGTCCAGATTCTTTGGGCAACTTTCCAAATTCTGGCTGGAATATTCAACCATTAATTGCCAGCTTGCCAATCTGCTAGGTCTAGAAAAGATTTCTGTACCTTTAAAATGTATGTCTAAACTGCTTGCTTATCTTTAACTGCCAACATTGTATCCCACTATTTAATTTTAAAGCTTAACTTTTTAGACCTCTCCAGATAGATACTGCTCTGTATACGAGGAACCAACAAGAATTTTTCACTGCATAACAACAGTCTTGTGTTTTACCAGATAAGCTTTATTTGCTGTGCTGTGCCAGCTGCTCTCCGGAGAGCAGACAGCGGTACAGCTACCATGGGCGCATCAGCCCTGACTGGGAAACAGTGGCATCATAGGGTCTCTGGATGCCTCCCACCCATCCCAGCTCGGTTAGGAGATGGCAGCTGGCTTCAACAGTCTTCTTACAGTCTGAACTGAATGCACACAAGGTGTTCAGACACCTCAGGGAAGATGAATGCCGCTTGCACTCTGTCATTAAACATAGTCTGTACTCACAGGGTCCAAAGGGTACCTTTCACATTGAAAACGAAGCCCTGCCTGTTTTCACTTGCTCTCTGGATTAATTACAAAGCAGAATATTTGATGTCATCTGTACTAAGTGAATAGATATAATTTTTTACTGACCAATAAACGTTAATTATGAAAAAAGTTTTGTTATTACAGTCTACTCCCTTGCCACTGAAAATGCAAGGAAGAAAATCCAGACAATTCACCTTTGTGATTAAGCCAGTTATGAGTGTTTCCAGAGTACAGAGGATACAAGATTCTAGGCAAGATCACCAGCAGCGAAGGGTTCCATGGATTTGCAGTTTCTCATATCCAGTTGTGTACAGCTGTTTGAACGGAGCTCTTGTTCCTGATCCGTGCAATCTCCCACATAAAGAGGGTTTCCAGTGGCTCACCCCATCCCAAACATAAGTTTTACATCTTTTTCCAGAGCTCTTATGAGGACATTGACTGCCACCAAGATAAACATCCCCTCAACTTCCTTGACTCATGCAACCACAGCCACTCCCTACGCACAGGCGAAGCAAAACCCGCCAGCGTCAGGCAGGGGAAGCCCAGCCAGCTCTGCTGTGAGCTACAGAGCATGTTTCCCAGCTGGCTGCCTTCTGTGCATCAGCACATACCCATCACAGCTCGCTTTGGGAAGGGGGGTGCATCACTGTACCCTACACCCACAGGTCCCCCTCGCTGCTAGAGCAGGCAGTGGCCTTCCCAGCACGGCCGATCCCCTGAACCCGAGAGCAGCGAGGGAGTTTCAGGAGTGGCAGATCTGTTGCATATTTGTAGCTTGAAATGTTTCCACTAGGGAGTGGGTAGTAATCAAGACTCTGTGAAGTGTTTTAAGTAGCCCCAAAGCTAAACAAAAAAACCTCGATGTTTCCAGAAGCGAAGTGGACCCAGAAGTCAGCCTTTTCATTAAAAAGTAACTTGGGGTTTCACAGCCATTTGTTATGGACTACATAAAACAAGCTGACTCAATTTCAGAAATAGAATTTGGAAAAGGTGAGTCCAGCCTCTGCTTTCCCTAGGAAAATCAGAGGAGGAGCACATTACACTGAGCTGGTGCATTCTGCAGGGCAGCCGTGTTTACCTCCAGCACACAGGTGTTTGCGGGCATAGCCAGGGACACCTCCCTGCATGTTCATTACTCAATTCACATTTGTGAGATGGGTCCATCTTCTGAGTCTTTTTATGCTTTGATCTAGTAAAATTTTGCCTTCTCTCCTATGCTCCCCAGCCAATTTAACAGCCTTTCCATGGCACAGCAGTAAGGTGTCTCACTCCAGCAGGTTCCCCATCCCTAACCACCTTGCATCCTTCTGCCAGTTTCAAAAAGTCTTGTTAAGCAAAAAATACTGTGATTTTGCATAGTCCTGCTGCAAAACAGAATAAGACAACATTCACACATTGCTATTCTCGCTTCCTCAAACAGCTGTCCCTAAGAAACCCACAGTCATTAAGAAACACCTGAAAATCAATGTTCTTACTAACAGTCCTTGTAACACTATCATTCAGGCTATATCGAGCCTCTGTTCTTAAACAAAGCGCCACCCTTACAGCAAAGGGATTCAAGGAATTCACAATATATTTTCTGTAATCAGGAAGTATTTTGCAGTTTCAGGTTACTTTTGCTATTCTGTATTGAGAAGCAAAAGTACCCTCTGCACGAGAAGCACTGCTGTATTTCAGAGCCCTCCATACCAGCTGTTCAGATGGGGTAGGTACAGCTCCCAGCAGAGGAAACTATCTCTAACCCCAGCGCTCAGCCTAAGTCATTCCCACTCAGCCTCACTCTGGAGAGTTTTATTACCATGGCCTCTAACACTTGCCACCAGCTGTAGTGTCAGCAAGGCGTGTGGCTGGGCCGGACACCCCCGCAGTTAGCGCTCCCCGAGCTTCTGGGAACTGCAGTTTCAAAGGGCAGAGTGCTGCTGGCTGCGCAGCTCCTTAGGAGACCTCCTGGAGACCTCAACCAGGAGACAATTATTCTCTTTCAGCAGGTTTTCCTGCATTGCTCTTCGAGTCATTATTCTTCCCTTTCAACTCTTGGAACAAACATTATTTTAAAATGATAGTAATTAAAATGTTTCATTTTAATGAAGGGAAGGTATATGGGTATTATTTTTAAAAATAATGTTCCCTGACATAGCAAACCTGCTGTGAACTAAATGGGTTCATTACATGTGTAGGGTACTGGCTACACAATTTTTCTAATATTGGTAAGCTCAGTTTTATTACTCTTCCAAGATCAACCATGATGTTTTAAAATGGCTTGTGCATGCCTGGCCATGTCTTTCAGGACTCATGGGGAACCCAAATGGAATTGCTCCAGCAGGCCCAAGTTTCAGGACAAGCAGGCAACTTCCACGTGTGTTTGAGATAAGCAAGATCAGTGCCCTGTCAAAAAAAGACTGAGATCATCAGGCTGAACATCAGGCTCCTGCTGACTGGAACCAGATCAAAAGATGTCAGAGGTCTTGGACAGAAAACCGTCCTCCAGATAATATTCCTTCATTTATTGTATAAAACAAGTTATTTGCTCAAGTCAAGTGAGCAGTTCTTGCTCCTCATCAATATGAGAGGTCACAGACAGCATCCTGCAAGAGGGGCAACAGAACTTGCACCTGCATCCACAGGCTGCCCACAACTGCTAGCAGTTAAGCCCCTTTCTTTTTGCAAGAGCTAGGGGTGATCTCTGTTTTGATGCCCCACCTGAGGTGATGCTAGTTTCATCCACAGCGGTAAAAAAAAAAAAAAGCCAGTGATGCCCTGGAAGATTCAGAAGAGACATTTGCTTCTTGTAGTATTTTTGCCCTTAGATTCACTGTGTTTTGGGTACTAACAACACAAGAAAATCATTGTGTCAGAACTCAGTGCCTGGCTAGATTTCACATTCCTGTGAAGACTTGTCCTTGGACTTAAGAACGTCACCTTGTGTAGCACACAGCTTGTCCCCTGCCACACGCTGAATAGAACAGGAGTCAGGCATCCCTTCCTTCCAGGTGACGCACCCAGACCCTCTGCAGTTCAGTCAGGGGGATGCTGCACCTTGCAGCAGCGAGACAGAAGGGACAGAGTTAATTCATGGCGGAGCTGGCTCTTCAGGGGGCTGCTGCAATGAGACAGACCTCACGCGGTGCAGATCGAGGCTGTGCAGGACTGCGTCAAGAGCTGCATGCGTATGTGGGCTGGGTTTGCTGTGCATTTGGATGGGCTGGGATCAAAACAAGTCCATGCATGCTTTCTTCTTACAGAGCCCTCAGTGGATACGCTTCAGTATGCAAATGAGAATATCAGCACGCTTGACTGTAGGGTAAACCCTTACTTTACAGCAGATGCTCAGATCATCTGGCCTGATTCACATGCACCATAAAACACACAGCTGGAAAATACACAACTACAGCCTTCCTCATGCAAGCCTAGAAAAAAAAAAAAACATCCAACTCCCAGACAGCTTTTCCCAGGCATTGCAGAGCAATTGCACCTTCCAGGTAACAGAAAACGTAACAGTCCCCTGGGGACTTTCGTACACTTAAAGTGTTGAGGGGAAATGCAGCTGCAGTACAAAAGTTAAGTTGTGAACAGCTACGACAGCTGTATTTCAACTGTACCCCAAACCTGAGACCTTTTCAGAAGGATTGTGTGCAGGAAACCTGCCTTTTCCTCCCCATCTACACTGGGGTGTTACAAATTCATACTTCAGTTTTACACATTGCAGCAGTTGTCACCTCCATGTCACTTCCCAAGACTTAGCTTCTGGACTTCTGAGGTGATTATGCACCTCAGTCTATTTTTAAAAGCCTCCTGAGTTTACAAATAGTTTAAGCTAGCTTTTTAACATACCTTTAAAATAAAAGTGTTTTGTCTTACAGTATATGTTCTCCCTTGTGGTGAGGATTATGCATACGTTGCAGAAGGTAATAACTTCGAACCAGCTTCTCAAAAGCATGATTGTTTTCTATTTATATACTGCCATGCCATCATTGCTAAAAGCCCTAACAGCAAATACGTATATCACCAAAGCTTTCATATAGCCATAACCATTAAACCTTATCTTAGTTTTTCAGCAGACAGAGCACTCTCATGTTGTTTGTGTGGAAAGTGAGCTCTATGGTGTGAGCCGCCCTTTTACGGTAGGGAGAAGTTGGGAGAAGTTTCGGGTGAAGAAACTGAAAGAAGTTGGTCAGCTGGCATACACAGAAGGGTTGAAAGTCAAGGTCAGAACAAGAAAGCAAGGCTTTAGTTCCCATCTCCAGACCACAAACTTGTGTTACTTAACCCTCCACCCCCCAAGGACCTGGTGTTATCTGATCAAGAGATGTGCAGTTGCAGCACTTAAAAATAGCAGGAAGACGACTCTGAGATAAAGCAGCGTACAATGCGGTAGCTGGGCCACTAGAGCAAGGAGGCTTCCAGCACCGACTCACAGCCCCAGCCCCACAGGGCGTCCCCAGCAGGACTCTGGCGGGGTCCAGCCACGCAGGAGCAAGCAGCTGCCGGAGCAGACAGCCGGTGGCAGTGCTCAGCACCACACATGGCTGCGGGGAGCCGTGGAGCCCATCACTGGCACGTACAAACCCCCTGCCTACACACCAAGCATCTCATATTCTCCCACTTTCCTTGGCCCACATCTGCTTTCCCCCATCCCTTGTGGAAAAAAAAAAAAAAAAAAAAGATTGATTTAAATTGATTACTTACCACAGCAGAAGCACTTCACTGAGTTTACAGAGCCTCACCACAGCCAAGCAGGTAAAGCACCACAGAAACTCAGCCTGGAAGCCAAGGAAGGGACAGCCCTCCCTCGCACCCTCTTGCGGGCAGCCTGCCTAACCTTGCTGCTGCTGCCCAGCTGCCTTTCATAGCCTCCCCAGCAGGCTAACGGCACCCCTCAGCTGACTCCCATTTGCCACCCAAAGTGTTTGGATGCTCTTTAGCACTTCCCAGGGTTGAGGTCACACATAGTGCCCTTGGTATGTCCCCTCACAGCTTTTAGGTTTGCAATGATTTCCAAAGCAACAGCCAGCGTGGTGGGAAGGAAATGCTGCTTCATTAAACCTTCTATTGCAATAAGAGTTACGGAGAAGCCGTTACATCCGTTATTCTGCCACGTAAAGGGAGGTGAGAACAAAGTGTAACGCGGCGGTGGCTCAGGCACAGAAGAAAAGAGTTATAAAAATGGTTCTTGGGAAGTATTAGGCGGTGACCTTCCTGACCAGCACAGCCCCGCGCCCAGGCCCGTCGTGGCCCACGGCTGTGCACAGAACGGGAGGGTGCTGTGGCCCGCAGCCGCGGGCGGGTGAAGGCTCGCACCAGTGGGTGCGGGCTGGGACCTGCCCTGCCGTTAGCGCCCGCTCAGCAGCTGCAGTACAGCTTCAGGTCACTAGATGGCAACTGGTCCCCGCTGGTGGTCCCCCCGTTGGCACAAGTGCACACTGTGGTCCCCAGCCCCCCCCCCCCCCCCCCCCCCCCCCCCCCCACACCCCGCCGCCGCCTCCCAGCGCTGCCCCCCAGCCCACAGCGCCCACCCAGCTCGGCCCTGGCCAAGGGTGCCTGGCTGCGCTGTGCCTTCTCCACGACCACCAGTGACCAGCCGGTGGGTACCGCACCAGAAAGGGGGGGCACAAAAGCCAGCTGCTTGCTCGCAGTGGATCCGGCAAGCGGGTGGAACGGGCAGCTCTCGGGCTGAGATGGTCCTAGAGGAAATTCCCCAAGGGAAACGCTTCTCTGTTACTCGGAAATACGGAAATGAGAGCTGAAGGAACCTCCTCGCGGGTGGTCTGTGGCTTCTCTTCCTGGGGAGCACACACAGCCCAGCTGCACGCAGAAGGTAAGAGCATGGGCCTGGGATTCTCTTTTAAGACTGACAGGAAGGGTGCAGACACGTGACATATAAAACTGTGTTTGGGTTTTTTAATGATGGAGACAGAAGTTGAGAGACAGCAGTGCAATAAATTTTCACTCACCAGAAAAACCCGCAGCGACCGTCAACATTAACTCCCTGTCCCTGGTGGAAGGAGAGCAGCACAAGCTGGTCTGCAATACCAGGCACTACTACCCACACGGCATCCAGGCTCGGTGGCTCTGCGAGCCAAAGGACTCCCGGAAGGTCCCCAATGTCATGGAGAACATTCTCTTAAGCAGCCACGGCACCTACAGCTCCTCCAGATGCTTCCCGCTCACATCGTCCCTGAAGGTCGATGGCCATAAGTCCACATGCTGGGTACACCACCAGAGCCTGCAGCCCCCCATCAGAAGCGTAACTGTGGAGGTGACAGGTACACTGCATGCCCTGGGACATTGTCCCCTGCACCACTGACCCCATGGGATTGCCGGGGGGGGGGGGGAACTTTCTACTGATCTTACTCCTTTCTCAGTCTTCCCTTCCACTGCTCTTCTCAAAAAAAAAAAGGAAAAAAAATCCAACAAAATATTCTTTTTTCATCAGACTTTCTGCCAGCTTGATGAAAAACAACAAAACTGACTCCTTGATTCAAAATTTTAAAAAATTAGACAGACCACTTTTTTTACCAGAATGTCAGTTCCTGGCCAGTTCTGGCCGATAATTAGCAGTATTTTTCATAAGCAAGAGCTGGGTCTCTTTTGAAGCATTTACCAGTTGCCCTTAGCAAAACATAGAACTCCCTTGAAAACAGCTTTGAAGTGTGAGGAGGTTTTTTTGTCTTGGGCAACATAGGAGATAATCTTTGCAGGGGATTGAATGACAAAATGTCATTCAGACAAAATATCAGTGGAAACCTTGTGCCAGAGTAAATCTAAATTTGACCTTTATTTCAGTGGGATCCCTGGACTCCAATAAAACATCCTGCAGCCTGATTGCGGTTGCAGGACCACCGCCTGTCTGCTGGGGCTTGTTCTCACGCCGATCCCCTGCAGTTGACCTGTACAAGCTGCTGCTCCTGTCCCCATCCCCTGCGCGTGATGGCAGCGTGGCCGGGGTCCCGCACCGTAGCCGTCATGTCTCTGCCTTTCTTTTGTTCGTGGGCAGAAGCTACCTCCACCTCCTGGCTGCTGCTCCTCAGCCTCACCTCTTGCCTCATGGGCACCCTTTGCTGCCATCACAAAGATAAAATAACTGCCAGGCAACAAATGCAGGCTGTGGGGAGGGAAGGAGTCTGCTGGTGGTGGCACTGCTGTGCCAGCCACCCCCACGGGGGGTGGCCGAGGCTCTCCCCAGCACCCATGTCACCAGCCTGGGTTACCAGTGCTGGGAGATGGAAGCTATGCCTCATCCTCTTCTAGTCACAATGTCTTTTTTTCCCTTTTCCCCTGCCCTGTGAGGAGCAATGCTAAGGTAGGTGTGGTTTTTGTTTTCTATTTTCTGCCTGAAACACATTCATTGCTTTCCATTTTACTCTTCACCAATACATTGCTGTTTTACCCTCCAGCCCAAACCTTACTAGACATGGGAATCCCAGTGACAGCCAGAAAAGGAGCAGAGCTCCTCTAAAGGCCACACAAAAAATGCTGGGTGCCGAATCTGGAAGGGAGGGTGTAAAACAACAGCATGAAAGGCCACCGTCTGCCAGGCGACCACGGAGGCAGCGCAAGTCGGATGGTGCCGCCCAGCAAGAAGCGATGGCAGCAGGAGGTGGGCAGCCGCTGCCTGCGGGAAGCACTCTACGGAGCCTCCAAGGGCTGCACGTCATCGGTGCTTCCACGCCTTGTCAAAGCTACGACAGTCCTGCGAGGCATCCTGGACCAAAGGGAGGAGGACATTTGGGACAAAGTTTTTTCTGGAGTCTGTGGTAACCATGTCAGCAGGGCGGGGGCTCTCAGATGCGACAGACGTACAGCAGGGAAGAGAAAGCAGTAAAGCCGAGACTGCATTCAGTATCGTGCATTGCAGGGCGAGATGAGCACTTGATCTACATCCTTATGCCATCCATTCTTGTTCAGTCTTTTCTTCTTCTAAAACTTCTTTTCCTTTGGTAATTATTGCCCCTGGCTCAAGCACATAAAGCTGTCATGAGCGTATCCCAAGAGCAGTGTCTACTGAGGTAGCCAGCAAAGGCCCTCTTTGTGCTAGGCACAGCATGTTGTCCTTGGCCAAAAATAGGCTAAGAGTGGGTGGAAAGAAACCATATCCCTGCCTGACATGTGGAAAATGTCGAAGGTTGCTCAGTGTCAGGGTAGGCTCGACTCCTCTCCTGATTTCAGAGGACAGCTCGGGAGTGCACAGAGGTCTCCTGTAACTCCTGGGCTGTCTGCTCGAAAGGTGAAAAGCTGCTTTTTCCACGGTTGGTGTGGCTGGTCTAGGACACCCCTCATGGCTCACTCAAAGTCTTTTGTTCTCCCTCTTTATGCAGGCAAGTCTGGCACTTCACTCATGACTGTGCAAAGTTGTGACAATTGCTCAGTTACCATATATTTAAATTCTGGCAGGAGGCAACCAGAAACCCAACCAGTCCAGTAGGATCTTTTGAAAGAAACAAATCGCCTGAGCAGTGTACATTTCCACCATTTTTTTAATAACATGCTTGGATTTTAGAATATTTTCTTATCAAAAACAAGCGGCAGTTGGCTAATCTTGACAAAGGGATGCAATTCTCAGACACAGTGAGGTTCCTGCAAGGTCATTTCCTCCATGCAGAGGAAGGCCGTGGCAAGGGCAAGACTACAGGATGGCTCAGGTGGTGTTGTCATAGGGTCAGGGGAGAAAAGAGGGGAAATATGTACAGGACAGACAGAAGCTTTAATAAATTTCCCTCTCATAGGATAAGCTTTGGTGGGAACTGCATTGTCCCAGAAACCCAGAACAAATCCAGAGAATATTTGTTAATTTAAAATTTTTATTCCCTTTTCTTCTGGACTCTTTCAGGTTTAAAAGGGGTAAAAGGTAGTTTTTCTGACCAAGGAAGGGGGGGAAAAAAGCCATAAAAAAACAATGTGTTTATTCTGATTCGTGCACCAACAAAAAAAAGTATGAATGAAAAATTCAAGAGAGGAGAAATATCTCCAGCACATTGCCAAATCCCCCACAGATTATTTGCCTACAAATACAAATCCCAGTAACAATCAGTCACTAGCTATGGGTGTGCCTAGCAGGACTGATGCACCGGCTGCTGCCAGCCCTCTGGAAAGCACTCGCTGCTGTTTCAAGCGAGCTTTGCTGTTCTCAGGAATCCAGAACCTGACCATGGCCAGAGGAAAAAGGTGGCTTCATCTTAGGCTGGACTTGCTCCATTTCAGCCAGAGATGGGATTTGGTGACAGACAGATTGAGGGCTGGCTCATCATCCTCTGGGCAAGGGCAAAATTTGGGTTTGGTAAGTAAGAATAATTTTTACACCAATAAAGATTAAGAGGAATGGAAATTTTGGGGTTTTGTTTTGTTCTTTGTCTGCCATTCCTGGTGGAAGCCAGCAGCTCTGACGAACACAGCCCCATAGCCCACACTTTGCTCTAGGCAGGCGTGCACAACCCGAAGCAAAGCCCTGAGTCTTCAGTTTGAAGGAGGCTGGGGTGACCTCCCCTGAGCACTCGTAGCAGCTCAAGCGTTGCCCAAGCCCCTTTCCCAGGCAGTTTGTGCTTGGCTTTGCTGCGCCTGGGCGAGAGCAGCCCCAGCCCCAGCGCATCCCACCCCGCTGCTGCAGCTGGCACCTGCTGGGACCCCATCTCAGCCTTCTCCACAGCCCCCAGCCGGGGCTGTGGGCCGTCCTGCTGGAGCATCCCCCGTGGTGTCGAGCTGGGTTTGCCACGGGGTCTGCAGGCATCAGGCACCTGAGCAGGGCTGCTGCAAAATGCTCCTTGTGGTGGAATTTTTTTCCTGGCAAAGAAAAGTCTTTTATTCTTAGAGGTACAAATCAATGGGTCTGTTCCCCTCGTCACAAAATGTTGAAAAACTAACGCTGGCTAATAGCTTTGTGCTTCATTCAGTCTGAGCCGTGGGGAGAATGTACCAGACACGCTGCCTCCAAACAATAACGGCTTTTTTCTTAGCGTCCTGGGAGGAAGAGATCTGGGAAATTAAGGGGATTTGAAAGGAGCCTGAGGAGCTGGAGAGAGAAAATCCAATTTCATAGTTAGCTCACGGAGGGCGTCCAAAGGCAGCCAAGATGCCAGAGACTGACGACCCAAGGTAAACTAAGCCGGTTTAGACAAACTGAATTGCTGCCTGTTTCTTTTCTTTGCCACCTGCGGGCTGGCTGCTGACAGGGACCGGTTTATATTGAGGGACCCATTTATATTGAGCTTTATGGGGCATTAATTCCAGTTCAAACAGAACAGTTCACTTGATTAAAATTGCTGTGCATCTGTAAACGAGAAGCCGGGTCCTCCTCTCTTGATGCAGTCCTAGCACTACAAGCATCAGCAAAGATGTCCCTCTTTACACCTTCTTTGTTCCGAAAGAGCTCAGTCACTTTACGGACATACACAGCGTGGTACACATATGGACACAAAATATGTTATTTATTGTGAATTTTGCAAAGACACAGTTAAGCAACAAAATATACATTTGTGAACCTTTAGTTTTATACATAACAAATACAATCTGCTACCATAGCAATAAATTAAATATACATTATTTACAACAGACATAGGCCACCAGGAACTACAAAGCACCGCCTCTCTACATAAAAAATAAATTTTGTCAGATACATTTCTTCAAGATTTATTTTCACTCTATAAACTCTTTTCACATTCTAATGATATAAATTCAGCATTTCCCTTTGCAGGATATACGCAGTGCTACATTCATTAAAACATAATGAAAGCATGCTCTAGGACTGAGGAATGACAGACTCTGCCAGCTCTAGTGGAACAGAATTTGGAACATCAGCAAAGCAACATGAGTGCAAGGTGCGATCTGCAGAGGTGCTGAGCTCTGAGCAACCGCTGGTTTTAAAAGCAGTTCTCGGTGCTAAGCACCTCTTGCAGTCAAGCCGAAGACAGCTGAGAAACCTCAGCCCAGGTTAACAAGCCCATTCACGCCAGCGATGAATTCTGGCCCCTTCATCCGCCATTCCTGAAGACCCTCAAAACTCTGGAAGGAAACTGAGTTTGTGCTTAGGATCCCCCCTTTTCACTCAGATAAAAAGCACTTTCATGTTGTGCTTAAGTGTGATCCTGTGCTTGACTTTGTGGGATTTCAAGAGGATGCAAGTACATGCTAAGTGCTTTCCTGAATAAAAGCCCAGAGAATCAGCTCACTGCCAGCTCTCGGCAGCTGCAAGCCAGTTCCCAGGGCTAACACAGGAGGTGCTGGCGGAGGGAGAGGACTCAGAGCCTGCAGCACCGGTGCTGGGGAGGTGGGCCTGGACCTGGCCTGCCTCTACCTCTCACCAAGGTCATGAACTAGTCCAAGCCAAGCAGCAGCCAGGGTGCAGCAGGAGCACGGGGGGGACTGAAACCCCGGTGAGAAGGGGAGCAACCCCCATGACAGGAGAGACCTCTCCACGAAGCCGGGGGCTCCCCCAGCCCTCCCTCAGCACCGTTTCTGAGCCCCTTCTGCTCCCTGTGCAAAGTCATTTCCGAGTCTGGTAGAAATTATGTGCATGGAAACAGCGGGGATCACAAAGGAAAATGCACTGCCCAATAATTTTAGTGTCAGTAAGGATCCTTGCTTTTATCGATATATATATAAAAAATCCCTTTTATATACGTGTATATATATGTGTGTGCATGTGTGTCACTTATAAGCACAAAACATTTTGCAATATATATACAGGAACACCTTCACCCACTGCTGGAAGTGCAAATGCCTCCGAGGTTTAGCTCAACTGCTGGTCAGTCCCCAGCACTGCTACGGCACGAATCAGGGGCTGAAAGGAGCACGCCACGCACCCAGCTGCAAGGCAGTGCAGGCGGGCAGAAACCACGCTAGAGCCTGGCTAGGACAGGAGCTTCAAAAGCCCAGTTGCTATTAAGGACTTTGCAGTAGGTTTTTACAACCCGTCATGAGGAATGCTGTTGAAAATGTCCCAGAGCACACAGGAACTGCTGGCAAACCTTGTGCCAGACCGTGGCTCTGGGCCCCGCTGCCGTTCCAGCAGGCTGGCACGGGGAAAGACAAGTCCAACACACCGCATCTTTCTCCCTGAAGCTTCACACTGTCCTGCCTGCCTGTTAATCCCATTCAAATAATTCTACAAACCAATCTAGGTCAAAAAGGAAAGTCACAGTTTCAAGTTAAAAAAAAAAAAAAGTACAACCCAGCTGACAGTAGCCACTGCATCTTCTGCTGAAAGATCTCATGGAGATCAACACCCATGCGAATGACGACGTCTATAGAATCAAGCAATTTCTCAGGGAAAGAAAGCAAAACCAAGTACAGACCCTCAAAGCAAGTCATCGCACCAGTCAGTATTTCTCTGCGCAGCATAAGAAAAACAGACCAAAAGCTTCTAAGAGGAAGAACTGGGGATGGGTTTGAAAGTGCTACCAAAGCATTGTCAGGCAGAAGTGCTGAACAGCAAAGTATGTGGAACCTGAGACATCTAGAGCTAGCTACGGACCGGGCCAAGCACACCGTGCTTTTCCTCTTTCACAGAAAACCTCAATATTTAAACTTTATTTAAATGCAACTCACTGAAAGCAGAAGGGAGTGTCGCCACTGGTGGCTACTGGTATTTACTAGTCCTACACAGCGCACTTAGTGCATGTGAAACTGTTCTCCATCTTTTCCATGTGTTTTCCTCCTTTAATCTGGTTCCTCTCCCATTAGGGCTACAGCTCTTTCTTTTCAAATGGATAAATTACATGCACGAGTGGGAGCACCTATATGAACTGAACAGTAAGGTTGTCAGTACCGTGCAGAGCCTCAGTTAGCAGAGCCGGTTCGGATTGGCTTGGCTCAGCTTTGCTCTGTGCCGGGGGAGGTGACAGAGAGAAGGGGAGGTGGTGGTTTGGTATCTTGCCCCCACAGAGAGGTGCATCCCCGGGGAGCAGCTGCAGACCCAGGCGGGTGGCCCTGGGAATCCCCGCTGCGGCGGCTGCCCGGGGCTGCTTCTAGGTATGCGATCCTGCATACATCTCCTAAAATTCACAGTCAGATACTTCTGTGCCCCTTGGAGCTCCAACCGTGTAAAGTTAACTTTGGCACTCAAAGTTCTGTTTTCATGAGGAATCACAAACTCAGAGAATTGCTTTCACTTGAGATTCAATGGGGGGTTTTGCAAAGGTCACAGACTGTGGTAAAGGGGAGGAGGGAGCATCTCTGCAGCACTGCAGAGTATCTTTCAAAAAACTGATAAGGGAAATCTATACGCAATGTGAAATCCATGGACAGACGTCAGTAAACTTTAGGCAAAGTTCCATAAAAGAGCAAAAGGATTTCTTGGCATGTTGAGAGAGGTATTTTTTGGAAAAGGGCATTACAGGGAAGTCACCTTGCAGAATTCATAATTCTTTTCTTTCAAAACAAACAAAAGCACATTCAAAAGCAGAGGGACAGATTTTGCCCGGGGTGGAACAGCCTAATGCCATCCAAATCACAGGAGTTTTACGCATTTGCTTGCCTGGCGCTCCAACCCATAGTGTAAAGCAGAGCCCACAGGGTAAATTTACTCTGAGTACCAGCTCTGGCATTTAGACATACTACAGCTTTAGCTTTGGTTAATCTTTTCCAGGCCTGTGCTGAGTTTCAGGCAGGGAAAAAGCAGGGAGGCCATATAAACTATTTCCCCAGCTGCAAAGAGAGGATGAGTTGGCCCCGGTCACTGGCTCTGCTTCCCTGGGACCGATTCAGGCACCTTCCTCTTGTGCAGGAACTACAGAAGCATGAAATAAGAGGCTGAATCTGCCCTAAAAGTTTTGCAACATGGGTAGCAAGCTGGAGGGGGGGTGGCAGCAGCGGGGCGGCTGGTGAGCTGCTGCAGCCCCCGCCGCCCCGCGCCAGTAAGAGCCACCCCAGCAGCACCACGGGGGGAAATTTTGCCCCGTCCTTGCCAAACAGAGAAGGGGGATGGCAAACGATGGGGCTGGGAACTGCCCCTGGGCCAAGCACACACCTACTTTTGCCCTGACCATTTACCTTTCCAAAAAACAAAACCTGCCTCTTTCCCCACTGATACCTGCAAATAAAGTATGGAGGCACCCAAACTGCACAAGGGGTCCATCCTGCGTCCCCTCTGCCTGAGAGGAGCTGGCAGATGAGCCAGGAGGGGGGATTGATGGTGCCTGCCCGGTACCTACCAGCCATAGCACGCACAGGCACCCATGGGGCGACACATCACGGCACCACGGAGGGGACGTGGTCCCCAGCCACACGCGTGTGCCAGGTGGGTGGAGACGATCTCCTCCCACGGCGCAGACGGAAGGGCACGGGGGATTTGCTGGCAAGGGGTTCACCCGGTGGGAAGGTGGCTGGGTCCCTGTTGGGGCAGAGATCGCGGCAAGATGAGAGCTTCTTCCCGGCGCAGAGGTGCAGCTGGGAGGTGAGGGCACCTCGCTGCCCACGGCCGGGGTGTGCATTTTCCCACGGGATGTTGAAGAGTTTTCCCTTTGTTGAAATAAAAATTCTCTACAAAGAAGAAAAGGATAAAAGTGTCAGAGGCTGTGGAAGGAGCATACTCTCACTCCTGCTATGAAGCGCTAGTCCCAGGGAGGGAGCCGAACCTGAGGCAGTGCCCATCCCTGAGACTCCAAGCCACGGGCCACCCCTGGGGCCACGAGAGGAGGAAACTCAGTAAGGGGCTAAAAATCACAGCTTCTTGAGACCCATGATTTCAGAAATGGAAATTCCTCTCATTTTACGTTTTATTGGCTCTTCTGCTCAGCTAGGAACTTCCTAATGAAAACACCGATTTCGTGACATAGAAAGACTCCAGGAACTGGAGCCTGTGAGAAAACCAGTAAATAAATTCCTTGTGGTTTGCAAATGCCTCCCGCGTGAAAGCACCTGCTCGTGCTGGTGGCCCCGCACCTGGGCAAAAGCTATGCCTTTGGACGGAAAGTCCCCCAGCCACTGAGCACCCAGGCTAATGACACCGCACTCCCTTCACCTCTGCCCATAAAAGCCAGCTCATAAATTGACTGTTTCCATCTGGTTTTTGGAAGGAGTAAGGAGACCTGCTCTGCTTTTCCACCCACAGCGCCCAGAGCAAAGCGTAGCAAACTTCATCCTCCCTGCAGAGACGGGCACAAGCATTTCACAAGGTGGTTAACTGAGAAAAAATGAAACCTACTGGGCTGTGGCACATGGTCCCCGAGAGCAGGTGGCAGAAGCGCTGTGCGAACACTCCGAAAGGAACACGTAAAGCTACAGACCCGCACCGATGGGCACAGACCTGTCTGTCACTAACCTCTACGGTTTTTCTCACTCAGCTCTGCCCTCATCTTACAAAAGCATTTAGAATGCTTAAAGATATATTATTGATCACATATTTAATAATAAACAGTGCAATTAGCCAACGTCAGTTACACACACTTTACCACAGATGTGAGAAGTCGTTTTGCACAACACCATGTTACAAACACTCACCTTTTACAAGTTCATGACTTCTTCTTCCTGCTAGTGGCTCTAAATGAAAAACAGAATATGGGTTGGGTTGCAAATGAAGGGGCAAGAAGTCATGAAATCCCCTCTCCTTCTCCTCCCTCATTACCTGCCCCTGCGGGCTCTGCCTCCTGCTTTGCAGCCCCCCCAAACCCCGGACCCCCACGCCACCAGCGCTGCATGACTGCAGCCGGGCAGGGCAGGATGCGGCCACGCAGCTTCTCGCCCGGTGAGAGCCACCGGCACCTACCGTGCTGGAGCTGCCGTGGCTGAGCTTGTCAAAGCGAAACTTCAGGCTCGACCTTGGAGAGTTTCTGTTCTTTATATCTGCTGGAGGGAGCGGAAAAGCAAAGAAGAAAAATAATAATCTGTGAACAAAAATATTTGCTGAAGTGGCTTCAATAGACTGTCACAAGTGCTACCAATATTTTGTCTGTCTTGGCTGAACGTTTGGCAAAATCTGTACATTAAATGTTTTTGACGGAATAAATTGAGGCTTAATTACATTTCACAGTCTTTCTACTGGAAATGCCACTGAAAAGGCTACAAGAAATGACTGATCCATATAATGTATGGGTGGATTTCCATGTTCTTGGCAGGAAAAATACAAAATAAACACTTTAAACATTAAAAGGGGCTGGTTTAATAGTTCAGAAAATCGCTAATGAAATAAGGAGGAGGACCTGTGGGGTGCTGAGATACAAAAAGCCAGCCAGCCCGCACTCTGCAGCCCAGCTTTCCCCCACGTTGTTCCCAATTACGGAGCTGTTAGGGTAGGTTTGTGCCTCCCAGGCTGTTTCACAAACAGCTCCTAAGTTTATAACGTGCATTTCCATTCGGATCGTGGTGCCTTCCAGCAGGTGCGCTGCTGCACGAGGAAATTAAACTGCGGTGATCTGCGAGTGAGGGGTGAGCACTGCAGACATCCCCCAGCCCCAGCACCACCGCGCCGTCACCGGTGCCGTCACCGCAAGATGCACCAACGAAGGGCCATTTCTGCCAATTTTACCCCATTCAATTGCACCTCATTTTGCAAATCGTCCGACTGAAACAGGTGGAGTCGGTGGCAGCGTGAGTTAGCAGCAGGGGCAATGGAGCCAAGACCGAGGGAAGCTGCTTGTTTATTAAATAATTTGTGAGTCATGGCTTAGTCCTTGGAGAAGGGGAGCTTCCACGACTACTGCACATCTGTCAGGGGAGAAGGGAGGAAACAAAGCCACGGCAAAAGCCACTTCTGTGCTCTAATTCAGAAGGGAAACAAATTCCCTATGGAAAAACAGGAATAAAGCACGTGGAGCCACTTCTCCAGAACAGCCCTGTCGGGATCGGGGTTTCAGGAGGAACGAGGGCCTGCCCCACATCCCTCAGGATGCCAGTCCTGCCAGGGTGAGCACAGCAGCTGCTTTGCCCCATCACCTTCAGCAGCCACTTGCCGCCCAGGTGAGGCTGGGGAGGGGACTTCTCCGACGCAGAGCTACAGACTCCATCCCCACCCATCGCTGCAGGACCCCGGGGGCGTCCAGGGGCTCCAGGAGCAAAGGCAGAGCCAGTGCCTCCCCTCCAAGCCCTCCCACAGCCCCGTGACCCACCTGTGGGGCTCCTGCTCATGATCACAGGGGTGGCCGCTGCCCCCACGCTTGGGCTCTCGCTGCCGGGCGAGGCGCTGTAGACAAACACATCCTGCTTGAACGGCGATGCTGTAGACGGCTGGCTTCCCTGCATGGGGAGAGACCGGGACACGGCTTTCTCCCCAGGCCCTCCTGATGCCTCGTTACACCCCTGCTCATCAGAGCTCCATGGTGTGCCTGCTCATGGGAGAGCTCCTCCTGACGGAGCAACCTCCTGGCCCTGGTGTGCCGAGCGCTGTCCCAGTGCACACCAAGGCTCACTGGGGTGTCCCACCAGGCACCCCAACCCTTCTCCTCCCCACACCCCTCGATGTCAGCAAAGAAGCAGCACCTGGGGCAGCGGCAGGGCACTACCCCCCTGCACTGAGACCACCAGAGGCAGCAGGAAGCCAAGGGGCATGCGGAGCTGCAGGGTCCTGAGCTCAAGCACGCCACAGGGCGGGTTTGGTGCCTACCACGCTGTCGTACTCCTCCAGGGTCTCGCTCTCCCCTGCCGTGCTGCTGAAGCTGCTGGTGCTTGAGGAGGAACGGGAGATGTTTGACCTCCCGTTCTCTTTCAGCTTAATAAACGGCCTAGGAAGAAGAGAGGCGAAACAAAACAGAGAGCACATGATGGTCACTCAGAAAGCTGTGTCCTTCAGGCTATGACAGCGGGGACGAACCCTCCTGTGCAGCTCCAGAGCAAAGCAGCTGGCATAGGGACAAAGCCAGCAGAGTGTTTTGGTAAATAACCATTTCCAAGAGCATGGGATAAAGCAGCTGGTGGGTGACACCGCCATTAACGTGTGGGTCAGGCTGACTCCCCGGTGGCAGGGAGGGACAGGCACATGGGCCTCTCCAGCTCCCGTGCCGTGAGGGTTTGGGCAACTTCTGTCAAATACCACTCTTTGCTCTTCTTTTTAAAGACAACTATTTTCAGACCATAAAGGAGCTGTGCTCATGAATCACCAGATTTTTTTTTTTCCCTCCCTTAATATCAAACTTATTTATAGTAAAACCTGGAGACAGTTTTGTTTGACAAAGTCCTGGATGGTCTGTCAGCTACAGGGTGACTTGAGCTATGGTCAGAGGAGGATGGGGCTCCTCCCGGCTCACCTGTCTTTGTTGGGGCATATTTCAGGGGAGCTGGGGTTGGACGAGGTTTCAGATTTCATCTCTTGAGAAGAATGTCCCAAATCTGGTGTCTTCTGGGCTCCAGAAACACTGTCACTAAGGGTACAAAAAGACAGGTTGCATGAGTGATACAAGAGACTTTAAAAGGATGGTCAAATTATACTCCCTAACACCAAATGCTAAACTGTAAGAGTAACAGACACTCTCTGGATACCACCACTTCGATTTAAAAGAGAGGGAAGGGATCCAAGGCACCATTCCCTCAAATATGGCAAAAGCAGCTCTCATTGCTGGCTTGTGTGGAAAGGGTAGGCTGCACCCCAGGCAGTCTCCAGCACTCACCAACAGCTTCTCTCATTTAACACACAACAGGGGCTTTTAACCCTAGCGACCAGGGTGATGTCAAACTTACCACCTTGACCTGCTCTCCGCCTGGCTCTCAGACCCCGTGTGCAGGCGAGGGAACAGCCCCGAACGGCGCTTGATGGGGCTCCTGGACTGGTTCTTGGTGGCAGCTGCTGGAACAGGAGGCTGAAAGCACAGAACAGTCCAGGTTGGAGAGCAAAGGCCCTTCCTAGAAACTCATAAGGCTATGAGGAATTATGTTGCCCATAATTCTCAGCCTGCGCATCTAGAAAACACGTAATGCCAGAATTTCTTTTATATCTCCTTTGTACTTTGGGGCTGAAAGCCCCAGGAAGTTAGTTTTCCATTCTTCCACAAAACAAACCCAAGTTCTACACAGCACTCATAAAATCATGCTCTGCTCAAATCTTTTCCTCGCCCTTACATTCGCTGCCTGCGCAGGGGACTGCCAGACGACGTCAGTGCAGTGTCGTGCCAGGCTCGAGAGGGAGGGATGGACAGGGGGACAGTGTGACACATGGCTGCACTCACCGAGAAGGTGGTCTTGGTCACCTCACCGCTGTTGTGTGCGATGCCCCCACTGAGGCTGCCCGGGATGCCACTGCCATGGTGCTTCTTCTGGCTGCCCACCATCGTCTCCATGGAGTGGCTGCGCACCCGGATGGCTCTCTGCAGCGAGGGGACAGGGGAGAGCAGGTCATCACCACCCTGCAGGGTGCTGACCCCAAACCCCCGCCCGAGGCCCGGGTCCCTCTCCAGGCACACTGGAACGTGACCTGCCTGGTCCTTCCCCCCGAGGGCCAGCGCACACCCACAACAATCCCACCAGTAACAGCAGCAGCCATTGCTCCGCACAGCCTGAGGCTGAGCCGCCCCTCGGGGAACCGCATAGCCAGGACAAGGTCAGGTTTTCCCCCCATGATGCCAGGTGCAAGGGCCAAGGACTGCAGCTACGGGACCAGCAGCGGCAGACATGAGTCCCAGAGCCCTGCCTCCTCTGCGACACCTGGCCGACCTCCCAATCCCCTCAGCAAGAACATGGTGACCACAGCAGAGTCATAAGCCAGTGTCTGGATGCGCACACCCCGCTGTGATTCTCCCTGGACTCAGAGACGATGGGTCCTGCGAGGAGACTCCTGTCCTGCCTGCACCTCTCCTGCGTGCTGACAGACCTCTCCAACCTGCCCCGAAACATCCCCAGAGCTGGCGCCTTCACAGCCTCTTCACAAAAGTACTTCTGTACTTCAGCACGCTTATGCCTGAAAAATACGTTTAGCCCGAACATCTTCTGCTGCCGGTTTGGTGCAGTCACCCCTGAAACGGACCCACAGATGAGCTGCGCAGCATCGTCCCTGCAGCAGCCACGGCATGGTCACAGACCCTCTCTGCTCCCTTTGGTCTTCATTTCTCCAGACCAAGCAGCCCCCTTCCCTCACTCTTTTCACATCAGTCCCACTCTCCAGAGCTCCAGGCACACTTTCCTCCGGACCACCCTCACCTGGGCCACATCGCTGGGTCTGGGCACAGCTTCCACCCGAGAGCCCAGCTGTGCCCAGGCCTGCCGTGCTCTGTGCCAGCGCTGCAGCCTGGCGTGGCTTCTGCTGCTGCACCCCCACTGCTGGGTGCAGCAAACCAACGACCACCACTGCTGCTGCACCAGACCCCTCCTGCAACCCAGCCCCTCGGCCAAAGCGCCCATGGCCCCCTCCCAGCCCAGGCTGAGGGCTGCATTTCCCACACAGCCTTAGACCTCGCTCACTCAGCAAACCACAGCCTGTTCCCAGCTGCCCGGAAACATCTGTGTCCGTTCTGGCACAGGCTGGTTTTCACAGGAGCAAGACACCCAGCACAAAGCCTCGTTCCTGCTGGCTGTCCTGGAGAGCTGGAGCACTGCCAGAGCTCCACGCACCGAGGGCGCAAGGCACGCCTCACCCGGGCACAGAGCAGAGGTGCCGAGCCCAACCCGCCTCCACGGCAGAACCCAGAGATGTGTCAGGTCCAGACACGACGGGACTCGCAGCCCCTGTGGAGCTCTCCACATCCCCCGGGAAAGGGCCCACAGCTGGGCTCTGCGAACGTCGGCAGCACAAGCAGGGGAAGAGGACTGCTGTAATCTGTTTTGGCTCCAGCTGTTGCAAGCAGAGCTGCGCATGTGGGGGGCAGAGACCTGTAGATCCGAACACTTTTCTGGTGCTTAAACAGGACCCAAGCTGTTTTTAAAGCCTCCTTTCAGTTGTTGTCCCAAGCACTTACAAATATGACCATGAGATCTTTCGAAAGTCTGGCACACACTATGAAAAGCAGCAGTGAAATGCACAAGTTAAAAAAAAAAAATCCACACTCATATTCTAATTCCTGTAGTCCCCATAGTAATGGGAGCCCAAACCGGACTGTGATGACAGCGTGCCAATCACAGGAAAGCTCTTTTTCACAGCTATTCCCTTTGAATTGCTGCTGCGCCAGCCGCCGCGCCCTGGCTACCACTCCTCTGGCCCCTTGAATCCCAGCTCAAGGTAAAGAGATTTTGGAGGAAACAAGCCATCAAGGGCCAGATTTCTGGAGGTGCCTGGCACCATATCAGTGGTGCACAGGCACCAGTTTGCTGCTGGCTCCAGGGGTTACTGAGCTGCAGGCAGACCTGCACCACGGTTAGCAGGAACCGCAGCCCTGAGCTCTCACCGAATCCCCAGAACATGCTGGGGATGGTGGCCACCCAACAGCCCGCACAGTCCCCTCCTGCCCATTTAGTAACAAACACCAAGCAAGAGTCCATCAGACCTGATTTATTAGGGTCAGCAATTCAGAACAAAATTTGACAGTGTTTGCAAATAAAAATAAGCAGTTGCTTGCTTTGCTGCCATTAGCGCCGGCAGGCGCTCGTGCCAGGCAGGCAGGAAGGTTCCTGCCTGTGGCTGCCGAGGCTGCAGAGCTCTGCAGGGCATCCCAGCAACCCCTCCCAGGCAGGGCTGGCCAGTGGCTCCTCTCCCCATGGCGGGGAGGAAAAGGCACCCATCTCGCTTGCTCAGAGCCCAGCAGAAAAAAACCTCCGCTTTCCTCGGAGCAGCTGGTCCCCACATCTCCCAGCTGGGGAGGAAAGGCTGCAGGCTGGGTCACAGGTGTGAAACACCAGGCAAAAAGAAACCGTGGGGATCAGGTCTTGCACCCTTCCAGCCCTCTTATTTGCCGTCTCTCCTCCCTCCCATTTACTCTGACAGCGCACGGTGGAGGACATAAGCTAGGATGCAGCCCAGCAGCGCGGTCCCGAGGCGGCCGGGCAAGCACAGCCCAGCCCAGCCCGCAGAACTCACCACCTGCCCCAGCACACCCTGCAATGCCAAGAGAGCAAAGTACACTTTCTCGTATACAAAAAGCATGCAAAAAAATTATTATTTAACATCAGCTTCTCAGACCCTGAAGTGAACACTGTGGTGTGGCTGCCCAGCATCTCAATTTCTGCAACATATCTCATAGCTAAGCAGGGCACACCTGAGCCTCCACCCCGCCCCGTAGTGGGGGCCAGGGTGCTGCTCACCCCTCCTCTGCAGCCGTCGGGCGCAGGATGAGGTGACTCATCTCCTGCCAGTGCCTGTCCCTCTATACCATACAGAAAACTGTGCCTATAAGGTAACCGCAGGTGCTGTCTCCGTACAGCCGCCGCCCGGGCAGCTCCCCTGCGGGGTGACAGCCACCCCGCACCAGCACCTGTCCCTGCTGCAGATACAGCTAAAATGGCCTTTGCCCGGCAGAGCCGATGTGCCAGGAGCAGGATGAGGAGAGGCACGGGGAGCTGCACAGGCTGAAGCACGCCCACAGGCGTCACCCATAGCAGGGACATGAAGCCCTGGTTTGGTGGTTCCATTGAACCCCCACCTGTGAGTGCAGCCCGGATTTACATGTGCCAGCCCTTGCCAGCTGCCGCCCCACCACTGCGCAGGGGAGCCTCTCCAGAGACTTCTGGCAACAACTCATCCCCAAGATTCTATTGCTGCCCCTCCATTTCGAGGGACGCCCCCCAGCTGGTCACTGTCCCTACCTCCAACAGTTGCTCAGTTTCATCCACCTCATTTTACTTCATTTCTTTTTCTCCTCACCTCTTTTCTGCCAACCCACTCTCCCTTCTCTCCCCTTACACCCCCAATCCTCCCAGCAGACACCCAGCACTGTTTCCCCTCTCCACACCCAGCACCTCTCATCGTGCCTCCCATTTAACACAACCACCACCTCCCACCCACTTGCTGTGGCAGCTGCCCTCAGTCGTCCTCCTCCCCAGCCCCATCCCGCAGCCTGGGTGGCACGGCGGGGCCGCCAGCAGCCCGGGGACACGAGCAGGACTTGCCCTGCAGCAGCAGAGCCCAACTGCAGGCACAGCCCGCACCAGGGTGCTGGTCCTGGACCGAGACCTCTTCGGAGACACGGCAAATGCCAGAGCAGGCTGGCAGGAGAGGAGGTGCTCCAGGGCTCTGGAGAGGTCACCCTGATGGTGGCACTTGCCAACGCCACAGCCACGTCAACCTGCGCCTGCTCCTGCTTGGACCAGCGCGGGTGTCCACTGGCTGAGCAGGCTCTGGTGATGGCGAGCTCCTACCTCCTCCTGCCGCCCTGCTCTCAGGGGACATCTCGCATGCCCCAACACCATTCATCCACATCTTCCACTAAAATGTGCTTTGCCATCCCTGGATGCGTTTTAATTCTGCTGTTGGCAAGGGACAGGGTTTTACCTTGAAAGACTCCAGAAAGCCTCCGTGACCCCCATTCTCCAGCTTGTCCTCCTCAGGCCCCAGCCCCAGCATGGTCTGTGTGTGCCCATGGAGCTCGTCATGAAGGTTGTCCAACAAGGCTGCCCGCGTCCGGTCCTGGGGGAACAAGAACTGGCTCAGCCGGGGGCCCCAAGGGAGGGGGCAGCGGCACCGACCTGCGGGACAGCTGGCTCGTCCCCCCACCAAGGTCACCAGGAACCCCATGGGACCCCATGGCCACCAAGTGCGCCAAGACACGTGCACACTTTGATCACTTGTCCCTGCAAGGGCTGACCCAGCTCAGCCGGGGAAACATGGCTTTGAGGAGGAATGCTGGGAGCCTCCCTGCGCCCACCGCAGCCTGGGCAGGGACGGGTGCGCAGCGTCACCTCCAGCTTTGCAAACTTGTCCGACTTGCAGCAGGCGTTCTCGGCGTTGATGAGCTTGGTCAGCAGGAACTCCCGGAACTCAGGGCTCTGGGGGGAGAGAGGCAGGGTGGAAAACACCAATCAAAGACTCCGCATACCTCTGGTACCAGTGCTGTACCGACCCAAAACCCGAGCTCACACCACCCTGCAGCCCCCTCCAGATGCGGGAGCATTAGTGGAAGACCCCAGATGGGCTCGGGGGTGGCTGTCACCCCCACACTGACACATGTGCCCCGGCAGCAGAGCTGCAGCTGCCGCCTTGCACAGGTTATGCTGTGCGATGGTGCACAGCCTCCCGCCCTACCATAAACCCCATGGGCCTCACTAGAAATCAAAATCAATACATATAAATTCCAGAAGTCATGCTTTCCCTAAGCAAGTGTGTTTGGAAACATCTCAGACGTACACACAGATTTTTATTATTTTTTATGGCTTGGAACATATTTCCCGTCCCATCTCTTACTTTCTGAAATACTGGCGGGCTCGGCAGGGGTGGGCCAAAGGAGGGGACATCTTCCCGGGCTGTGACGGACACCTGGGGAGCCAAGAGAAACATTATTCCTGTGGGTGCAGCAGGGCAGCCCCCAGCGCAAACATCCCTCGCCTGGAGGGCAGCAGGCGCGGGGCAGGCGATGCTCTCCCCAGCCCAGCTCAGCTCAGCCCAGCTGAGGTGCCCCAGGGCCTAAGAGCCAAGGGGCATCCCAGAGCCCTCACCCTGCCGGAGAGGCCGCTCCTCCCCAGCCCTCCCCAGTCATCACTCCTGCCTTCACGAGAGGTTAACCATGATCAGCTTTTTACATTTACTTCCGATGAATTCTATTTCATTTGTGGTTGTAAGCAATATGCTTTCAGTTTGAAAAATTATGTCTTACTGAATCTTTTAATAGAAAACAGAGAGATAACAGGGTTTATGCTACCTGCGCTTGAGCGATGCGTTAGATGAGTATGAGCTGTTCTGAGGCTTATTCAAAACTGAGTAGCATCAAAAATCTTTAGTAAATGAGCATGCTATTATACATACATATATTTTATACACATATGTATGTATACATACACACTATGTAATAGTGCATAGATAAATATATGTGTGCGTATATATATGTGCATGTTTAATATACACATGCTTACTCCAGTTAGGCATAATACTGACTGTGTCACTGAGCAGACAGGCAGTGCAGCCACTGGGCAGCCACCCCCAGACCTCAGCCAGAGATGCCGAAGCAAAAATCAGCACGTGCAAGTTGAGGCTGGCCTCACCTTGTACACCGCGTTATCTGCCTCGGGGTTTTCCACCTGCACGACAATGTAGGCGTGCAAGAAGTTGGAGGCGATCATGTCTGGGACAAACGGCGTGTTCTCTTCTTGGAAGATAATTGCCACAATGTCATTGCCGATGTGCCTCTTCCTCTGGAGCTAAGCAGGAAGGGAAAGTGTTTGGTTGGTAAAGCCAGGTGGCTCAGCTCCCTCGGGAGCAAACCTCAGCTCCGGGCGCACGGGCTGCCGCATGCCGGGGAGCCACGCACCGCTGCCCACACCGCTGCCCGCCAGCTGAGGACGTCGCGGCACTGGGGCTGGTGGCACTGGGCAGGGCAGCGCCAGCGCATCCCGGCTCAGACACTTCTGTGCAAGG
The DNA here is from genome assembly GCF_949628215.1 of Phalacrocorax aristotelis. Classification (NCBI taxonomy): domain Eukaryota; kingdom Metazoa; phylum Chordata; class Aves; order Suliformes; family Phalacrocoracidae; genus Phalacrocorax; species Phalacrocorax aristotelis. The sequence goes on along the minus strand of NC_134293.1, from coordinate 6,393,183 downwards.
AAGCTCATCTCTCTTACTTGCTGTGTATCTCCTTCGGTAAAAGGCAGCTTCGTAGAGACGTGAAACATTATCTCCCTGTCCCTGAACACCGTGTACACAGACTCTGCTCCCGTCTGCCCGTGGCTGACATCCAGACCTCCTCGAAAACTGGAGACGAAGGGAAAGTCGGGGAGAAATGAAGAAACATTAATTGAAAGCTTAGCAGACACCGCCAGCGGCTGTCAGGGGACACGGTGACAGAACAAACCATCTCATTTATCTCTATCTAGTAGCAAGCAAACGGGAAAGAACAAACCGTGCGTCATGTATTATAGCTAAGCATCATTGTCAGCGGCCTGAAATTCAGGGTGTGCGGCAGAGCCGTGCCAGTCAGCCAGAGCTGGCCGCAGCCCTGGGTGCCAGCCATGGGACCGGCGGTGCCGAGCGCTGCCGCGGTGGGCTGCCTGCGCCTGCCAGCCCACGGCCCTCACCAGCACTGGGGGGTCTCTGCCTGCACCGTGACTCAGCCCGCAACACCAGACAGGGCACGTTTCCATATGAAGCTCCTTTCATTTATAGCCAAATTTTCTCACAACCTCAAAACTGCAGGAAAGGAAGTTGTTCTCTCTTGGCAGCTCCAATTTTTTTTTTAAAACTCCCCCAGCTTTGAAAAACAAGCCAAAGCTATATTTGCTTCTGCTCTGTACATCCCGCTCATGAGGGAGATGAATTCTGTTCTCGCATGGTAGATATTTTTACATACGACATGGTCTCTCGTTAAATGTGTTTGTAAAATCATTCCTTTTATTTAACTCACCCTTTGAAGTCCTGGAGTGTTATGGTGTCCCCTAGAAAACTTAAGAAGTTCTTGAAGGCAGTGCTCTCTTCATTATTGCCAAACAACTCCTCCTCTTGGGTCTACAAAACACAGGGCACATCTTTTGAGAGCCCCAGCCCTGCCTGCTTCCAGCAGCCAGCCCGTCTGGGCTGTGCAGCACCTGTCGAGCCAGCTCCCAGCTGAAGGAGGAGGATCTGGCCATGGCTCCACCACCACAGCGTCGGTGTGAGGGAGCTGCAGAGGCCCCCATGCATGGCCAAAGCCACCATCCCCGGTGGCAGCCACACACTGGGACAACCCTGCGCCCTCAGGGACCCCCCAGCGCTCCTCTGTCATGCTACCGATGCTATGGACACACCGACCTCGGGCACCACTAACGTGAAAGGTCCCTTTGAAATGCGCCTTCTGCTTGTCACCCTGCTCTGAGCATCTTCTTAAAATCAAACCTTGCTATCAATAAAAGTGCCACAGCAACAGAGAAATGAACCTGTCCTGTCCCAGCTCTAACAGCAGCTTCTGCTGAGGCCACCTCTCCCTGCCCACCCATGTCCTGCCACCTCCTGCCCCAGACGCACCCCCCCCGGGGCCACGACCAGCACCTCATCCCCAGGGTGCGGCGCACAGCCGCAGGCTGCTCCTGCCTCTGCCCCCCAGCTGGCACCACCACACTCGGCCACGGGCACCGGCCGTGGGCCAGTCACAGCCCACCCAGCCACCAAGGTACCCAAAGGTAAGGCTGCTGAGGGTGACTTCTGACCAAAAGCAGCAGACTTTAGGATAACGTACAGGAAATACCAAAATGCAAATTAATCCTTCATTGGAAAATCCAAGTCTTAATCATCCGTGCGCTATATTTCAAAACAATGAGACCTTAATTGTGGGCTTGCATGAGTTACTCAATCCAAAATAAAATGCAGTATGTAAAGATAATTAGAGTGCCTGTCAGAATAATCTTTGGTGAGTTATAAGACTCAGCTGCTCTGTGTTCCCCATCCGGAGTTCCTCGGCTAATGACAGCATTTTTAGCAAACACACATCTTCATAGCCCACAGTCCTCCAAGACAAATGTAACCGTTCCACTGTCTAAACATATATCTGATTAAAATACCATGCCTGCTAAAATCCATTTTCACATCCACTTCTCCCTACAGCAGCTTGTGGGCTGATTTCCATACTGAATTCTTTCAATCACATCATTTTTTAATGAGTCAGGGAAACATCTGAGCAATAAGAAATGCATTATTAGTGAGGACACCCAGTAACACAACGTGTTGCACGTGCCAGAATGAACTGCAGGGCTGAATTTCAGCTCCAGGGGTCCCACATTTGCAAAACACAGAGCTCTGGCAAGCGTGGATGTGCTCCATGGGAACAGCACAGGGATAACTCACCTGCCTGAACTTCTGATAGATCACACCGAACTTGAACGTGTTGTTGACCTCATGTTCATCATAAGACACTATCATCTGGGACGCCTGCAGTAAAACAAAATACAAATTATTTCATTTGGTAGTTCAAAACACGACATCCAGAAGAGCAAACCCTGCTTGGCGCACGCTGCTGGCCGGGCCCACGGCTCGGCTTGGCGCGCTCGCCATGGCCTGCGGTACGGCTCCTCGTGGTGGGCAGCGGGGACAGCCCGCCAGAGCTGCAGCGGGGAACGGCAATGGCAGGGCAGCACCCGAGGGAGCGGGAAGGGAGCAGAAGCTAAATTTCCACATAATTAAACAAGGCTTTCAACAGTGTCCCCGGTTTTGATTATCAGCGTCCCCGCAGCCTCCGCCGCTGAGAGTCCACCTGGGTGCCCGTGGGCTTCGGGCGGGCACAAGCTGCGGCCCCAGCGCCCAGGTGTGGAGGGGGGCATGGGGAGCACCAAACTCTCACAGGTTTTCCAGGGGAAGTTTGGGGCCCTTTGGTTGCAGATAACAGCAGTTGTCACAGCACCCCAGCTCCAGGGTCCCAGCCTCACTCTGTGGGGACCCTGTCAGAGATGTTCGCCTTCAACTGGGCATCGGCTGTTCTCAAACTTCCAGACAAGGGCTTGACAGCAACACCAATAATGACAAAGGATGAATGAAATCAGTTTGGCCCTGGCTACATCAAAGGGTGGTGAAACTGTCTTACAACTTAACTGCTGTGCCTGCCACAGAAAAGGTCTCCCACATAAAAGGTACTTGAAAATGATGGATTTGCTTTGTAACTTCCCAGGAGTGGGTCTCTGTGGCAGCACAAGAGCACACAGGAGGAGCGATCCTGGAGTGGGTAATGAGTCAGTTCCAGGATGTCACCAGTGGGGATTGCCACTTGGATTAAAACGCTCCATCCCCTGCAATGACCCACCCGCCTCTGCATCTCTTATTGCACAGTTTCTCAAGCACAGCCTCAACCCGTCTCACCGGGCTTCAAGCAAACCTTAAGGCATCAAACCAAGACCCAGGTTGGTTTTTACACCCCACAGGCAGTCGCCTTTCCTTCCTTCCCCATAATCTGAGGGCAGATTAATACCAAAGTGTCATCAATCCTTGGTGGCCGGTTGACAGACCGAGACGATGGCATGCACACGCCATCAGATGGCCGTTAGCTAACCCGCTGCCCGCGCACGCATGGCACGCCACCGCTGCACTGCTCACAGCCCCTTTGCAGGCAGGTACAAGGGTAGAGAGCTAGAAAGATGCAGTACAAACACCCATCCTCTGTATCAAAATAGCCATTGGGTCTTGGAGAAAAGCGAAGAATTAACTCTATCTGACCTTCTCTGCCTAATACACAACCGACTTGGGTTAAGTTACCTCACCTTGGGGTACAGAACCGGGTTAAACTTCAGCCCAGAGGCATCATCGCAGAAGGCCTGTGGGCAAGGGGAAAGAGCAGTCAGTACTGGGTCCCTGGGCACACAGAACAGATACCCCTGTCCTGCTGAAACTCCATGGCAAGGCTGTGAATGTCTCAGAAAGGAGCCAAATCCTGCCACCAATTGCAGGAGCTCCCCTTTTCTTATCCTCTCATTGGGATGCCCTGTGGCCTGGCCAGCACCCGACTGAGGATGCAACTCCCAGGTCTCTCCATGGGTCAAAGGTGCTGCCACCTCCTCACCTCTTCCCCCAGATATCAACTAGTGACCTGCCCAGGATCAGTGGGAAATGAACAGTGGGGCCAGTGCATACCACCACCCGCCAAGCGCCCCTGGACCTGAGAGCCCAGGGGCTGCTGCCCAACACTGCCCAAGGCGCAGCAGCATGAGCTTTGCTGCAGTTATCCCAGCCCAGCCTGGCATCTTACCTTTGCAATCTGGGGGATACTAGGGAGCTTGCTAAATCCTGCCAGGGGGATCCTTTCATGCAACGTCTTCACTTTGGACCTAGCAAAAGAAACGAGCAGCCATCAGGGACTGTCTAAGGCAAAGAGGCACTGGCTGCAGCCCCCGGCTCACCAGCCCTGTGGCATGCACGTAGCGATGCCCCACCGGCTGTTGGGAAACAATGCTCTGCCAAATTTATTGGGCCTGGTTAGTAAGCAAACACTTGATTTGTCTCTCATCTCAGCAGTTCTTAAAATATTCATAGTTTGGAGGGAAATGACACAACGGTTCAGACACTCTGGGTCTTGACAGCTTACAGAGGGATGGCGATAGATGTGAAACAGCAAAAGGATGATGCCGCTGCTTCCCGTCCCACCCCAAGCTCCACCGTGTGCAACATCCTGCATGTTGCCAGCCCAGCTCTAGCATTTACAGTAGAAACAAAACAAGGGACTCCCAGGGAGAAAATATTTTGTTAAACAAAGCTTTCCTTTTTTTTTTTCCCCCATACCTGAGTATAATCCTTAAATATTCCGTGCCATCTGCCTCTTCACACTTAATAGAAAGGATCAGATTTCCAAGACTGCTGGCTGTACAATAAAAATTTAAATGATCCTAAAAATAGAAAACAGTGTGTTAGCAGCGGGGGAGGCAGCTCGATGATGGCAAGGGCACTGCCCCCTGGTCTGGCCACGAACAGAGGACTCACCTGCCACCCCAACACCCTCCCGCCCCTCGGGGACACACACATGCACCCGCTCCTCACCGGGACCAAGGCTTTAATCCCTCTGCCCGTGGACTTTAGCACTCTGCTCTCAGCTTTGTTCAGAGGGAGAAAGAGGATTACAAGACTGTGAGCAAGAGGGCAGGCAGGGTCGGCTGCCGTGCTGGGTCCCCCGAGCCCCTGGTCCCCGCAGACGGGGCAGGCTCAGAGCCGGTAGGCCCAGCCGGTGTCCTGGGGGGGCCCTGCCAGGTGCAGGGGCTGGGGGAAAAGGCTCTGCGCATGGTTAACCCGCCAGTCTCCTCCTCTCCTTGCAGAGAGGGAAGTTGCAAAATTTGCCCATTTTGCTCACAATTTTAGAATTTCTTTTTTTCCTGGAGGGGTGGTGCAATTTTCAGCCAACTGCTCGTCCCCTGCAGCAGGGGCACCCACCTTCCCCAGGAAATGTTTCCTGTAGGCTCTGGCCTCTCCTTTGCACTCCAGCTTGTAGCCATAGGTGCTGGGGCTGAGGTTCTCCTCCTCCTCCTCGCAGATGCTGCTGTCGGACGAGGTGGGTGTACCGAGGTTTTCCGGGTCTTCGATCCAGTATCCCCCAAACTGGGGCAGGATGATCAGTGGGTACGGGCTGCCCTTCCCTAGGATCTGCAGAGATATGTGCCCGTGAGGGGTCAGGCAGGATGGGGTGTGGATGTGGGGTGTAGGGGCTTGTCACCCCACTGCCCCTCCCTGCAGCAGTCCCCTGCCCCAGCACCATATGAGGCAAATTCAGCCCCTCCCTCCTGGAAGAGGGGATATGCTCCCAAGGAAAAACAGAAACCACAAAGGTGGGGAGGGGAAACATGTTTTGTGCAGCTCCCCTCAGAAACAGGCCCTCTGTCAATTCCCCTGTTATCGGCAATTTTGGAAATGCATTCCCCTGAAGGCACTCAGGGTGGTCCAGAGCACCCACCTCATCAATGCTGGGGTACGGGATGTAGTCTTCCTGGAAAAAGGAATCAAAACACCACGTGTGACCATCTGTTCCCCACCAACAATCCCTTAAGACCATAGCCCTGCACATTCAAGCCGGGGACCACGTTCAGCCACCCGCTGCACAGGTCCCTCCCACGCCCATGCCCTGCGCTGAGTGTCAGGCGGTAACGGAGAGCGATGCTCATACTGGGCAAGGCTGCCGTGCGTGGCGATGGGCGCAAGCCCCAGGAGCGGTGCCACACACTGCCCGTGGCTGGTGGACCAGCACCGTGCCAGCCCAACTGAGACCCTGGGACATGGTGCGGGAACCCCTCCCTGCTCTGGGTCTGTAAAAAAGCACTGCAGCCAGGTAAGCCCTTTTCCAAAGGGGTCTCCACCATCGGTGTAAGCTTCTCAGCTCTACAGCAGAACCCAACTATTTTACACAGCTCACTGCTGAGATACACAGGTTTAGACATAAAGCCGGATTAGGGATTTACAGGCACCACTCTCTCATCTTTGCAATTCAATCAATGCCTTGTTTTTAGATAACATTTAAATCCTATTCAGTCCTCTGAGTGACTGTCTTTGACAATACACATTAAAGCCCTGAGGTAAGGGGGGGGACGCTTGAAGACAACCATGCAAGAAACAAAATTCAACCAACCTTATGTTTTTGGCTTCCAGCCCTCTGTTCTTCAAGTTTTGGTGCCTGTTTGGAACAAAACAAATAGAACAAATAATTAAGATATTTTCAACAACACAGATGAAATCACAAGGGTGTTTTGCTACACAGAACTCACTCTGACACAAGTAGCATTAAAGAAGGGGTTTTTTGCCACGGACAAGACAGGCAGAGCTACCATTAGACCCCGTCATAACACAGTGAAAATGGGTGACGGGTATGTGGTAGGACAAAACCTGGGACACAGGGACACCACACTGAAAATGTCCAAATGTGAGGCAGGGACTATCATTTCCCAGGTGCCAGCACAGCACCAAACACAAAATGCCCCATATCCCACCCTAGCTTCATCTTAATTTCTCTGGGATGGGCTCCTAACGGAGATGCCTGCACTGCCTTCCTGCAGAGCAGGGACACAGCCCCAGCGGGTGGCAGGGTGAAGGCCCCGGCTGTCTCACAGTGTCTGTCTCAGGCAGGAGCTTGGGGACGGCAAACCCTGCTCGCAATCGCCTGTGCTCTGCTGGGGGAGCATCGTGCATCCCGGCATCAGGGGCGAGCACCACCTGCCTGCACCCCTCCTGCAGGGACAACGCACATGCCAGGGACACCCTGGTCCCCCGACCCTCCTCCTTGGGCAGATGCTGATGCAGTTTAGTGTGGGACAAGAGAATGCCTTGCCCTGACCCGAGGGGCACTGAGACAGTGCTTGACACAGCCGTGCTCTGCACCAGAGCCTGCAGTTTGGGAAGACAGGCGGTGGTGTGCTGACTTTACCAGGGAGCAACAGGACCACGTCTCACAGCATGTGCACCTAAACCTCCTTTTGCAAACTGCTCAGGGCAATGCAGAATAACCTTGGAGGAAGATGCTGCCAAAACCACTGGTCTCCCCCAGGAGCACTGGGGCGTTTCTGTGCAGCTTTCTTCTGCACGGTTGGAGCTGGGAAGCGCCTGCTGTGCCCTCTCTAAGCAGGGCTCACACAGCGCTGGTGACTTCAGCAACAACTCAAAACCTGTTATGATCATACAAGGCCTCCCAGCATGTTTAATGTACAAGGTGCTGTGGGATCTCTGTCCTTGCAGCCTCTCTGCTGGGTGAGGAACATCCTGCATTACTGGCATGCTGCTCACCTGCATTTTTTCCAGCATTTCGAAGAATTCTGCAGACTGAAAAAGAAAAGAAGGAATTCTTCTGTTCAATTAAAGCAGACACGATGTGAACCAGCCCAAGCCATGTCCAGGCAGGGACACCAAACCCCTACCCCATACTGGGCATTCTGGATCTGGCCCTCCACAGGAACAGAAAGAAGGCACTCTATCCATAACCGATGGCATGTAGCTCCGAGACGTCCCACCCAGCCCCCCAGCCAGGCAGGGACGGAGCCCCGCAGCCGCCCTGGGCTCCCAGGGCCAGTGGCCATCCCACACCAAGTGCCCCTGCCACAGCCATGGGCAGCACACAGGGCAGTGAGCGGTGGCGGCTCCCCACCTCGGTAACTCCTCCTGCTCTGCATTTTGTTTCCAAAAAGAAGATGGACTGAGTGACACTGTGGACACTTGTCCTGCTCCCCAGCCATGCCAGCTCATGTCCAGCCTGATTCAGAGCTCGGGCTTCACTGCTGCGGTTCACCACCACCAATAACATTCATCCCCTACAATTTCCCAGCCTGCTCTGTGTATAGTTTGATAATGGCTCCTTAGTCATTTATTTTTCTAATCACAGCAGTGTTGGCACCATCAGCTGGTCAATCTCTTTGGGTTCCCTTTTCCCCTGGGTGTTTTCTCAGGTCTCTAAGGTCTGTGTTTCCCAGCTCTCTGCAGTGGTGACACAGGCTAGAGATGCCAAAGGGACAACGGAGCCACAGGTGCAGTCCTGTCCTGCAGGGCACAGGAGAGCCTGGCAGGAGCAAAGGGAAGGAGAGCTCCAGCTGCAGCCATGCCTGGCCATGTGCTGCTCGCTTCTGCGCAGCAGGTGCTGGATCTCAGGGATCAGGCAGGGAGAAAATCCTGACGGCTGCCAAGTGCCACAGGGCACCCGGCAGGGCTGCAGGTGTGGGGCTTACTGAGGACACAGGGCAGAGCTGGTCCTGCTGTGAGCAGAGGAATGGGGTGCATGTGCCCTGGCCCCCCATGGTCCTCCTGCTGCTTTGCAGGGCCTCTGGAAGGAGGAGGACTGTGCACACAAACCAGCAGCAAAAAACTTTCCTTTTGAAAAGAAACAGGCCCAGACTGATTGATTCAAGAAAGCAAATAAATAAATACTTTTGCAGATGAGACACCTTACAGCAGCCCTCCCCACATCCCTTACCTTGCAAGGTGTAAGCCCTCAGCTCTGCTTTTCACCTGCTGCAGAAACGCCAGCAGTGCCACTGCCGGCAGGGCCGGGTGCCCCGGTGCGGGGTTAATGGCCTACTTGCCAAATGAACTAAAGAGATTAGCTGAGCCCCAGGGTCTGATTAAAAATCCTGTGTGGCTCCTCTGGAGAGGAGCCCAACCCTGCAGCCTGGGAGCTCATCCTGCTCCCCCAGCACACTGCTGCCTGGCTCACAGCCTGCTGCCTCCCTCCCCAGCCATGCTGATGCCCCACGGCTTTGCAGCCCTGCGAGCATCCCAAGTCGCTGCAGCGCACACGGGGCACATGGGGCACGCGGCTCCTGCACCTTTGGAAACACTTAACGCAGGGAGCTCAGGAACAAAAACCCAGACCAGGAAGAGACCATCACCACCTCTCATCTGTCCTGCTCAGCCGTGCTTTCCCTTGGGCAAGGGGGGACTTCAGGAACCCTGTTCCTGCCCTGATCTACCTGCGCCGCCCAAAGGGGCCCCAGTCCTAGCAGCAGCCAGAGCACTGCTGAGCTGCTTTGGGGCTCAACAAGCACCGGCCGCCTTTCCCACTTGGTCCTGCCATGGTGTTCAGATGTAGCAGACACGGGTTTGACCTGAGCGGCAGGCACGGGACACGGCCCCACCAACACACACAGCCATGGGAAAATCAGTGCTCCACCAGCACCAGCCTCCCGACTCGCCGGGCACCTGTGGGGTCACACCTTCGGCACAGCAACCGCTGAACCTCAGCTGGGTGATCCTGATCCCTCGTCCGGCTTTTCCTGCTCTTAAGCACTGAAAATATATTATCTAGTCAATCTATGGCTGTAAATGTTGGGGCACTCCCAGTAAACTAGTAAGTAGTTTTTCTGGAGACATGAAGTAGCAGCCCTGTCCCTCCTCTCCCCACCTCTCCTCTAACCTGTTTGCTCCCGGCTACCCGCCATGCTCCAGCCGCGGCAGATGGGCTCACGGCTCGTATGGCAGAGGAGAGGCCGGGGCCATGGCAGACGGTGCTGGCCCAGGAGGGAGAGCAGGAAGCGGGATCGGCAGCTCTGATGCTGCCAGCTATCAGAAACAGTTTGCAGAAGAGGAATGTGAGATCTGGGGCAGAAGGGGCCATGATTTTTGGTGAGCTCTTAGAATAGACTGAATTTCTCGAAAGACCAAAAAACAGAGGAGGTGATGATGAAATGAAAATCAAAGAACAAAGGAAAACCTCAGCGAGATTTTATATTCATGTATGTGGCAAGCAAAGGTTAGTTTTACAGCACGAGCAGCCTAGTGACCCCAGTGACACCAGCTGGGACCAAGGAAAGACACTGCCAACACAGGTGGGAACTGCTGTGGCTCAGAAGCAGCCCTGGCCATGTTTCTAGCTTCAGACTATGCCCCGTTTTTACCTACTGCAACTATGGGAGACAGAGCGAACCCTGGGCTCAGAAGAGCTCTGTGCCCAAAGCTGGGAACACTTTAAAAAGGCTTTTCCTTATTTTGAGCTCGATTTAGATTCTGGTTTATCTTCAGGCCTCTGTAATGGACAAATGCTCTTTGAGTCAATTAAAATAGTTTCCAGGTCCCACTCTGCCAGCAGCCAGACCCAGAGAAGCAAACCACACAGCAGCACCGGATCCACCTGCTAAAGCAAGTTCCAGCAGAAAATGCATACATGTATTTAATAAAGCAGACAGCAGGCTGTACCCTTTAGGGATTTATGCATACTTGATGCCAAGGTTTACTGGGCCACAAATATTTTGGTAATTATAGGGGAGACAATCACAGCTTTGTGATGCCCAACAGAAAGCAATGTCCCCTGCCGTGGGCCCGGCAGGCAGGAAAGGTTTCGCTCACCCCGCTTGGGTCGCTGAGACTGTCCACTCCAAACTAAGCCTACACCTGCTTCTCAAATGCAACCAAAGGCATCACCAGAGCAGACAGCCGTTTCCTCTGTCACCTTCGGCAGGACAAACCTGCCCAGTAGCTTGTCCTAATGACCTCAGAAATGCAAAATACTCAACCCAAAACAGTGTAGTTGTTATTCCTTTCCTGCTCACGTGCCCTCACCCCTCACCACTGAGCATGCCACACTGGCAGCGTGAGGGGATGTACAGTCATATCCCAGTGCTTCAGCACAGGAAAGTACATGGTTTCTCTGTCAGCACCAGGAAAGAGAGCAGGTCCGAAGCTGAGCTGACTGGAGCACACAGTGTCTGTTCAAGCGCCCCATCACCCCAGGGGGTGAGTTTAGGGAGCAGGTACCTGCGAATGAGGAGGGCTCAGAGCAGAAGCTGCAGTGCAGCCAGAAAGTGCCTGCTTTGAAGGTTTCTGAAGAAAATGAGACCCAGAAAGAAAACCTTGTGCCAGGCAGGAGCCACCGAGGATGGAGCACAGTGGGGCAGAGCTCTGCCCAGCACCCCTCCCCAGCAAACCACCACGGGTCGCACAGAACTCACCAGCCCGTCCCGTAAGAAATCCATCATCTTCCTGGCATCACACCCCCCTCCGCATCAGCCACAGAGCCACGGCTGCTGCCGCAACCAGACTTCCTCATGGGTGCGTGGCGAGCGTGGCGGCAGCCAAGTGCCAGCCCAGCCATCCCTCCCCAGCCCCGACACCTCCCTTCGTTAATGTTTCTCCAAGCCAGTGGCGCAGCAGGACTGCTGCTTTGTTATTTCAAAGGGTGGCTCCCCTGGGAGGCAAAGTGCCCCAAACAGGTTGGGCAGGAAGCCGGTGAGCGTTTGCAGGGGACAGGCAGACTCCTGCCCTCTGCTTGGCTCCTGCCAGGGTGCATCACCCCTCAGTGGGATGCACGGCCCCTCGGCGGGATGCACGGCCCCTCGGCAGGATGCATCGCCCCTTGGCGGGATGCACGGCCCCTCGGCGGGATGCATCACCCCTCAGCGGGAGGCATCGCCCTTCGGTGGGAGGCACGGCCCCTCGGCAGGACACACGGTCCCACAAGGGATGCGTGGCAACCCTTGGGAGGGCACTCGCATGGGAGAGCTGCATCAGGAACAAGGCACTGGGCAGAAGGCATAAAATCCGACCTCTCCAGCTGGAAATCTGTATGCACAAAAAAGCCACAGCCCTTCCAAAGGACCTGAACAAATCCCAGCCTTTAATTCTCTCAGAGTCAACTCAGGCCAACCCAACCTGCTGACCCGGGAGCTGCAGAGTAAGCACCAGCACCAACAAGGCCTTCTCGTCCCAAAACCGCCCAAGCAGGAGGCAGGACACAATTGCTTTGGCCAAAATTGCTTTGGCCAAAATTGCTTTGGCCAAAACTGCTGGGCACAGGCACAGGCAGTCCCAGCTGCCAGGGGCTCATGCCTGTCCCTGCTCCCACTGCCCGTACCTACCCCTTGTCACTCCTCATGACACTAAGTCTTGCAGAGGTCTCTGGGAAGCACCTTAAAGTCTACCAAGAGCCGGACAGAGCAGGATGAACACTGAGGATATCGATTCAACACACGCATGCTGCGCAGCATCTCATCGCAGGTTCAGCTACACCAGCGCTGAGCCACCGCCCAGCATCCCCTGCGCTGACCGCAATGGTCAGGGGACCGAGCAACATCTCCAGAAGGACCAGATCCCTGGCTCCCAACCACAAAGTCACCCCAGATTTCCCTTCATCAAGCTGATGACTCCTTAATCCCTGACATCTCCTCCCCCAGCCTTCTCCAGTTCCATCTCTTAAATGCCAGCAAATACATACCCAGCCCCTGCCTTTCAGGAGCTGACGGCAGCTGAGACCAAAGCGGCAGCAGGGACACAGGGAAGCTCCAAACAAGCGCACACACAAACAAAACCCAATGGCCCACAGACAGCCCCCGGCCTGAAGACAAATGGGGCTATTCCTGTTTAGCACTTCTTGAGCTCCCTGAGCCTGGCAAAGACGAAGGATCCTCTTCTGCTGCCGCCTGGCCAGGGTGCCGGCAGAGGCAGCCGTCACCGCAGCAGCTCTGCCATCACCAGCGCCACAGGGACTGAGTGATGGAGGGAGGGACCACGTGCCACAGACTCCCAGCTCTGCCTCTCCTTTCCGAAAGGACAACCTGTGCCATCTGCAAAAGATTCTGGAGCCCTTTAATCCTGCTGTAAAGCAGAACAAGTCAGTAATCGCCTTTTAATTGCTTTAATTACATTATTATAAAAATGAAGAACCAGCAGTGAAACAAGCAGCCTCCAGCCTTGTTGTGGAGACTGGTCCCATGGCGCGTCCCCAGCCAAAGCCACTGCCAGCCTCTCGCCCAGCCACAGCACCCACAGTGAGATGGAACAATGCAGCTTGCAATGCGAGAAGGAATGGCCGTCTTTGAGATGCATGAAGAAAAAAACTCAGCATGTGCTTTGGAGGCACTTACATTACCTGAAGCATATGGAGTAGTATCTACACCCTTTTTCCATGCCAGGTTTTCCATAGGATTCTGCGCCAAGTTTCCCATGCTGAGGGAAACCTTGTGCTGAAGTCTAAACATCATTGAAGAGCCTGACTTCCCACTGCCCCTCATTGCCTGGTCCAGCCGAGGAGCAGCTGTACCCTCCCTGCCTGCGGCGTGCCTGGGGTCCTGCCCCTCATAACCCCTCCTGCAGCAGCCACCAGGCAGGGAGCAGAACCCAGCATTGGGGGCCACCTCCGCACCCACATGGCCAGGCTCAGCCTGCCCAGCTCACAGGCTCATCAAAGGCAGAATTTCCACTTAAAACATGATGAGGGCAAGGGCAAGGGCAAAGGCAGAACCTCTCAGGATGCAGGTGCTGCTGGAAAGCCTGGGAAGGCACGAGGCAGCATGGCAGCAGGACAAGCTCCAGGGACGCTGCAGGCCCGCAGCGCTCATGGCCACAGAAGTCCTACCCTGAAGTCCAGCCAGGTATTACCGAGCAATTTACCACCTTTCTGCAAGGCAAAATAAATTGCACCAACAATTTGTTTCCTCCCGCAGGGGCAGGGCGGGCAGGCCGGGAACGTGGAGGAGCTGCTGCGCTTGCCCCGGACAGCCCTCGTGAGAAATGCTGACGCTTGCCGCTTCCCTGGCTGTGCACGGGCAGCTGGGCAGAGGGCACGCTGCCACGGGATGCAGCAACATCGCCGAGGTGAAATCCCTCTGAGCCCCTGGGAGGGATGCTCATTGCCCAGCACCATCCTGGGAAACTTCTTGTCCTCTGAGGCTGGTAATGTCGTGGGGGCTTTGGCTTCCCCTCCTTGGCACCAGCCCAAGGCCAGCCAGGAATGCTGCTGGCACGAGGACCGAGAATCACGCTGGCACACTGGCACATCCCGCACCCGCACACTGCACATCCCCAGGTACACCCTGCAGGCGGGATCCCCCCTCTCCCCCCATTTCCCCTGTGCCCCCAGGATAACGCCCCGCCGCCAGCGGGCTCTCCTCGAAGGCATGTCTCCACTCCCTCCCATCACTCCTGGCTTCAAGCCTCCCCCAGGACCCTGATTCTCCTCCTCTGCAGCCCAACAAGGTGCCACAGCTCGTGTCAGCAGTGAACTGTGTCAGCTTTGTGCACCCAGATCATACACAAAACCCTAGATAAGCCAAATTATCAGAAGCTCCACTAATAAACTCCTCCAACTCAATACTCTATTTCCAAGCCCACTTACTCTTAACCATTTAACCAGGTTCTCAACCACCTTGTAATCCTCACATTCATCTCATCTTCCCCAGCTTAATGAGTAATTTCCCGGGTGGCAGCGTATTGAGCACTCCGCAGCAACCCAGGGAGAAGAGCTACAGTTGCCTATGTCTGGAAACTCTGGTATAGCAGAAATATCTCAGGTTACTCTGAGAGAAGCTACTTTTGGTGAACCCATGTTGCTTTTTATCCTATTTTCCCATTCATTTCCATGTCTCAGATTGACTTTTCCTGCCAAATTCACTCTGAAGCTTTGCCCCAGGTTACCGTCCCAGGCCATGGGACGTTCACGCCTCTGCATCGCCCTGCTTGACACAGGGCTCCCCACTCGCTTGAGACTGTTTGAACAAGATAATTGTGAGCTGGGAGCTGTGAAGTAACCTTGGCTGAAGCAGGACCAACTTCCAGGTCTGAACAGGTTGCTCGTGACCTTCTCCAGTTGGGATTGGCAGAACTGCAGGAAGGGCAGAGCCCCGCAGAGGAGACTGGCATGGGCAGAGCAGAGGGGAAGCACCATGTCCCATGACCTGCTGCCTCCACCACGGCAAAAGGCAGCGGCTGAGTGGTCCCTGGCAGGAGCGAATCGTGGGTCAACCCCACCAGCAGTGCCCGCCTGTCGGGGACACGCCGTCTGCCTTGTGCTGGCAAGCAGCCGCCCGCCACGGCGCCCGGGGAGGGTTATTAGAAGGATAACAGCACTGGTGTTCTGCACCCTGCTTGGCATCGCTGCTCATGATTGCATAACATTAGCAGCAGCACAGGATGGGGCCCGCCAGCACGCACGCCCCGTTGCCGCTGATGGCGTCTGAACACGCTGCAGGCTGAACTCCAGAAACCACCTACTGCTGCTCCCTTGGGAACAGCCCAAATCCGTACAGCCGCTGCGTTGGAAGTGCCGCTCCTCACCAGTTTCGGTTTCCAAAACCGGCGCCTCGGCTGGACCGCGCGCCCACAGCCCGGCGCGGCATTGCCACTCACCTTCATGGTCGGCGGGGCGGTGAGGGGGGGAGATAGCGGCCGCTCCGGGACGGTCACATCCGTGCTGTTCAGCAGCTCCTGTTTCCTGAAAAACCAAACGCAGGCATGTCAGCTTCCCCTGTGCCCCGAGCAAGAGCGCAAGGCGGGAGATAAGGGCTTATCTTCTTTGACAAAGACACGGGCCTGTAGGCTGCCTGTAAAATACTATCTTGCATCTGAGAAAAAAAATAAACAGATCACATAAAAAGATTATGTATGTCATCTATAGAGCCCCCAGGGCGGGGCGGGACCCCTTGTTGCTCCACTGAGCGCCTGGGCTCTGTCCCTGGGAGCCATCCGGAGCCCGGCTGCGGGGCTGGGGCACCGCGGTGCCGGTAGTGCTGGGCTCTGCTGGGCGGCGGAGTGGGGACAGCCGGGCTGGGTTTCTATGACAACCCATCCCCACGGTTTCCCTCAATCTGGCACCCTCCCCGCCTGGGCAGGATCCGCGGCTGATCAGCCTCCCGGGAGCCCAGACGCCATGGATGGTGGAAGAGCTTCCAGCTCGGTGATGCCGGCGTAAAACCCAGGGACTCCCCAGCAAGGGTTTGGCAGGGCCCAGCTCTGAGGTCACCCCCACCCCCAGGCATGGGCACTGAATTTGGAGGCAGCGAGAGGTGTTACAAGGACATGAGACCCTGAGGGAGCTGGGAGCAGCCCCCACACCATGAACCTGCCACGAAAGCATCACACAAAAGCCCCCAGCCTCGAAAAGGCACCACCTCAGCCCTCCACCAATTATCTGGTAAAAACACTCTGTCCCCTTTACACCAACGGGTTCCCAGGCGGACAACCAAGCCGTCACTCGCAGCGGTACTGCCAGATGCTACTCTGGGAGTCAGAAAATCTGAGATTTAATTTAGTTTCCTCTTGTCCCTGCCAGATTAGTCCTGCAGAAACCGGGCCAAAATGTCCAACTGTTTATCTCGCAGTAATGAGGTTTGGTTCCCATGGCAGCCCACCCCGGGATGGCACGGCACGGCGTGCACAGCAGCCAAGCACCGATGCCCGCCAGGGTCCTCTCCAAAACATGCAGGTCCTGCCAGAGGGTACGCACCCAACCTCCTGCAACACCTGCCCTCGCCACCAGCCCCACCACCCTGGCTACTGCCCTCCCACCCATGCCGCCCTCTTCCATCAAGTCCCAGCTCTCACGACAGCAGGTGACAACCGCATGCTGGACATGGGGGAGGTGTGGGAGCCTGCAGCCCCTCCTCGGCAGGGCCACGCGCCCTGGGCATGCAGCAGAGATGCAATAGGGACGCTGCAGGCACCACAGGCAAGTTTTCTACAAGACCGTTGGTGCAACAGCAACTGCAAAACCCCACCATTGCCTGTGTGAGCTAAGGAGACGCTCTTGGCTGCGTCCCTGCTAATGAGAGACTTAACCAGAGCTTGAGAAGGGCTGGCTCTGCTCGTCCTGCCTGTATGCACAACAACTCTTGCTCATAGGCTTCTCCTGTTCCCGATGAAACTTGACTCCATCTCTTAAAACAAATAAATGTACGCATGTGCACACACACGATTATATATACACATATGCATATAGGTAAGCTTTTAGGAGAAAGCCCTCTGCATGCTGCGGGTTGCAGGAAGGCACTGCAGCCTCCTGCCCGTCCGCAGCCCCACGCTGCAGGATCCCAGCCTACCCTCTACAGCGCCACGGCCCAGACGAGGGATTTGGCATCTCTCCCTGTTGCTGCAGGACTGGCTTTATGGCGGAGCAGGGGAGAGCAGCCGGAGCCGGCGGCGCCTCAGAGCCCACGTCCCTGCAGCCGGCACGATTAGGTTTGTCTGGGGGGGCTGCCAGTTGTCAGCCTGCGCTGTTAATGCATTGCGTGTACAGAGACAAGAGAAGCAGGGAGCTGCGGCGCCTGTGACTGAGGGAAGGCAGGGACCAACAGGACGCAAATCAAGAGTTCTCATTAGTCAATGACTAAGGAGCAAGAATTAATGAACTTCGGTTGTAGCCAGGGAAACATCAGCTGGATGGCAGGGGAAATTCAGGGCTGGAGTTCAAGACCATAAATCTGTCCCAGAGGCACAAGAACAGCCCAGGAGGAGCACAGGGGGCTCAGCACAGCGCTGGGGAGATCTACACACTGCTGCGTCAGGCAGCGCTGCAGCTGAGACCAACCGCTGGCATGCGGGGACCCGACTCACAGACCCCTGGGACTTGGCAGACCAAATCCTCTGACACTTGTAATTAATTGCTGATTGCACTTCTCTGAGCCCAGGGTGCTTGGGGTCCTGCCATCAGGACTTACTTCCCTTGGACTCAGAGCTCCTCCCAAGGTGCAGGCAGCCACAGGCAGGAGGAAGGTGGATTTTTTGGCCTCTGGGCTGCAATGGGATGAAGCAGGAGGAGCAGAGTGGAGAGCTGCCCTGCGGCTACAAGGGGCGACAGCAAAGCAGGACCATCAGCACCCGTCACCATCAGCGTTGCAGCTGCAGGGCACCAAGGGCTGTGGCACTGCCTGGGTTGTGCCAGCAACACAACTGCACCTGGAATCACTGGGGGAAATTCCCAGTCATTAGTGTCCAAAAGTTAATCCAGACCAAGGATGACTGGCATTTTACATTACATTAAACCAATACACATCTTATTTTTTCTTTCTATTTTTTTAAATCAGAGCAGGTCAAATTTGCCTTACATTATTACCTCTCATTTAAGCTCTTAGCGTCTTCTGTTTTTTCAGTGCAAGAAATGAATTAAAACAATGTGGGACTGTGTATGGGCAATAGCAGAATTCATGTCGTGCCCACCTATACTGTTTATCGAGCTCCTTCCCCTTCTCCACAAATTCACCATGACTCCACTGCTGAAAAAATGCTGAGGATTGCAGGTTTTTACTGTTTGCTCTTTGACTTTCTAGGGCACTAAAGCACATCTTGATCTGGAGCAAACCACTCATCCTTTGCTCTCCTTGCTTTGAACCCTGAGCTCTGCCTGATTGCACTAATCTGCGTAGTGGCCTCAAAGGCATAAAATGTATCAGACTTTGTAAAGATTAAAGTTACAGGATGCACTCAAATAATTTGATTTGATCTGGGATTTGTAACAGGTTGCCATAGCATCATATTCTAAGTATTATAAAATCACTCACACAACTTAACAGCATGTTCCTCTGTCACATGCTGATTGCTTCTTTGGGGCCAAACTGCTGGAACTGCTCCTGCAGTTCCGGGGGGAGCAAAACAAACCCATTCACCAGCCATTGCTTGTAATTAGCCTCCGTGCACTGGAAATATGTTATGTTGTACTGCAACCATTGACTCGAATGATTCAGTCTGCCGTCAGCTATGGGGTCAAGGGCCATCAGCCTAATTCCCAAACAGATTACCCTCACGGGATGATAAATGAATCATAAGGAAGATTCGCGTGTCTTTATCCATGCACCGGCACACTCACACTGAGAAGCAGCCTCCGGGGATCTCCCCTGAAGACAACAGCAGAGCCAGAGGGTGCTCACAGCAGCCCCACGTCGTGACCCGGCCCCTGGCTGGCGCCAGGGGTGCGAGTCTCTGCAGAGCCCAAACCACAGCAGAGGTCCCAGGCATTCACATCAGCAAGGACCGGGACTGCGGGACGCTGTGCAGCTCCCCATGGGGTGGGGAAGGATGGCAGGAATAGTGCAATGAACTTAAGCCTGGCCTTGGCTCGGCACGGCTCCAATAAACGGCCTCTGCAATCACTCCACACTCGCCTCTCCCTGGCACCATGGGAGACGTGTGGCTCGAGGTTCAATAATATATCCAAAGGTTATGGCACTGCACTCACTCCCCAGAGGCAGCACCCAGCAAGCAGCCAGGTGCTTCACCTGGCCCCCACACCCCCAGGCCCACCCTTGGCCACGGCCAGGCATCAGCGCACGGGATGGGGGAGAGCATCCTCCGGAGCCGTAAGGCTGGACAGCCGGACAGCGGCCTTCCCGGAAGGCAACACGGGCATCATTTTGTAATTTTATTTCTTAATTTTTCTCATTAGACAAATTAAGAGAGAAGGAAAAGAAAGAATTAGAGTCCTACATACTTAGAAATCTAATTAAGGAAATACCTTAATGCAGTTACGCAGGCCCAACTGCACGGTTTCTAATGGAGAACGTGAGATCAGCCCTGCCATCCTGACACAGGTCCCGTGTTCCCCCCAGGGCTGGGGCTGCAGCCTCGGGGCTGTGCTGGGGGGCACCCCACTGCACCAGCCCCCACCGGGGAGGCACAGCCTGTGTGGCCAGGGTTGCTCCCCCTGCTTCTCCCAAAGGCAGAGCAAATGGGGATTCTTCCCCCCATTTTGAGTGCGTGGGCACTGGGTTTTCTAGCGCTGGTGAATTCCCAACACAGCGAGCACAGATGAAGTCTTTCTCTTGTCTTTAAAGCATCCCTGATCACACCCCAAAAGCGCCTACAAATTCATATCCTGAATTTGGTAAACCCTGCCGACACACTGAAATTGTGATTAAAATGTCCCGTTCAGTACAGAGCCAGGGCTGCCAGGACGCCTGGGGCCCCCTGAGCTTTCCCAACCGAACCCCTGACTCTGAGCATACACTTCCCTCATGCTTTCTCAGTCTTAAGCCTAATGAAAAACTTATAATGCATCCCACTTCTTGTTTTGTTCGTCTGATTTACTAGACAGGCTCTAAATTGACACGGTACGTTCACATAAATTACCCGTGGGAAGGGAAGATGTCAACATATTATCTGACACAGCGAAGTATTTCCACACTAAGTGGTTAGCTCTACCTTTTGTTACATTGTGTAAATTAAACATGGAGCATTGCAGGTTACCTTTATGCCTACGCTTAATTCTGCGGATGAAACCTGGCCTAAGGAGGTGCAAAACTCTTGCAGCAACAAGTTCAGCCTGTCTAGATGCTGTATCCTTGAGAAGGACAGCAAAGATTATCCTGTAAATTAACAGCCTCTATTTTTGGACCTATAATTTTTTTGTCCTTGATGGGCATCACCTTGCCAGCTGCTCCCTTTTTAGTTTATTTAATATTCAATGCCCAGTGTCTTCAGTTTTCACAAGGGACTGTGCTCATGTATTGCTTTTCATCCTTACACTGCCCCGGGTTAAGCTCCCATCATGGGGCGGGTGGTGGGAGCAGAGCCCAGGCTGCTCATCCTCCCTCTGCGGGAGGATCCTCTCCATCCCTGCTCCCTGCAGGCAGGTCCTGCACGGCTGCTGCGGCTCACGGCACACGGCTGGGACTGAGCCTCTGACACCCAGCTCCCGGGACACCAGCGGACTCTTGCTGGAAGCGGTCAGGAGCCCTCAGCCAGCTGCTCATAAGTCACAAAAAAAACCAACCCAAAAATGGTTGGGGTTTTTTTCTGCAGCAGAGACAAGGGCACCACATTGAGATTTTACACCTGGAAATCTGCAGTGAGTGCCTGAACGAGGCACCTTACTCTGACTTTGAACAGCTCTCCATCCAATCCCAGGGACTCCAGGCAAGCAAGATCTCACTGCATCATCACTCATCCCAGGGAGGACATCTGCAGAGGACATGCACTGCTGCAGGGCTCCCACTGACTTCAGGCAGCCCTGGGGCTCCAAAGCCACCCTAGACCTGGGTTTCATCCTCCCACCCACATGCACCCAGAGCTGTGAAGCTGCTGGGGCTCCACACTGCACCGCGCTGTGAAACATCTTCCCTGATACTCTTTTATGTCCTGGGCTCAGGCTGACCCTACCCTGAATGTTACCTTCTTGCATGGATGCCTGAGAGCCAGAAAAGAAACAGTGCAGCATTTTCTGGACTAGATTTCTTGCAATATTTGCAAATTTCCAGCCTGCATCTCTGTGCACACACAGCCTCCCTCACTGCACAGCTCCCACAAGCGGGAACCAAAGCCCTGCTCAGAGCAAGGTGACATTTAACTGCCAATGAGTTTGGCTTTAATTACTCCTCTGCACCGAGAATATTGTTGAGAACAGTTCGGAGCGTCCCGCGCTCGTGCGGGCAGCGCTGCCTGTGCTGGTTGTGTGGGTCACAGCTGCGCCACGCATTGCCTGTCCCACCTGGGGGCATGGCGAGGAGCTGGCTCCTGCTTTGCCTGCACCTGTACAGACACTGGGCTCTATCCAAATGGCCCAGGACTTCCCACTTGGTCTGGCTAGGGAAGTATGGCCCGATATGCAAATAATGATGGAAAGAGGTTTTTATAGTTTACAAATTTTGTTGTCTGACGTCACTTGCAGGAATAGAGAGAAAGTGGTGATTTCCCACAGCGTTTGGGTAAACCAGCCAAGGCACTCACAGACCTTTTAAAACCAGAAGGCTCATCTGATCCAGTTCCTGACAAACACGAGCCAACGAGCCTTGGGCAGCCGTTTCTGAGCTGATTCAGTAATTTGCGAATTACAGAGAACAGCTCCCAGAAACCAGTGCCGCCAACTGCAGGCAGAAGTGCTGTCCCTGCCTGGGCATCCACGCCAGGGGCAGGAGGTGGAGTGGCAGCAGGGAGGCCCAAAATACACGGGGTGCTGCTCTGGTGAACATCCCACTGAAACAAACGGGGATTAAAACTGACTTCAGCATTACGAAGTTTTCACTCCAAGGCTCCGGGAGACAGACTACCCATAAGTAGCCCTCACCGAACTAAAGCGTAAACTAACAGCAGCAATAAAATACGTCTACCTTATTCCCAGTTGCCTACACCATAGCTGAGGCCAGTACGTGAATGGAGGGGTGCACCCACACCAAGGCACCCACCCATTGGCTTTACCCTGCGGAAAGACCGTAGGCCACCATAGCATCACCTGGCTTGCACACAGGACATTCAGGAAAACCGGTTTAGACAAAAATACCCAGTCCCAAATCCTAGGTTTCTGGAGTGGTACTGGAGCTAGGAGGAGCCCCAAGCCCATGGCAGCAGCAGCCCCCCAGGCCCCAGCCGCTGGTGCACGTTACTGTTGTCCCCCTCCAGCTCAAGCGCGCAGGACAGGCATGGACAGATTGATTGTGAGCAGAGGGAGCAAGGTAAGCAACACCCTGGGCTGCGAGCGGAGCTTGGTGAAGTCCATTTGTTGCCCTGCACTTTGCTGGGTTGGTAACAGGAAAGGGACATGGGCCACCAGGGACTCTGCAGCTGCCACCGATCCTGGCAGGCTTGCATATGGCTCATATAAAGCAAAATTCAATTGCAAACACAGAACAAAGACCAAATGTAGGAGGAAAAAAAGAAAATAGGAGCAGGTGGAGGAACAGAGTCCCTTTCGACGACGACGCTAGCAGCCCTTTCCTTTTCCTGCAGATTATGTCACTTTGATGGCCCTGGCAGCTTGCATAAGATGAAGCAACCACCGTAAAGCACTGCTTGAATTCTTGCAATCACTCCCATGAAGGTTTCTCAGTCCGCAGCAGACAGGCAAAAACCTCCTCAGGGTCTTGTTCTCCCCTTGAGAAGTCTGTGTGACTCTCATTGTCCTCAGTAAACCCTGTAGCAAGGACTACACTGAGAGGGTTTGTGCTCAACGTGATGGTGAGGAAAAAAATTAAAAATAAAAAAATCAGACTTGCACATCACTGGTCAGATTTCTGTGAGAGTTCAGAGCCAGAATTTTTGTCAGCCCTCAAGTGTCATGCTGAGCTCATTCATACAAATCTGGTACCTAGGGGAAAGACGACTCTTTGGGAAACACCTTGCTCGGCGTGACTGGTAAAGCACTCTCTTCCTTCCCTGCCATGCTTTGAGGCGAACGCGGGACGGCCCATGAGTTTCAGCGGGGACAGTGTTCAGAAGAGCATTTGGGCCCCCACTGGCAGCACAGACCTCCCCAGCGCTCGGATGCTCCCTGCGTGCAGCACGTGAAAGCAGGAAAAGAGGCTCCAGACCACGGAGCACCAGGCAGGGCATGGGGGCCCTGGCCACCCCCAAGGCAACCAGCCCCTGCAAAACATGCTGGCCCGTAGCTGGAGCCCGTGGCCCACGGGCAGAACTACAGCAGGGGCAGGTCTTGGCTAAATGAGGAAAAACCCAAGGGGCAAAAGCAGGGATGGGAATGGCTGAGCCCGCCAGGACAGCCCCCGTACCCCGCATCCCAGCCAGGGGCAGAGGAGGACAGGGGTCACAGCCATGGCACAGCCCAGCTCAGGTGAACATCCATCTTTGCTATGTACTCAGGACCACCAGGACCTGCAAGTTGTTTTTTTCTGACTGTTCAGCTTTGATGGTCTACCTAAAATCCCAGCAAAGGAGAAGAAAATATCCCAAAACAACAACAGCAACACATGAACTATACAGGAAGGCCACCATTAAGTCATAAAAGCACCACTAAAATCCTGCTCTCATGGGCGCCCGCTGTCCAAGGCAAAGCACCTCCAGCAGCAGCACCAAAAAACGAGGTATGGACCCTACGACCCGAAACTGTGGGTGGGGAAAGAGCTAAAGCTTCACCCCCAATCATCTTGCTCTGATTTTTCAGGCTCACAGACTAAAGGGGTGGTGAGGGGGTGGTGTGTGTGCTTTACGACAGAGATTCCAAATAATCAATTATTCATTCATATGGTTTTGGTACAAAATCATAAATTGAACAAAAAAAAAACCCAAAACCCTCAAACTGCAGCAGTGCCCACGTCGCTTCCACCCCGAACCAGAGGTATGAACACGGCCAAGGTCTGGATGCATATTTCTTACTATTTTTAACAACAAAGTTGCCAGAGCAGCACAGTCCTGGAGGAGAGAGAACTCCCTGACCGAGGATGCGCAGCATAAATCAGAGCAGGGTAAATCTCTGAAGCAAACAGCAACTCCCCTTAAGGAGCGGGGGGGAAAGCGGAGCCGTGCAGAGCAGGCGCAAGCTAACACAATATTGCAAACTGGCTATTTCCTCAAAACACAAAGT
The DNA here is from genome assembly GCF_949628215.1 of Phalacrocorax aristotelis. Classification (NCBI taxonomy): domain Eukaryota; kingdom Metazoa; phylum Chordata; class Aves; order Suliformes; family Phalacrocoracidae; genus Phalacrocorax; species Phalacrocorax aristotelis. Next base: position 6,368,870 of record NC_134293.1, on the reverse strand, counting down.
TGAACATAAAGTACAATCCGTGGCTTAGTCAATGAAAGATGAAACCGTTTGTCAGCTGTTCCCAGCGAAGCGACAAAGCTGTTGAGCTGAGTTAAAGCAGTTCCGCGAACACGGCGATCCCTGAAAAGAGAACGGTCCTCCTTGGTCTTCTCCGGCAGAAGAAACGGGCGGCGGGGTTAAACCCAGCTCGGGCAGGCTGAAGCGCGGCCCCTGCACACGCACACGCACGCCGTGAGCGGGGCGCGGCGATGGTCCCCGTGCCTCCAGCCCGGCTCCGGGGCAGCGCTGCCGCTTTACACCCGCACGCCGGATCCATCCCGACACCGGCCGCCGCGGATGCCACGAGGCTCGGGCCGGCTCGCCCAGAGCCCCGCTGCCCCGGCCCGGCCCCGCCGCTGCCCGGCGCCTTTGCTCAGGGATCCGAACGCCGGGAACCACCTCGCGCGGTACCTTTTCTCCTTGCTCTGCCTGCGGGATCTGTGCAGCAGCCCGATGAGCACCACGGCCGCCCGGATCCCCGCCCGCCGGGAGTGCATCCTGCCCGTCGGCCGGGACATCGCCGCTGCCGGCGCCGCCGACCGCGCTCCGACCCTCGCCGAGGCACCTGCGGGGGAGGCGGCGGCGCGTCCGCGCCCGCCTCCGCGCCCGCGCCGCCCTGCGCGCTCCCCGCCGCTGCGCGGGGCCGCTCCGCTGCGCGGGGCTGCTCCGGTGGCGACGGGCGCGGGCAGGGCTCGCTGAGGAGCGGCCACCGCTCTCCTCCTCCCCCCCCCCCCCCCCGCCCCAAAAAGGCTGTCGCCCCCCCCCAAAAAGGCTGCCCCCCCACCCACCCACCCACCCCCCTCCGCAGCCCGCCAGCCTGGGTTTTGCCGGGGCAAGCTGGGGTTTTGAGCACACTGAATGAACAAGGGACCTCATTCCCTCTGGCAGAGCTCCAGGGTCACCGCGGACACTGCGTTACCTTGATGCCGAGGCTTCCATGAAAACAGCCCGCACCACCACCCATACACCGGGTTCTTTAAAGGGTGAAGTTACATTACAGCCCCCTTAAATTCTGAACAGAGGGATTTGTTCCTGCCTTGCAAACGGTTTTTTCCCTGCCTTTTTCAGACATTAGCAAACCTTCCCCATACGGGACAGCTCTGAGCTGGGCCAAGCCAGGTGCCCACTGTGCTTGTGCCAAGCCAGGTGCCCACTGTGCTTGTGCCAGGGATGAACATCCATCCCGCTGCAGAGATGCACGGAGCCAGGCTTGGGATCAGCACGACAGCACGAGCCCTCCAGCTTGCCTCTTACAAGGGGGAGCTGGCACACAGCTTGTTCCAGGAAATATATGTTGTTTTTTTTTTAATTAAGTAAACTGTAAATGATCTACTTCACAACCTCAGCACCTTTCCCTGGAAGTCTTTGTTGCCACGGTGATAAAACACCCGGGTCTCTCTGCCCCGCCCCCTCCCATCTCACCTTCCTCCTCTGCGAGTTTAATTTTCATGGGAATAAGACACAGGACTAGCTACAGCATTTTGAGCATGTTCTTCCTTAGAGGGATAAAAACACAGTCCATGCTGTAGGCATGTATGAGAACATGCAGGCAAAACTGCAGCCATCCGTTGGACTGAAGCATCAGCATCTTCCCGAAATCCCACCGGTGCTTCGCATCTTCACAGCCAACCTCAGAGAGTCATAACCCTACTGCATCATCTGGTCAAGCCCATGAAAGTGTTTCCCCGGGTGTGCTTGGCCTTAGAGCAGGGAGAGGACAACCTCCCACCGGCAGCGGGGTGCGGGACCCCCAGAGCGGCTGTTTGGCAAACTGTCACAACCTACAGGTCAGAGCTTTTAGAGGGACCCTGCTGCAAACAGGCAGCCTGATGAGTGGGCACGCGAGGGCTGCAGGGCCAGCTGAGGCCACCCCACCTCCAGCATCCCACCCAAGCAGGACCCCCACTGCTGCAGCCCCTGGGGAAAGATGGGGAGAACAGCCTTCCGCTCCTTGCCCACTTGGGGAGGCTTATCACGCACAGTCCAACAGCCCAGCAGTCCCGACAGGGCACGGAGCATGAGCTGCCTGGAAACCCCCTGGCCAGGGCAGTCAATCATTAACAGCGTGTGGGGCTCTCCTGGCAAAGCTCGTAATAAATGTGCTTGCTCAGGAGCAAACAGTTCGCAAAGGCCACAGAGCACATCTGCCACGGAGCTGTCGCTCTGGCCGCCTCCTCCTGCCTGCCATGCTTAAGGTGATCAACATAACCTTAGCTCTGGCCTTTTCTATCAAAATGTCTCAGCACAATCTCTAATTGGATGTATTCTTTAATTTCAACCAAAAAACCCATCATCACCATAATGTCTTTATGCATTGTACTGTAAGTCAGATAAAAATATGTGCTGTGTTATTTTTGTCAATATGCCACATTAATTCACCCTAGAAGAACCTGACGGCGGTTCAGCCGTCACCACACCATTCATATTCACCTACACAGCACACGTGTAGCTCTTCAAAGAGTCAAGATCTAAACTTAAATCCAAGACTAGTATTTTCATATTTCAACAGAGCTTGATGGGTCCCTGGGGAGGCTGAAGCAGCAGAAGGGTCTCTCCAGCACAGTAACTCCAGCAGACAAGTGTCAGGGTCCCCACTTCCCCACAATGAAGTGCCCAACCCATCCTCAAAACACCCCGAAACATGTTTCTTCCTCTTTGGCATAACATCAGATGATGCCAAACCGCATGTGGTGGGTGAGAGAACGCAAGCCGATAAGGGGAAAGAATTCCGTTAAGCCTGGGTGCTGCCTTCCTCCCCACTGGCAGGGAAGAGCGCTTAACTCACACCGTGAAGCCTTTTAATAAAGTTTTTGTTGGACCAACAAATCCCTTTGTTCTTGTGGAAAATACCTGGCTCCTTCCTTTCAAGCAGAAATCATCAATCTGACACATTTCTCAGGCATAGGAGAAAAAAAAAAAAAAAGAAAAAAGAAAAAAGAAAAGAAATTAGAACCCATTTCCATGTCAAATTATACCAATTCTCCAGCACCTCATTAGCTTCCAGTTAATGGAGGGGGAGGGGTTTTAATTTTAAACCTTTTACCTCTCGCATTAAACAGGCAGCTTCGAATTTCATTGAATCTCTCTCTCTGGAGACATTTTCCACTGTCTCTCTTCCCCTTTTCCAGACACGTTAAGTATTAATCTCCTCTTGTTTTATGCTGAAGTGGCTTTGTATTGATTTTTAAAGATGTTCAATTCTCTCATATTTGGAAATAGAGAATCACTTTAAGCAGACGCACTCAGCCATACTTTCTTCTCCACCCAAATACGGCAAACAAGCCCCCACTGAAATCAATTTCTTCTGGACTTCATTGCAGCTGATTTGTAATTTATAAGATGAGGGCAAGATAATAAATGGCAAGGGGCTGGATGAGGGCTGGTGGTGCAGGAGCTTGGTACCCAGTTTGCAGCCACGCCATGCCATTCTCGCACAGAGAAAGGGCTGCGAGGAAAGCACTGGAGCCCCCGTTCCTTCCACCACTCCAGCACAAACAAGCTCCTGTCTGGTAGGAGGCCATGGGTTTTCCTAAGACTTCTGGATGCTCGGTCACTGGACACACAGGTGAAGGGGTACCAGGGACCTCCTGCTCCTGAGGACATCACTTGTGGCTGCAACAGTCCCTGGAGAAGCTGCCCTGTATTTCTCACATTCTGCTGCCTGATGAAAGGCTCCAGCACAGACTGGGGCAGGATGCCAGGCACACCCAGGGAGGCAGGGAAAGTGGCAGGGCTGGTGTATCCGAACAGCCCGTGTCCCTGCCTGCCTTCCCCAGCGCCTGCTGCTCTCCCCTCTCACGCCCGGTGGGTTCTCCTTGCAAAGGGACAGCTCACCGTGCACGCAGCAATGATCTCTGCTTGCCAACCAGAGGAGCAGGAACAGGGGGGGCACGGCAGGCTGTGCGGCACAGTGAGCTGCACCCCATCACCAGCGCGGGCACGGCGCTGCAGGTCGCTGGGGCACCCTGACCCGGGAGCAGAGCCAGGTCTCTTTGGCTCCTGCAGTGCTTTGGCCATGGTGTGCGTCCCCAGTTCAGCCTTTACTCTCTCCAAGAGAAGATCCCACCAAACTGATCCCAGCAAGGGGCAAGTACTCTGCCCACATCCTGGTCAGCTACAGAAACACCTCTGCAACGCATTTCCCCAGCCCCACATCTTGTCCCCCGGCTCAGCTGGGCTGGGGTGACTCTGGCCAACCCCCAGTTCCCACAGTGATGCCACGGGAGCCTTGCCCTCCTGAGGGTTTGAGAGGGGGATGCCCTGTCGGGGCCAGCACCTGCAAAAGACCTCCAGCTCGTGTCACATGTGTCAGCACAGATGTGCCAAAGGATGTCTTTTAAGACAGAAAGCTGCAGCCTGAGAGGCTTAGACTGGAAATCAGGGAAACTGAGGGGTTTGGGTCAACCCTAGAAGAGCTCCCCAGAGGGGCTGCCAGCTCACCATCCACAGAGGTTTCCTGGGCTCGGCTGGAGGGAGCTGCAGCCCGCCCTGTGATGTAGCCCAGACCAGAGACCACAAGCTCCCTCCCTCCCCCTCAAGTTTTTGGGCTCCTCCATCCCCATCCTTCCTGTAAAGATTCAGTATTACCTCTGCAGTGACTAAATAGCCTCCAAGTTAAGCAGCTGCCCTGTTTTATGAAGAAATAAATATCTCTTTAAAAATGCCCTGACATTTTTTGCTTCAGAGAAAGCAGTTTTGCAGCTAACTAGGAAGCTGGGTCCCAAGAGGCTGGAGAGAGCTCACGGCAGGTTAGGACAATTACACGCCATGATTAATAAATCACCTGGGTGGCTGGCTCATTTATGCAAAGCCTGGCATTTTCTTCTGGACACTCTGCTAAGAAAGAAGGAGCTGAAAATACCAGGTTGTGACAAGATCAAGCCTTCATCCCCTATATTACCGAATCTCCCATGAATAAATGACGCTATTAATATTATTAAGGAGCCATATATTTACGGAATAACTTTGGCTTTTGTGTTAATGCTGTGTTAATGCTGCAGTGAGATTAAATCACCCATCGGTGAGCAGCCCGTCGACCTTCCCAAGTCACCCGCAGGTGCATTTCCACCCATGAAGGCCCGCAGAGCCCTGTCGCTCACACCTGAGCCCAGCTCCGGTGACTCAGGGCTTCTCCAGCCAGAGCTGCAGCGCTGCCTTGTCAGACAGCTCAGGATAAGTCCTGGACGCCCTCTGTGCCTCCCTTTGCAAGAGATATTTCTGGTTCCCTCACTCACGAGGGACAGATCCAGAAATACACGAACTATGCGGGGCATTTGCCACGGCCGGGCTGGAGGCATGGCCAGCCCATCGCTGCAGCGCCATGGCTGAGCCATAGTGGCTGACCGGGCGCCGAGAGCTCTGCCCAGGGACCCTTCCCCACCACCCTAAGCACTCACGCGGAGACCCCAATGGGTGCTTCCCCCCACCCAAGTGGGATGTGGCTGGGCATGGGTGCCTGCAATGCCTGGGTGGGAAAGCTGGGACAGGGGCAGCTGCGCCAGCACCAGGGACCATGAGCCAGAGAGGAACAAAAGGAGCCGAAGCAGCACAGACCGAAAGACAAAAATAGTAACCGGTTCTCCGTAAAGAAGCAGTCACATTCCAATTTCACTGGCATGGGAAGAAAAGGATTTGGGAGCTTGCAAACTAGGGAGAAAGCGATTATAGCATTTCAAATGGTGCTGCAGGAAGAGGATAAGCGTGCATCCAGTTTTAAGAGAAGTATCACAGAAATAGAGCTTTAGATTATGTTACATCCAGCCTTAAGTAACCTGATTAGAGATTTATTTTATGGCTTCAGTTAGAAAGATATAGAGGAAATATCAAGAAAGCATGAAGCCAGCTCCTCCACACAGGCAGCGCAGAGACAGAAGACAGCAAGTTTTATCTCTCTTGAAACAGTGCGAGACGAGTATCATATGCCACCAGCAACCTTAGCACCTTGTCAATTTAGAGTGATTGGAAGAGGGACTAATGTGTGCCAAGGCAGGGGGCAGACCCGGCTCCTGCCCCAGCACAGCCGCCAAGGCTTCCCCACCACACCGCAATGCCCAAACCCTGGTGCTCCCTGCGCCCCGGTACTGTGGCTGCTGTACAGAAACACAGGATTGATGTGCAAAAAGAAATTCATCTGCCTAGCTCGACTAGGAGCCAATGCAATGGGCTTGTCCCCCATCCAGAGCCCATCCCCATCACAAGTGCACACAGGCATCGACCTTTTGCCTGACTTGGGGCTGAGCGTGGCCCACGATGTTCCATCTCCCCAGAGCAATTATCAGCCTTCCCAGGAAATAAGCAGGGAAAGCAATCAAAGCCGCAGCGAAAGAACAAAAATTCATTATGAGCGAACAACCTCTCACTGCAGAAGGAAGCCAAGGCTCAGCCAGGTATTGCTAGCCATTAAAAACAAGCTGGCCCCACACAAGAGCAGCAGGGTCTGACGGTCAACAGCACTGCAGATACGGCACCCGTAGGAGCTGGGAGGCAGCCAGGAGGCCGGGTGAGCAGAGCGCGGCTCGGGTGCATGTGGCACCCATTCCATGGTTAAAGAGGCTTTGAAAGAAGAGATTTCAGTATGTAAAGTAATCACAAAAGACTACCTAAAAATAATCAGGGGCTTAGCAGGCCCCAGACCCGACCTCATTTTGGCTGCACCCTCTGTGCACAAGCCATCATTTCCCTAGAGGTGGAGCAGGGCTTTTGCTGCATCTCAGGACATCCCCTCACTGCATTTGCACAGCAAAAGGGTAAGACAAGCAGGCAGCAGCACAGAAAGCTCCTCCCAGCACCTCGGAGCAGGCATCGGTATTAAAAAACATTAAAAAATAAAATATAAAAAACCATAGCAAATGGGCCAAGCCCTCTAAGGACCACAGCATCCATGCTTCCCTACAAGGAACTGTGTTCCTGGCTGTCAGACATCCCAGTGCCTGGCTGCTCTCCTGCCTTCATCAGCGTATGTGAGACCAGAGGGTCTTGGGGCAAAGCTCCCTTAACCACAGCCCCCACATAGTGGGGGGCACATCTTCCCCCAGTGGGCTCCTGGAGCCCTGGGTGGGCAGCACAGATATCCCATCTGCCAGCCCCCCTTGCTCACACCACTGCCGCTCCCAGTCCATGCAGACATGGCAGGAACTGAGCCCCAAGTGCCCCCCATTCACTCCCAGCGTCCTGAGGACGTTGTCTCCAGAGCCACGGCTGGCGCCTGGGACACACGCATGCCTGCAGCTCCTGCGGCCACAGTCGGGGCAAGCCCTGGCCCCTCACACGATGCTGCACCCTCCAGTCCCACTTGTGGCAGGCAGTGGGGGTCCTTATGCCACAGGGTGGGCTCAGGCTTTACCCAGGCTACTGGATGGAGCATGAGAACCCTAAGCTCCTGCTCTGGCCAACACGGGTGGTCCTAAGGGTACGCTACAGCCCTTATTGCTCCAGTTTACAAGCACTTCCAGAGCAAAATGTGAACAATCTTTCCACTGTAGTGCCCCAGCATGAAACCAGGCAGTGACACCAGCACTGGAGCTGAGCTTCTTGGGCAGAGCCTGGGCAGTGGCAGTTCCTGTGGCACTCAGCAGCCTCCCCATCTCATCCCACTGGTGTGGAAACCGGCACTGTGAGCACCGGCAGAACCCCCTGCCTGTTCCTGCCCACCCCAAAACCACGCAGAAACGGGTCAGCAGAGTCCCCACAAAACCTCGGCCGGCAGTGGGCTGGCCGCGGTGGCTGCAGAGGCAGCTCCTTGGCCACACACGGTACGTTTCCACGCTGGCAGACACCCAGACTTGCACACAGACCCCCCTGTGCCCCATGGAGGAGAACTAAGAAGCAATTTAAACTCCAGTGAGAGGCAAGAAATGCCACTCGATTAAGCCATGGGGGTGCAAATTACTCCCTTCTAGGAACCAAGAGGCTCAGCCCCTCTAGAACCCCTGCTTGCTCTCTGTACTCTGCAGAGAAGAGCAAGGTAGGTCCCTCATCACATGCATTACCCAATGCAATCAGCTGTTTGCTGCTTGCAAAGAGATCCCAGTCCCGGCAAGTTACACAGCCTTTCCTGGGTGACAGGAGTGGCAGCACCTCCTCTCTGCACACCCCGAACCATCCCTGCTCAGGGTTGTACAGTCTCCAAAGCACCCCGTTGAAACAGTTAATTGCTGCAGAGTGCACAGGTGATGCCAAGCACCACGTCACTGCTGCTACATTTGTGTTATTAATCAGGCTTTAAAATACACCTGAAACGAGCTGTCATTTGTTAGAGCACTCAAACTGAGATAATAAGAATTAGTGGAAAACTAGGGGTTGGGCTTGGATGTATATGGGACAGGGTCTGAGGGCCAGCGTGGAGCAGGCTGGAAGGGAATGGGGTTTTGCCCTGAAATCCAGCTGGACAGTTCTGCACAGGGTGTTACTGCTAGTCCTTTGACATTGCTGTATATGGCAATAACACGCAGAGTACAAACTAAGATAACTCTGTGTAGCACAGAGATAAAAAATGAATTAGTAGTATGACACTGCAGTTAAACTTTGAGCACAAAAGACTGAAAGTGGATATCACAATGGGGCCGTTTGTACCCCAGAAAGGCACCCCGTGCCAGAGCACCAGTGATAGTGCAGCCAGGCCACGGGACCTGCCTGCTGTGCAATCGGCTCGACGCCCCTTCTCTTCCCCTTCCGCTGAGAAGCCGAGAGAAGGAGGCAGCAAATATTTGCCTACTTAGCAAGCTGGCAGGAGGTCAAACGAATGGCTATTTGCTCAAGTACAAGAGCTGCTGGGATTTGCACCGCAGAGCATGGGTCCTTCTGCGTCCGCTCTGCCAGCAATGAGTGTCCCTCCCCACCGTGTCCCCTGCACCCACAGGCACCCATCCCTCAGCCCCCATGCCCAGCACCCAGGCCTCATCCCCAGACAGCAGTGAGCAGCCACGCTCGTTCAGTGCCACATCCTTCCCATCTTCTCTGACCAGCCTTCGAAATCTCAGCCTTTTAATTAGATGAGCTACCAATTATCCACTCACTCATTTCCCCTGGTGGCCCCACTCCCCGCAGCAAGCAGGCAAGGCTGGACCGTGGAACGGGCACCATGAGGCACACACTGTGCACCCACCAGCCACATGCCAGGAAAGGTGCCCACCCAACCCCAACCTCAGCCCTCGGCACCCACCGAGGGCAGGGAGGCACCAGTCCCCCCTCCTGGTGACCAGGGCAGCAAAGCCTAAGTGAGAAGTGCCCCCCCCCCCCATAATTAGCCCTGCTCAGGATGAAGCATCACCCAAGGCATGGGTTTCGCCTTTCCAGGGGCTCATCAGTCACACACAGCTGGCATTGCTGCCGGAGAAGCCACAGCGGCCCGTGGCAGTAAGGGTTCTTCCAGCCCAGGAAGATTACCAAAATTATAACGATGACTTGCAAAGAAAACCTTGTGGGCTGAGCAAGGCCAGGCAAATGAGGGCAAAGCTCTTCATCCAGGGCTACTGCAGCAACATTTTCCAGATCAAACACTCTGGGGTCAGACAGGAATGCCCGGTTGTCTGTGCTGTGTTTGTATCAAACCATCTCTGACAATCCAGGGGGCTTAGTCAGCTGGATCTGCTTCATGCAAGAAGATATACAGATATCTTTTTGTCTACATATCTACAGATATCTATCTACATGCGCCTGTATGTCTATCTATAGGTTCTGATGGTTTTATTTTTGGAACCATTCCTCCTTCAGCAGCCTCCAGAGAGACACAGCTTTGATAAGAAGCTCTTAGAAAGCACCTTCCCATCACACACATCCCAGGACTTCAGAACAAGAGTCGTGTTTTGTGCTGAGCCCGCCCTTCAGCACCGGCAAGCAGAGCACCGCCAAGCAGCGCTGGCCCTGACTCCTTGGCACATTGCGGAGCCAGCAAACACCATGGTAAACCAAAGCGGTTTTGCAGACAGGAATATGGTAGCACAGGGAGATGAAGTGAGCTGCTGAAGGCCAGGCAGTGAATCAGGGGCAGAGAGGAGATGGCAGGCATGCGTCACGCTGCTGCCATGGGAGGGCAGGAGCCCCAGGGCCCAGGTGCAGCGTCAGCCCCTGCCCGGTTTGCTTCCTTAAGTGACTGTATCGTTTCTGATGGTTAAACACAGTACAAGGTAGTTAGGCCTATGACAGCAGCACAATTATATGGAAATTGTATTCTTGATAATTTGGGGTATTTTTCCCTGTGAATGCAGGCTTTCTGAAGAGACGAGTGCCAAGATTTCAGCATTCAATTAAATTAGATCAAATCAGCAGAGGAAATAAGCCTTTACAGCATGAGCAGATCCTTTGAATTTTACTAGCAAATCAGTGAACTAAACGCCATCATTTATCATTAACATCACTAATAAAGCCAGATTCCGGATGCACAGCAAACTAACATCAGCCACACACCCAATGCTTACCACCAGCACCCTCCTTAGCTTTCGGTCCTTCCCCAGCTCCCTGTGCAAGACCACCCCTGCAGCCGTTATTCCAATCAATTGCCATTGGCATCCAGCCAAGAAGCTGGATTAGGCCCAAAGTGCAACCCCAACCAAGCAACGTTCCTTCTCGAGGATGCTGCAAGGGATGCAGAAGTAGGGAGGTGACCCAAAGCAGAGGGGCGGGGGGCGGAGCAGGCTTGGGCAGAGGCATCAGGCTCCCAAGGACTGCTCACAGGAGCCCAGCGTTTTGGGGAGAGCCACCCTCCACAGGGTCTTGTCAGCCACAGGTAGGGGAACACAGGGAACAGCACAGGGCCAGTCAGCACTGCTCCTCCGACAGCAACAGGCGATGCTGATCCATGTTCCTGAGCCCAGCTGCTGCAGAAGGCCACAACTTCAGCCCCATCCCTACGAGCGCCGGATTAAACATCCCAAAGTATCCGCTGATGGGGTCGGATGCGGCACCGTGCTGCCAGTCCCATACTGCAGAGCCTAAAACCCAGGCACGTGAGTCACGGGACTGCTGCAGTTAAAACTGACACCAGGGCAGGGTTTTGCTTAACCTGTGCCTGAACCACCACAGCAGCCCCTGGTACTGCCGGGCACACCACCGCTACACGAGGTCCAGCGCAGGTGGGATGCAGCTGTGGCCAGCATGGGCTGGGAGCCAGACCTTGCCTGGGCAGAGCGAGCAGGAGCGCTGGTAGCTGCAAATGCAGATGCTCATGGCAATGCTGAATATTCAGCTGGCTCTGGAGGGGCTGCTCCAGAGAAGTGTTAATCGCATTATGTAAAAGAGGAGCCCCAGCCAAGCAGAGTGCATGCCTAGGCCTCTCTAATCCCCCTCGACAGGGCAGCAGCACCACAGCCGCTCCCCCTCCCAAGCCCCCCACTGCCGCAGAGGCAGCCCTCCCAGCCCAAGGAAAGTGTCAGGAGGGGCCAGTTAATCTAAACGCGTGATGGGGAAATGGCAGCCTGCAAGGACATGCCTGGCAGTGCCACGGGGGGCCGCGGGAGCCCTGGAAAAATCTTGTGCTGTATCTGGGCCTTGACTTCCCTTGATACTGGGGTGTTTTTGTGACCAGGGAGATCACAGCTACCTCCGCATGAATCCGTACTGCAATGAGCTCCCATACCCAGTGGAAGCAGCGCCAGCACCTGAGCAGCACCGCAGACAGGTGCCACATAGGGAGAAACACTTTCTACCTCCAGAAACCTCATGCGGAGATCAGCACCCTGCTGTGCTGTGCTCACCAGTGGTGAACTGCCAGGGGTGGTCATCGGTTCATGTGGGAACGCATCCTGGTGCTGCAGAGGGCAGCAGCCAAACCAGCAACTCCCCAGTCCTCGGGGGCTCCCCCAGGAGATGCTGCCATCTCGATTACCCATCTCCCTTAGACACCTTGTTTGATGTGAGAGCATTAAAAGACACATAATTTGTGGAGCTAAAACACCGGTATTATCTCAGTGACACATCCGTACAATAGGGAATGTGCTGAAGTCAATCACATTCAGAAATGGGTTTCTATCACTCTACAGCTTTTTCCCTGCCTCTTGCTCCAGAATGAAGATGATGCAGTCGTTATCTGTAAACCCACCATCTTCCTCTTGTGCTGTGCAACCTCATCAATGGTCAGGAGCAAGAGACCTGGGTCAAGCGTGCTGGGGCTTTGGGAAGCAGAGGGTACAATGCCCTTGGGCAGGAGCTTTCACTGGCAGCTGATACCCACACGTGAGGGAGGCTGGACAGAGGGGTACCTGCTCCATACCAGCTCCATGTGCACACTGCCCATACCGCTATAGGGTCTCTGGATGGTTGCTTGTCCTCTCTAGGAGGAGATGTACCTGCAGCAGCACAGAAGTGACCCAGCCAAGGCAGCATCTTTTGTACATGCAGCTGCAGCAGCAGCTGTGGGCAACAGTACAAATAGAGTCGAAAGGAAAAGTCTCATTTCCAACCAGCCAGGGCCGCAGAGAGCCTGCAAGGGGACTGGCATCTCAGGTGAAAGGGTATGACTTATGTGTCCCATTTCTCAGTCTTTCCCTGAGCACTGGCACTCTCAAGGAGCAGACACAGACCCTTGGTCTGATCCTTCTTACCTTCTTACCATCACGTTCTCATTCTCCAGCCTGTCAGTACACCTCCCTGTCCTCAAGCTTAATGTGCAAGCAAAGAGTGGATCACTCTGCTAACACAGTTGCACTGGGTTTTCGGAGCTCCAGTGAAGACCTGATGGAAACCCTGCCCCGCTTCCGAGCCCCTGGAGCGGCCGGGCCGGCTGGTTATCACCCCCACGTCACCGAGCAATGTAACCCACGTCACCTCAGGGAAGAGAACATCGAGCTCTGCATTCCAAATTGTAGAGGATTAACACCAAATTTCTTGTAGGAGGAAGGAACTGTCACAGTCCCTGGCATGACACCGGTAACATTTGAGAGGAATGAGACAGGACGGTGTCTGAAAGGAGTGACCTTTGAGTCTTCACGGAGACTTCATAATGTAGCTCTGACCTATTCAAGTATCTGCCAAGCCTCTTCACATCTCTTCCGGGTGGGAGTCTGAGACAAACCAGGTTTTCACAACAGGCTTTGGAAGATGTGAGGTCCTCAGCTATCACACGGGTCCAATGCTGACGCTGGTGTTTGCTAACCGAGCGCAAAAACAGCATCATGAGCCCCACCAGAAATAAAACTCCAGAGATGGGGAGGGCCATTTCCAGACAGGGACCATGGCCATGCCGGCACTGTCTGGCCCCGAACCGTCCCTCAGCGCAGGAGTGCTGCCAGGCAGCTCCCGGGCACCAGGCACAGCACCAGCAGCCGCCCGTCCCTGCCACAACGCGGGGCTTGCCGGCACTGGTCGCTGTTGGGAGGCCAGGACCCCGCCGACTAGAAGGAAAAGAAACAGCCGGCAGGAGCGGTACAGTAATTAACAAAATTATCATCAGGAAAAAAACCACAGGCATTGGCACAGTGCCTGCACTACCGTGCCGCTGCTCCCTGCCCTGCTTTGGGCTCCTTGGCTCAGCAGAGCCAGGGCTGCTCATGCTTCCTAAATCACACCCACCCCAGCAGCAAGCAGATGCATGGCCACAGCCAAGGGGAAGCCAACAGGCATGCTGAGCAGGGTAAAAGCCCCTCTAAACCCCTGGTACTCACCAGCAGCCGGGGACCCTGCTGCCCCAGGTGAGACACACAGCAGCCCCAGCTGCGCCCCTCAGCTCCTGTCCTCCCACACACCCCAGTATTTGGGAGCACACACCAGCAGGCAGATGGTGTCTCTATCACTCCAGCGATTAAGGCTCCCTCTCCTACCACAACAATATTTGCTTTTAGAAGGCTGTTATTCTTCCGAGCAACCGCCTTTCGATTGTCTGCAAACAGCTCCTATTTTGACAGGCTATAAATATGGCAGGAGGAAAGATATATAAGCCAGCACAGTTTATTAGTTCTGAAACGGAGCTAAAAATAGACCCATGTGGGGTTGCTAAGTCCTCTGGGCAGATGTAATTGTCAATAATCTAGCTTTAAATATGTGAAGGCTGTTTTGACAGCAACAACAACATTTTAACATATGGGACTGGATAGCACACAAGCAGAATGCGCCGCTGCGCCACCTCCAACGTCGCCGGGAAGCAACGTTTGCATTGCCGGATCCCAGCCCACTGCCTCTGCTCTATAGCTGGGGTTTCTGCAGTTTCTGCAGTAACAAACCCCCAAATACCTACAGCAAGCCACTGAGATGAAAGCGCCTAGCCAAATACCAAAGGAAGTCTCCTAGGGCAGGAGCATCAATGGAGCTGTGCCAGTAGCCGCCCCCGCCCCCCTCAAAATTTGAGAGAGATAAGTCTTACTAGATTAAATGGCTGAAACACCCCGAGTCCTCAAAGCTGACAGCACCTTCCTCCTCCTGGGAAAGCTTCCTCCGTCCCAGTAAGGCTTTGAAATGTGCTGCAAGGACATGGCACAGGCAAGGGGCTGGGTGTCTCCGGGGGCAGCCAAGGTGATAACTGCCCTTCTGCGAAGAGGGAAACACTCCCGCCTGCTTGCCGGAGATAGGGGCAAGATGTTGGGACTGGCTAGATTTTGTAAATCCCCAGCCAGCCCTGGGGCCGGCCAAGGCAGGGCTGACTGTGCCCCTGCCACTGCTCACCTCCCAGGGCGAGCACTCTAGGCTGGGCTGCGCTCCACCCCCCGACCACCCATCCTCTGGCCACCATCTCTGGCGTGTCCTTGTTCGTCACCTCCTGACCATGGCAGTATCACCCGTGCAAGGGTCTTTTGCAACACAATGCACAGCGACCGACTGCGTGAAGCTGCTCACAGGGGACCAGCACCAGCACCAGCACCGCTGCAAGCTGCTGAGCAAAGAGTGACCCCTCCAGCTCGTCTTTCTCCCACCAGTGCCCGTGTGCCAGGGGCCACCTGGGGCTGGCGCAGTAGTACCAAGCAGTAGTAGCAGCCCTGAGGCTCCAAACACTCCCCTCTTTGCAACATGGAGGGCCACAGTGTCCCCAGTCCCAGGGTGGCTGCTGGGGCCCTGCCCCATCCTCACTGATGGGGTGATGAGGACAAGGTGGGTGCTGGCCTCTCCCAAGCTGTGCCTCGGCTCAGACAGACATTGCTCCTCAGATCCTTCTCAATTTTTCTTCTTAAAATTATACAGTACCTCAGTAAAAAGATCAGCTCTTGTACCCAGTGAAAGTCATTTCTGTCCATAAAGAAAATAGGATACCATTAAGGTTCCCATCTCCCAGGTTGTTTTTCCCCTTCAAGAAAATAGATGTGATTTTTGGGGGTGGTTCTGCACTTACACATGGTGTTGATGGGATGCCATGCTGTTGGAGCTCCACCAGCCCAGTGAATCACCCCAGCGCAGCCATGATGTCCAAACCCTGGTTCTGCATCAGCCCTCCTCAGGGAGAACCCCTTCACCCCCCGGCGTGCCAGAAGGCAAGGGGCAGAGGCAGACACCACCTGCCCTGCACTCACCCTGCTTGGGTTTATCTTTAGTCACAAAAAGGCAGATACCAAAAAAACACCACTGAAACAAAAGAAACCCCAAAATCCATTTCTGTCCTAAGGACATCAGAACCCCCAGCATCGCCTACAGTGGCCATCCCAAGCCCAAGGGTAGAAGGGCAGCGCTGCCCATCAGCAGCACCTACTCACAGCCCCAACAAGAACGCGGCTCCAGCAGCGGGGCCTCAGCAGCAGCAAAGGGCATTTTGGGGCCATGAGGGGTGTGTCTGCACCCCCAGGCTGTCCCCAGGGCAGGGCAGGGCTGAGCCCTGGCGCAGAGCCCGCGTGGGACAGGACCATCCCTATCTCAGCCCGGCAGCCAGCGCTGCTGGGAGGGCAAAGCCCAGATTTCACAGAAGCAGCCGGGGCTGGGATGAGCGCATCCTGAGGTGGCACGATCTGCTCAACCCGGCCCTGTCGTGACCGAGGTGTCAGCACTGCAGCCAAACTCCACCAGGGCTCGGTGAGCAGCCCCGCAGCCACCCGCCTGCCCACCCCAGGCACCAGGACCTGCCGCAGCCCCGTGTGGGCGATGGCACAGTGCCAACCTGCTCATCCATGGGCCACCAGACCCTAAACTGGCAACAAAAACATGGCTGACAGGCTAATTTCTTTGCATAAAAAGCAAATGAAGCAGCAGCAGCGAGAACTGGCTGATGATTCACGCAAGCCCCCAGACGCGCTGCCCTACTTTCACCCTAGTTTCGCTAGTTTTACATTCCTCCTTTTAAATTACTGACTCCCACCTTTGCTTCATCATGCTGAAGATCTCCAGCCTGGTGATGCACAGGCGGTGTGTGCTGGGATGCGGGGACCGGTAGCACAGCTCACCGCTGCGAGGGTCCCCAGGGCGCAGCGCTGGGCAGGACCCCCCAGGCAGGAGCAGAGACAAAGCCAGTGCCCAGTCCCTGCTCCCCTAGAGGCACCGAGCACTGCTCCATCCCCTGCAGACCCCCCACTCATCGCTCACACCAGGGCCCAGAGGGGCGACCACCGCAGAGTGACTCACAGCATGAACTGGGTGACAGGACTTGCAGAAGGGGAGAAGAGCAGCCCCTGTACGGCCACACAGCAGCAGGACCCCAATGCCTGATGCCTGGGTTCCCCTCACTTTTATCCACTCACAGCGGGAACAAGCAGCAGCGAAAAGCCAAGTGCTCGTGTGCCGACTGGTGGCACGCCTGGGAAGATGCTTCAGCCAGGGAAGCAAGAGACAGGCAGGAGCAGGGATGGGCAGGAGCAGGGATGGGCAAGAGCCCCAGCCAAGCACCCACAGGCTGCAGCCAGGTTGGGAAGGAACCTCTGAAAGGCACCGCAGTCAGTCCCACAGTGCAGCGACCCACGGCCTCTCCTAGCTTGTTTGAATCTGCACTGCAAATAAAGGAGGACTTAGAAATGCTTTCACACATGCCCATCTCCTCCTCCCAGAAAAGAAGGCTCAAATCACACTGCCTGGGTCTGGATACACACCCAAACGTGGTCAGAGCAGAGCTTTTCTGTTGGGTTTGTTTGTTTGTTTGTTATGGTTGGGTGGGTTTTGTTTTTTAACCAAAATAAAAAAGAAACTCAAACACCAAAACCTCTCTGAATCAGTGAAGGACTTGAATCTGGATCTGGCACAGCCAAAGCCTGGGGCTGCTCCAGCCACCCTCTGGCCATTTGCACCAGGAGCCCAGCAGGGCAGGTGCTTCGCCTTTCCCCCACCAGCCAGTCTCCTGCCAGGCAGAGCTGTCACCTCGGGTCTGCATGAGGGTAGTGCTGACATTTATCTCTGCAGCCCTCAATTCCCGCGGCACTGGCGAGGGCTGGCCCAAACGTGCAGGAGGCGGCTCTGAGGCAGCAGACGGCAAGCGGGAACAACATCAGCCAGTGCCTGCGGCAGCCACAGGGACTTGTCACTGTCCCTGGCCACTTGCCTGCAGCCTCGCTGGCTCTCACGGGGGGCTTTGTCCCAGCCGGGACACGGGCATGAGACCTGGCACCAACATAAGGACTCATTTTGCCTGGGATGCTGTGTCTGACCACGTGCCTCCAAGCTGCCACTGCCCTGCACGCCCATACTGCAACAGGAAACTCCCAGGAGAGAAGGCAGAGCAGCAGCTTGGCTGGGAAAACATTAAGCAAGGTAAATCGGGTTTACACCATTATTTTGAATAGACTATACCATTTGAGGGTGCACTCTGCCTCCTCGCTTTTCGCTGCCACATGAACGCAGGGGAAACCCTGTGGGAGCCCAGCTGACACCTGCAAGGGGACCTCTGGTTCATGACCCATCATGGATGGTTTAAGTTCCCAGCAAAACTTGACAAAAAATCAGGGTGAGATAAGAGTTAGGACCAAGAAAGATGGCTTAGGAAAAGCTCAGAAGAATTTGCTGTGATTAGACAAGCCACATATACATTAATAAAAATCAATATAACTGACAACAGTAACATTAGAAAGGGAGAGGCATCACTCCAGGGTGATAAGAGCATCTGAGACAGCAGAGCGATGCATATTAAACAACCTTCACCTCAGCTGGGTGCCCAATTAACGCTCATCCAGCCACACACAAACTCTACCCAGCACTCAGCTGAGAGCTGGGACCAGCCCGTACCTCATTTTGCCCCTCCAGCCCCAGCACTGATTTTAACTGATTTTAAAGTTTGCTCAGAGTCCCAGGGCATCCTTCACACACGGGCTCCATACGCTCAGTTTTTCTCTTTCATTTCTGCACCAGAGCCAAGATAACTGCCTCCCCCGGCACACTGGCTGGGGGGGAGTCACCGCAGGAGGTTTCACACAGCAGGCCCGGCAGCCCCGGAGATAAGCAGTTACGAATCAGATGAAGTAGGAAGCCTGCCCGCCTCCCCTGTTCGCTGCAGACAACTGCTTTGCGGTAGTTTTGATAGCGTTTTCTTTGCAGCGTAACACATATGCTACTACAGCTGAAGTATAATTGCAAAACATATATTTGCATGCAATTATCCATTTTAAAAGGTGGTAATAAAGTCAAAGGAATTTAGTTAGACACAATCTGCTCTCCAGACCTTGTCCTCATAGGACCTAAGCCAAACCTCGGAGATTACTGCAAGAGTCAATGCAGCTACCACCAAGAAGCTAAATCATTCCCACGTCTTCCCATTAACTCAGCTCTGGCCCATCAAATATTAAAGAGCCTCAAGCCTCCACACAGCTCGTTTTATGAGGGTCAAGTAAATCTTTCATCTCATCCTTTCCCACCTTTATCTTCCACCACTGCTCCCATCATCAGATGAGCATCACATGCTTTCATGTGAATTTTAGCTGTACACACACACTGACACCCAGTAATTGGTGTACAAGGCTCCTCTGTTCCACAGAGACATGATTATTTCATTGCTGTTTTTGCTTTAAAAGGCTAAACCACGAGGTGACCCTCTGCCTAAAGGTGGGCCTTTTTTTAATTGTTTGGTTTGGGGTTGTTTTTTTTTTTAAATACTCTGTGGTTTCTCAGTACATCCAACTGGTAATACCAAAGAGAAAATAAGCAGAGCACAGAGGGCTACAGAGCCAGCAGCAGGCAAAGGGCTGGCTAACGTCCCATGTGGGACATCGCCTGACCAGCTCATTCCCACAAAGTCCAGCTGGACGGAGGAGGAAGGTCCCCACGGGTTCATACCCATTGCACCTTCCCACCTCTGGTGTCCCCAGTACAAGGATTTCCTGAGGCAGAGGGGGCTCGGGGGTCCCTGCCTGGCTCCTTGGGACCCCTGCACTTGCAGTGCTGTGCCCAGGGTTACCACAAGGCAGCTGTGAGAAGCAAACAAACTCACTAGGCAAGCTCATCTGGCTGGGGCTGATTTTTGATATGCAAAGATCCTTTGATAGGCTGATGTTTTCCTCCAGGGCGACCTCCCCACTTGGGAAGTGGGTTTAGCCGCCAACTGGCTCAGCTCTTCCCTTCCCCGCAGCACGACCTGACATCACCCTCCACCACGTTTTGTAAGTTCTGGATGAAGCCATGCCCCAAGAGGAAAGAAGGGCACCACAGGAGCACCCCACAATCCCCGAGACACTGCTAGCTTTCTGCAGAAACTTGACGTGACACAAGAAAACACCAGCACCAAGCCAAGGTTTAGAGGGCTGCTTCTGGATGTGACATCCCTTTTGCCAGCCTGGGGGGTTCAGCTGCCCCCAGCACTTTCCTACAAAGCAGGTAAGGAATAATAATAAAAAAAAACCCCACCAGAAAAACAGAGATCATGACGGAATTGGTCCATGCCAAAATCCTGAGTCCGCACATGCCAAAGCCCATTCACTGCACAAGTGCCTCGGTCTCCGTCTCACAGCACCCTGGGGATGGCCCCGGCCCCTCTCTCAGCACCCCAGCCCTGCAGCACCAGCTTCATGCTGCCACCCTGGGGACATGCACCCCCCAAAACCAGCAAGCGGCGTATTTCCAAGCCTTCGCCCAGATTCTCCATCCCCCATACACTGCCTTTGGGCAGTTTGCAAGGCTTCCCAAGAGCAGCCCCCAGCCACGCAAGCCCCAGCTCTCCAAAGCAGCCCATGGCTCCCCATGGCAGCCAAAAACCCAGCTCTCTCCTGCCCCAGAACAACAGTTTTTGAGAGCCAGGAACTGCCCGTTGCCAGCTGCACATTTAAACCCGGAGTGGTGGGACCGGGCACACGAGCTCCCCGCTGGAGAGCTGATGCTTCCAGGCTCTTCTGCCCCAGCAGGGCATGGGCAGAGCTCCCAGAGGCAGAGCCAGACCCAAACTCACCAGAGCTTCCTGGGCATTTTGGAGGCTGAGCAGCAAACGTGGCCGTTCAGCAGCAGCTGCCCGGGGATGCTTGGTCCTCTGCAGCGCCTTTCCTGCCTGAGTGTGGTACCTCCCCACGCTGCCTGTCACCAAAGGGGACAGCCAAGCTCCTGTCCGTGATGCCAGGGCTCCCCATCCACCGCCTCTCCTCTGACACTCCCACTCCGCAATGTCTACTCATTCTCTCCGGTTCTGAGTCCCTCAGACATATTCATGGTTACCATAGGAACTAATAAAACCCAAATTAAAAAAGAAAAAGGAGAGACAGACAGAGGGAAAACTGTTTTGATGCTCTGGTGCCACCTGCATGTGCAAGTTTATTATGACGAACTACAAGAGCAGCAGGCAGGGGAGCATCCCGCAGCCCAGCCTCATGCTCGCACCCTCCCGCTGCAGCACTTGGTTCCACTGAATACCAGCTTTGCACAGGACCTGGCCTTCACTCTCACCCCTGAGAGCCCACTGAGATGCAGAGACCACTGCTCCCCTCCACCACGCTCTCCCAGGACGGAGGGGCTTGATGCTACCCCAGTGAACAGCCCTCACACTGGATGAGAGGGTCCAGCTCAGGCACGGGCTCCTGTGCCACCCTAGCCTCACTGGGACCCCTCTGCAGCCAAAAGCTCAGGGCCACATTCACCAGCACAAGATATTCCTCCCCTGCCAGGTTTCTGCAAGTCAATATTGATGTTTGCAGCATGCACAAGGCTTCGTGAAGTGCTCCTTGGCTTGCAGAAAGCAGCTTGTCTTTTTGTTAACAAGTTATACAGTGAAGAAAATTGCCTACGCCTGGTCTCTTAGCCAGAAGGCTGCAGCAGTAATAAGAGGGTGTTAGAAAACCAAAACTATTTTTTTTTTTTTTTAAAAAGCTTTTACAAATATCTAGTGTGGCTTTGGCTGGGCCCCAATTACAGAACCATTTAATGAAGCAATCTGTCCACAAACCAGAAGCGTTATGAGGCTGTGGAAAGCATTAGCTGCAAATAGTGGGCATAAAACAACTCCAGTGGATGCTCATTGAATGCCGTGACCGAACCCCCTCCTCCGGCCAGGGCAGGAGGGAGGGGGAGAAACGTGGCCCCAGACCCTCACCTCCACCCAAGCAGGAGGGCAGCAGTGTGCCCCATGGCACCGACACAGCGCTCTGAGCGCGGCACTAATTCACCAGCACAGTGGACAGCAGAGGTTAAATGATATTTCTGCAGCAAAACTGCTTCACAGGCCCCAAAACAAAATCAGGGCACAGCATACAGCAGCGTCCAAGAAGCAGTTAAATCCTTCTCAGCTCGATGGGAAAAGGAAAGTCTACTGAGATTTCCCTTCACTCCCAAAAGTGGTAAACATTGATTTAAACTTCTCATCAGTTCAGCAAAAACCTGAGCATTGAGCTTAGCAGCAGCATTTCTATTGTGCTATTTAGAATGGGCATTTGCAGGCTCATTCAGGCAGCAGGTTCCCCCAAGGCTTTCTATATACTTTTCCATTAATGAATAATTTGCACAAATAATGATTATAGAGGGAAACTGCATGAGCTGTTACCCATACACATTATCCTGAGCTCGAGGGAGGCTTGGCCAGAATATTTCTATATTAGCACACGGTTATGCTGATAGTGCCAGAGATGTGCATGCGCTTGCAACGGAACACCCCCGACTCAGGGAGCTTATCCAGAAACCGGAGAGAGGGGAGGATCCACAGCAGTGCAAGGGAAGGGATCGGTCCCCCCGGTCACACAGCCAGAAGGACAAGGCCTGGTAGGAATGGGAGGCATGTCCCAGAGAGCTGTAAGCACCGGGAGTACAGCGAGCATCGGTACCACCCTCTCAGCCATTTCTCTCTTGCTCTTGCCCGTCCAGTTGATAACATTTTCCAGCAGGGGTGGTGACCCCACACACCTCGCTCCATCACAGAGCAGGGTCTTGCCCAGCAGCCGCTTCACCAGGAGCCATACAGCCGGCACTGCCAGCTTTCAGCAAGTCCATGAGAAACCTGAGGTGGACCCACTAAGTAACACCACCACCTCACGGACCCTCCTGGGTCCAAGAACATCTTCACCCCTCCAGAGCAACACCTAGAGCCCCTACAGTGGCATGGGAGCAGGAGCTGGGTAACAAGCACAGGCACCCCTTAGCCCACCAACACCCACCCCCCTTTCCAGACTGCAAGATTCAAATACAAAACAAAAAACACCCAGACTTCACTGAATTTACAGCCAGAAGCTTGGTGGCAGCCCACGCTGCCGATTCTCACCTTCACCCCTCCCAAGGCAGGGCTGGTGCCCCGTGAATTGCACCGTGCATGCCTTGACCCACTGATCATACAGCGATAGTGTTGTTGCATTTATTACAATCACCCAGTGCCTGAATCACCTTGGACTTGACAGGAGAACACGCTGTGTGACATGCACAAACACGTCTCCAGGAATGGGTAGGTATGGCTGGACTACCACTGCCCAGAGCTGGAACCGAGGCGGCCCAGCTAACAAGAAAACATCCTCCATACACAAAGACATCTCTTAGCACCACGTATCTCACAGGGAAATCACTTTACGTGAGAGAAGAGTGCGGGTACTCACTTGATCTTCAGGCTGGCGAGCATCGTCTTGTCGATCCTAGGGAAAAAGCAGAGGAGCATGTTACTGCGGGCACAGGGGGCTCTGGGCGCAGATGGGAGGGCTGTCCCTGCTCCCAAATCAGGTACCGGGGGCTGCTGGCAAGCCCAACCGCAGCATCGCCTTCAGAGGTGCCATCGGTCTGGCTGACACAACAGTCACCACAGAAAGACTCGATCAGAAAACAAGATCAACCAAAATTTAACCCAGACTTAAGCCTGGCAGCAAGTAAAACAAAATCTCCCCACTTATTTCCTGGGGGGGGGGGTTGCCTCCCCACCTGAAATGCCAGAGGTTAACCGGGCAGTATAGGAGGACGTTTATCCATGTCCAAACTCTCTCCAAACCTCTCACAAAACACATATTTAAAGACAACAGACCTGTGACAAACCCGACACACTGGGAAGATGACAGCAAACCCTGCAAACCTGACCCTGCAGCATTACAAGAAGCCCAGTCCAATGGGGAAGGAATAGGGATACAAGGAGGTGCAGGATTTTCATACCTGGCCGGTGGCTGCGTGAGCTCAGGCTCACCCAGGCAGGGCTGCGCCATCCCCGCCCAGGCAGCAGCCACTGACTTACCCTCCTACTTACCCCCTTACTCACCCGCTGCTGCTGCGAGCGCCCGCACACCGGCCGAGACCCCCAGGCGGAGGGAACAGAGAGCAGCCCCATCACTCCCAGCACCGGCCGCTTACACATGGCCAGCAGCCCCAGCAGTTTCACTTACTTATTTGGCACCATAAGTAAGTGCCTATCTCCACAGAATCGTTGTGGTTAAAGTCATATTAATATGAATTAATGCAAACCATAGTAATGTCTCAAAACGCAAAATTATGTCTTTTGGCAGTCATTGCAAATGCTCTGTTATCTGCCACACAGAATTAATTACACATCTCTAAAACAAAAAAAAACCACAAACAAAACAAACACCAACAAAAATCCCCGAAAAAAAAAAAACCACTTGCTCTGCACTGCGATCACAGAGGCACGGCAAGGCTGCAGAAATGCAGTTTCCCCTCTACTCTCAGCTTTACCTCCCTCCGCTGCCTGGTTGAACTTCTCTATGACAAGGAGGCTGCACCCCTGGGTGACGCAGTGGGGCCGGATCCCCGGCACGCCGTGCCACAGGCTGAGCCAGCACCGGGGCAGACACAGCAGGAACCCCACGTGGGGCATCCCCGCTCCCCACGGGCAGGGGCAAAGCCACCCTGCAGACCCCAGGGCCTCCTGCCCACCCTGCCTGCACACACCATCACCCTTCCCTGGGTCCCTCTCTTGCTCAGCCCGACATTGCACTCACAAAACCCCAAGGCCGTGGGAGCTTCGTCCCAGGAATTTCCCCCAAACAGTCACTCCCATGCTCCACCCCAGAGAGCTGGCATGCTAATGCTCCTAAAAATAGACCCAGGGCACCCGCTATTGTCACTTAATACTTAACAAGCCTGTCCACAGGCCTTGTTGATCATTAAATCAAGTTGAACATTAAAGCATGCTGGTGTAAATAGCTGTTGCCAAACTCGGTGACAGATGCAAATGAGCCGCAGGGACAGTGGGTGGCTGGTGCAGCTCCTGCAGGAGCCATGCCAGAGCGGGGAGCTGCGCTGAGCGGTTTCATCTGGAACCGCAGGAAGAAAAATCGGTTGCTGTTATTTGGCCTCTTGGAGAGAAGGGGAAAAAAAAAAGCAACAAAAAAAAAGAAGAAACACACAAGAGAAAACCCTCTGCTAGAGAAACCGCAGTTGCAATATGACTAAGTTATGAGAGCCACTTCATCAGGCCCTGCCCTGCACCCCTTCCCAAGGTGGGGTGAAGTGAAACAACACACGCCCCGGTCCAGCCTCCTACCCTGCACACCCCAGCACGGCCCTGGGGCTCCCTGAGTCCCGGCAGCACCAAAGGGGGTGTCTCCCACCACTGCTGCCAAGAGCAGCGCCCAGGGGAAAGGAGCAGCTGACAGCAGCTGGGTGCCGATGGCCCTGGAGGAGAGGGGAGGAGGCTGGCACCTGTATCGGTCATTGGGGCCCCGGCGAGCGAGGAAGGGGGTGCAGGCAGGAGGCTGGGGTGGCAACTGCCAGGGTTGCACATGCCATGGCTTTGCATCACCTGCGATGTGCATCCCTACATCCAAGAGTGGCAGCACGGTGTCTGCTGCCCCAGGACAAGCACGCTCATCCCAAGACATTGCTGGCAGCAGATACAGCTGGTAGCCGGAAAAAAACCCATTTACTCCCCAGCAGAGGGTTGAAAATAGCGATTGCAGCTACAGACAGCAGTGGCTGGGTGTGCCCAGCCACCCCACGCTCGGTCCCCACAGGAAGGGTGTGTCAGCCGTGGGACCGGGCAGCCGTGAGAAAACGTAGATACAGGTACAGGGCTGCAGAAGGTCCCTTCCTTTCCAGTAAACACCCAGGGAAGCATTTTTTCAGCTGTGCACAGGACTATCCGGGCAACGCACGACTGCAAAGGGTGTCTTCCCTAGGGGTCCCCAGAGAGAGGTGAGCCAACCCCTCTCGGGAGTCTCCCCCGCAGAACACAGAGAGCAGGGCTCCCCCCATGTCCGCTAGTCTGTCCTTCTCACTGTGCAGACACTGATGCTGATATCTAAAGGAAAGCCCGCACCCCGCTTCCCCCCATCCCAGACTGTGATGGCAGCACAGCTCCCTAACAGCCAGCAGACCACATTTTCCTGTGTGGCTCTCCGGCCCGTGGTTGTCTTTCCCCTGCAACTGCCAAAGCGCAGAAAGAAAACAACTGAGCAAAGCCCAGACGGCCCCGAGTGCCCCAGCAAAGGTGGGTAACGGCTCCGCTCCATTGCGGCAGGAGGGTGTCAGCAGCAGCAGCTCCCGGGATGCCCCAGCGTGGTCGGGGCACCAGAGCCACTACTCCCAGTGGCAGCTGTGGGGCAACGCTGCCCAAGAGCTACAATTTCTCTCTGCCACAAAATGAGCCCACATTTCACAAAACTTATTTGTACAGAGGTTTATCGGAGTGCTTCCTTCCCATTTTTATGTAAAGAAAAACAGAAATCCAGCTGAGACAAAATGCTTGGCTTCACTAAGGCATCTACTTCTATTCCCAGGAGACTTTGCCGAAACCCTCAACAAGTTCGCTGCCATCCCACAACCCTCTCAATTACTCAACATTTCCCCCAGTAGGTTTCAAGCACCTACAAGCTCCCTCACCCCAGCACAAGCACTCCTCCCAAAGCCCCCAGGGCTCCTGGCTGCCCAGCCCCAGCCCCTACAGCCACTGTGGCACAGGGCAAGGAAGGCAGAGCAACTGTCTGCCCCAGCGTGAAACAGCCAAAATCATCACACAATTGCCAGTTTGGCCATCGGTTCCCCTGGCGTGATCACAGTCACAGAGCACAGACTTGGAACAAGCATAAAATACCTTAGAGAGAGGGAAACTGGAGGAAGGGCAGAGGGAGAACAGTGCCATTTTCTTAAACTATTTCCCTATAGATCAACACATCTTGGAGGGAAGGGTCACGAGAAGCAGACAGTCCTGCTGAACCTGGGATGCAGGCAGCGGCCGTCGTGCTCTGTGAAGGACAGATGGACCCAAGGAGGACAGCGACAGCCCTGGGAACCTGCCACAGACCAGGTGGGACCTCGCCGTGTGCACTACGAGGTGCCGAAGGTGGCTGTAAGCATCGCTGCCCGGGCAGAGAAGGAGCAGGCAGCGAGTCCTCAGCAGTGACAGAAAGGAGTAGGGAGAGAGCCACAGGACGCTCTTGCAGGTGACATGCACACGGGAGCCCACCACGAGCTCCTGGGGAGGTCCCCTCACTGCTTGGCACCCACGGGGCTCACAAGGGGCTGCTGGAGCACAGCAGCACCTGCTTGCCGAAGCTGTGCCGGGCTTCCCTGCAAGCATGGGGTGAAGAAGGTCCTTCCTGACTCCCACACGCTCCTGCTGGCATGGGGCAGCAGAAGGGGCTGTGCCGCGAGGGCACCATACCACAGCACTGCAAAGCTTCCTCCTTTGAGGCCGCGCAGGGAAGAAAAGCTCCTTGCATGGCACCACGCTCGCAGCAGCAAAGGGGGGATAGAAAGGAACGGCACCCACCAGCCATAGCCGCCGAAGGAGACGCTGCGCTTTCTGTGGAACATGGTGGCGGCTCGGTGCTGCCGGGGCGCTCCGGCCATGGGGGGATGCGGTGATGGGGTCAGCAGCACCCACGTGCCAGCTGCGCGGGCGACTGTCACGGCAGGCGCTTCCTGCTGGCGTGCACGGCACCGTGCCGGGGCGGGGGGACCCCAGCACCTCCCGGTCAGCTGCCCCAAGCACAGAAGCGCCTGCACACGCGCACACATAAACACCAGAGAAAAAAGCCATTTCCTTTTTTTTTTTTTTTTTTGTTGCCTCAGGCTTTTCACAACCTTACGCTGCAAATGTCGTATTTCTCCTAATGGCAGGAGCCACAGGCAGCACTGTGTGGGCAGCGTGGGCGTCGGGGCTGAGCATGGGCACAGTGTGACCCACAAGCATGGTGCTGTGGGGCAGTCCCCACCCTGCCTACCAGCCTGGCCAGCTGCCGGGGCCCAGTGCAGAGGGTCACTGGTGGCAACACGGAGGCCTGCCTCCTGGGGCGGCTCGTCCCCCGGCTGTCCCCGAAACGGCAGGGCTGTGTTCATTGCACCCGGCTGGCTCCCTGCTAGGGGATCCACTGGACTGCCTCCCTGTGAGGGCATTCTCCGACTGACCTTCCAGTGCACTGGACTACAGGGGACATCCCACTAAAGGCATTAAACCTCAATAAGCAGAAATCCCATCACCTCATCTCTCATGGCACACAGATCCCCGGCTGCCCCAGAGCCCGGCAAAGCATCTCCCACCCACCCCCACGCAGCTGCAGCACGCAGGTTTTCTCTCCTCCAGTTCCCCAGCAGCTCCGTAATGCTGAAGTGTATGTCTGCAGCCTGACCACCACCGAAAACCCCGCGGTCCTTTAACAACCAGGCTTCAGAAATCCCATTTCAATGGAAATGCTGACCTCTAGCTGAGTATGAGCTTCCATCAATCAAAGTCCCAGAAAAACAGGCTGCCGTCCCCTGCGCTAGCCTTCAGACACTGCAGGGCACAGCAGAGCCTGTGGGGAGGCAAGCCTGGTGCTGGGGGCTGCACATGGTGCCCGGGGGTTGTGCATAACATCCAGGGGACTGGCTACCCCAGCCTCACACCTTCCACCTCCCCAGACGAGCCACCAGCACCTGTCTGTGCCCGCTCAGGCCTGGGCTGCAACAGGGGCTCACTGCCCACTGGTCAAAGTGAGGAGGAAGGGTGGGAACCCCAAGCACCCCTCAGCAGTCAGGGCAAGGGGCTGCGCTACTCCAGGACCTCAGTGGGACTCAGCACAGATGCTGTGGGCACAACACCAGAGCGGAGCCTCGCACCACAACCAGGAGGGGACGAGGTGCTCAGCCACGCATTGTCCACCATGCTCATGAGATACAAGAACCAAAAGCTCACTCCCCAAAGTCCCGGCAGTTCAAAGGCCCACAGAGAGCCTCCAACTGCCAAGGTCCTACCAGTTCAGCTACTTGAAGACTCACCTCTTACTCCAGTGATTTAAAATAATGCCCGGTGCACACAGAAAACAACCCCTTGACTTGGTGCCGCTGGGCAGTGCCTGGCTCACAGGGCTCCTAGGGAACTTGAGGCGGCTCTTAGCCCAGCACTCAGCACTTGCTGGAGTCAGACTCTCATCCAAGCACACAAATCCTTTAAATTGAGAGACATTTGGATTCTATCTGATGTGTGAAAGCAAGGGGGGGATAGGGAGTTGGAGAGAGAAATCAGTCAACTTGAGGGAAAAAGCTTGGGTTGAAATCCAGCTATTTCAACTCCTACTTTTTCTGCCCACAGCCACTCTCCTTAAAGGGGATGAAATGATGGAAATCCTTTGCATTTTAGAGCTCTTAAGGACATTTAAAAAAACTCCCAAACATGATGTGAGCTTGAAAGCCATAATTCAGGTACCATGAAATATTTGGAGCAGATATTTGCTTGGAGCACATTTGTTTCTGCCCTGCTCTACGTTAAAGCTCTGCATTGACAGCAGTGTGACATTATCCTCTCACTTCATCTTCCCCCAGGTCACGTCTTCCTTACACTCATAGCAGTTGATTTCTGCCCAGCTCTACTGAGCCGCTCACAATTTACATGCCTGAAAATAAAAGCAAGGAGCTTCCCTGCACGGCTGGGCTCTGAGTGCATCTGAACAACACCCAGCTGCTGCAGCTCCAGCGCAGCCCTGCACACGGACACGGGGTGGCAGGTAGCAACAGCAGCCATGAGAAGCATCAATCTATAGCTGGCATCACACCAGAAAACTTGGAGAGTCCCAGGAAAACAGCCAGCTCTTCATTTAAACATTTACTCTTGCAGTGCTCTAAGCACCAGTTACTGCATCTCGTTCTGCCACTTCAGTCCTTACGTGAACTCGCTGTTGTCAGAGGCAACATGAAGCAGGGAGGGCGACGGGGAGATGCGCAGCAAGGCAGGGCCAGACTCCCCTTTTAACAGGAGGTCATTACAGTCAGTAGGTCAAAATTACTCTGGCAGGTCTTCCTCACACCTCATTGGCATGACAGTTCTGCTAAATCACGAGTGATTGACATACCTCTCCCAGGATTTCAAAGTCCAGGAGGGCAGGAGCTCAAAATGGCCCCAGGAAAGTTGTCTCCATGTCCCACTGCCCAGGAGAGGTGTGAGGCAGCCCCCAAATGAAGACCACCTTGCCCCGCACCAGCAGCGCCAGCGCCTGGGGATGCCCGTGGCTGGTGGGGATGGAAGCAGAGCTCTCCCTGCTCCCCATCCCGACACATCTGGCAGCCCCCCAGGGCCGCGTCAGCCACCACAGATACAGGTCACAAGCAGCATTTGAACCAGGCAAAGGTTCAAAATATACCAAGGACCCAACTCCCCAGAAGCCACCAGCCTTCCTCCTCTCCAGGGTATCCCATCAGGGCCTGCCTAGGGCCACACCACCTGCACGGGAGTGCATCCAGAAATAGTTTGCCTGCAATGACATTTTCTCGCTTCACCTCTTCCCCCTGAGGTATTTCACACAGTTGGGCTCAAAAATGAAAGAAAAAAAACCCTCCTCCTTTCAGAGCAGACACAGCCAAATCATAACTGATCAGCCAAAATTAAGAAATAAAGGCCTGGGGGAGGATGCCTCCTTGGTACCATCTGCACCAGACAAAAATAACACTTCCCAGGGACCTCTGCCAGACCCAGGAGCCCATCACCCTGACCTACCCCGGCTGCGCTCCCAACACCAGCGAGCAGCCCCTGCCCCACGGGTACCAGCGGGGAAAGGGGTGCCACGCAGCTGGGGCAAGGAGCCACATTGTTAACAGCTAATTAATAAAACCAAACTCCCCTGGAGCACCAGGCACTCGCAGCTCCCTGGAGCAGCTCACAGGGGAGAGGTGCCCGCGTTTCGGCCAGCTCCATCGCGCCCCCCAACCAGGCACAGCAAAAAGAGCGAGAAAGAGGAGGAAGCGCGAGGCTGTGCCGATAGCAGTGTGCTGACAACGGCATGGCTTTAGAGCTTAGTGAGCACAAACTGCTGGGCTGCAATTCTGTTTATGAAAGGAAACACCCGCTAATTCTGCACGGCCCCGGCTCAGCTTTCCCACCACCTAACAGGGGACCACAGGGCTCAAACCTCCCCCGACATTACATCTGCAGCTGCCAGCAAGACCACAAAAACGAGGGCGTTCAAAGGTCTGTGCACCACAGCGCCAGTGAATGCATGAACTGGTGGTGCAGAAGAAAGAAGGGTCTGAAGGTACCTTCCTCCCAGGAGGCTGAAGGTGCTAGCCCGGTCTCCCGCAGACACGCCAGCTGCAGGATGGGTTAGCCAGGCCACCAGCCCCCAGGGATACAGGCACAGCCGCACAATTCTGTCCCCAGCTCCCTGCAGCATGGGACCCTTGGCGATGGAGCCAGTGCAGGCGGTACCTGCTGCTCCAGTCCCCGGGGGCTGCTCCGGGCTCTTGCAGCCGCCCAGCAGTTTAGGCAGACATAGAAATGTGAACCACCCATGAGGGGCTCAGCGCGGGCACCAGCACAGGGCCAACACTCTGCCTGCACGAGCCCTCGGCAAGGGTGGGCACTGCCCCTGCTGAGGGATGAGCAGCAGACGTGGGCAGAGGAGGGTGCTGGCACGGGTACCCAGCCATCTCCTCGGCAGTCAGAGCCCACACCGCAGAGCAGAATTAAGCCCAGGATGGCAGCATAATTCTTTCCTTTGTTACTGGGGCTAAGGGAGACTGATTGCACCATTAGTGCTTTAATATTGCATGCGGCACACTGAGGGTATTCATCTTTCTATTATGATTCTAAGGAAGGTTGTGGGCACCCAGAAATATTAGATTTTGTCCTGGCAGGAAGAACACGCTGTGCATATCATCAGCCTCAACGTACAAAGCAAAGGAAAACAGTGTCCGAATTAATTCTGACTCAGTGCATGGAATATTTTTAACAGTATTTTCTCCCCTTTATGGTGCTGCTGAAGTGAAATGAAGTGAGAAACTGAATGTGTTAAACAGCAGCTTCCCACAAGACCCAGCTTGCTCTCAAAGGTGGCTATTTACTGCTCAACAGCCAACAGGTCTGCAGCACTAACCAGCTGCCACGGGGGCTTCCTCAGCCCCAGCTCCTGCACTGGGGAGGGGGAATGCTGTTTGTCACCCAAGACATACGTGAGCTTCAGCTGAAGAACAGTAATGCTGAGGAGACCTTTCAGAGACCATAACATACCTCCGTCAGCCACAGAGCTGCTCATTGCAGGGGACTCCGTCACTGCCTCCTTCCAATCTGCCACTTTGCTCTTTAGGGACGGACGGCAGCCTGGGAGCTGAGCTGCACAGCCTGCTTATCTACAACCCGCTTGTTAAACTCATTAGGGAGGGCTCAGTACATCTGAGGTTTAACTGGGAGGATCAGCGTGCAGAATGGAGCAAGAATTGCAAACACATCCACACAGAAATGAAAAGCTAATTCCCAGCAAAACGTTCCACTGGCCAGAAAAAGAGAGAAAGTCCCAGCATATTAGCGGACTCCTTAAGAAAGGCAGTCCCTCTCCAGGTGCCCCTAACCCAAGGAACAGAAAACAGGGAGAAAAAGTGCACTGAACATGCCTGGGGAGAAGGACAGACTGTGCCTCCACCCTGGGCACTGAGGTTTTGTCTGGCCGATGACAAGGCTTGCTGGTCCGTGCACCAGCAGCACAGGAGAAGCAATGCACTACATCCCAGTGCAAGTACACATCCACTTTGTCCCCCGGAAGGAGCCATCAGCTACAGCCACCCTGGTTCCACCCTGCAGCCAGCTCTTGTTCCTGCAAGCACCGGGGTTTCCATGGGAGCCCCAGGAGCCACGGGTGCCAGGCTGTGGTCCCTGCTCTGGGGATGCTGAGGGGAGGCTGTGTTAGACCCCACAGAGCCCAGCCTGTGGAAAGCCCGAGTGCTGTGCTCACCCCATCCCGCACACTCTGCTCAGCTTTGGCTGGGAACTGCTGGACAGCCCGGTGGGGGCAAGGGGCAGCAGGGAGCTGGGGAGGGGTGGGCCAGCTCCTGCCCCTGCCAGGGTCTGCTGATCCCGCCTGGGGACATCAGAAACATGGCAATGGCAAGGATGAACCCTGGAGTCAGGGCTCCAAGAAGCCCATTTTCCACGCACGACATTTATGTGCCAGGGACAGATTCAGTGCCGAATAAGGCCCAAGAGTCTCCTCCTTCCAGAAACCAAGGTTATGCCCAGCCCACACTGCAGACCACGCTCCAGCTCCTCTTTCATGTTCTCAAGGCCATTTGCCACCGCTAACAGCTCACAGACTCATTCCTACCTCCAAAATCATCTGATTCCTCCTGGTCAGTTCTATGAAAATGGCTAAAAAACGGATCTCTGAGGAAGCCACTGCTTGAACTGCGACACATCAGACATGGTGACAGAGATACACGCACACCCAAGCTCAGACACTGCAGCCGGGCGCTACGCCATGAGCATTCCCAGTGGCTGGGGAGAGCCCTGCTGCACCTTGGGGACCACAGCATGCAGGAGGGGACCCCAGGAAAGCAACAGGCCCTGGCTGAGCCCCCCCCACCGAGTGCTGGCCAGGTGCCCGTGCTCCCCACGGCCAAAGACCCTGGCTCAGCTGTAGCTTTCAGGTTTCTAATGAGCTCTTGCGCTGCTGGCCTGAGCTGTACAGGGGATGTCGGAGAGACGGAAAGGTCGGATGACTCAGCCGCACGGGGCCACATCCAGCCCGGAGTGTCTCTGGCTCCTCTCCGCCCCCGTGAGCAGCGCTCTCACACTCCCCAGACAGCTCTTTGCACTCCACGAGTGGGTGGAGCTGGTGCGAGCCGAAGGCACTGGCAACAGCACAGCCAGCACCATAGCCTTTCACCCTGCCGAGACCCCAGGCAGGCGAGGACAGCCCCAGGCTGCACTGGATCTGCTCCAGGGTCACCAAGAGAAGTGGAGGAACCCGCTGGCTGCAGCAACTGACTGAGCCCCGCACAAGGGGGGGGCTCCTGTCTTCATACGCTTTGGAGCTGGGGAACCCAAGGCCCCAGCAGGATAAACCCAGCAGCCATTGCAGAGGAGAGAGGTGGTTCCTCCCCATGCATCTCTGGAGGCATCCCCACTCCACAAGTACCGAGACACACGAACACCTTTGGGCAGCAGGAACGGGGTAGCACCGCTCCTCACAGTAAAGTGATTTCTAAACCACGCAGTGGCTGC
The DNA here is from genome assembly GCF_949628215.1 of Phalacrocorax aristotelis. Classification (NCBI taxonomy): domain Eukaryota; kingdom Metazoa; phylum Chordata; class Aves; order Suliformes; family Phalacrocoracidae; genus Phalacrocorax; species Phalacrocorax aristotelis. The sequence continues at coordinate 6,335,209 of NC_134293.1, read as the reverse complement.
AGCCAGGCACCAGGGAGGTCTGATCCGTCGCCTAAGCAAGGCAGCTCAACGACCAGCAGAAACAGCCAAACTCTGATCAGCCAAGCTGGGGACCACAGAAAGGGCCATCCACAAGCCCCCATCACATACATCCCAGTGAACACTGGCAGTGGGTGGGAGCAGGGCTCTGGGACAAGGCAGCAAGGGCTGTGCTCAGTCTGGCAGAGACACAAATGCTTCAGTGGGACCACTGTGGAGGAAGACAAGGCCAAACTCTGCAAAGCCTGGCTTGGTTCAGGACAAAAACCATCAGCAGAAATGAATGTGTTTAACTGTTCCTGGGGCTGAAGTCTATCGATGCTAATTTGTCTTTTCTTTGCCATATCGATCTCTTTGCTTCCAGGCAGTGCAAGGGGGAGGCGAGGAAAGCCCAGTCCAGGCTGTACGTTCAGGAGCGAACCCCGCTCGCTGCCATGCAGAGCGACTCCCCATCCCTCCGAAGCTCGCTCTGCACACAGCATTGGAGGAGTCGGATACAACCCTCCAGGTCCCCAACTGGCCCCTTCGGGCCTCCCAGGGGTAGCTGGGTTTGCCGAGCACCCTGTGGCACTGAGAACATTGCCAGCATTCACATCTGGGACATGCACATGCTCTCTAGGTATCCAGCCTGACACACTGGTTTCTCCCAGCATCACACAACCCAGCTCTTTACTGCAGAGGGACACATCTTGTCTGATCACAGCACTATGTGCAGAAAGTCATCACACAGACCTCCAGGCTCATTAAATTCTTCTCAGCTCACTATGACTTTAACACACAGAGTTGCTTGTTTTCTCATTTTAGAGCTCTGTCATGCTAGCGAGGGGATGGAGTTGCCTAGAGGGACTCTTTAGGAAGAGCCTGTTCAAGCACACAGATTTTCTGTGTGTCTGTTTTCCCCAACAATGCCCCTTCCCATGCAAGTTCAGCCTGTGAGAGGATACTTCAACTGAGCAGCAGACACCCATGACCACACACACTGTGCCTCCCCCAAGGATCCAGCAGGGAAGTTTCCCTGCATCCCTTGCTCAGGATGCTTCAGAGACAGCCTTGCCCCAGGCAGGGCAGGCACTGCTGCCCTCAGCGTGCCCCCTCCCGTGCCCGGGGCAGCCCTGCTGCAGGCAGGCAGCTGGCCATGCCCAGTGCCAAGTCCCTGGGCACCATCACCATGGCCACCTGCACGCCCGCTGTGCATCCCGTACCGCGCTCCCCTGCTACTGCTGCTCCAAGGAGCAGAAGCTCATCGCCTGTTCGCCCGGGCACAGCAGGGGCTGGTGGAGGGAGGATGTGTTAGGGCAAAACCCAACAAAACCCCATTCCTGCTGGTTTTCACCTGTGTGTCCAGTCACCCACCGACCCAGGGATGGAGCCTGCCACACACCCACTCCAAGGGCCAGAGGCTCCCACAGATGGGGGACAGGCTGGTGCTGGCATGCAGCTGGACCAGAGGAACTGAAAAGCGTTTGGCCCAGATCACAGGACAAACTGGGGAGGGGGGGGGAGATGCTACTGCAGCCTATGAAGAAATTGTGGCGAGACAGAAAAAGAACTGCTTAAACTAAAAACCAGGGCTGGCAAAGTGTGGGGGTGGGAGGAAAGCATGGGTATGAGAGAGACCTGAACATGCTTTGGCTGGAAATTAGGAGGTTTCTAATCTTTAATACAAACAGTCTCTGGAACAGTTTCCTAATAACAGAAATAAAGGGAAAAGAAACCCTAATTGACACTCAGCACATTTATTAAGACATTACACAAGAGGGTACCTGCAGTAGCACGGAGCTGGGCTCAGCGAACCAGCATGTGCCCTCGCACCCTCCTCTCATGGGGGCTTCTCCTCACAGCCCACACCCTGCCCTGCTCCCCAGCAGCATATGGTTAAGCAGCAACTGCCTGAAGCCAAGACTTGCTGGCACAGGATTAGATTTAGGCAACAATAAGGTCTCAGATTCAAGGCCAAACTTGGACATGGTTCCATCTGAACATTGCAAACAAGACACGCAGGATTTGGACTCAAGCTTTTCAAAACCCCACCTTGCCAGTATCACCTATGTTTTTCCACCATTTTGGGTGGATTTTGAAAAAGCTGGGCTAGATTCAAATCAGAATCAAGAAACAGCCCTTTCTGGTTTGGCATCCAACTTGGAGGCAGATGTTAACTCTAAGCAGGGATTCGTCTGCCCCCATGAAATTGGAAAGAGGTCTGGGGAGAATGAGCTGTTTTTAGCTCCTGGAAAAAATGTCTCTTCCTACTGTTGCTGCTGAAGTCCTGTTCCTGTTTCCACAGCAGCCACTAATGACAACCAGAGCATCTGACTTCAGGTACACGACAGGCAACAGCAGCAGAGGGACCCTGTGAGCAGCCCCCAGGACCCCACTACCATAAGGATCCACTGAGCCATGAAGAGGAAGGAAGGATGATAAAACAAACATCAGCAAAGAAAAAAAGAGAGTTTTGCTGCTATGGTTATTGTGAGCTGCTCTTTGGGAGGAATCAGTAGCAGAGGGAGAAGGAAATGTCTGTTAAATCTGGTGTGTGCAGAAAGCAAGCCTGCTGGCTGGAATCACGCTTCTTGTTGAATCTGAATTTAGACTCCTTGGCATGTTTCCAACCCCCAATAAATCATGCCGTGTGAATAGATGTTATGTCCCTTGTGCTACTAAAACAAGTGGTCTTAAATAAAACAGCAGAGCCTGGAGTATGCAGAAGATGAGGAAATAAGGCAGTACCTGGCAGGATCCATCTCGCGTCCCGTATACACCAGGGATGCAGGCGACGTGCTCACGCAGCCCTTATCAGCACCACCGAGCTCGCACACCGGTTTACACCAGTGCTCTGCCCGCAGAAATGAGCGGGATAAAGATAAATGCTCTGCTGTGGCTCTGCCTTGTGAGCAGACATTATGCTGCTTGTCTGGTAGAGATAAGCTCAAAGAGAGAGGGGAGGAGGGTTACCCCGCAAACAGGGTGCTGGGTGCATAGAGAGGCTCAGAACAGCCTCCTTCTGTGCAACGCAAAAAAAAACTGGGGCCCCTCAGCAAAGGAGGTGCCCTGCAAAGGCAGGACCGTAATCCCTCGCAGCCCTGCCGGAGAGCCGCTCAGAGCAAGCACTAACGCCACGAACCCCCCCAGAGACATCGGAGCAGAGCACTGAAAAAACATTTGGAGGTTGTCTCCTCTGAATTTTCAATATTTAACGTAAGCCTTGGCAACCACCACACCGGTCGCACCGGGGCACGGCTCCCACGTTCCCTGTCCCCAAGCCCCCGACACACAAAGCCTACATGCCTGAAGTAGTCACCGCGTATTTAAAAGCGGAGAAGCTGAGAATTGTAAAGCACTTCAACAATAGATCTTCCGGCTCTGCCTCACATTTGCAGCCCATACAGGGTAAAAACAAGGACAAATACAGACTTAAATCTTTTCTGTTAACAGCTTACCCCGGATATTTATGTTCGCGCTATTTCAATACCGCTATATATCGCGACTGCAGTTCGGCTGTGGCAAGGCTCAGAAGCATCTTACCTTGCTTTCCTCGCTGTTCTGTGTTGCAAAGCAGCGGCGGCGGCTGTGAGCCCCGGCGCGGGGAGGTGCGGAGCAGCGCTCTCCCAGCCCCGCAGCCGCAGCTACCGCATCCCCCGCTCCCGCGGAGCCTGCGCCGGGCGCTGCGCACCCGCGGGCCCCCGCGCCCCCCGGCTGGCCTCCGGCACAGCCCATCGGGGGGGGGGGGCCGGGCCAGAGCCGCCCCCCTGCAGCCCTGCCTGCTCTGCCCTGCAGACACCCTCCCCCCCCCCCCGGCTTCACCCAGGCAGGGGGAGAGGAGGCAGCGCTGCTCAGGAGAGGTGTGTCAGCAAGCTGGAAACTGCGTCCCTTTCTTGGGGGGAAGGAAAGAATACAAGGCTCAAGGTGTAATGGGCTCCTGGGCAAGAGTTATTCACCGGGGGACTTTGGTAGCAATCGCTGGAGCAACAGAGCGGTGGCACAGGCTGCCCAGAGAGGCTGTGGAGTCTCCTTCCCTGGAAATATTCAGAACCTGCCTGGATGCAGTCCTGCGCACCCTGCTGCAGGTGTACCTGCTCAAGCGGGGGGGTTGGATGAGATGATCTCCAGAGGTCCCTTCCAACCCCCGCCATTCTGTGAATACCCGCTAGCAAAAGCTGAGGATCTTGCCCATTAAACCTGCCTGGGGCTTCTACAATGAAAGGGCTGTTTTTTGAAAAAAACAACTAGAAAATGGAGCGACCCCCTTTGGATTCAGCTTTGAAAGCATACTTCAGTGTTACATGTGAGCCCCTTCATCTGTTACTGCTGAATTAAAAACAGACACAGACCAGACGAAAGAAGAGCTTCCAGGGCCAAAATCCGGACCCACTGAAAGGAAAGGCACCATTTCCATTCCCACTAACAGGCCCATCCTTTCTAGCTCACGGGGCACCTGCCCCAGCCCCACACTGCCATCACCCAGCAGAGCCCAAAGGATGAGCCTGCACCACAGAGCTCAGCCCGGTTGTCGCAAGCTGCGTCGCTTTGGTCCCACTCCTTCCTGAAAAGATCCAGTGAAACCAATGTAATTCCCTTCTTTTGGCAGCCCTGAAATCTGTTTAACAGCACTAAACATCGATGCAGGGGACTCAGCTACTGAAGGCGCTCAGGGCTGAGCTGGGCAACCTGCTGCACCCCACGCTGCTCCCCGGCCGGCTGCCTTCATGCTGCCTGGTCCCTGCCAGAGCACGCCAACAGGCAGCACACACGGCATGGCCAGGCCAGCGCTCACACTGGGTGACCAACAGCCACATGCCTCTGAAACCGTCACAGTCTCTTGCACCCAGGTTTGCTCTGTGTTGCAAACCGCACCACCACGGACACCGTGTTGCTCCCTGGCAGCGGGCAGCTGCACAGAGCTGCTGAAACCTTGCCGTGTCAAAGGAGAGGCCCATCCCAGCCAAAGCAGCTCTGCCAGCAGCAGCGTGACTGCTGCTTCCAAATACAACACTCTGTGTTGGGGCCACAAGGGCAAAACCAACCCAGCTGTGTGAAAAGCCATAGGAAACAGGAGCCATGCTCTCATCCATCTATGAAGTACTGCTCAAGTGGGACCCATGAGTACATTAATGTGGACAAATAACAAAAATAATAAAATACACCTGTTACATTAAACCCCTCCAGCAGATCAGTCATCCTCTTGCTCAGCTGTGTCACTACCATTAGGGAAAGAAAAAGCAGCAAGTGCAAAATACAGACAGTGATCTGACTAATGTGACAGATAAATAATGTGACAGCCTGAAATGCCACAGAGCACCCCGGTGCCAGAATGCCACCAGAGGCACTAAAATGTCCCCTAGCTGAAGCCTCCACAGCAACACATTGCAACTGAGATGAGCATCAGTACTGGGAGGTGGGCACAGCTGCCCACTCACCGTGCCCCACTCCCCACCTGCCAGCAGCGACACACCATGCCAGGAGGATGCAGGAGGCCTCGCTGCTGCCAGTAACAAACAAGGGGCTTAAAGACAGCAACACATCCCCATCGGGGCTTCCTCCTCGCCCCTGTCCCATGGAGCTGCTGCTGAAGCAAATGGCCCACTGCAGGGGTGCAGCAGGCACTGCCTGAGTGGGCTGCTCTCCTGTCTGCTTGTACAGTCAGACTTAGACAAACCTGGGACTTGCTGAGCTGGGGTTTGCACTTGGGCTGCCCTGGGCAGCAGCCCCAGCTGCCATCTGGATAAAGATTTTATGCCCTCGAGAAGGATGCAGGCACCATTCATAACTGGCTACTAATGTCCCACACATTAGTCCTACCAGACTTCTCCAGGTAACTTCCCAGCCTAGTGGGAAATCAAACAAATCCAGTGGAATTAACCCCAATGATACTCAACATTAATTATAAATGACATTACACACATTTAAGTTTTACCCCTGATGCATTTATATCATGCAGCGTGTGGGATTAACACAGCCTTTGATAGCAATTTGCAAAAAATAGTTAAAATCAATAACCAGCATGGTAATTTCAGTTTTTGGAAAGCCTCTCCAGCTGCAGGTGGATGAATCGCTGTCTCGGGAAGCAGCCAGCTGTGGCACACACCATGGCTCCCCTTGAGGAAAGTGGGGCACCTCCCTCCCGCTTCTAGAAATCCCTTCTAGGTGTGGACGTCACCTTCGCTCCTTCTCCCCGCGAGCACAGCAGGGCCTTCCCCACCCAGCCCCGGGGGATCTGCAGCACCATCCCACCCAGACACCCCTCACCCTGCAGGCAGCCTCCAAGAGCACCCACAGCCCTTCCCTGGCCTGGGAAGGGGCTCAGCCCAGGCAGCCCCTGCTCCCCACAGAGAGCTGTGTGTTTCAGGCACCCTTTACCTCCCACTGTTATTCTGGTACATGTTGATTCCAGGGAGATAAATACTTCAGGACTTAAAGGGCTCTCAAAGCAAAACTGCTGCTGAAATAAAGAGGGAAAAGCTTTTAGCCACGCAGCCACCCAGGGACTCGGGTGTTTCAGTGCTCTTAACAGGCAGGAAAACAGACACTGCACTATATGTGTCTTGAGGCCCGCAAGGCTTTTATGTTAATGGCGTTTTATAACTAAACACTGGGATCCGAACCGACAGCGATGCATATGCATCAGCAGGGAGAGCCATGGCACATGCCAGGATGTGGCTCCGAGACATGTTCTCAACAAGCTGTGAAGGGGAGAGTTTAAGCAGCAAATTAAATCAGGGTATCAGAACAAATATTTTCCAGAGATTGCTTACAGTTGGGAGATACGCAGCCCCTGGCTCCCAATTTATTTTTTAAGTAAATCTCAAGTGTGCTACATGCATAAAGCAGGTCCTCGAAAGATTGTGCGCTTGATGAAAAACATGGGGGTTTTAAAAATAAAAGTTTGGGGAGGCAGTCAGTAGTTTGTCCTTCCCACTGCTTTAAACCAGAGGGGTGCTTACGCTACGTTTGCAGCTCCTGGCTGCAACCCCTGCATCTGGAACCTTACTTTTAAGTGAAATACAAGACACTCGGATAGTCACAGGGCTCCAGAGACAGGCTGAGGCTCAGGAGACACACATCAAAACCACGAGGACTCATAACAGAGGAAGCTGCCAGCAACACTGGCAGGGGATGTGCTCCCCACAGCCCCTGGGTCCTGTACCCGCTGGCCCCCCCTTACCTGCTGGGTGAGCCCAGGTCCGCCCGGCTGACGATGCGGTGCTGGTGGGGTGAGTACAGCCACTGGAAAGCCGTCAGCGTCCTCTCCTCAATCCGAAACCGGCCTTCTCGCACATACCTAAAAATAACAGCAAGAGAGACTGAAATATTTATTAGCATGGGATTGTGGAGAGGGAGCTGCAGGACATGGAGAGCAGAGCAGCTGGCTCAGCAGCGCTGCTCAGAGCTGCAAGTCCAACACCACCACTAACATGTTCCTCAGTGGAAGCACTAAAACGACGTTACAGCCCCATCTGTCTGCATCCCTGCACCACCCCTGCCCATCAGCAGATGCTCCCATGGGCACGCAGCTGCAGCTGGGACAGGGCATCCCTCAGGGGAGGGGACGGTGGCCCCCCAGCCACCTTTGCTCCCCACCACCACTGCCACCACAGCAGCAGCCCCCACCACAGGCAGGAGCCACAGCTCCCCACTAGGCAGCTACAGCGCAGAGCCTTGCAGAGGACATGGGACCCTCCAGGCCAGACCTACAGGCACCCGTAACCCCCATGTGCAGAGAAGCAAAGAGCAAACATTTCCAAAGCAGTACAGGATGTTTCACTATAAAACCCTGGGAGGCAGAGGTACAACGCCCCCAGCTCAGCATCATCACCCTGGGGCACAGCCTGCCTCCAGCAGCCTCCGCCCAGCCACTCCCCACCAGCCCCAGCCCGCTCTCCCCAGCATTATCACCGGCTCCAAGACCAGGCTAATGCCTTTCTAACATTGTTTCAAATGTCAGGCCAAATGTTGAGGCTTATTGAATAACATTCAAGTGATGAATTGATGGTTATTATTTTGATTAGAGAAGTACAGGTTCTCTGTTACATCAGCAAGATGTCGGTAACCAGTTGTTCCCATCCTTTAGAACACAATTCTTCTGCCTGCCTCCATCCCAACAGCCAGCTGCACTTCACACACCCTCCTTTGAACATGGAATTTCATCAGCAAGCAATTAATTATTTAAAACCCCTGTAGTACTGGTTGGAGACACACGCACGCACAGCTGCGGCATCCATGAAACCCCAGCCAGGACTGGGGCAAGCTCGCCACCCTCTCCTCTGCGTGTGGATGCTCTGGGCGATGTGTTCTCACCATTAACCACCGGGACCAGGCCACACTGCCTGGATGGGGCCAAGGGGATGCGTCACAGTGCCATGGGCTCCCCACAGCCCCGACAAACGGGGCCACAGCTGGAGCTGTTTGCTGCTGCTGGGGCTCAGCCGCCTGCCTGAACTCACCCAGCCCAGGGCTGCTGGGTTCCACCAGAGCAAGGGGCAGCGACAGTGCAGGAGTCAGGACCTCCTGCTCTCAGCAAAAGGAAACCTGAAAGGCTCCTTGAGTGTCCCCGGAACAGACTGACCCGCTAATTTACTTGGTATAGGAACCAAGCACATTGCAGTCCCAATGCTCCCCTGCAGCTCCTGCATATGATAACGTTGCACAAAGTAGTGGCAGGCAAGCCAGAATATCTTTTGGGAAGGAAGGGGTGTGAGGCAGCAGGGATGGCAGAACAGCCAAGGCAAGTAGCTACTGTAACAGTTTGGGTCTAAGAGTGCAAGAAAAAAAGTGCCCTGGGCTGCTGAGGAGGAGACAAAAAAAAGGAAGAAAAAAAAGCTTCACAAGCTTAGAGTAATCCTCCAATGAGTTCCACTCTGGCTGTCCACCCAGGTTTGCAGGGATCCCTCCCACACCTGGGAGCACCAGCATCCAGCCTGGCTCTGCTCCCTGCCCAGCTGGTGCTGGGATGCGGGATGAGTCCTGGGCCCGCTCCCAGCTCCTACATCAGCAGCACCACACTGTAACCAGAGTCACCCCAGTCACAGCCTGGCATCGCTGCAGCACCCTGCTCCAAAGTCACAAGCTTTGGACGTCACAAACTCCACAATTAAAAATAAAAAAAAATACAGAGAAAGCTTGTTTCCAATGTCAGCTCGTCCCAGCTGCTCTGGTCACTGCAATTACCCTGTGCCCAGCAGGAAGCAGTGGGTCCCCCACGTGCCCAAGCCCGGAGCAGCCTCAGCACCCCTTCACCCCCACGACAACAGCCAGGATGCCCCCAAAGCATCCTGTGCTTGCCCCAGAGACTTCCCACTGGCAGGTACAAGACCCAAGGATGCCCAGGACCAGGATGCTGCTGTTCCCCACACTTCTCCCATGCAGGGCAGGGTGATTTCCCAAAAGCAGGATCTCGCTTTAGGATCTGACTCTTCAACCTCTACTGGACCCCAAATGCCAGAGATGCCCCTCGCAGCAGCCGAAGCCCCAAACCGCCCTCTCCCTGCCCGGGGATGTGGGTGGCCCCAAGCTGGAGCAGCCACCCCGCCGGGACCCACCACAGCCCCATACCCAGGACCACGCCACGCCCCTTGGAGTGCCGCGGAGGGAGGACCCCAGGGTGCGGGGGCTAGGTGTGTGTGTCCCCCCAAACCCACCCGGCGCCCTCCCCGGCCGGGATTCCCCTCTTGGAATCTCTGACTTGGCTCAGCAGCCGGGACTCCCCCCGGGCTAGGAGCATCCCGTCCCTTCCCACACCAAAGCCGGGACCCCCTTGCAAACTTAGCCCCTCCCGGTCGCCCGCTGGGGTCCCCCATCCGTGGGACTGCCGGGACCCCCCCGCCAGCTCCCGGAGCTCCCCCGGCCCCCCGCACTCACCAGCGCACCAGCTCCCAGCGCCGCTCCCCCGCCGCCTTGCCCGAGGCCATGCCGGTGGCGGGGCCGGTGGCGGGGCCGGGGAGCGCTGCCGCAGGGCGGGCGGGGGCGCGGGCGGTCCCGCAGGGGAAGGGGCGGGAAGGGCAACCCCGCGACAAAGCCCCGCTGCCACCCGGCCCGGCAGCACCGGAGCACGGTGACCGTCCCCCGCGGGGGCTGGGGCGGCTGCGCCGGCTCCTGCGTGTTCCCGCCTCCTCGGGAACCCGGGGGGGGGCCCCGGCCCGGGAGGGCAGGTGCGGGGGGGTCACATTACCGTGCCCTGTTATGCAAAGCATTATGCAATGCCCGTTTCCCGCCGGGACAGCTCCGAAGGGAGAGCTGCACGGGTGATGGGCTGCCCACAACCGCTCCCATCTCCAGAGCTTACTGTAGGAGTGGAATATCCCACCCACCAGCCGGATCCCACCAGAGTCTCCAAGGAAATGCATCTTTTGCAGCCCCTCAAACGCCTAGAGGAAGTCTGAGCCGAGTATTACAAAGTCCCTCGGGAAGAGTCACCAGTGGAAATAAGCACAGAAATGGACTCCTGCCAGTGAGGCTCCCCCACAGTCACCCCATCCCACTTGCAGCAGAGGTGCACAGCCACACCAGCACAGGCTGGGGGGGCTGGAGCTCCCCCCTTGAACCCTCCTTGTTCCTTGCTTGTCTTTGAAAACAAATAACCCAGCAGAACTTGCCTATGTGAGGTCCAGGAATGCCAAGTGAAAATTATTCTCGTACAGATTCAAAGATAAAGCCTGCCTTCTGCCTGAGCCAGGGCTTCCCTTCCAAGGGCCCTGGGAGCTGCAGGGTGTGTTCAGTTAAAGGTTACTCTAGATGCTCAGAAACAACCTGGGAGCATATCTAGATGCTATTTCAAGAAGCTTCAAATCACACGAAAAGCTGTTTCTCAAAAGTGACGTTCTGGACCTAAATCCTAACTACTCTGATCTTTGAAAATTTAATTTCACAACTCAGCAAACCCAGATGTTACACCCATCATCCACCAGCTTCATTTAAATCAAATGACATTAATTACTCAAATAAATACCTATTTTCTAAGTAATTCTAGAGCCCCACTCTTGTAGGCACCGAACACATCTGAAAGGTGCCCCTTTCAGCTCAGCTGCCCCTCGCTAGGAAGCAGAGGCGTGCTTTGCTCTGTCGGCTGGAGAGGCTGTGCTTTGCTCAGGGTCACGTAAAGGGAATGGAATGCAGCTGGGGGTCTCCCAAATTCCAGGCAGTGGCCTGGCCTCTGGAGGAGCTGTTACCTATTGCAAGTTACAGGCTGGAGGCCTGAAGGAAACGACTCGCCCAGAAAGGCGGTGTCCATACGCTGGTGTGGCAGCTGGCAGCCCACTCTTGCAGGGGGATGGTAACTTGGTCCTCAGCTGGATGCTTTGGCTGAAATTATAACCACGAAATTGTTGATACATCATATTTTAATAAGCTGGGCAGCAAGTGAGCTCATGCCTCAGAGAGGCCTCATTATCAGCTGCCTGCAGCCGTCAGGCACCAGCTCTGCCTGGATTGATGTTGCTCACAATCAGATTTGGAGCCAAGGGCAGATAAAAAAATCTGATCCCCACTCTGTAGAGCCTGAGAGCTGTGCTAAATTTCACACTTGTAAGCACAGAGAGAGTCCCAACCCTGACAGATGAGTCCCCGGTGCTTGCACCCACTGCGAGAGGTCACAGGTGGGAAGCAGCGATGAGACCCTGTGGGGATGAGGGGCTAGAGGAGTGGGCACAGGAGAGGCTGAAGCTCTGCCTTCTGCCCCTGGAGCCTGGGAACTGGCCCGGCCCTGTGTCAGCACACATATGTTTTTGCAGGCCTGTGAGATCTAAAGAATAAAAACAACTTTTATAAAAAAAAAATTTAAAAAGTTCTAAAATAATGAGAAATTTAAAAAATTGGAGTGCTCACATAGCACGTACACACTAATGCACCTGGCACCTTTCATGTGCCCCTTTTTGCTGCCAGCACCATGCTGATCCCGCCTGGACGTCCCTCTGGGCCAGCACACCAGAGCCAGGCTGACAGATTTGGCCTGTTATTTCCCAAAACTTTGCCCCATTCAGCCGAGTATTACAGGGCCACGCTCCCCTGCCTCCTCCCCCCAGCACCGCTGCAGCACGCTGCAGCCCTCCCCACAGTGAGCTGGGCAGAGCAACAGCTCTTTGAAGAAGGACAAATTGCATTATTTAGCTCGAACGATGTCCTTGCAAGTCTGATATTTTCAAATCTCTGTGGAAATGTTAAGCTAATGTTAAATTTATCAAAACCCTCTAGCTTTCAGCTCTCCATCACTTTAAGGAGCTTCTTTTTAGGTTCTGCAAAGCAATTAGAAAAAACACACACATTACATTTCAGTTAGGTTGAAAAATAATATTTGAGGCAAAGTTAAACTCATTTTTAAATTAAATGCAAAAATTCCCCTAATAATTAACTCAGGGGGTGGAGGGGAAAGCAGTGGTCTAAAAGCACTCCACATAGTTACTGTAGAAGGATGCAGGTTTACCTTCAGTGTACACCGAGATGCATGCTCCCTTTGGGAAGCAGCTGTTTTATCCTGGTATCAGTCACCTCTGGTGTGAGCTGGTCACACCTAACATGAGGCGTTTAACCACAGACAGGCCTGCGGGCAGAGGCTCATGGCTCTCAGCTCCTTCTGCAGCCAGAGGAAAGGGGGATGCATGGCCAGGAGCAGCCTGAATTGCTGCCTGGGTGCCTATTTCTTTCCACTGACTGCAAGTGGAGCATGAGATGACTACCGCCATTACATGCCCTCCCCGTACAAACGTCTCAGCCAAGATGGGATCAAAACAGTGTCACAGACAGGCCCTGAGCGAGACCGCGGCTCACAGCACAACATTCCTTGTGCTGCCTTCCCTCCTCAGCCGCTCTGTCTGCAGGGCAGCACGGCCACCGCTCCCAGCCCCAGACCTCCCACCTGCCCACAGCGCCCGGGAAGCCCTGCACCAGGGCTGCAGCCTGCAAAGGCTCTGCTCAACAGCTGCTGACACATACACACACACATATAGACGTACACGGCCGCCTGGGCACTGGCTGCCGGGTCACCCCGAGCACCAGACATGGTCCCCGGGGTCTGTGCCCATCCCTGACTGCCCGCCCCGCAGCACCCTCAGCATCCCCCCCGGCCACCCAGGATAGGGACCCGCAGCCCTGGGCAGGCCGAGCCCGGCGCTGGAGGCTGTGCAAGCTGCCGCTGTCCGCACCGCTGCCTGTACCGCTGCCTGCACCGCTGCCGCTAGAGGTCAGCGTCGGTACGGAGCTGCAGGCAGCGGGCAGCACGGCGGAGCTGCTGCTGCTGCCTGCAACATCTAGCTGCAGTATCTGCAATCTCTGCAGTCTCCACGATCTCCACCGTCCTCTCTCCAGGGTGGCTTCCAAGGGGAAAAGCCACATCTCAGGTGAGCCCCTCCACAGCTGCTGGCCCCAAGTCCCACTGTGAGCCCACCGCTTCAGCACCTGCCTGCACCCACGAAGGCACAGCAAGCAGGTGCTGTGGGTACCCTCTTTCAGGTGGCACTGCAGTTGTATGTCTCCCAACTGCTGTACCACAGGCAAGGAGCAGGCTGGCCCTGCCCAACAGCCTCCAGAGCTCGGTCACACACGTGGACTGGCAGCAGGGATCTCGCAACTCCTCCTGAGGCTGAAATAGCGTTTCTGCCATTTTTGACTCAGTATGTCAGGCACAAACCACCTCAGACCCATAAGAGAAGTAGTTCCCGTCTCTCAGAGCAAGGTGGGGGAGTGGGGAAGGGTCGCAGCATAACTCAGATGCAGGACATCACAGTTGCTGGAGGCATTAGCTAAGGGACTGTTAGGTCATGTCCCAGTCAAAAAAAAAGCCAAAAGCAGCTCTCTCAGAGCAAAAAACTGCCAGTGAAACCAGTTCACTATGGAATGGTGAGCACAAGCAAGAGAAGAGATGGGAAATATTAGCAGTGTGTGTCAACCGTGGCTGAATCCAAGCTGCCAGGCAATCGCCACAGAGGCAGCTGGCTTTATCCCATTCCTCGCTGAGTGCAGAGGATGCGCTGTGCTCTGCTGCCTTCCCTCGCAGCACAGCTGTATCCTGAAGCGATGACCTCATTTACAGAGGCAGCTCCCTGTCCCCGAATGCCTGACCTTGATTGTTTGCAGGCTTGTCTTTTATCCAGTGGAAAATCAATGAAAATTGTACAAACCTGGTGAAACATGATGCACTCAGAAAACACCCCTCCCTCCTCCCCCTATCTCGCCATCTGTAATTCACTGCTACTCAAGTTAGCACATGAATTAGGGGCAGATACAGTGAGACATTGAAACAGCCCCCCCCCCCCCCCCCCCCCCACATAGCAAGTTGCACCAAAAGGGACAAACACCACCTTGACAAGTGTTGACCTGATGGTTACAAATGTGTGAGAGGTGTTTCTAATGTGACAACACTTCTCTGACTAAGAAAGTCTGCACTCTCCTCCTTCACACAAAAATCCTTCACCTCTTGGCAACTTGTCATTGCAGGAAGGACTCTTTTTTTCAGAGCAAACAAGCTGAGAGGAGGCCCACACAGGAGTCAGCATGACTGGACGAGCATTAGGAAGCACTGAAGCTCTCAACTGTGCTGGCCAGGGCCTTAAGCAGACATGTCTGAATAATTCATTGCAAATCAGAAGCTTGTGTGTGCATGTGCAGACATTCAGACCTCACTGGTCACCTTTTCTCCTGATTTAATGATTTCTCTTTTAGCGTGAATTAAACTCACTCTCCACAGAAGAGCCCTAATCCCAAAGCCAGCCTTCCTCTGCTACCAGCCAGCAGAAAGCCAGGCTGTACCACACCACTCTGCATCAAGTAAGGACCCACTCTTCAGCTGCTACAGCGCAGGGATGTTACAAGCCCACCGTATTACACGTGGCCTATGCTCTTCTCTGCCTGCCCACCTGCAGGCACAAGGCAGGACCATTTCCCACAGCATCCCTCAATCGCTTTGTGTAGCACAGGCTCTCAGTCAGAGGTTTGAAACATCCAAGAAGGATGTGTGGGATAACAAAATGATACCACAAACCATACCCTGTGGGCTGCTGTGCAACACATTTACATGCTGTTTGTGCACTGAGGGCTGACACACGCAGCATGGTGGCGATTTTAATGTGAGGATGGCAGCACAATGCAGCTGAGCAGCGGACAGGGAACACTGCACCCTCTGTAGCAGATTTTGGTTTAAGGGAACAGGAATCAGCAGACTGTCAGCTGATGGGGAGGACGCTACCATTTCTCCGCTCCTTCACTGCCATGCGACATGGAACAAGCCACTGCATCTGAGCTTCCCCTGCTGTAAAAGAGGCGCAACGAATTTAGTCATCTTTGAAAGTGGTGCCCCAGCTGCTCTGGATAACACGAACAAAAGGGCATGAAGAATTAGCAACCACATGAGTAAACAACCTTTTCTCATCATCTCTCTGACCACAGCTTCTGGGAAGCTCTTTTTTGACTGACTCTCCCCACCGATTTCCTCGCTGAAGAGGGTGCTATCCCACATGTGACTCGCATTCCCCCCTTGAGTCGCCTTAGCGCTAAAAAACCCGCAGGGGACACGACCGCTGCTGGTTCCCCGGCAGACCCCGAGTTCCCCGGCTTTACGGCCGCTGCTCGGTGGCTCCCGCGCTCCGGGGCTGAGCCGGGGGCGGCTGCGGCACCCGCCGGCGGCAGCACCCGGGCGGGCGGCTTCAGCACCGCGGACAGCGGCGGGGAGGCGGGCGCGGGGCCCTGAACGCACCGAGGGGTCCCGGGGCGGGGGAGCCCCGAACGCACCGAGGGGCCCCGGGGCGCGGAGCCCGGCCCCAGTGCGGCTCCCCCACGTCGGGCAGCAGAGCCCCGGCCCGGCTACGGGGCCATCCATCCCCCCGGCGCTGGGGTCGGTCCCCCGAGGCCCCGCCGCGCTGCCGCAGGCGCCGGTCCGGGCGCCGCTCCCCGCTCCCCGCCCGCGCCTCGCCCCGGCGGAGCTCCCCAGTTCCGGTCACGTTGCCGCCTGTTTACGGCGCGGCTGGCGGCGGCGGCGGCGGGGCCGGGGCGGGCCGGGCGAGGCGGGGCCGCCGCAGGCAGCGCGGGCAGCGCGGGAGCCCGGCGCGGCCCCGGCCCCGGCCCCGCCGCCGCCGCCGCCCCATGACGCCCAGCGGGCGCCCCGCGGGGCCCCGCCGCTCCCCGCAGGTAAGGGACCGGGGCCCCTCGGCGGGGCGGGGCGGGGCGCGGGGGGCCGCGGCGGGGGCACCCGGGCAGGAAAAGCGGCCCCGGCGGGCGGGGGCGGCGGCGCGGAGCTGCCTGCGGGGACGCGGGCGCTGGCGCGGGGTGTGGGGACCCGAGCGGACGCGCAGCCGGGCTGCGGGGCGAGCAGGGGCCAGCCCAGGGAAGGGTCTCCTGCCCTCCCGGGAGGTGGGGGGGCTGGCCCTCCAGAAGTTGCCTACGGCCCTTGTGCCCGTTCTAGAAGTTGCTTCACCCTGTGCATAACCACCAATGGCTCGTTTCTCCTCCTGCTGCAGAAAGCGATCCCAAGTGCAGCGGGGTTCTGCCTGTCTGCGCTGGCAGCTGCAGAGTTAAGTGTCTGTAGAAGGACTCAGCTGGGGACCAGAAAGCATTGCTCCAAAATTCCCAAAGTGCGGGACGGCACCACGGGGATTGCCCACTTAAGATGATGATTGATTCAAAGCGTTGATGGTGGGCCAAATTCTGCTCCTGATGGAGAGCTGAATCTGTAGTTAATTCCCCCAGAGCCAGCAGGAGAAAACATGGCCTTGCTTTCATCATCTGCAACCCAATGACCAGCTTCAGCTTCGGCTGTTAGTCAGGCAGTTGTGTTTAGAGAATTGCAAGAAAACACAATATTTCATAATCAATGTTTGCATGATTTTATCTTTAAATAGATACCGATAGGTAATGAATAGCAAATAGGACTCTGAGTGTAATTCTGCCTCTGCTGAGGTGAAGGAAGGTTACCCACTGACTTTCCCAAGGCCATGATTTCACCTTTAAGTTCTATTCCTGGCATTGCCACTACCTCTGTGACCTTCTGCAAGTTTCTTAGCTTCTTGCTGCATTATTTTCCATTCGTTTGAAGACATACTTGCTTTGTGGCATTGTTGCAAAGTTTGTATTCGTGTTCTTTGAGACTGTAAATACCAAGCAGTATAGATTTCTAATGTGTATCGGTGTTTATCTCTGCGTATGTTTTAATGTGATGGAGAGGGGGTTGCTGGCAACCGCAGCAGGATAAATTATCGACCTGTTCCTGCAAACCTTGCTTGTGCCCTCTGACTCGTAGCTGATTTGCTATTTCTAGGGGAAAAACGATTACGTGAATAAGGGCTGGGTCTTGGTGTGACGGCGTTTGTGCTGGGGTATGTGTACATGCAATACCGTATCTGCCTTTGCAGTACATCATCAGGACAGAGGTTTTTTCTTAAGTCAAAGTTTTGGCATTCTGACTGGCATTGAACAACAGACTTCTGCATAGTGTTGACCTGGAAGCAAATTCTCAAACAAGCTGTCTTTACAAAGGAAATCAGTTCCTAGTAGACTTGCAACTAAATCAGTCATTGTAGCTACTGCAAGAGGTTGCTTCAGTCATTTTGTCTTGTGAGAAATAAGAATTCTGATAAATTGGGATGAAATTGAAAATCTCACTGAGGTTTTCTGATAGCATTTGGAAACACCCAGCTGAGATCAGGACCCTCAATGTGCTTGACCCAAAGGCAGTTATCACATGGTAGAAAGATAAGGAGTGGGGGAAAATGTGTTGTAGAGATAGAGGCAGGGCCACAGGAAGGCTCAGCAGTAAAGACTGTGCCCACAATCACCCAGCATGGGGAGTTGCAGGGGACTGAGCCCAGCACCACTGCACCCCACATCGATGCCGTGGCCAGGTGCCAGCCCATGGCCCAGGCTTGGGGAGCCTCTGCCAAGGGACCAGGCAGGGGCAGAGTGGGCAGAGAGTGGCTGAGCATAGCGGGGAAGCTTTCTCTGCAGGGAGCAGCTCTCCAAGGCCTGTTCCGGTGCATGCTCACCTTTTCCTCATGAATATCTCCCCATGTTCATGTTCATGGGTTGCACTCATGCAGACTCCCATGAACTGCTTGTGCTCAGCAGCCCAGAAACCTCCTCTAACTTATCTGGCACTTCACCAGCTTGGCTTTCACAGTTTCTCTGAGTATATTTGCAGCTGAGGGTTAAGATATTAAAAGTGCATTTTAAAAGCTAAAGATCTGGTCTCAAGTGCCCTGCTGAGGACTGTCCCACCACTCTGAGAAGAGGCCTGGGAGTACTGGACTCAAAACCTTGCATGGTCAGCAAGGGAAACTTGTTCCTGGAAAGCTCGCTCTGATGGAGCAGAGCCTGTTGGTCCAATCTCCAAGACCAGAGACAGTGTTCAGCCACAGCTTGCAGGGAGAAGACGCCAGCTCAGACTGTAGGTGTCACCTTTGAATAGGGGCAAAAGTCCCTGTTCAGCTGATTGCCGGCTCCTTTCCAGCTCCGGGTGCGTGTGTATATACAGCTGTCAGAAGCACAAGGGCACAGAGCATCCTTCAAACTAAAGGGGACTATGGCTTACCCTTGGCTTTTATTCTGAATGCCATTGTTTTCTAGAGTTGTAACCTCATACATAACTCCTCAAAGCCACAGAGTACATGATCACTGTGAAGATTTCCACCACCAGTTGCTTTGGCAAGTTAGAACTAGTCTGGAAAAGAAAAGTGACAGCTACAGCAGCAAGGCGGGGATCAGAGCAGGGTCACTTCCAACCCCATCCCTACGTGCTGCAGTACAACCATCCTTTAGGGAGCGGCACTCACGAGGCCGGGGTGAGGGCAGCTGGTGCTTCTTAGCATCCCTGGGAGTGACGGCCCTAGTCACTGTGCTTTGGGTCTCATGCCTCTGACACAGGCTGACAGTTCCTAACTTGCTTCACTGCATAGAAACATGGTCATCAGCACTTGCTGGGTGCTTTGAAGCCCTCGAGATGGGGAGCTTTGGTGTTATTAGCTAGGAGATACAATGGGCCAGTAAAGCGTTAAGTCAGCCAGCAGCAGCTAATCCCTATTAACTCCCAACACCTCCCAAGTGATTGTGCTGTGTGAAATGACCAGAGGCACGCATCAAACTAAAAGCTCAAAATGCTGTTGCAATCTTCACTTGATTGCAGAAGCAACAGAGGGAAGATGCCAGTTGTTCAGAGTTCGGTTCTGAAACCCTTTGGGGTAACGGGTGGACACAGCCTCGGAAAGGTGAGAGTTCATCCACTGCCTTCTGGTAGTGTTAGAGACACTCAAACAGATGCTACTGAACACTCAGGAGTAAACTGCACCTTCGTTAATAGCTGTTGGCTCTTGCATTATTACCTGTGGCACAGCTGTGTAACAGCTGTGGAGTGGAATGGCATGTTCCTCCCTTCGCTCCTGGGGGCTGTGGGGCTGGAGGAGCTGCAGCAGCCTCAGGTCACTGCCCACAGTCCCCCGGGCTCTCATTGCCAGGGGCACAGGAGCCCAAGGAGAGATGCCCCCATCTCTGCTCTCTGGCAGCAGCACGACTGTCACTAGCGCTTTCCCCATTTGCCTGTGAAGGCAGCTCCTGCCCCTGCCTGCCTCAGTGTCCTTAGCGCCAACCAGAGTTTCATGCATGGACAGAACAAGGTGCTCTCCCCCAGACATGATACCTCTGACATTCCTGCCACCAGCTGAGAGCTGTTTCTCAAGGGAAATGGTGAAAGTCATGGTGGATAGGCAAAGCTGATCCAAACCCGCTAAGGATTTCCCATAGCAATTTTGAAAACAGAATTTCCCCCCCACTCCCTCCCCAGGTAAATTATGCAGCCTTTTTATCTTCCAAATCAGGGACAACAAACAGATCGCAATTCCAGATTTTTTTTCTCTGATTTTCTTTACAGCTCGCTATTTATCAACTATTTATTTTTAAAGGAAAACATTTTCATTGGTGAAAAAGGGTAATTTCCACTTAAAGGGAGGAGGGAAAGTTCAGTGGAAAATTTGCAGCCATTTCTACTAAAGATATTTCAACTAGACAGAACAAAGTGCTTGAAAATAGCACTACGTATCCCCCGGGCTTCATCCAACCTACTTTCTGACGTTTCCCAAGATGAGGTGCCACAACTCCCATCAAGACACTGCTCCAGAGCCCGGCACATTTTGCCTTCACAGCCCCCCCTACCCCAGCCAGGGCTGGCAGGAGGGTACATGCCGTGGTATGATTTGTATTCCTAGCCTGTGGCAGATGCCAGATAACTTCCGTAGCTGCTGCAGTGGCACAAGCAAATTACCCCCACACGCCCCTTTAGCAAAGCTCCATCGTTGCCAGCTCTCACGGTACAAAGAACAAATGCCAGCTCTCTTGGCTATTAATTACAGTGCCATCAAGAAAGGCTAGGTGACTTAAAAGACTTAAAAATCATCACCTTGCCACTCAGAAGAACAGGAATGATTAGGAAATAAAGTCTAGAGCTAGATTTTTTTTTTTTCTCCTGATCAATTTTAAAGTGCCAAACACTGAGGGACCACAAATCCCCTGGGGTTCCTGGAAATGCCCGTGGTTTCCTTGCACAGACCACACACACCATACACACCTTACATTCAGCCAGGCAGGACTATGCAGGCTGATCCAGGGCTATTTTTACTTACATGACATTGCTCCACAGGGAAGCTTTAAGCCAGTATAAATCATACATCCCACCATAAGCACCTTAGATGAGAAGCAGGTCCTTTGTATCTGTTGTTTTTATGTATCACACCAGCCTTTTTCATGCTTTTCCATAGCATTCGTGGGTGAATGTTTGGAGCATTTCATTCCATGAATAGCTGAGCCATCCTAAAACTCCAAATTTCACTATTGGCTTCCTGGGACATGAAAAAAACCCAGTGACAATCTACCATATATGCCAAAGGCAGGTCCATTACCCAACATTCTTATTTTAGGCTTTATGCAGAGCCCTCCAGAGGCAGACACACCCCCAGGGTGCAGAGCGAGCCTGGACTAGCCCTCCGAGGGGAACAGCCAGGCCAGCCCCCAGCCCCAGCCCCCTCACACAGCTTGGGCTGACTGCCTTGAGCAGGGGGAAACCATAGGAGAACACAATTTCTATACTTCCTACTTATTTACATGCTGGTTAGGTGTTGCAGCTGCCTCTAACCACCCTGCCTGTGCACCACCAGCAACACAAGTTGGGGTACCCACCCAGCCCCCTCCCCGCACCCCCCATACCAGCTGCCGGAGAGGAATGGCAGCACCAGAGCTCCCCAAACCCTCAGCACTGGCCTGCCTCGGGCGCATTGCAACCAAGAAATCCCCCATGGAAGCCAGGCCAATGGCTGGCTGCTGGGCTTGCAGGGGGTGCAGCAAAGCAGAGCACCCCAGGAGGCAGAGCAGCACCAGCCCCTTGCAGGGGGAGTTTACTCCCCAGAAGGGAGGGAGGGATGGCTGGGGCAGCTGCAGCTGAGCCCGGGGCAGAGCTGGAGCAGAAGCAAGTATACTCAGCCTGGACAGGGGGTGGCATGAGGCAGCCCCACATTGCACCATGGCTCCTTCTCCCCAGCTGTAGGGCCCACCCACCCTCTCGCCCCCTCTCGCCCCCTCTCGCCCCCGCAGCAGTGTTCCGTACATAGGGGCTGACGTTCCCCACGGATCCCACGGCAGCCGTGGCTGCGTGAGAGGTGTCAGCAGAGCTTCTGAGTCGCAGACAGGAGGGGTCACGCAAGTGCCAGGAACCATGGCTGGTGACAGTGGGCTGGGGTCAGCCACGGGGTGATGCTGCAGCCGTGGGGCACGGCAGGAGACATCCCGAACCTGTTAGTCCTGGAGCCTCACTGCACCCCCACTTTCATGAAATAGTAGGAATACAGAGACCTGACTTCAAGGATTGCACGGATCTGGAGAGGCTTTGGCAAGAGCAAAGCTTTGAACTCGGGGCACTGCCAAGATCGCTTACTGTGGAATCGAGCTTAAATGCAGTTTGATTCGATTTCGGTTGCGGGAATTATCTTAAAATGTACTACATTACTGAGCTGGGCGTGCCATAAACACGAGCCAAAGCACTCGCTTAGTTCTGAAGTTTCTATAGAAATCAAACTGAAGTCAGAAGCGGACGAAGGAGGGAATGGAAGCAGGTCCCAGGGACAGGACGGTGCACGCCACCCCTCAGGCTTGCTGGCAAAACGTCTTCCCCACTGTCGCCTGTGTTTGCTGTAGCTTCCCCTCCTCCTGGGCTGGGTGCGGGGAGTAAGGACGGTTTTCACATCCATACGAAATGGTATTTCCCAGGATTAAGGGTTCTTTCAGGGGTTTATTTTTATCTCCCCAGTGCAGCGGCACAGGTAAGCAGCTCCCGCCGCTGCTTTGCTGAGGCCATTAATTAACTCATGGTGATGGACCCCCAACCCGGGGCTGAGCCACCCGGCGCAGGACTGACAGCAGCTCTGCCAGGCGAATTACCAGGGAAGACATTTCTTCTTCTGTAAGACAACATGACTCTCCTCATCACGTAACACTGATCGGGTTAGACGGAGCATATTGTATTTTTCATGTGTCAGATCTCTTGCTGCAGTTACTGCTTCGTAATACGTGGCTCGTCAAGTGAGAGCCAAAATCGTCTCTGGTGCAACTCCCACCTGGGGACTGCGGGGAGCAATCCTGTCCCAGATGTAATCTTGCTCAGTGATAAAACATTTCCTAGGGCCAAATTCAAAATAGAGACAAGCTGTTCCAATCTCAGGGTCTGTGCAGCAGCATTTTCTGCTCATGCAGTCCCTGAGCCTCCCAGCCCGAGCGCAGGCAGAATGGGAGCCAGCTCCGAGAGGCGCTGGGGTGGTGGGATGGCTTGGGGGCCATTTCCCGAGGATCTTCTGAGCAAAGCTGCTTCACCCACAGCCACAGGGCAGACAAGAACAGTCACCCACCACCCCACCCCACCCTGCACCCGGTGGGCTCTGCCCCTCGCAAGGGCTCCGGGGACCAGGCTCATGAGCCCAGTGTGCTGCTGCATGTCTGATCACAAGCCATCTCTGCTCCCTGCAGGCCTGGACTGTGAATTTGGTTGCGATGGAGACCGTGTCCCTGGAGCACCAGATCCAGAGCGTGCAGCGGCACATTGCTTTTCTGAAGAAGGAGCAGATGGAGCTGCTCCATGACCTGCACCTGGAGATCCTCCGCTTGCAGAAGCACTGCTCAGGTGAGCGTTGGGGTGGCTGCGGCATGTGGGAGCTGCGTGCCCACAGAGCACGCTGGGCAGGAAAGCTCCTGCTGGCACCTCAGGTCCTGGGGCCGGTCCCACATGGTAGCTTGCACTGGTGTTTGGAGGGACACAGAGAAGGAAAGCACCAAGCCATAGGGGACTCCGCTCGGTGTGGGATCAGGGGATCTCCATCCCCTTCAGCCTCCTGCTTGCACCCCTGGCCCAGGTGCCACCAGCCCCTCCCTGGATCATGCTACATGGCCACAAAATCTGGTGTGGCTCAAACCCTCTGAAATCACTCCTCTGTGAATGGGTACCAGTAGCTTCCTCCAGCTGCAACACTGAAGAACCAGGGCATCAGCTGGCCAGGCAGGTGATAAGACAGGAGGCTGGTTGATAATCCATCATTAAAACCCTCTCCCTTTGTTTTCACACTGTGCTCAGGGCACACTTCTGAACGAGGATTAGCCCCAGTAGCTCAGCACTCTCCCCAGCCGGGTGTTCCTGCACCTTGCAGTAGTTTCGCTGTAGGAGTTGCTGCCCCAAGGGATTCACTGGTGTAAGGAAAGGGAAAAACCCAGCATTAGCCAGCAAGATGGTCCTGCCTTTTCCTCCTGTGATCTGTGCCCACAAAGATGTTTTGATCATTAAAATGTGAAAATAGTTCATCATTTCTCACGGATGCCATCAGGCTAAGGGAAAGAAGAGAGTTGAACACCATCAATAATGGGGGTGTATTAGACCACTTTCAGCACTGGGGAAAAAGTGATTTTCTTGTTTATATTTTGTTACTCTTTATTCTCTTGCACACAGAGAGGTGAAATCTGGTCCATTCCTGTAGGCCCAGCCCAGGGCAGTCCGGCACTAGCGCCGGAGTCGGTACCCCCTTGCTGTGCTTTACTGCTGGGGTGCTGAATAAGCACTAATGCCAGCAGCATCAGCACATCTATGCCCTTGCCCCAGGTTGCTCCCTGCTTGGAGGGAGGGTCCCTGCCACGCATCCTCTGCAGCCCCGCACACAGAGGCTGCAGCGTCCCAGCCTTTCCCAAGATTGGGGCTGTCACCAGGAGCCTGGCCGCTTGGGAAAGGGGCAAGCGGCTCCCCAGGGTCACAGCAGACCCTGCAGCACCTGGATGGGGTCTGCCCGTCTCCAGTCCCAAGGAGGCACAGCCACGAGCCGGGTGTGGGGTGTGGGGACCTGCCCCAGCTGCAGGGTACACAGCCACCAGCCCCCTGCCCACAGCCCCACTGCGGCAATGTCGCCCTCCCCTTCAGCTGGCCTCGCAAGAGCGACAGCTCCCCAGCCTCCTGCCAGCCTCCTGCCTGCCACTGAAACTCATTCCAACTTGTGCCATCACTCTCATCAATAATTCAGCCGTAGCTAATCACTCCTTGTCTTCCAGCCTCTCATCCTCCCTGATTCCTAGGAAACAAAGACATTTCTTCATTGACAGAATTGTCTGTTTTCCCCCATTCTTTCCAAGCTTTTGCTGTTCTCATTGTTTTCTTTTAACCATTTCATCTACAGCCCCTCCAGATAGGCGTGAAAGCAGAGTTTTCGTGCCTAAATCAGTCTGGGGGGTTCTGAGTCCCCAGGGGCAGAAATGAGCCCGTTGCACAGTTGGTTATTAGCGATCTCCTTCCCAGTGCAGCCAAACGACAGCAATGTCTGACCAGCCAAGCCACATCCTCGTCTGCAAGCTGTGTGATTCTGCAACACCTTTCCATTAGGAGCGAGGTGGGCAAAGCCCCTGGTTACACCGGCTGCCCTGGAGCTGTGATTTCAGACCTTAATTTTTTCACCATCCCGTCAGTCTCCCCAGGGCATCACCGGTGGAAATGCCCACCGTCCCACAGAGCTCTGTTTCTCAGCTGCCACCTATTCAGCCCTGAGAAGCTCCATCCGCTTGCAGCAGCAGCAGCAGTGGCAGTTTCCAGGTGCCAGAGCCGCTGCCGACGGAGGGACCGTCTGGTCCGAGGGGGAGCCGAGCCGGCTCCCAGGGAGCCTCCCAGCTGGAATCCCAGGGGGAGGCACAGAGCAAGCCAGTGCCTTTGGATCCAGGGTGGATCTAGCAGCAGAACAGCCGTGTTCAGAAGGGCCCTTATTCGAATAAATAGATCCCCAGATTTGCTACCTCTGGACCCAAAGCAGTTCCGCTGGCTGCACGCAGTGTCCTGAGAGCCACCAACACCAAGGGCTGCTGCTGGGCCAGCAGCAAGAGCTGAAAGCGGGACAGAGCCTCTGTGCACGCAGCCCCTGCGAGCCCTGACACCCAGCAGCCTTGTGCCCTTCACGGCAGCCTGGTAGGAGAGAGCGGCTGCTTTGGGCAAATACCGCAGCCCTCGCTGCGGGACCAGGGCAGAGCCAGCCCCAGCAAACCCCCACAGCCCAGCACTCCCAGTCAGAGGCTTTACAGGAAGGTAACACAGCCCTGAGCCGCGTGCTGTGATTCATTTATTGGAACGAGCCTGGCATTACAGAGGAAAGTTGGCTTCTCTCCCACTCCCCTTATATTTGCAAGGTATTAAACACAGCAGAAATAGCAATAGATACCTCTGACTCTTCTGTTTCTCCTTTTACTGGAAGATGAGCTCAAGCCTTGTGGCAATAATTAGCCTGCTCAGTGGTGTTAGCAGAGCAATGAAGGGAAGGCTGGTGCCAGCAGGGGAGTGGGGCTTGGGAGGGATCCCTGGGGCCAGTGCAGTGGCTAGCAAAGCTGGCTGGACGGGCTGTGCCAATGGCCCCTCCGCACCCTCACACCTCTGCACCAGGACAGTCCTCCCAGGCAGCAAAGGGGGAAGCCCAACATGTTGAGAGAAGCCATGTCTTAAAGTCATTTCTAGCTTGCCTGTGAGTGTCCAGCCCCCCTGAGGGGCACATGGCTGCTTCTAAGAGGGTCACGGGCCCTCGGACAGCTGGGGCCGGGCAACTCCTGCGGGGCAGACCCGTGTATCCTAGCCCATGGCAGGGAATACAGACCAGCATGTCCTAGCCCACGGCAGGGAATACAGATCCCTCCTCAGCCACCTCCTGCACCAGGCAAGTTGAAGTGCATCACCCAGCAGTGCCCTGTCCTCTGCCCTGCACAGGGGACACCCGGAGACACTGGGGCTGAGCAAGAGAGCCTCTGGGAGCCGACTGCAGCCAGGGCTGGCAGCACAGGAGGTGGGATATGGAAGTGCAGAGCAGCTGGATCCATCCCACAGAGGCCAGGACCACCTGAGAGCCCTGTGGGGTGGTCTCCATTGGATTTGCCCCTCAGGAGTCGTGGGGACAGTACTGGGGTAGGTTCCCAGCCACCCCTGTGGCTCCAGTGCAGAAGGTGGGACCCTGGGTTGTGACCTGCACTTGCAATGTCTTCTTTGGAAATGGGTGACTGCTTTAGTTTTGATTTCAAATATATCTGAGACTCCAAATCTATTATTATAGCTTCAGAAAAATAACACAGTTGCCATTGATTTCCAATGGGGCAGTTGGGAGTGCTGAAAGCTTTCCAGAAACTGCATTACGTTCTCAGTTACTTCTGCCTTCTCACTACAGATTTGTTTTCCAAGACAGACAGGCAGAGCAGCCTGAGCCAAGCATTTTGTTTCAGAAGGATGGCAGTGATGAGGATTAGAGTCAACATGAAAGCAGATTAAAAGAAAAATGTAGGGCAAAGATTAACCATTTGAACTCATTTTCAGGGGGAAAAAGCTGCTAAACAACCAAATGCTGCTGCTGTCTCTCTCAGAGCTACTGGTGGTTTGGTGGGCTGTGATAATTAATTCAAAAGAGATTGTCTGTGAAGGTGTGCAGGGTAAAGTGAACTCCAGGAAGTCCATGAGCTCCCTCCCTCGCTACCCTTTGTGAGCTGGTTTTGTAGTCCTGGAACTAGGCAGAGAGCAGGCAGAGTCCAGGCAGCTAGCAGGCAGCCTGTCAGGGCTGAGCGGGTGGGCAGGCGCTGCAGCCCTGAGATGGGCTCGTCCCCGCAGGGCGCTGCCCTCGCTCCTGCTGCTGCTGCTCCCGGGCGTGGCGTGGGGCACCTCTGCCTGCAGCTGCCTGCACCCGCCTGCACCCGGAGCCCAGGCTCGCAGCACTGCCACCCTGTCCTGGGCCCGCTGCAGCGGGAGATGGGACAGTCGCAGGGACACTTTGCAGTGCCCATGCCCCACGTCTGTATCCAGCAGCCCTGAGGAGCCTCCCTTGGGAGGCTGGGGCCACATCCCACGAAGAGCAGCTCCTCTCCAGTGCTGCCACTGCCTTGCCCCTCTCCACCCAGGGAGATACCTGCAGCACCTGGGCTGCGCTCAGTGGCAGCCTGAGAGAATTTTGAAGACACACATTGCCCCTGGAGCAGGGCAGCATCCTCCCCTGGGCACATTGCACAGGGACGAGACCCGCTTGTGTCACGTGCAGAGGCAGAGATCAGCCTGGAAGCAGTAAATTATGAAATACTTTGGGTGGCAGCTTACACTTTGGTCTATTTTCAGTCTGTTGCTCTGCTCTTTGTCCTGATTTAGAGGTTTAAAATGGTTCAGCTTGAGAAATGGAAGCCCTCCCCCCACCATGGGGCAGGACTTGCAGACACTGCCTTGGCCATGTCTCGGGCAAGTGCCGTAGCAGATGCCAGATCCCAAGGCTGCTTAATAATGTATAAATTGCCAGAATCGTCTATTTTTGGCTCAGCCTGGTGCTGGTGCTCCGAGATGGCCATGCTCACACCGGGGGCCGGGCAGGCAGTGCTGCAGCTGCGGTGGTTGCCAGCACTCCGGCAGCCCCAGTGGGGAACAGAGGGAGATGCAGGGAGCGTGCGGGATGGGTGGGATGTTCCTTCTCACTCCTGTTTCATTTCTTTTCCAGAGCTCACCCATGACCTGGAAATAAAAGAGCTGGAAGCCCGCCAGCAAGGTAAGAGCACACGTTGTGCATGAGATAAGGGGGAATGTGTGTGTGGGTGTGGGGTCCACCTGAAGAGCCTGCGGCCAAAGGGGACCCATTGGGGCCACCCTGGAAGAGGACACGGCCCTTGTCTGCAGGGGACAGTCAGGCTGAGGGCAGGGCTGCAGCTGGGAAGTCAGCATGCACAGCCTGTTGGCAGCTCCATTAGAGGCCTGGGCAGCCACCTAGGAAGGTTTTGCACGTGAAAGCCAGCGTCCCTAAGTCTGCTTTACTTAAGCTCTGACACAGACCCCCTGGGAGCAGCTCACAGACCCTGAGAGCAGGACTCAAAGCCTGCAAGCTCTTCGGCCCCAGGGAAAAGCCAACAAGGACATTAACAGCCACCCCTCCAGCTCCGCTCACCTATTGCAGACCAGACACTGATTCAGAAAATCTCCTGGCACTCTTGTTTCATTAAACAGTCAGTTCTGCCCACAATGTAATCTTTCACATTCCAAAATAAGGGGGAGAAAAGTATTGGTGCATGAAAAATGTCTGCAAGCTCCGGGCACCATCCCAGGCCCAGGACCAGCAGCAGAGAGCTGCTCAAAAGGCATTTCACAACACGCTGTCCCCTCCTGGGGCAGCCCTGGTGCTGGGATAGGCAGCCCTGCCCTGCTGAAGAGCCCTGGCAAAGCATTTTTCCAGCCCAAAGGCAGCCTCATCCCCCTGGGACAGGCAGACAGGACTGGGGGTAACTGGAAAGCATTGGGCAATTCCCCCATCCCAAGGCTGCGGCACAAGCAGGACATCTTCTCCTTCCAGACCAGCATGGCACAGGGTTCTGGCATCTCATGGTGCTGGCAAGCAGCGGCTGGCCCCTGCGACCTGATGGCTGAGGGCAGGTTTTCAAATGGAAGCCTGCGCCAAGGGACGCAGGCGCAGGGAGCTAGCTCTGAGCTCAGCCTGATTCGGCTCCTCTCCTCCAGCAACGAGTGCCCAGACAGTACGGGGCCTGGCCACAGGCTAGGCTGTGCCCGGCTGCACACAGACACACCAGCAGAGCAGGGACACCCCTGGGACGGTGTCCCACTGCCAGCACACAGCTGGGCCTTGTTCCCCCCCATTCCTGAGCATCCCTCTGCTGTAGCCCCTTATCTGGAGGCAGATGCAGCTGCTCCCTGCATCTCGCACATACACACCCCCACAGCCCTGACCCACAGACCAGAGTCCGGCCAGCCTGGCGCCTGAGGGGGATCGTTGGGCAACTCTCTGGGTGGTGGACTCTGGCCGGTGGACCCTGTGGGCAGGACCTGGGCACTCACCCAAAGGATGTGCCTGGCTCATCTGTCCATCCCCGGCAGCTGCCGTCCCCTTTCCAGCAGGGCTGCCATGCCCTGGGGCTCCCACTGCCTGCCTGGCTGGGGCCATGGCCCTGCTCAGTCCACAGCCTGCTGGGGAGGGGGGGTGTGTTGGTGTCCCCGGGGTGTCCCTTTGGGCTCCATCCTGCCTGGCCTTGCCTCTCTTCCAGGGTGCCACAGGCTGAGACTGTCCTCACCACACTGCCAGCAAATGCCACTGCACAGCTCTGGGTGACACATCCCCATGGCCAACAGCATGTGGGGCAGGCGGGGGCAGGCAGTGGTGCCTGGCCCCCTGTGGCTGCTGGCAGAGGATGCTCTGTGAGCATCCTGCCTCCTCTTCCTCCTCCATCCCCAGGATGAAGCTGAAACTTGTCCCTGGTGCCGAGCCCCAGACTGCACTTCGTCCTCAGAGCTGGGGCTGGCAGTGCCAGGGTGGGCACGGGCTGCTCTCACCGGGGCCGTCAGGGTTCTCATCCCTTGGCAGTACCCCCGCTCACTGCCATGGCCGGCTCCAGGGGGATTTGGCACTCCCAGTCCCGTGGCCGTCCCCAGGAGGAGGATGCACAGCAGGTGGTGCACACCCAGCCCCTTTCAGCCCATTGCAGCCCCCAGCAGACCCCCATTCCCACCTCATGCCCATCCTCCTGCTGAGCCTGAGGTCCCTTCCCCACACAGGTGAGCTCACTGCTGGCGGGAGGGCCTCGCGTCCAGCCCGCCGGGTGTCATCGGTGTGTCACAGACCACAATTTGCAGCGAGTCCCACCCACAAGTCTCTGCCCATCCTTCAGCCTTTTAACAGCTTACAAAGAGTAGCATCACATTTGCCACGTTTATGGGGCAACCACCTAATTTAAGATGCTATCAAATGATTGCTCTTCAAATGCCACTCATGCAATAATTACTGTGTGCAACTGCCTCCCTTAAGATCTCATTATAAAGCATTTTTCCTCTGCAGAAGACACTTAGGAGCTGAGGCTATAAAGCAGTTGCAAATGGTATCATAAAAAGCAAGGAATATTGCAGACAATGGGAGCAGGCCTGGGCAGGCAGGGGTGAGCACAGGTGGGTGCCAGCTCTCGGGGGGCGAGTGATAGCTCTTCTCCTTGTACCCCACCAAGGTGAGGAGCTTGCAGCCAGGGCCGCCAGGGGCAGGAGCCCGGCTGTGGGCAGGGAGGGTACACCCGGGCGGTCTGGCCCCATGCCCCTGTGCTGGGCTCACGGCACGGCTGCACAGACCAGCCCTCCCGCTGCCTGCTGAGTCAGCCCCTTCACTGCAAGGGTGCAAATCCCCTGTGCTGGCTGCTCCTGTCCCCCAAACACCTGCCAGGGCTACACGTGGGGAAGGCAGCTGGTCATGAGCTGCAGTGGCTGCAAGTGGAAATCTGTGCCTGGGCCAGGTCCCCAGGGTCCCATGAGAGCCCTGTGCAAGCAGCATGCCTTTCCTTTTGGAGATGATAAAGCTTTTGGCCAAGAACAAGAGCACTTTGAGCCTCTGCCCCCTGCTTCTTCCCGCCTGAGGGTGCAGAGGGGAGGCAAAATCCAGCTGCCAGCGATGCTCCAGTGTACTCCTTCCCGTTTCAGAGCATCCTTCCCAATGCATCACCTCCAAGATAGTTCCTCTGTCCCAGATACACCCACCACCCAAGGTGGAGGACTGCAAGCCCCCAGGGAGCCTCCCAGCGCACACGGCTCCCAGCCGTGCCAGCCTGCAGGAGGTAGGGGATGGTCAGGCCAGCCGTGCCCTTCTGGGTATCTTCGCTGATACACAGAAGTGGGTGTCTGGGGACCAGCACGTGGCCATGGGGCAGGACGTGGGTGCCCTTGTACAGGGACACCTTCAGTGTGTATCCACAGCAGAATGAAGGCTGCCCGGAGGAGAGGAGAGTCACCATGAAACAAATCGCTGTGGCTGCCCTTCTTCCCCTCCGTCCCTCATCCCCTCTGGCTTTTCAAGGTCATTAGGCAGATGGGATTGGGAAATGCAAGGTTCTGCTATCCAAATTGCTCTACAGGTGTTTACTCAATTCAGTCTCTTGACGCCACCATGGTGGGTGGGATGGAGGAAGGATGGTTAGCGAGTGGGATGGATGGTGGAATGGGTGTCAGGCAGGTGGAAGGGCACCCACGTGGGCTGGCCGGAGCGGTGCCAGGTGTGCAGGAGTAGCGTGCAGAGCCCTGCATGAAATCACACTTTTTTGAGTGCCCATGGTGTGACTCAAAAGGGCCGGGGCAGGGAGGGCATCCGTCACCTGCTGAGGTGTGGGAAGGGCAGGGAGGGTGGTGGGAGCCATGGGGAACCTGCCGCCCGATGCAGTGCCTCTGTTTTAACAAGTCCCATCCACGCCCTGTCGCTGGCAGGCAGCTGCTGCCAGAAACTAAAAGATGAATAGGTCAGGCATTAGTAACCAGAAGTGATGCTATGGTGAGCACACAGCATCCAGGGAGGGCTGGCTGCCTGGCCAACCTGCCCCCCAGAATGGGCTCCCCCTGAGCCCACTCATCCCACTGTGGGTGGGGGTTCCTCCTCTGCTGAGCATAGCCCAGCTCCTCCATAATCCTGGATTAGCATCTCCATCCTCTAATCAGGCTGTGGAGTCTTGGGGCTTGAGGTTGACGACTCCTCCTAAATTGGGCTGATGGCTTCATGGCCACCATTTCCTTTTCTCGCCCAGCCCATACGCTCCCTGTGCCCTCTGTTTGCACACACCCAAAGTCACTTTAGGGTGAAAAACTAGTTACACAGGGAAATTCTAAAACTGCAGCACAAGGCTGCAGTGAGGCAGAGGCAGCAGATTCCATGGCAACTGCAGCTCTGCTCAAGCTGCCTTTGCTTTCACCTCCCCATATTTGAGTGCTACACATCCCACCGTGCCTGCAGCACCGCAGCTCAGGGCTGATGGGGTTCCCATGCCTGCCTGCGGTGTGTGGGGAAAGGCTGCCTGCACTGACAGGGAGCCCGCGCTTGGGCAGCTCATGGGGAGTTTTGGAGCCCCAGTGCCCAAAGGTGCCCAAGCAGCCTCGATAGCACTGCTGGGACATGCCAGCACCATGGAGCAGCCAGCAGCCGCATCCATGTGCCCTCAAAGCCATGTCGGGAGCATGCAGGGACCCACCGGGAGCAGTGGGCTGAGGCCATCGTGCCAGGCTGAGCCCCCACTGCCTCCCCTGACTCCCTCCTGTGCCTTGCCCCTGCAGATGTCCTGGACCGGGAGCTGGAGGAGAAGTGCCGGGCAATGGAGGCCCAGCTGCAGGAGAAGGAGAAGGACAACCTGGAGCTGCGCAAGGAGCTGCGGCACAAGGAGACGCTGGTGGCCGCTCTGCGGTCCAGCCTCCGCAACAAGGAGCGTCGGTTCCTGGAGGAGCTGAAGCGGCGGAGCCACCGCGTCACCATCCTTGACACAGAGCTGCAGAAGCAGACAGAAGCGGCTGCCTACCTCTCCCTGCAGCTGCACGCCACCGCCCAGCGGCTGCCAGGCCCCCGGGCGAGTGGGCGGCCGCCCCCCGAGCAGCCCCCCGCCGGCCCCCCAACCGAATGCAGGCCCCGGCGCCGCAACCACAGGGCTCACCCCCGGCGCCCACCCGGGGACGGCGCCCGCCCCAGGGACCCCGCACAGGAGGAGCACGACGCCATGCCCGACCCGGCTCTCTTCCTCTACACGGCACGGCCACACGCCCCGCAGCGGCCGCCGCCGGAGCCCCCTGCCCAGGCCCATGGCACGACCAGCACCGCCGCAGACCCCCGGGCACAGAGGCCCCCCCGGCAGCCTGCGCAGGAGCCAGTGGCCAGGGCCCGGTCGGCCAAGGGCGAGCCTGGCAAGAGGCAGGGGTCTGGCCCCCGTGGCGCCCCCCGGGCCCGGCAGTAGGCGGCAAGGGGGCAGCATGGCCCAACCGGGCGGGAAGGCCTGAGCTTGGCGGCACCGGGGTGGGCGCCAGCCAAGGTTGCTTTCCCCCGTCCCCTTGGAGGGGAAGGGGCAGCAGAAAGCGGATGCCCTGCTTGCACCTCCTGCCCGCAGGCGCCTTGCCCGAAGGGTCTGAGCCGGGGGTGCCGCTGGCAGTGCCATGGGGCAGGCGGGCAACCCAGCATGGGGTCTGCAGAGGGGAAACAGCTGAGAGTCTGTCCAGAGCTTCCAAGGAAAGCAAGAAAGAGAGGAAGAGAGAAAAAGAAAGAAAATTAACATTTCTGTGATGAGAAGATCTTCCTGCTGCTGCTACCCCTCAGAGCAGATGCCAGGTGTGATTTCCCCAGCCAGGGGTGCCAGGAGGTGGGTGTGCAGCAGCAAGCGATGGCTGTGCAGCATACGGCTTGGCACAGTGGGATGAACTCATCTGGACCTCCAGTCCTGGGCATCACTGGCACTGGGGCTGGGCTGGAGGGCCCCAGACATCACCAGGAAGGTCCTTCGGGATGCAGGCAGCTGGACGACAGTCGATCCCATGGGTGCAGGAGGGATCCCCCCTCTACAGGGATGGTGCAGCCATACCAGCCAGGTGCCAGGCCCTCTCCCCCCTGTGCAGTGGTTCGGCTATGTCTAACATGGATTTCCCCCACGTTACATTTACATGTAGGATTTGGACAAGGTAGCTGGCAGCGAGCTGCAAGCGCCAGCCCTGCCGGATGCCTTGCGCGGCTCCTTGCCTGCCGCAGCCTTGCTCCACGTGCCGCTGGAGCAGGGCTGCGACTCACACTCCCCATACCAGGCAGGCCTCGTCTCGGCACCAGCATTTCGGTTCTGGGTCACACCCACAGCCAGGTCTGGGCTTCCCGCAGATGGCTGAGCAGCCACACCACGAGTGTGCTGCTGAGAGTAAGCGATGGTGCACCATTAGACACAGAAACCCTGCTGGGGCCAAACCAGCCCCAGGCTCAGCTTCCACGAGGAACAGAGGCTGGAAAAGCCACTTCACCCGTGTCTCTTGCCGCATCCCCCAGGGCTGGGCTGCTGCAGGGCCCTCCAGTCCCACCCCTTCCCACCTCCCAGTCCCTCCCAGCAGAGCGGCTGTCAGCACGGAGCCTTTGGCCTGCTGAGGCAGCCTTGCTTGGCCTCCAAACCAAACCAGCGGCTTTATCCATCCATTCCCAGGGCGTTCTGAAACAGCAGAAACAGGGAGAGGAGAGAACAGCTCTGGCAGCAGGGAAGGGCGAAGGTCTTGCTGCTGGGGCACCAGCGGGACATGTGCTGCTCCGGGCAACACCGAGGGGCAGGTTTTGCCCTGGTGGTTTGGCTGCCAGCCCTTGCTGGCCCGGCTGTGCAGACGTGCTGGGGAGGTGATGCCCAGCCAGGAGCCCAGGCCCCTGCCCGCAGCCAGCACCTTGCCTGCTCACCTCCTGCGGGACCCCTGCTGTGTCCACAGCTGGCGTGGGCAGGAGGAAGCCGTGGGCCGTGATGGAACCCCACTTCCTTCCAATTCAGTTTGAAACCTCTTCACAAACATCGCCGTCATAGACCAGTCAGGCTTAGCCTGCCTAACTTAGCGTGCCCATGCAGTCAAGAGGTGTCTATTTTTGTAGTTCAATATTTATATACTATATTAAAATGCTTTTATGAGATTCTCAGCAACAGTTCCTTAGGCCAGCTCTTTGGTAAAAACAAACTCCTAAGTGGATGAGCTGCACTAGCACGACAGAAATTAGCAGCTTTTATACCTTTTCTTTGGCTGTGATGTGAATAGTCAGGCTTTGGAGGGCAAGACCCCTCCTGCTCCCCCGAGGGCATCCGCAATGGCTGGGACCCCCCTACTTCCCAGCTGCT
Organism: Phalacrocorax aristotelis; assembly: GCF_949628215.1. NCBI lineage: Eukaryota > Metazoa > Chordata > Aves > Suliformes > Phalacrocoracidae > Phalacrocorax > Phalacrocorax aristotelis. The sequence continues at coordinate 6,300,091 of NC_134293.1, read as the reverse complement.
ACCATGGTCTCTAATGCACCCCTGAGTTTGGGAAGAAGCCCAGCAAAGCCACGCCTGGGCAGGTCCCCCTAGCCGGAGCAGTCACCCTGGCTGAAGCCCTGTGGAGGTGTGCAGCTCCTGGGAGCAAAGGCAAAGCCCTAAGGGGAAATTTTTGCAGCCCCTGACATGTCCAGAGCCACTGCCCCAGGAGCCAGAGCTCAGCAGAGCCCCTGCTGGCTCCTGCCTGCCTTCCCTAACTGTATCTCCCCACCAAAGGCGGCAAAGACCCCTGGCAGGGCACCCACGTGCCCTGGTGCAAAGCATCATGTGCCCAAACCGCCTTCCCAGGGCAGGTGGGGTGCAGGGGCAGCATGGGGTGCATTGGTAGCACCCAGCTGGGGTATGAGCACCTGGGTACAGTTGCACAAGGGAGAAAATCCCTGAGTCTGGCTCTTAGTAAGGCTGCAGGATGCTTCCCACCTGTTTCTCACTGCAAGGTGATTTAAGGCGGGCTCTGCCTATGCCCCAGCTCTAGGGGGAGCTGGTGTGTTTGGGGCCCTACTGTTGCCCACCCCTGCAGAGGCAGAGCAGGGCAGCAAGGCGCAGTTTGCACTGCACTGCATCGCACAAGCAGCACCTGGGGGTGCAGCATTGCAGTCACCCGGTTCCTGGTGGTGGCATGCAGGTGAGGTGCCGTTTGGCCTTTGGAAACTGGTGTTTCTCTCAGGCTCAGAGAGGTTCTGCTGAGGAGTCATCTCTATTCTCTTTTAACATGAAAGAGGGTTATATGTGTCTCTGCACTGTTTGGCTGTTCCTTTAGCTGTGGTGTGCACAGCTGCTTTCCTCTCTCCTTTCTAGACAATCCTGATAAACGGTGTGTTGCATTTTTATTATAAAACCCTTGATCATGGTGTTTGTGACTGACCTAAGCATTGAAAATGGGAGGGAGAATTATGATCCTTCTTCTGTGTAAATACCTTCCTAGCAATCATCATTTTAGTGCCTAGTATGTAAATGAAGCAACCCTGTCTGAGCTGCAGGATCCTTTCCTCTTCACCACTAATTAACAGCTTGCTCAAGGAGTTTATCTCATTTCCAGACCCCCCCACTGCTTCTCCCTCCTCCTGGTGCTTGCGGGCAGCTGGGCAGGCCCTGAGCCCCACAGCCCTTGGGTGTGCAGGCAGAGCTGCCTACAGCAAGGGGGGGGTCATTTCCCAAAGGGATGGAGAGGGAGCACCCCAGTTCCACCCTTCATGCCAATTCAATGTGCTTGGAAATGAGTTGTCTGGGTGAGCCCTGTGCTTTTCCCTGGGCACCCTTGCCTTGGAGTGGGAAGGATCAGCTCCTGCGTGCTGTACCTGCTTCAGTCACTGCTGCTTTTCTTGGGGGGGAGGGAAGCTTTAGAGATACTATATATACACTTATATATATACACACATACATGCACTTGTTTTGAGGGGAAAACACTGTATGATTGTAATAGAAATGATGTTGAGATAAATTATTTTAATCTTTGTATTTGTATAAAATGATCAAAGAGGTCAAAATGATCAAAAAAAGAACAAAAAGATGGCGTTCCTATTTTTTATCGAGTAGGCCACTGTTAGCCACAGTGAACCCAGGGAGTAGCAGGAGCCCAGGCAGTGCCTTCTGTCCTCTCCCTGGGCAGGGGGCTCTTACAGACCCCCTGGTCTCGGACTATAAGTTAGCCCTTAGCCTGTAATACGTAACAGGGATCTGTAGGTGCATTTAGTCAGTGCTGCCAGACTCCTTGGGAGTCCAAAGGGTGTGCACAGCTTCGACCTGCGCCCTATACCTGGCACGCATAGACAGAGGAGTGCAACGGCTGACACCTACGTGCTTTGTATGGAACAAGTAATGTTTAATGTTGGCTCGTAAAGCTTAATGATTAGACTGGAAATGGATGCATAGCAATAATGCTCGGTTGTTAAACCATGTCTTATGTGTATAAACCACAATGTGCTGAGAGCTTTCTGCGTACAGACTAACAGCCGGGCACCTCTCCTCTCCACCCACCCCGTTCTTTCTGCAGCTCTGCAGAGGCTCATGGATTTGATGTGTTGGGTTTGCTAATCTCTCTTCTCTTTATTATTTTTCCTCATGCTCTCTGAGAAAGCAATGTCTCAAATTGTGCAAGCTTGCAGCAGGTGCAGGGCAAGCGGCAAGTGGGGAGGAGATGCACCCGCTCCACTTGCTGCAGCTGCACCCGTGCCGGAGCCAGCAGCACTGAGAGGCAGAGGCAGTCCTGGTGACTTGGTGCATGCTCCCCTGGACTTACTTTAGCCTTGCGCAGACCAATTGGGAAGTTCTCCCTCTTGACCCTGTTAATTAAAAAGCCATATTTTCTGAATGTGTTTGCTGGGGCTAATCTAAGTGCTCCCAGCTGCATCCTTCCCATCCTCGCTGTGAGGGTGCCATTGCGAGGGCCTGAATAGCGCAGCCGCTCTCAAAAATCCCCTCAGGGGGGCTGCACGACCTTCCCTGCTGCTGCACAGCACTGCACAGAGACCCGTGTGCAGCGGAACCTAATCCTGCTGCCTTGGGGAAGCTTTGCCCAAGGCAGAGCCCAAGGCTTTCTATAAACTACCTTACTGCAAGCAAAGTTAGGTGCAGGGCACAGATGATGGCTGTTACACAGGGGCAGCTGCAGCAGAGGGGCTGAGGGGTGGTCTTTTCTGGATGCCCTGGAAAGCTGGCAGCGACACAGCAAAGAAGCATCCCACCTGAAGCAGCTGGAGAGCCAAAGCCAGCAGTGGTCAGGAATTGCTCTGCTCTGCACAGAGCATCTCTGTGCATGAGTTTCCCAAAATAAGCTCCCAGGAGGCAGAGGAGCGGCAGCACCGCAGCATGGCTAGCTCTCCCCACCAGAAGGTAAATCAGCAGCACGCTGATGGACTTTTATTGCTTGGGACCTAGGTGAACATTTCAGGGTCCTCATGTGCAGCCTTGCGCACTGGCTCCTGCTGCCCAGTGAAGCTGTGGCATCCTGCCCTTCTCTGGAGCACCAGCCCTTGCTTCCCAGCGGCCCTGATGAGCCAGTCTCGCTGTAGCGGCACCACAGCTGCCTGTGTGCACATCTGTTCTTGTCACCTTCTTGTACTGTCAGCGCCTGGCTGCCAAGTCCTACAGGGAATGTGAAGGAGGGGAGAGAAAACTCCCTAACTTCCGTAGGTTGCCTCACGCTGTGGATCAGATCAGCACTACCTGTGTGCCAGGGCTGGGTGAGCAGGAGAAACCTGGGATCAACAAGCACAGCAGCCATGGAGGAGTGTGCCAGACAAGGCGGCCTGTAAAAGCATGAAGATAAAAGTGTTGTGTCTCCTCGCTGGTTAAAGCTGCCCTTTGCTCCCCAAGGCCAGGTTTCTGCCTGTCTCCTCTCTGCCAGCGCTGCGTGGGGGCTGGCCCTGCAGTGACGCTGCCATCCCAGCTCCCCGCTGCAGCCTGTGGAGGGCTGGTGCCTGTGGGCAGGGGGACACAGAGTGTGACACTTGGTACTGCCACCATATCAGATCCCTTTGCTTCACCCTCCTTCCCCTCATGTCTCTGGGCAGGAACAGGGTCGTGAAGCTGCTGGTGTGAGTGTGAGAGGTGCACCCAGCACAAATCCAAGTAGCACGTGGTCCTCCATGGGGTGCACTGATGCCTCTTACCAATAGATCTCACTGATTTTGTGGCTTCCAAAAACTATCCCCTTTCCTGTCATTGCATTTATAGCAGGAATGAGACGACCAGGCCATGGGAATCCCTCAGATCTTTGTATGTCTGAAAAAAACAGACCCTTTTTTCCCCAGGGGACATGGGTAAGGTGCTGAGCCACAGCCCCTCAGCCTTGCAGGGACGAGCACCATCTGTATTCTCTTGGGTGTTTCAAGGTCATGCAGAAGGTCACTGTCATCCTGGTCCTTGCCAAGCCCTCCTTAGGTGGGGACATCACCTCCGCTTGACCAGAGCTGTGCTTAGGACCCTGAGGAAGGCTTTGACAGAGGGAATGGGAGGGAAGCACCCCTGGGTACAGCTCCTCTGGTCCCAGAGCAGCTGTGGTTTTGTCAGAGCAAAAATATTCTCCTTGGCTGAGTTTGCAAAGCTCAGCTCAGAACAATACTAGCCTGTGCCTCGTGCTGGGGAGAGCCATTGTGGTGGGACAGATGCCAAAGGTTTGACACTGCTCTGCTTTATTGAATGTTCATTTTACTACATGACACCATTCTTTGCCAGGACGATGTTAATGTCAACTTTGCTTTTTAACCAAGTGCTTTTCAAAACGTGTTAATACCCAGAGACTAGAGTATGGAGCTGTACTTTAGGCGTCATTGTATTATGCCTTTTTCTTAATAAAGAGATTGAAATCTGCAGAGGGTTGCCCTGTCCTGCCCCAGCACCCAGGACCTCCAGCCACAAACCATGAACATCTGTGCTTCTGTCCCCAGTCCTGCCTCACTGCTCTGAGCCCCTCCACAGCTCTGGGGAGACCTTACAGTGGCCTTCCTGCCATTAAAGGGGGCCTACAGGAAAGATGGGGAGGGAATCTTTATCAGGGAGTGTAGTGATAGGACACGGGGTAACAGTTTTAAACTAGAAGAAGGTAGATTTAGATTGTGTATTAGGAAGAAATTTTTTCCTGTGAGGGGGGTGAGGCACTGGAACAGGTTGTCCGGAGACCTTGTGGATGCCCCATCCCTGGCAGTGTTCAAGGCCAGGTTGGATGGAGCTTTGAGTGACCTGGTCAAGTGGAAGGTGTCCCTGCCCATGGCTGGGGGTTTGGAACTAGATGATCTTTAAGGTCCCTTCCGACCCAAACCATTCTATGAATCGCTGGGCTGCACAGGGCTGGCTGGAGCCCGTATTGCCTGCGGTGGCGGATGGTGGGTACGTGCCCTGTCCATCTGTCCCAGAGCGAGGGGTGCACAGCCGCGTCCCTGCCCTGATGAGGGTGTCGGCAGCGCCAGCGCACTCCTCTGCGTGCCCCGTGCCTGCAACAGCCGGGTGTGCCCCACTGCTCCCCCTCCACCTGCAGCCCCTCCAGTCCCGGAGACCCCGGCTTAGGGCAGATGGCTGGGTTTAAAGGCTTTTGTCGTCTTTACGGGCACCCTGCAGAATACCCCGAGGGGCTGAGGGCGCACAGGGCCCGCTCACCGGCTCAGCCCTGCGCGGCCCTCCTTGCCAGGCCCTCCCGGGGGTGCCACGCCTGCGGCCGGGGTAGGCCGGGCGCTGTCACCCCCTCCCGGGCACGGCCCGCCTGGCCGGCGTCCTTGCGGCCTCCGGGAAGGTCGCAGGCGGTGGAGCGGGAGCGAGCTGCCGCGGCAGCCGGTGACCTTCATCGGGGCCCGCGGGGCGTCCCTATGCCGTGCCCCCGCCTGGCGCTGGGCCGAGCCGTCAGCCCGCCCCCTGGTTCGCGTAGGGCGAGCCGGCCGCGTGGTCGCTGCCCCTTTAAGGCGTTGCCGCCGGGAGCGGAGGTTGGTCCCGGGCGGCGCGCCGTAGCGGCGCGCGGGGTCGCGCGCACCACGTGGGGCCGGAGCGGCGCTGTCCTTCGCGGCGGGCGGGCGGGCGCGGGGCTCGGCGCGGCCCCATGGTCATTAAAGCGGACGAGATGCCGCCGGCCGCCGTGCCGGCCGCCGCGCAGGGGGGCGAGCAGCAGGAGCCCGGCCCTTGCGGCAGGAGGCCGGCGGAGACGCAGCAGCATCCCGGTAAGGGGGGCGGCCGCGAACCGGGACGGGGCCGGGGCCTGGCGGCGGGAGCGCGGGACGGGCTTGGTGGGTTCGGGGTGCCCGCTCCCGGGGTGCCCCCCCGCCCATCTCCTCTCCGGGCGGTGTAGGCCCGCCACCCCTTCCTGGCGCTGGCACGCCCGGGAAGCGCCGAGGAGGTCGTGGGGGGCCGTGGGGGACGGGGGCCGCGGCCACCCCCCCACCGGGACACTTTTGCCAACTTCGGCTGCTCGTCCTGTCCGGGGAGACCCCGCCGGAGCGGCTCGGGCCCAACCCGCCAGTCCAGCCGCGGGGCCGGGCTTCCCGGGTCCCCAGCCCAGGGCCCCCCGTTTCATGCGGGAAAGCTGTGCTGGGGCCCGACACCCGCCCCGCGGCCTGGGGAGGCTTCGCGCAGCCCGTGGCGGGGACGCCGCCGCCTCCCCGGGGAGGCTCTGGCTGCCGGGGCTGGAGGCCGCGGCGCTCGCAGCGGGGTCGGGACGCGTGATTCCCGCTGCTCGGTCGCGTCCCGGTGAGGCCGAGCCGGGGAAAGGGACCAGGTGAAGCGGCGGGGGGACCGGCCGCGCCGTGCGGTGCCCCCCGGCCTGACCGGGCCCGGCCCGGCCCGGCGGAGCGGGGAGCCCCGGGCCACGGTGAAGGTCACCTTCACCGGGCCGCACCACCGCGCGGCCGCGGCGGGGGGGAGCGGCCGCTCCGGGGCCCCGCGCACTCCCCGGGCCGTCCCCGCCGCTGCCCGGGCCCGGCCCCGCAGGCGGTGGAGCGGCGGCGGTGCGGGCCCCGCGGCGGTGCAGGCGATCCGCGGGAGCGGGCCCGCCCGCTGGGAACGCAGTTGTCCGTGTCCCGGCCGCGGGGCAGCAGCCGCCGTTGCCGCCCGCCACGCAGGCCGCGGTGCCGGTAGCGCCAGGCACGGGGCGGGCTGCGGCGGCCGCTCCTGGTGCGGGGAGGGCTACGGGAACCCTCGCCAAGCCACGGAGCTCATCCTGGGCACCAGGCGTGTCGGGCACACCCGGACGCGGGGTGCTGGTGCTGCCCACGTCGTGGACGTTGGCCTCTCTGTGTTAGGTAGCACAAGGTTGGATCACTCTGGATAGCATCCTGGGATGCAGGAGCTCTTAGGAAATACTCAAAAGCAAGAACATGGGAAGGACAGATGGCTTGTTTGAGACCTCAGCTGAAAATTACATTTTTTTACCTAATTATTTGCTGGCTGCTCTTGCTTTAAACCAGAGCCTGAGTGGCTCAGGCCAGGGATGACATGCAGCCCCATGTCCTGACCGTCCCCAGCGCCTGCTTCAGGGCTCTGGGCACAACCCTGCGAAGCTGCCCCCTGCTCTGTGTTTTGCTGAGTTTGGTGCATTGTGTCTTCGGGAAGTTATGGTCCTGAGCACTTGTCTCGGGCTCAGCCTTTTCATCTGGTCCTTAACATACAAGAAAGAAGGGTAGAAACAGCATGGTTTGTGGCTGGCCTTCGTCCTGAGGCGCTTCTATCTGCTGAGTGAGTGACCCGCCACTTCCTTCCTCCCCTGATTTTATGGTGGCAAGGTGAATTTTTGCAGTTTGCCACCTAAAGCAAAGTTCATTGGTGTTTGGTGCTGGAGCAGGCTGGATGCAGTTCAAATGTGAGCAGCGCAGCTCTGGAAGCCTCCCCCTCCCCCCACGCACACCGGTTTTTAAAGCAGGCGTCATGCCTGCGGTGCCAGCAGCTGGGTTAAAAAGTTACGCTGTGTAATCCCTGCCTCTCAGGGTGCAAGCTGATTGTCGAAGGAGGCAGGGAGGTGGAAAAAATCCTCCTGGTGTTTCAGCACTGCACAATTGCTCAGGCACCTCATGGGTCTGGGGAGGAGGGGGAGGAAGGCTCTTGTCCCAGAAGCCTGGGGCTGAGGCGGTGCCTCCAGCCACATGGCTCCTGGGCAGAGGTGCTGTGCTGCCGTGAGGTGGGGGCAGCCTGTCCGCACTGGCATCAGCAGCATTAGGAGCTCTGGTTCCCAGGCCTCTCTTCCTGCCAGGTAAAATCGGCCTCTGCTCTGGTGTACCTGCCCTTCCCGTGCAGCTTGCGGAGCACCCATCTTGGGCACCTTGCTTTGTCTGAAGGAGTCTGCTGGTACCGCTGGGCAGTGGGCCCTCTCTGAGTGGGCTTCTTGCTGAGGAAACGCTCCCTTTTGCTGTGCCAGGCATCCAGACTTGGGGATTTTCTCCACGTGATGACTGCTGCTCTCTACCTCCAAGCCAGACAAAACTGTTGGGGCCAGTCCATCCTTCTGAGTGCAGAAACGCACAAAAAAGTGAACAATTGGGGTTCCTGTAATGATTTCTGATGGGGGCAGTTATGGGTTAAGTTACATTTCTTATTAGCTAGCATGAGCTCAAAAGCCAGCCGTTGTGTGCAGCCTGTCTTGGATTATTTCTGTTCATACAATTGTCACTGTCTTAGAACAAGTTTATCTCACGTGCAAGTTCAGCAGTGCTTCCAGCTACCATAAAATACTTTTCAATCCTTGCCTTGTCCAAAGAGTTGCTTTTTCTAGCTAGGTCCCTCCATCCCTGTTCTTCAGCCATGTCTTCTGTTAAAAAAGCGGAGAATGCAGGTGTTAACGGAAAATTGCTGTGGAGGCAGGTGTAGCTGTGCATTAGTAACAAGGTCAGAAGACTGATTCTTAATCTCGGGATCTGCTATCACTGTCTGTTGCCCGACCTTGGAGGTTCGCTGGTGTTTTGGAAAGGGCTGAATTGCTGGCAGTCGGGTTTTTTAATATGCAGTTGTAACAGGCTTTGGGCAAGAATTGAAGGAATATTGTGCAAGAGAAATCTGATCACCGCTACAAGGCTAAGAAGAGGAAAGGAGTGTGATAACTCAGCATCTGTGCGGCAAGACGGGGGGTGGGAACCTGGGGGGATCATGGCTGGGACTTTTCTGCTGGTGGGATAACAGAGTTGAGCTCCCACTGGAAGCTCGCTGCTCTGCCTGAGCAGCCTTGCTCATGGGTTTCCCAGCTGAAAAGCAGAAGTAAGTAGGTCAGGAACATGCACCTAGATAAATCCACCCGCAGACGCAGGACTGCCTCATTCACAGTAAAAACAGCGTTGTGTTGCAGAGTCCTGTGTTTGTCTTCATCGTCTGTAAATGACTAAACTTGGCAGCACACCCCTCTCCTGGCACAGCTTTCCAGCACTCACTTTGCTTTCTTGCATCGTGCTCTATTGGTTGTACTAGAAAGTTGTTGTTTCTAGAAGCTTTAAAGGTCTGAAGTTCATGCTTTTTTTTTTTTATTTGCATTTGAGAAGTAAAACCAGTCCCCAGGGCAGTGCTTGGACAGAGAATGAAAGACTACAACCAATGCGTGGCTACTGCCATGGTGGCAGTGGCTGTCACTTTTTGGAATCAGGTTTGGTTTTTGCCAGTAGCAGCAAGGCTGTCTAAGGGTTAGCGTTTGGTTCTCCCCTGCAAGCATGCAGTTGATAGAGTAGAGCTTGCACCTGCCTCTTGGCAGTTGAGCTTTCTGCTGTGTTCTACCTTTTTAATGTTAGTGAGTCTGGGGCAAGCGGTTATCTGGTGTTTTCTTGACAACTCTGCATAGATGCACTTATGCAGGTGGCAGACCTTACTTCTCTGAGTGGGGAAAATAGATCTATGCTCACAGTAGTAAGCTCTTTTCTCAAGCTGAAAAAATAACTGCTGTGGTGCTCACCAGTCGCTTGACCGGTCTTGAGGGAAAAAGCCCATGAAGCAGGCCAGTGAAGTAAGGCTCTCTACAGCTAAGTGATGTTAGAGTACTGGCACACTTTTTTTTTTTTCAAAAAAGCACTTCCTTAGTTTGCCCTTCTCTTTCCCTTTAAAGAGAAAATCTGTACTGCAACTCTTTGATGGAGCTGCAGGCTCAGAGGAGTTTTATGTTGTTACTGTCCATACAGTAGCTATGTGTAATGTTCACAACGTAAAACTGCAGGATTGTGACTTGTGCCCTGCTTGCCTAGAGCTCCTGCGAGTCGGATTAGCCTGATACCAGCCCTTCTTCCCAGGCTCTGTGCTAGCTAACCTCCTGCCATTGCGGTTAGATGAGGCTGGAAATGGCAATGTGGATACTGCCTGTCAGCAAGCAGCGTCGTGCAGAGTGCCCTGTGACCAGGCGCTGGGGGTAATACTGTCTTTACTGTCAGTGGTACTGAAGCCTGCAAAGCCTCTGCCAGCCTGGAAGACCAGTGTGCAGGTCTGGCTGGGGTTAAGGTGGGCTCTGGTGCCAGCTCAGGTTATGGCACCGTGTGAGGCAGGACGGGTTGCTCGATGTCCCTGGCAGAGGGCTTTCTGCAGGATGGGCGAGCTTCCCAGGCTCCCGCCTGCAGTGTGCTTTTGCAGAGCCACTGGGAGCAGCTGCCCAGCCTGTTTCCCTGGGGCTGTGTGCGGCCCCAAGCAGGCCTGGGGCAGCTGTGGTGGCTGGCACAGGACTGGCTGGGTGGGAGGCTGCGGGCTAATCGGCCCATCTGTGCCACAGGATGCAGGAAGGCAGCCGGGAGCTGCTAAGGACAGCACTGCAGCCATCTGATCTCCCCAGCAAACCTACCCAGAGCTCCCTGCCGTCAGCTCGGCAGGTCTTGGGGCTCTCAGGACTGGTAAGGTTGGTCTTTCCAGGCTTGTGCTGTGTGGAGTTTTCTCCAGAGCTGCTGTGGTTGCGGTGACTGGCGTCAGTGGTAGCACGGGGTGAAACTAGAGTCTTCCCTGTGACACTGTAGAGCTGCAGCTGCTGCCTGCCAGCATGGCTGCTTCTGTCTGCAAGCCTGATGTTCTGCTGGTCCCACTGCACACAAAGTCTGATGGGATAGTTCACTGTCTTGGGCTCTTGCTGTCTCAGTAGCTTTCTGAAGCCAAGGTATGTGCCAGAATAAAATACATTACTTGGAGAATCATTGACTGATTCTCGGTATCTGCCTGAAACGTGATTCCTTCATCTGGCTCTCTTCTTGAAATTTGAGAAACGTGCTCTTACTAACATAGTTGATGTTTTTGTTGGTGCTGATCTTTGCACTTTGCCTTAGGTCCTAGTCTTTGCTCCTGATTCCTGTGATGTTTGAATTACACGCTTTTGTAGCAGGGTCACCCAGCCTGCTAGCTGCAGGACTCGGTTTCCAATGTTTTGGCCAGATAGAAAGTTTACAAATGGGTTTAAACGTAGTTCCCAGGTGTGGAGAGCACAGAGTGGGTAACTCAGAGTGCCAAATGCAAAGCATTTCAGTGGCTTGTAAGTGCCTGAGCCAGCACCTGTGGGACCCTGTGAACGCTCAGGGGCACGGCGGCAATGCAAATATCCCAGTATCAATACAAATACGGAAAAGCCACAAACTTCTAAGTAGGCTGGAATGTGGCATGAGTTGTTTAGGTCTATCCAGCCAAATTTTACTGCGTATGCACAAGAGCTGGGAATGAATAATTTCCCCACTTGCCATCTGTGGATTGTTACTGCCGCAGGAGAGGCATCCAGACCAGCGAGCCTGGGGCTCTTGTCAAGAGCTGCATGCTGCAGCCCTGCTGCACTCTCTGTGCAAGTCAGTCCCTGGTGTTGTAAAGCCACTGAAAAATAAATGCAGTGCTTATACCTCTACCCACAGATGGGTTATAACCAATTGGAGTTTAATGACAGCGGTAGAGTAGCTCTGACATTCCATCGTGGGCTCTTATTAAAAGAAGTGCTTGTTGTACCTAAAGTGCTGAAAGTTTCTAGGAAGCTGTGGTTTCTGCTGGGAGGTAGAGGGAGGCACATCCATGCTGTCTCCCACCTCCCCTGCCGGGGTGTCCTGCAGAAGCATTTCCACTAGGGCCATCTCTGGAGCTAATGCCTATTCATTTAGTCAATTTACTTACATTCATTAAATTATTTAATTTATTATTCAGCTAAAAATTAATTTCCATTTGCTATACTGACACCAGCCTTCATGTGTTAAAGCTAGCACATACCGTGCTGCTCTGAACTTGCTTTGGCTTGAGTTGAAGAAATGCTGCTCAGTTTCATGAGAACTCCTGACCAGGGACTTCTCCGGGAGGAGATTTTTGCCTCTTCCCAGAGGTCTCTTGATAAGGAGGAAGAGTCGAAGCTGTAAATACTTCTAAACTCCTTCAAAAAATCACTAGAAAAACATGAATTACTGAGGCTGAGGTGATATGAAGGTTGATGCTGGCTCTTGGGGCCAAGGGGTGCCTTGGACTCCAAGGCTTCCAGGCCCAGAGGCTCCTGCACCAAAGGAGCAGCCATGGAGTGCATAGGGCTCCTTGCTTTTTGGGGCAGGAGCTGAGATGATAGGGAGTGGGAGAGACTTCTCCTCAGGTTCCTTTTCCTGTTAAAAGGACAGCAGAAGCTAGCCAGGGTTTTCTGTGGAGAGCTTTTGCTCTGTCTTTCAGCCAGTTTCTGCCTTTCTCCTGGCAGGTGGCTTGCTGGCATAGAGGCTCTTGGGGCTGCTCCTGGCCTTTCCAGGGCCTTCTGTGGAGAAGGGATTGCCTGTCCTCTGTGTAATTTGTGTTGGCCTTGAGTGAGCGATCACATGAACTGTGCGGTCTTGCCTTTGTTCTAGTTCGGCGATTTTTGTGCTAGGGATGTGGCGCGTGATTTTCTTTTGCTCAGTGCAGAGTTGTGCCCCTTGCTGTCTGTGAAGCTGTGCTGAGTGCTCGGGAGGCTTGCCAAGGAAGCCCGTGCCGAACCCTGGGCTGCCCAGGAGTGGGGGGTTCTCAGGTTTGCTAACAGACACGAAGGCTCTTGCGGGCAGGTCTGAGGCTGGTTGGCTCAGGCTGCAGCTCTTGCACATCACATCATGTATTTGAAAGATCCGGCTCTTTCTTCTGGTCCCAGGAAACCGGGACCACTGAAGGGACCCAGGTAGCTGAATGCCGAGCAGCGTGTGCGTCGGTGCAGGGTGTGTGCCTGCACGCGAGGGGCCGCGATGCCCAGCTGATGCTGCCGGGGAGGGCGAGGAGCAGGCGCCTGTGGCGCGGCCTTGCTGGAGGCATGCTGCGGCCTGCTCGCTGCAGCCTCCCTGGGGCACCTGGTGCTTGCAGAAACCTCCAGCTCTGTAATCCCACTTCGGTTGCTGAGATTTCTTAAACTAGCACAGAGAGAGTAGTAGTATTAGGGGGCTGTGTGTGTGGTTTTGTGGTTTGTTTTTGATATGGCAGAGCAGGGTGAGAGGACAGAAAATTCATGTGGAAACTACTTTCTGGTTCGCTGTCTGGCTGTTTTGTGCTCTCCTGCTTAGTATGGATGGCTGTGCTTGGGCCCAGGCGTGCCATAGTAACTGCCCTCGCCTTGTAATTCAATGCATCTCACTTGCTCACAGGTTTGGCAGCGCTGAAGCGCTCTAGCACTCGTCCCATGCTGCACTGGTGCAGCACTCGAGATTCAGCTATTTATAACCACCTCCGGGCCGGGGCGATTGCCCCGGCATCCCTCTGCGAGTGCGCCTGAAGAACCTGTTAGATACGCGTCTGGTTTTGTTCTGGCGTGGCAGGGAGAGGAGAGCTTCAGCTGCAGGGAGCTGGTTTTTGGCTTCGTGGATATCGTGGTGGTGTGAGCGCGGTGGTCAGGGAGAGGGGTGAAGACGCGTGGTGGATGAAGGTCTCCGGACAGCACCTTGGGAGAACTGCTGTGAGCCCAGCGTCCAATTTTTGGCAAGCACGTGGGACGTGAGCTCGGGGTGCACAGGACACCGTGCAGAGTCAGTTGCTGGTCCTCTGTGTCCTGCCGCCCTGGGGCCAAGTAGGAGTTTTCTTTGGAGAAGGCGCTGACTGCGTGAGAAGACGAGCAGGTCCTGGCTGCAGAGGGCGAGGGCTGCCACATGGGAGTTTGCCTTGTGGGGACTGCAATATATGTGTGCAAACAAAACTAACTTTTCTAATCCGGTGCTGTATGAGCCAGGCTGCTTGTGATCATGGGGAACAGCCTTTTTGCAAACTGCTGCAGGCATGTCACCGATCTAATCTTCCAGACGCGCAGTTTTAACTCGCCTGATGAGAGGTCACCCCTCTTACCAAAGCCTCCTGCAAGCTGTGCTGTCTGCCCGGAGATGCCAGAAGCTGCCCGGTCTGCTGGGCCATATCCGGATATCATCCCCAGTGAAGCGGTGACTGGAAGCCTGCAGAAGTGCACCGAATACATCCAAGACTTATCCGAGGCCCAGGACGAAGAAGGAATGGTGACGGTCTGTGGTAAAAGCTGTTTGAGACCCGGAGTTGGCGCTGCCGACCTATTCCAGCAGGCAGAGGCATCCCGTGCAGTGGCTGTCCTTCCAGCCGACCTTGGGGAAGGGCCGGCAGGGCTGGTTGATCATGTTCAGTCGCTTGAGGCTTGCCAAAGCTGCGTGAAACTTGAGGATAGCGGCTTAGCCCATAGATCCTGCTGCCGGGAGGAGCACGTGGCAGCAGCTGACGCAGGGGATGCAGCCCCTGGAACACATCCTGCCGGCCAGGGCCATGGCGAGGGACAAGCAACCTTGCATTTAGACACGGCCATAGTGGGTCTGGACAGTATGCTGAAACACAGAGGTACTGCTCTCTCCCTGGGGAGCCCTGGGACACCTTCTGCTCTGCCAGCAAGCACAGAGAAAATTTCGCTAGCCCAAGGGACGGTTGTGCTGCCTGTTCCCCCGTGCGAGGTGTCATCTAAGGCTCAGGATGCAAGTACTGGTTTTGTAGTGATGGACCCCGCTGCCTGCCCTGGCGGCAGGTCAGGCTGTGACCCTGGCTCTCAGGCACAGGCACTGCCCTCAAAGCAGCACCAGCAGAGGAAGAGGAGGAAGAAGAAGAAGCTCATGCTTCCAGGTGCTCAGCAGAATGGCACTGTGTCGTGCTTTGTGTAGCCAAAACACTGTATGCCTGTGACAGGGGTGGGTGGCTGTGTGTGCCCATGGGATGGGGCAGGATGAAGGAGAGCGGTGGCAGAGTGATGTTTTAACTTCATGGCAGAAGGAAAAGGAGGAACGTGGTGAGGTATCCCACCTGGGCTGTGTACCACAGAGGGACCTGTCTGTGCCTTGTCCCTGTTCACAAAACAAGTATAAGGGGGTTTTGCTTATTTTTTTCTTAATTCATAAAGCAAATCATTCTCTTGTTTGTGACTGCAAACATGGTCCTTGTAAAGGATGGGAGCAGGTCTGCCAGGCCCGGCCTGCAGCAGTGCAGACAGGAGCGCGGGGCAGCAAGGGACCGTAGCAGCATTTGCTCAGAGCCTTTGGCTCCCTTCAGCCTTGTGCGGGTGGGAGGAGATGCCTGGGCTGCAGGGATGGAGCAGCTCTGTGGCTGTTCCTTCTCCTTGTTTGCCCAGTGCATCTTTCCAGTGCTGTGGGGAGAGTGGGGGCCCAGCCAGTTGCTGCAGTGTGGGAGGGGAGCAGCCCCTCGTGGGGCAGCCGCTTGGCCACATCCTGCTTCCCTCTTTTCCCGCTGCTCCACGAGCTAGCACAGCACAGCTCTGATGTGGCACTGCATGGTAACTGAGCTGGAGTGGCTTTTGTCCTCACCAGGACTTCTAGGATATGAGAAACTCAGGTTGTTATTTTTTCAGCTCTCAAGGTCTAATTTTGCCTTTCTATCACCATATTCTGGTTTTGCTCAGTCCCTGTGCAGCGGCTGAATTGTGGACTCAAATGCTATCTTTTTATGCACCTAGTGGTGTGAGGGGATGCGTAGGGCGACTGACCCAAGCTGGTTGCTTGGTTTCTGGTTTAGTACCTTGTTTGCTTTCCACGTGCCCATCAGCGGGGGGTGAGGCTGCAGGCACAGCTAGTTGGGAGACTGAGCAGAAACTGTCTTCCACTGCTCAGGGCTCAAAAAACCTTTGAGGAGGGAAAGTCAGAATTTGGGCCCTCAGAATGACACTGGAGCCAATAATAAGAAATGCACTTCTGAAGTCAGTGACAGAAAAGGTAGGGTTTTAACTTCCAGTTTTTGTGTCTGTAATAATGCTGCTGTTACTAAACGCTGGGGAGGGAAACACCTCTACAGAGCAGACCATGGGATTGGTACTGTTGCTTCCCTGACTCTCCAGATCAGGCTGACTTGCAGCAACATAATGTTGCCACCATTTTGACCTGATCATTTAAAAAAAATAAAAGTGACTAAAAAGATTAGTGACTGACTTAGATTTAGAAAATTTGTTTGAACATTAGTTAGTAACTAAAACTTCCCATGATCTGTGCTGTCTATCACTGTATGCAGCCAGCAGCGTTCAGGTTCAGGTGTGCATCCTCTTTCATGCTGGGGGATCCTGACCAGTCAGGTTCGTGAGGTGTCCACCGCCTCTGCAGGCTCACTGTAAATAGGAAGTGTGATTAAAACAGGGCCTGTCACCTTGGCGTGTGTACTTGTCCAGGTGCAAAGATGAAACTTAGTCCTTTTGCTGACCCTCTCTACCAGGTGTGAGCCGCAGTCAGGTGGTCAGTTCCTCCCAGTGAGGTGGTTTCTGCACCACCTCCTCCCCTCTTCAGTGTTTTGCTTTGCCTGTTCTCCTGATGCTGTAGTCTTGTGTGCGCTTGGGGTTTGTTCACGCTGTGCTCTGAGTAGCAATGAGAACATCGTGTTACAGCTTGGCTGCCAGCCAGCGCAAGCCAGAGCGTAGCAGCCTCAGACGCGCCTGCGGGTACAAACCAAGGGCCGAAAGGAGGAGGGTCCTTGCTGGGATGCTGGCACGTCCCTTGGAATGACGGGGGAGCCTGGAGGTCACGGCCTTTGGTCGAGACCGCAAAACCGCGTCTCAAGGCTGACACGTACCGGGAGGGATCTCCCTGCTCCGTCTCCGGCAGCACAAGCGAGGCGGTAAGCGGGAGGAGCGGCCGGGTAGTGCCCCTGGAGCGGGTGGGACCACTTCCTTGTGACTCAGCCGCCTTCCGTGAAACCATCCGAGGTGCATCGCGCAGCGCTTTCTCCTGCAGGCGAGAGCTTGCAACTAAACACAGCTGCTGGCCTGGTTGGGGCTTGAACGGAGAGTGAGTAACAGGAGAGAGGTCTCTGCAGGTGTCTTTCAGGTGTCCTCGTTGCTCTTACTGCCGTTTTGAATGTGCTGAAATCAAGTGCCCGATGCTTTTGCCTCTCTCTCCCTGCTGGCGCTGCTAAGGCCGTGGCACAGCCAGTCTGCAGCAGGCGGTAAGAACCGGTGACCCACTTTACGGCAGGCGGGTGAAGCTCTGCTTCCCCGTGGGGAGAGCACACACGGGTGAGTCAGCAGCCAGCAGGCAGCACATCCTCCAGGCAGGCTCCCCTGCGCTGCCGTCAGCTGGGATTGAAACCAAACATGCTGTTTTCATCAAAATGTACCCATTCTGTAAAAACTCCACTGAAAAACCTTTGCTGGCCGTAAATTAGAGGGTCAACCTGCTGGACAGCCATTCTTTCTTCGTCCAGGCTTAACTTTTATTTCTAAACTTGGTACAGTGCTGGCTGGAGCTAGATCTTCTGGCATAAGGAGACATGAAGGTGTTGCCTCTACATGTCTCCTCTGTCACAGTGCAGAACTGTACCAGCCCTGTCTTTACTCAAGTAGGGAAAGCGGGATGGAAAGTGTGAACATCTTGTATTTCTGTAGACAAGAAACAGTCTTCCAATTTCTGAAACAATCCGTAGTTTGGGAATCTGGTACCACTGAGTACTGAAAAGCAGAAGTGTGGTCCTGGTTAGTAACTTCCATGCTTCATGCAAGCTTTCCCTGTCTTGCTTTGCTTTGCAGCTAAAGGTGTTTGCTGTGCTTGAGGCCAGCTTGTGCATGGGTTGCTCAGCTCTCACGTGAAGCCTGTCTCGTTCTGGTTTGGTTAGTCCCTATGCACGGTTTTCCTCCTCCCCACTTCCAGCTCCAAGCTGGCCAGTTAATTTATGCTTGCTATGGAGGCACCTTCTCCGCTGGATCTTGCTTAGAAAAAAAGACATAAACCAAAGTCACATTTACTCAGAGATGGCAGTGTCCTTCTCAGGAGTCTCCTGCTGTTGTGGCACAGAAGTATCTTCAGTGCCCACCTTGCTACTGCTGATGAGTCGGGTGGTCGGAAACCATCCTTGATCAAGCCTTTAGCATGACTACCAGACACAGGAGTGTGCCTGAAGCATGGCACAGGGCAGACTGCAGGAGCATTGGGACAGGCGACGTGGCTGGGAGCAACAGCAGAGAGACAGGAGCTGGCACATCCCACGGGCTGCTCCTTCCACACCTCACCTGCCAGCAGAAATCAGCTGTTCATAAGCAGCACCTCAAGCTTGGCACCTGCAACGCTGTCAGAAAAGGTTCTTGGTCAGGGATAGGTGGAGACTTGGGATCTCAGGGCGGTGGGCAGCACAGCTGCGGTAGTGCCTGGATTTTGCCTGTGGCTGCTGCCACAATGTTTGAAGATGGGCTGTTAGGTCTTCAGTCAGTGCTGCAGCCTTCCTTCTAGCTAAATTCTGCCTCTCCTTTCTGGCAGGAGCAAAAGTTCAGTGATCCTGCCCTGCTTGGGTGGGCAGAGGCTGGACCAAGCCTGGTGCTGGAGCCTGGCAGATCATCCTGTCTATGGTACTGGTAGCCCCAGGTGTAGCTTTTCTGCTCTCCCTCGTCCCCGCGTGTTCAGGCAGTCCAGGAGCATGGCTGTCCTGGCTGTAGGGTGTGACGGGGGGCTCTCCCCAGCCCTCTGGGCATGGCGTGGTTTTTTGGAAACCATGTCTCTTGGGGCACTCCTGTGTAGAACTCTTCTTCCTCCTTTCTTGCATGACTGCAGCTTCCTAGAGCCAGTGCCAGGCCTCTTGTCTGGCTTGCCTGTGGTTTCATCTGTCAAAGAAATGAACAGCTCATGTTAGGGACAAGTGACAGGGAACATGTGCAGCAGCTGCCGAGATGCTGAAAGAGCTTAAGGTAGCTCTGTTACCTGCTGCCTTTTGGAACATGTGTGCTTTCCTTGTGTTCCTTGCTCTTTCACCGTGTCCTAATTCAGCTGTGACAGTCATCTCTGAGGCAGGTTTGCTGTTGGCAGTCATAGTCTGGAGCAGGAGTCTGACCCTCCGGGGACACCTCAGCGGGGCTTGTCGCTGCAGCCACATATTGCGCTCCAGAGGTGTGCAAGGGGATATAGCATTTCCATCTCTGTTCTTATATATGGGGAAGGTCGAGAGACTTCTCTGGGCTGCCAGAGCAGTTGGGGCTGATAGGTGAGAACTAGCCGTGATAGCTTTAGGTCTTCAAGCGCCAGCCTGCATTTCAGAAATTACGGAGGTTGAGCTGCCATCTTCCCCGGAGCGCTGCTGGGGCTGGGACTGATGCCTTGCTAGGAGGTGAGGAGGAGGAGGAAAGAGACCTGCCAGGCAGAGCTGGCTAGAGGACTGCATCTTGGTGCTCAGCAGCCTTGGGGTGTTATCCTGGCTTTGAGCCACCCTGACCCCGTGCAGCCTTTCAGAAAGGCTGTTCCCAGTGCCCAGGGAAGCCCCCGGCCCGCACTGCCTGCAAGCAGGTGCTTGGGAGCACCAAACTGGAACCACCACGTGTGACTTTGGGGGTCCAACGGCCGGGTGTGCTGGCTGTGCACAGCTGGGACCGGACTACTGTGCTGTGAACGCACCCAGCAGGGCACGATGCCTGCTGCCTTCCAGTGGTGGGCAGATCAGAGGGGTGCCCTGCTCACTGGCTGGGGACAAGCAGGTCTCTTCCCTCAACATCTGTCATCAGTGGCTCTTTCCATGACTGCAGCTTACCCTGGCAGCACCTCAGTCCAACAACACAGTGTATCCTCTTTAGCGTGGTCCCCAGCCCGGTTTGGTGGGTGTAGGCTGCTCTAGAAGCCCTGTAGCTTCTTAGATCTTATCAGCTCTCTGACACTATCCGCCTTACTGGAAAAGAAAACAAACCATTGTGGGAGCGGTGAAGTAGGTGCAGAGAGCTCCCCGTCCCTGTGACGCATCTGTCTAAATGAGCACTTAAAATGTCGTCACCTTTTTCTTGAATAAAATTGCTTAGGCAAAGCCTCGCCCTGGCACCATGGGATCTCTGCAAAGTATTTTGGAAATGCAGAGGGTGGCCAGATGCAGGCAGGGGCGTGGGAGCTGTTTGTGTGCCTGTGGAGTAACCTGGCTCCCACGTGACGTGCAGCTTAGCAATGCAACTGTCGTCTTTTCCCCTCCCTTCTCTCCTGGCTGAACAGGAGCGTACCAGGAGGTATGTTAGGAGCTGTGTAACATGTTGGTGCAGAGGTTAGAGCTGCCTCCGGGACACAAAGCACCACACACCCATTTCTTTTAATTAAGAGGCTTCTTAAGACTAAGCTGAAAGTGTTGTACACTGACCCATCCTTCCTGCTTTCCTTCCCTCCCCTCTCCACACATGGTTTGTGGAAGATGCAAACCCCACAGGCGAGCGAGAGCATGTTAATTATACTGTGAGGGGAAGGGCCTGGCATACCTATGTCTAGTAAACACTGAGTGCAGAAAAAAGACTCTTGCTGCCGTTTAACCCATGGCTCGCTTGGGTAGGCCAGAGGATGGTGGTGTTGTCTGAACCAGTCTCTCCAGCCACTTGGAGAAGACTGTCTGTTTGCTCAGACCTTGTCTAAATCCCTCTTTTCTCACCCAGAGCACCCATCTGGCGTGGCACTGATGAATGGCAGCGGCCCCCACGAGAGCCTCAAGGGCGAGAAGGATGCCAGGCAGAATGGTCACGAGGAGGCTGACCCCGGAGAAGATGGGAATGACCAGGAGGTCATTGTCATACAGGACACGGGATTTACTGTCAAGATCTGCGCGCCAGGGATAGAGCCCTTTTCCCTGCAGGTACCTCCCTTTGCTGGCTGGGGAGGGGAACGGAGGCGGCACTGGAGAAGGAGGAGGCGGGAAGTATTTGAGTCAGGGCACACACAGTCCTGGCCCTTCAGCCAGGCAGGGAAGGGAACAGGGGACTGTGCCCAGGAAGGCCCCTGTTAGCCCCCATGGCCTGGACAGTACCTTCAGGCTGCTCACAGCTCCCCGACTCATCTGTCCTCTGATGGGATTAAGTAGAGAAGGAGGCAGCAAAGCATGGAGGGTACAGAAGGGAAGCTGCCTGACAGTAGCTTCTAGAGAAGAAGGAAGAAAGGAGATGTGAGCAACAGGCTGTCTGGCTAGGCCTGCTTAGGCTTTGCAAGGTCGGGGAGGGTGTTTTGCTCCGGATCCCAAGTGTGGAGCAAGGGGAGGGGGAATTAGCTGAGGTGTAGCCGCTCCTTGTCCATCGCAGAGGGAAATGAGCACAGGGGAAATGGTCTTCCCACTTCTGGGCTGTTCTAAAGGAGGGGTATGAAAAGATGATTGCTGGGTCTGACTCTCGGGAAAGGAAAACCCCTTGCTTGCCCAGCAGTTTTGGCATGATGTTCCTTCAGGCTATCCTGGGTTTGGTACAGTGACAGGCGCTAGCACAGCTCAGGGAGCTCAAGCACCAGCCTGAAGATCAAGGGAATGATGCAGTCTCCACTCCCCCTCTGCATGCAGAGCTCTGCGTGTGCCATGTGGACAATGACATGTGCTGCCAGATCAGGACGGGCTTTGACATGCCTAGCTAATATTCAGATTTAGCTTGATACTTCACTGAAAACTGTTTGGATGAAGTATCTCTCATTTTGGGGGGAGACATCTGGAGTCTAAACCCAGTGGTAAGTCTTATCTCCCGAAGACCAGCAGACAGTGCAGTGAAATTACATCCCTTGTGGAACTAGCTGTACCTCAGCCCAGCTTTTTTTCTCTTTTAAATCCTCTTGCCTGTTAGTTTTAATAGGCTAATAATAATAGCAGGCCATGTTGTTTACAGCAGCTTATGTAAACTACCCTGAGTCCTCCTAGCTTGAGAGCAGTGTCAGTGGTGGTGGAGCCAGGGCAGGGAGGTAGGAGAGCAGCCCTGGTGCACAAGCCGGGGCGGTTTCTTGCGTCACGGGAGCCGTGCGCTTGCAGGCAGCGTGCCCTGGAGGTGTGGCACTGGCATGGACATGCCATACCATGCTGCAGATACTGTGGCAAGTTGAGTGGAGGAAATGGTCTGTTTTCCATGTGCATCATTCAGAGCCTCACCACAAATGTGCAGTGTGACTGGATAAGGGAAGAGTCCCCCCTGGTTTCCCCCACTACCTTCTATTCTTTCGCTGCCCTCTCTGCCCCCTCTGTCCCATGCCGAGTGCTTGACGTGTCTGGGTGCCAAGGCTTGTGGGATGGAGCTGGGGTAGGTGACCATGCCAGAGGTGGCAGCATCCTCCCAGCAGGGGCAGAAGTGATCTTCCTGGGAGGAGTAGCTGGAGTCTGCCTTTCCAAGCCTGGAGAGGTACAAGAGGTGTTTGATTCTGCAGCAGAGGGACAAAGTTTGGCACGAACACGCGAGGACTCAGAATAACTCTCTGGCTTCTTCCCTTCTTAAGGTCTCTCCTCAAGAGATGGTGCAGGAGATTCACCAAGTTTTGATGGACCGCGAGGATACCTGCCATCGGACTTGCTTCTCTCTGCAGCTGGACGGCAATGTCCTCGATAACTTTGCTGAGCTGAAAACTATTGAAGGACTGCAGGAGGGCTCGCTGCTGAAAGTGGTAGAAGGCAAGTTCCTTCAGACTTTGGGAGGGAATGAGCAAGGGTTTTCACAGGGAGTGGTTTTGGCCATGTGGCAGCCCTTTCCTGTGGCTTCTTTTTGAGACCTGTGTGCCAAAGGAGTAAGCAACTGTGTAACTCCAGTTTCTTTCCTCCCTTTATGCACATCAGAGCCATACACAGTGCGAGAAGCCAGGATACACGTGCGTCACATTCGGGACCTTCTGAAGAGTCTTGACCCATCGGATGCTTTCAATGGTGTGGACTGTAATTCATTGTCCTTCCTGAGTGTCTTCACTGAAGGAGACCTAGGAGGTACGGGGCAAAAAGGCTTCTCTGGTGCAGTCAGTGCTTCATTGCCCTGGCTCCTTGCTTCATAAAAAACACATCTTAACAATCAGCTGTCCCACATCATTCAGGAGTGCAGAGAAACACTTGCACTTCTGCATTCCTCCTTGAATAATTACTGGAGGAAGGAATGCTACATTTTTCAGCACTGACTTTCTATCTCTGTCCGTTCTAGACAGTGGAAAACGGAAGAAGAAAGGTACTGAAATGGAACAAATTGACTGCACCCCTCCTGAACATATCCTGCCAGGTAGCAAAGAGAGACCCCTGTGTGCCCTTCAGCCCCAGAACAGAGACTGGAAGGTAGAGTTCTCCTGCCTCATTAAAACAGCTATTGGCACATTCTTTGCAGCAAACTGGTGTTCAGGGATTGAAAGCTGCACTGACATGGACTTTGGGATTTGCTCTGCTTGATGCTTAATGAGTGCTGGGACAGCACTGCTTAGCCAAAAGCATAAAGTCCAAGAGCTTGTGTACAAAACACTGGACACTGAGTGTGGACATCTGCAGAGTGTGAAATGGCCAGTCTTGTTGGTAGGGGTGGCAGGGAAGAGAGAACAGCATTTCTCTGCAAAGTCCTGGAGACAGGATCTGCAGATCACTACAAATTACCCTTAGCTTTCCCATGCCCTCCCACTTGGATTCCGGTTTAGAAGCTGCCATTTGAAAACCAGTACAGCAAGAAATCCATGCCTTGTGCAGCCCAAAGGCCCAGGGTGTCTGTTTTTACCTGTGTCTTACGGTGTAAAAGGCAGCAAACTGAGGCAAATTAGTGGACTCCAAATGGCTCGAGGAAGGCTATGCTCTTGAGACCATACTTATTTTGTAAGCTGTGTTTCTGGAACGAAGCGAGGGCGGCAGGTAAAAGGAATCTGGCATGTACATCGAATGGCTCTGTAACTCAAGGGAATTAATTCATTCTGACAGGAATTGCTTCTGTTGTGTTTTCTGTAGCCTTTGCAGTGCCTAAAGGTATTGACGATGAGTGGCTGGAACCCTCCACCCGGTAACCGGAAAATGCATGGGGACCTCATGTATTTATATGTCATCACGGTGGAGGATCGGCACGTCAGTATCACTGCATCCACTCGAGGATTTTACTTGAATCAGTGAGTAACTAAGATTCTTCCTGTCCTGCCCTGCAGCAAGGAGCTTGTGATAGCCAACTGGAAAAGAAGCCACAAACAAACAATTGCTGCTTTTTTCTTTTTTTTTTTGGTGGAAAACAGGCTAATTTTAATTCACTGCTCACATGGGTTTGTAGGAGTTGCTCTGCTGGATTGGGCTGTTCAGTTATGTGTGGTACCATTTCTCCACAGTGGATAAATGCCTGATGCTTTAGGGAAAGTTTAAACATCCCATAATGTCATCAGCTAATTAGAGCATTTTGAGTTGGGAGGGAATTCGTGACCATTGCAACTATTGCAAAATGCAACTATCTCATTTTGCCCTAAAGCAAAAGCACAGCCTGTCAGAACTTCCTAAGCTGGGCACAGATTTGACTAGATTTAAAAAAAAATTTTTTTTAAAATAGCGACTATGAGAAGCTGTTAAATGTTCTGTGCCGTGGCTGTACTGAGGGAGGTGCAGGGTCCATCCAGCCCAGCAGCCTGTAACAGAGACCTATTGAGTTGGGGATGGACTGGAGAGATCTTCAAAACAACAAACCCTGCTGTACCTGAGCAACCATGAGCTCAAACGTTTCTGGGTGGCCTTGATCCTGCAATGCAGATAACTGCTTGGGCAACTGTAACTGCGTGTTTGAAATACAAGGTTATAATTTGCAGAAGGAGAATGAAGCTGCCTGAAGAGTAGAGCTTAAAATGTAGAAGACAAAATTCAAGCACACTTTCCACTTCATAATGAGACAGAAATTGAAGTGCTCTGTGTTAAACTGGCCTGTGCAAGAAATAATTTGGAGTCCATTGTTTCCCCCAAGATCTGTAAAAAATAAATGTTAAAAGCAGTGAGTCTCTAAGGGTGCACATCTGAGTGCAGGTCCCAGGAGACCAAGTGGCACAGTGAACACGAAACATGTGGCCTTTCTGAGTTTGGCGAAATGTGACCTGGAGATGGGGACCTGTGTGATTCTGGCAAGTCTGGTGCTTGGCCTTCCAGCTGGGAGACAAAGTTGTCTTGAGAGGACACCGACTCTTCGGTACAGTTGGTGTCATAACCGTTGGGTTCTCCATTAAGCAAAGGCACTTCTGGTGAGTTTGGGAAGTTCTGAAATAAGTCCTTCCCAGCTATAAAAATAAAGCCTTTCTTGTACCTGATGTGGCCAAAGAAGGTCTAAATTGAATTTCCTCTGCAATCCATCAGGGCCCCAGTACAGGGTTGCTAGCTGTATCTCATGTGGAGAGAGTGGAGAGGGCCCTTGCAGCCCATCTGCCCGTGTACCACATGGTCTCCATTTTGCAACCAAGGGCATGTTGTGCAGGACTTTCATGCAGCATATATATGGAAAGCTCTCCTTCGTGTACCGTGTTCCTAGGGTATGGGAGGTCTCAGGTATGACAACGGCTTGTGATGACACTTTCTTTTTTTCTCTTGCAGGTCTACTGCATACAACTTCAATCCCAAACCTGCAAACCCCAGTTTTCTCAGTCATTCCTTGGTGGAACTACTTAACCAGATCAGCCCTACCTTCAAAAAAAATTTTTCCGCTCTGCAGAAGAAACGGTAGCAGCACATTTTCCTCTCTAGCTGAGTAGTCTGAGTAGTCTGTTGTGAAGTTGCTTGGTGAGGCTCAGCTCTGTGGCTGGTTCTGTGAGAACTGCGTGCCACTCGGATATAGCAAGAATTGCAGTGCCTGCTTTCTCTGAGCTCACATAGTGGTGGGGTGGTTGGGACACGCGAGTCTGTGCAGCAGGGAGCACAGAAAGCCTGACGAAATGTCATGGCAGCATCCTGATGTAACTGGCTTTCCCTCACTTGAAACCTGGAGCTGTCAGAGCTGATGTGACTTGTCTGCTGTTGTTCAGCACGACAGTAACAGAGGCCAGTGGAATCCCAGAGTCCCGATCCTTATCCACTGGATGGTTTCTCTTGGCTGTAGCTCCTGGATGGTTTCTCTTGCTTACAGCATGTAGATTTACAGATTTTGGTTCCGCCTAAAGCAAAGGGTTGGGGGAACGACAGCTTTCCCTTGCCATGGCAGTATGAGTTGTGGGACTTACCTGGAATTCAACGTGTGCTGTCCCTGCTGAGAAACTGAACACGTAGGACAATTTGTGCAGTGGGAGATGTGCTGGTTTTGCTCAGAGGTGGACTGCAGCGTTCATACAGGGAAATTGCTGATGTTTTGACCAGCTCCAGAGGTACGAGTCTCCTCGCTGGGTCTGTGTTGGCTCCATGCCTCGTGGGAGATTCGATGACTTCCTAGCTAGCCAGGCAGCAAAGAGTTAATGTGAAGCACAGCAACATGCTGCAGCCGACTGGGCTGGTAACCTGATCAGTAGGTGCTTCTCCCCTGAATCCAAAAAAGACTGAAGCATAAAATATTAGGGAAAGTTAACATGTGAGGGCTTTGCGTAGGCTTAGAGTGTAGAGGGAATAATTATTTTAAACATGTCCATGCACGTTCATTTTCTGTAATTTCCTCCAGGTCCTATAATAATAGTAAAAACCAATGATTTATTGTTTTATTCTCCTGTCCTTGCTGCAGGGACCATTTATTCTGCTCCAGGACAGTGGGTCCTGTGCAAAAGCCTGTCATTCTTTAGAGTTCACTTAATGAACTGCCTCGGCTCAGCAGGGTGCAAATTGACAGGCATATTGTGTGGCTTTCAGGAGCTCTGCTTCTACTCTCATTAAGAAGATGAAAGTGACACTAGACAAGGGCTGGAAATTAGCAGTGGCCTCCAGCCACCACTGTGACTATCTGGCCATTTAAAAATGATTATACTCTATTGCTTCTTGGGCCAGAAGTAAATACAGATGAGACTGCAGCACCTGCTGAGAGCAGACAGATCACACAAGAGACCGTTTGGTGAAGCTTGCTCTTTCACTTCATTAGTGGATGTGCGCTGTAGGCTGGCTTTGTAATGCAGCCCGTATGGACCGGGGTGTGAAAGCCGAGGGCCAGTCTGGGAGTGGGCATCCTCTGCCTCCAAATGCAGAGGGTGAGGGGGATCTCTGGTGATGCAGCTGGGGATAAAACTGGGGAAAGGGGGATGGGGAGAACCCGGGTAATTCTGCAGGCTGCTGTTGAGATCAGCCATCATGGGGTATCGAACTTGTTAAATGAAAGCCTCCTGTGCTGCTCGTGAGGCCTTGTCTTGTTTTGTTGTTTGTCAGAAGCTGATGTTGCATCAGAGGGAAAATTCTCTCCAAATAGAAAGAAATCTTCATTTGGAAAACGTCTTTTTGCTTTCACTCCCATACTAGGGTTCAGAGACACCCTTTTGAAAGGATAGCCACTCCTTTCCAAGTGTACAGCTGGACGGCTCCGCAAGCAGAACATGCCATGGACTGTGTCCGGGCAGAAGACGCTTATACTTCTAGACTGGGCTATGAAGAGCACATACCTGGACAGGTATTGGTCTTGCTTCGCTTGAGAATGCTGGCAAGAGCTTTGCTGCCAGCTGCAGTGAGAATTTGTTAACTTTTAACAAGTAGACCTCTGGTATTTGTGGAAGGGTTTTGCTTATTAAGGGAAAACTTGCGGGAGTCCTTGTTCTTGTCAGTGCCCTTGACTCTAGGGGCTGTGCTGCTCAGGCTGCAACTCCCTGAGCACGTAAAGATCTGAAAGGAGCAACTTCTGCTTGAGTATTTATAAATCCCGTGTCCCTGCTCTGACAAGAGCCGCTATGCAGAAGGCAGAGCGCTCATCCACACCAGTCAGGCCTGGAATGGCTCTCGTGTCTCCGAGCAAACTATTCCAAATGCTTCGGTTGCAGCTTTGTAGCATAAAGTCTTTCAGGCTGTGAGCGGTGCAGGGCTGTAACAGCTGCCCATGGGTGGCTGTCTGCCTGCAGTGTACCCACGTAGCAGCATGCTGGCTAGTGAAACCTGCACTGTGCTCCTCCAGAGCTAGAAAGCTGCTCTGTCAGTTCAGCTGCACTGCGTAAACTGGGCTAGTGTAAGATCTATCCCAAACTGCTGTTGAATAAAGTCCACTCACGAGGAGCATTCATTCCTGCTGCTAATTCGCTTCCTCTGAATTCCACAGCAGCCTGAATTCTTGCCCCTTCCCCTCCCTTCTCTCACAAAATGCCTCATAAAGCAGAAATGCTGACTTGCCAGCACCTTCCTATACAATGCATTGCTTCCCACAAGACTTTCACTCTTTCAGACCAGAGACTGGAACGAGGAGCTGCAGACCACGCGAGAGCTGCCACGCAAGAACCTGCCGGAGAGGCTGCTCAGAGAACGTGCCATTTTCAAGGTAACTCTGGGATGTGCAGGCAACTCCTCATGTAGCCCCCTTCTCTGCTGCCTCTATTGCATCTGGACGCTTCACCTGGGCTACCCTTTAAAAACTGCAAGCGGAGGATCCCTGTTTGCAAGCTAAGGGGTCTTGTTTTTCTCTTGCAAGTCTGCCTTCTGCTCCTAGCCCCACAGGGGAGACTTGTGCTTCTTGACCCCAAAGCAGCCTCCTCTTAGTCCTCCTTCGAGTGGGTGGGAGGAACAGGGGGAGAGGGAACACACTAAGCCCTCCTCTGCAGAGAGCTAACAAGTCTGAGCTGTGCTGATCCCTAATGTTCTGGCTCCTGGAGCTTGTATCCAAGCCACTAGCCACAAAAGTAAAAGCCAGCTGACCTGCCTGCCTGCTGGAAGGCTATCAGGAGGAGAGAAGCAAAGGCAAAATTTGCAGGGAGCTTTGAGAGTGAGGTGCTAAGAGGGCGGGAGCCCTTCCTTACCCAGCTTTCTCTCCACCTACCCCCAGGTTCACAGCGACTTCACTGCAGCAGCAACTAGAGGTGCTATGGCTGTCATTGATGGCAATGTCATGGCCATCAACCCCAGTGAAGAGACCAAGATGCAGATGTTCATCTGGAACAACATTTTCTTCAGCCTGGGCTTTGACGTCCGTGACCACTACAAGGACTTTGGCGGAGATGTTGCTGCTTACGTAGCTCCTACCAATGATCTCAATGGTGTGCGGACCTATAATGCTGTGGATGTAGAAGGGCTGTACACACTGGGGACTGTAGTGGTGGATTACAGAGGTTACAGGGTGACGGCTCAGTCTATTATTCCCGGCATCTTGGAACGGGAGCAGGAACAGAGCGTCATCTATGGGTCAATAGACTTCGGCAAGACAGTTGTCTCGCACCCCAAGTACCTGGAGCTGCTGGAGAAGACCAGCAGGCCGCTTAAGATCCAGAAGCACAAAGTCCTCAACGACAAGAATGAGGAGGTGGAGCTGTGCTCCTCAGTGGAGTGCAAAGGCATTATTGGCAACGACGGGCGTCACTACATCCTGGACCTGCTCCGTACTTTCCCTCCAGATCTAAATTTCCTGCCTGTTGAAGGGGAGGAGATGCCAGAGGAGTGTAAGAAAATGGGGTTCCCCAAGCAGCACAGACACAAGCTTTGTTGTCTCCGGCAAGAGCTTGTTGATGCCTTTGTAGAACACAGGTGAGCTGAGCTCCCCCCTTCCTCCACCTGCAACCGGTAATGGTTCAAGCCAGGACCATGCTGCATTGTCCCAGAGACATCACAACAGAGCTCCCAGAAGTGGGCTGCTAATTTCCCCATTGTTTGGCAATGCAGGTGCAATTATAGAAACTTAATTAATGAGAGGTAAAAACAGTAGGGATTCTGATGGGCTTACAGGGAGCCAGTGAAAAAGGTGGTTTTCTTCTTAGTTTCCATATTCTTCTTTGCTGTTTCCTGTCCAAACATTTAGAAGTTCTTTCCCTGCAGATAACCTTTGCACCTGACAGCTAGGTAATGGGAAGGATTTATGCTTCTTTTTAAGGCTCTCCAAATGTCTTGAATGCTACCTTTTCTTTCCTAGAGGCTGAAAAAAATTACCCATGGGATTTGCTGTAGGCACTCTTGAGGTGGGATGCGTTGGCATTTGGGCTCGCTCAATGCAGGCAGGGAAGTGGGAGCTCTGGGAGCAGGATGTGTCGAAGGTGTGTGGTGCTGGCAATGTTAATGCTCCTGCTTCCAATGTGGAGGGCTGCAGGTGCTCTGCTATCAGAGATGGTCAGAGTCTGTGCTTCACTTGCTGGGAAGATGAGCCCTCCAGTTGCTGACGGAGGAGCACTGCCTGCTGAGCAACCAGTTCTGCAGCCAGTGCCCTTCCCAGTTCTGCCACGTGCCTGCAGGCAGGCTTTGCTGCATCCTGGGAGAGCTTCCAGACCAGCAGCCTGCAGGACTGTGGCCGTAGGGTGCTGTTGCTCCTCCTTGGCTAGCAGAGACTAGGCCTCTCTCTGCTATGGTCTGCTGGCAAAATTGCTGCTGGTTTGTGTTTGACTAGTGAGAGTCTTCCCAAGCTCTCTGCTGATGCTGCTTGTGGAAAGCAATTTGTAACCACTGCAAGGAGATTAGTTTCCCATTGTGATGGGTAATGAAAACCTACTTTTTTTGTGCCTCTTCTGATAAACTAATGCATACTCCTTTGATTTTGTACACCCTCTTCACATGAGCTTTCTATCCTGCCTTTCCACAGGGAAACTGTATGGTTTATAATGCTAATTTTGTGAGGTTTTCCCTCACAGAGCAGTGGTAATCCTCTTAGATTCTTCTGTTGTGCTGAATTCCTCTTTTCCTTTACTGTAGGTATCTCTTATTCATGAAGCTGGCTGCACTGCAGCTGATGCAGCAGAAAGCCAACAAGCAGGAGAGCTCAGGTGTGCTGGAAAATGGTGCCTCTCCAGAGAACGGTACTGCAGACAGCGAGAAGTCTGAGTCAGAGGATGGTAAAATAGACGATAACGTGACTGGACTTGATCAGGTGAAAGAGCTTGCTGAGACCATTGCATCTGATGATGGAACAGGTATTTCATCCTCACCATCAGAAGCAGCCCAGGCCTCCTGCCCTAGCTGGTGGGCTGCGTCACTGGTAGGAGCTATGCCAGAGTGGGGGTGGTCGGGGTGATTATTTGTTGTCAAACAAGACAAGCACTGGCTCCTTCTATCAATACTGTCTTAGCTCTTTGCATAGAACTGTTCACACAGTAATGAATTAATCACCTTCGGGGCCGGTTGGGTAGGTGGGCAAGTGTTTCTCAATGCACCAAGTGCATCAGCTCTGCCACAGGTGCGAGAGCCTGGCCAGCAACCGGCCTGCAGGGGCCGGGGCTGGGCTGCCAGAGGCTTAGTGCGGGTGGATGGGAGCGGGCTTTGGCAGGGCTGGGAAGCGTGTGATGCACAGACGCCTTCAGGAATCCCAGGCTTGGATTTCTGTATATCTGCCGTTGGGGGGTAAGGAGGGTGTCCGTGGGTTTTCTGGGTCATCTTATGTGCTCTTGTTCAGGCTTTGCATTTTGCAGCCATCCTCCTTTCAAAATATCTTACAATTGATTGTTTTTATAATGGGTTTCTGCAGAATGTGCCATCATTTCTCCTTTTAGTAACAAAGCTTTTCTCTTAATTTAATAGCTAGGCTTGTCATTTTCCGAAATCCACTTTCATTTGTATTCTATTTTTCTTCCTGCTCCAGTGGATCCCAAAAGCAGAGAAGTGATTCGAAATGCTTGCAAGTCTGTAGGCTCCATTAGCGACACATCATTTGACATTCGGTTTAACCCAGATATTTTCTCACCAGGTATGTGTACAAAGAGCTGGTTTTAGTTCTCCTTCAGAGGATTGCTGCATCCAGTCATCTACAGACAAAAAAAATTGTGCTCTGTAGCTAAGAATATTGCTGCCTTTTGGCTGGCTGGGCATGGTGCGGGGTTCTCCATGAAGCACAAAGATACAGAAAAGAAAGAAGTGTAATTGATTGCAATGCTCAAACTACCAAAAGCAGGCAGTAAGCTGTCTCCCACCGCTACGCTCGGGGGAGGTCTGCAGACTGCTGCCAAGAATCTTCTTGTGATTCTCCGGCATCCCAGCTGCTAGACCACATGAAAAGAAGCAGAGGGAGGGAAAAAATTACATTTGATCCTAATGTAGTAGTTTACACAAAAAACAACGGTCGTAGTTGAACAACTGATGTTGAATCCTCAGTGAAGGGCAGGGTTTATTTTAGTAACATTATGGTAAGCAGGTCACAGTGCCCTTTCAAACGCATTTATCAGTTGCAGGCATTTTGTGTAGCTTTCCATGGCTGGAATCAGTATTTTTTTTTTAATGTGGAAACACAGAAGAGGCTCCCAGGGTGCTTATGAGGGTGAATACTGAGGCTGTATGCATGCAAATTGCAGGGGAATGGCCATATAGTTGAATTTAGCTTGGAATAAATGTGTCAGAATGAGCATGTGTTTTGAAACGCCCAAGCATCATTTAAGGCTGGTATGGATTAGTGCTTTGGCACTGACTTTGCAGCTAGAACTTAAAACATTATTTTAATTTTGGTGTTCAAAAGCAAAAGGCTCTGAGTTTCTAGCACTTGCGGTATTTGGTCCATCTGCTGAAAACTTCCCGCTCTAGTCTAGCCAGTTGACTCTTGCACTGGAAGTGTACGCAGCGCTTTGCAATAGGTAGAACAGGCCAGATGAAGAGCAGAATTTGGGCTTTTAAAAGCTGTGTTGAGAATGACTGAGCAGGCAATAGCAGCACAGCTACTAACCAAGCAGAGCAGCTAATGCTGTTTCCATTGAAACATGTTGTCGAGTAGATGAGTTTTTGAAGAGGTGTCTTTAATTAAAGGGAAAAAGAATCACTCTAACTTTTTACCTGGTGTTACTATACACTTTCTGTATATGGCGTGTTCTTTGAGTTGGGGTCCAGAGAAGGGCCACCAAAAGTGATCAAAGGACTGGGAAGCTGCCATACAAGCATAGGCTGGGAGAGCTGGGTTTGTTCAGCCTTGAGAAAAGGAGGCTCAGAGGGGATCTCACCCCCACGTACCAGTACTTAAGGGGTAGCTACAAAGAAGATGGAGACTCCCTTTTTACAAGGAGTCCCATGGAGAGGACAAGGTGGGATGGACACAAGCTGCTCTTGGGGAGATTCCGATTGGACACGAGAGGGAAATTTTTCACAGTGAGGACAGTCACCACTGGAATAATCTCCCCAGGGAAGGGGTTGGCTCGGCCATGTTGGACACCTTCAGGAGTCGCCTGGACAGGGTGTTGGGCCGTCTGTCTAGGCTGGGCTCTTCCTAGAAAGGTTGGACTAGATGATCCCTGAGGTCCCTTCCCACCTGGGATTCTGTGATCTTTTTTTCTTTTATTCTTCTAGGTGTTCGTTTTCCCGAGTCTAGCAAAGAGGAGGTGCAGGATCAGAAGCAGTTGCTGAAGGATGCTGCTGCATTCTTGCTGTCGTGCCAGATCCCGGGTTTGGTAAGGAACTGAGGACCATCAGTAATTTTCCCTCTGAAAAACCTTGCCTCAAGCCTGGCTCCTCTGAGCAAGCACTGACAGCGGTACACCAGCTTTGCCTGCCGAGCAAACGCTGTGTTCTCCTGCTCGCAGCCGAGTTCTGGCGCCAGTGGTGAAGTACAGTGAACAGTGCAAGCACGAGAGGGGTTTTCCATTTCCCATCTTACATCATGGCACGATTTTCCCACCTCAGCCCAAAGAAGAATTTTTGGCACTAGTAATTAACAGCTATTGTTAAGAGTTCAGGACAATAAAGACCACATAAGTCATCCTCCCTAACCCTGGGCATCTTGCACAACTTACTGTATTATCTGACCCTGATTGTGACTCAACTGGTGACTAATAATTTGGAGCGAACTGGGAAATTGTTCTTGCTAATATCTATTGTAAAAACTCCCTCCGTAAGTCTTAAGCATTTTGGATGCTTACCCATGCACCTGGCTAAATAAGAAATACCAGCTTTTCCCTTTTCAAGACGCTCTTTAAATTGATGGCTAATGCATACGTTACAGCAGGCCCTGTAACTAGGAGGGTAGAATTGATGATCTCCACTCCAAGAGGTTCAGGAGTAGTTGGCCTTATGTAGGAGGGGATTTTCCTTGCTGGAAAGGTTCTTCTGAACGCTAAATCCACTAGTTCTGCAGTCAGCATAACCTTTAAGACCAGCTATTCAGCCTTTAAATAAAAAAGGTGGGGGAGTGAATCAGAAGAGGGCTTGGTGACTGTTGCTTTACAAGATATTGATACACTAGTGTAAAACGCAACATGCTGCACAAGCATGTGTGAGGGCAAGTTACAGGCAGTGCTCCACGCTCTGCATATCAGAGTAACTGGTGTTACTCTATGACGTGAATTGACTCTTTATCAGCACTGCAACACAACTTCAAATGCTAGTGCCATTTCCCCTTATCAGCTAAGTCTGCACAGCTCCGTGTAGTCTCAACTGGAAATGTTTTTAGTTAGTGACTATGAGGCCCTTAAAGAAGGGTTAGCCTGCTAGTTCCACAAGCATTAGTTGAATAAGCCATGCCAAAGGGAAAGCGGTTCTCATTGCCCGAGCCACAGGAGTCCTCAGAGTCCCTACTCTGCTACTGAGTTCCTGCATGGCCTCAGGCAAACCGCTGGAAGTCATATGCTAAACTATGTGGAACACCAAGATGTCTCTGCTGGTCTCCTTGGGCCACTCAAGACACTGCATGCTCAGCGCTTGGTTACAGTCCTCTGCGCTGCTCCACCACGGGGCCTTTGCCTCTGCTTGTTTTGCATGGGGAATTGGATGAAGCCTGAGCTGTTTTTTTAAGACAGTTGATCTCTTTGCACCTCATTTGCCCAGTGCTTATTGGGATTATGTAGTGCTGCTCGTCCTCCACTGAGACGTAAGAGTAATAATGGTACAAGCGGCAAGGAATTTGCACAAACTGCTCTGGGCTGTCTGCTGCAAGTGTTCCCCCTGCCCGTGTAGCGTGGTAGTCTCTGGTATTCAAACACTCCGCCCACTGAAAGAGCCTAGCTCGGCGTCACTGTTGGCCTTTGGGGTGACTCTAAACCCTAGGTAAGAGGTGTGTGTGACTGGCAGTCGGGGAACAACGGTCCTGTGCCCCATGCCCTCGCAGCACTGGGCGATCGCCATCCCGTTAGCGCGGGAGAAGTCGCTCTCCCTCCTGCTGCTGGCACAGTGCCGCTCTGGCTCTGGAGCTGCACACGGGGCTCAAAGCTGTGGCTGCTTGGGCTTTCCTTTGTGCTGGATCCCAGAGCAGCAGTCCCACCCCAGGGGCAGATCAGAGGAGGCGCTAACCAGAGCTCCTGAGGGGCCTCTCCAGGCTGAATTTAACCGCTTTGCCAGCTGCGGAGCCTGTGGCTGGAGGCAGGGAGCAGCCAGCAGCCCTGGCTCTGGCTGAACAGTGCTCTGTACTTGCCAGTTCTTGCTGTGCTTGTAACTTAAATGACATCCCTGGAAACTGTTGTCTTTGTCAGGCAACACCTTTTTCCCTCCTTGGTCAGATTAATTTTTAGTTTTTTAAAAAATGGAAATTCTTTCCTTCATGTTTGCTGTCTGTAACTGAAGTTTGCCTGTACCCTGCAGGTCAAAGACTGCCTGGATCACACAGTGCTCCCGATGGATGGGGCTACCTTAGCAGAGGCCATGCACCAGAGGGGTATCAACATGCGTTATCTAGGCAAAGTCATCAACTTCATCACCAAGGCACCTGGCCGTGCTCAGCTGGATCACATTTTTGTAAGCATCAGGCTTAACCTCAGACTGAAATTAAAACTGCCTCTGGCATAATTTGCCTTGTATAGATTCCAACTTGGCCAACTGTTTTCTCTGTGTAAAATAAACAGCTTCAGAAATAGAGAGGGAGGGAGGAAGACCTGTAAGTGGTGGATGGGGAGTTTTGCTCCCAAATCCTTAATGGTTTTCATAATGTTAGAGGGTTTGAGTGTCCTTTGGGACAGAGAAGTGCTTCAGGCATTCCCAAGCGTAATAGCAGATAATACACAGTTGGATTTTAAGCCATGCATTTTTTTTTAAGTCTCTAAGATCTGTCAGGGCTTTGGATCAAATCGGGAAGGGTTGTGAGGACAGCTGCTTGCGAGCATGTGCAGGGCTAGTGCTGCAGTGACTCCTGGAAGCACCATTAGAGCTGAGGTGTGCTGCACGGCATGGCTTGTGGTCACCATGCATGGGTGTGCAGGGGGCTCTTCCCCAGCTCCAGGAGTGTTGTCAAATGCAAAACAGTTCTGAGTTGCAGGGTAGGGACTGGAGAATGTGTTTTCTGCTGGTCTTGATCAGAGCCCACTTCAAAAGCAAAGCGTATTTTTCTTGTTACTGCCGACTGATTCTTAATCTCTGTTCTTTATTTCTTTGGGTAGAAAATAGGAATCAGTGAATTGATCACTCGATCGGCTAAACACATCTTCAAGACGTACCTCCAGGTATGACCTGCAGTGTGACCTCTTGCCTTGTGCGTCCTCTCTAATGACTTTTTCTACAAAGAGCTCGGTTGAGTCTCTCTCTCATTAGGCAGTTCACAGGGGTTGCCTAGCAATGGGAAGTACAATCTCATTAGCGCTAAAATAGGTGCAGGCCTGTGTGTAAGGGAAAACAAGTTCCCACTTGAAGATAGCTTTTCCCAGAGTAATCATTCATGCTTTTCTTCCCCAGATTCTCACTCATTATGTTGAAGGCTTTTAAAAGTGAAATCACAGCTTGTTTTCCTTGTAATACCTTTTCCTCTTAAACAGTGTTGGTTTTGCCCTTCTAAGAAGCTTTTATTTTAATTGCATAAACACTAGTGCATCCTTATGCTTGTCTGTACCTAGCATAGCAATACACCTGGCTTTAGTCCACTGTCAAAATCTTCTTTATGCTCTCTAGTTTCTCTGTCCCAGGTAGCAGCCCAAAATGGAACTACATATTTGTGTGTGTGCCTGTGTAGGTCTATACTTATATCTGCATAACTCTGTCTATGCTAGTTCCACTTGCAAATATTGCCTCCCTTTCCCACTCCTGGAAGATTTTCCTGTTTCTGGTAGGACTGGATTTGTGTGAGACTCAGGGTTGTAGTAGTGCCTGTGTGATGGCAGGTGACTTCCACGGCTGATTTCGGTGTCTTGCTGTAGGGTGTGGAGCTGTCGGGTTTATCAGCAGCCATCAGCCACTTCCTCAATTGCTTTCTGAGCTCCTTTCCAAATCCCATTGCCCATCTTCCAGCTGATGAGCTGGTCTCCAAGAAAAAGAATAAGAAAAGGAAAAACAGGAACCTTGGAAATGCTGATAACACTGCGTGGGCCAGCATGACCCCTCAGGAGCTTTGGAAGAATATTTGTTCAGAAGCAAAGAACTACTTCGATTTTAGTCTCGAATGGTAAGCAGAGCAAGGTACCCTCGCTTGTGCCTGGACTCCCACCAGATGTCTGTAGCTCTTATTATTCTTTAATAGGACCTGTCTCTTTGACTTGTCTTCTGTTGAATATAAATTTGTACTCTTGAGGGAGTTTTAAAGGCTTATAATGGAAACCTCTCCTTAGTGGGGCAGAGGGGAGGAGATGGCAAGAAGCTGAAGGAGTACAGTCAAAAGATATTTGTCTATATAGACAATGATTTAGGCTGAAGGCAGCTTATCTTCCAAAAACAAGGACAGCTGCTCCTGTGTCTGAGACAGAGATGGTGAACAAGGCTGCTGGAAGGTTAAGATAGTGAGTCTTGAACTGGAAGTACAAGCAAAGACACTCGAGAAAAACCTTGACTAGTTGGCTAAATCAGTGATCATCCCCTCATGCCAGGGACAGCTCACTCGTTACCAAGAGCCGAAGGCGCTCAGACTCTTGCCTAAACTCTGCAGTGAGCTTTGAAGAGAACACACAGGGGATTTCAGTAAAAAGTACTGTTGTGCACCTCTGTAAGCTTTAATAGACCATTAGCAACCACCATAATGTTAGTCATTGGTTTCAGTTAACACCAGCTGTGCAGGGACCTGTGATACACCATGGTGGAGGGATGTCCTTGAGCAGAAACTTACCTGAGAGCTGAAGGTTTTATATGCTTTTTGCAGTGAGAACGCTGACCAAGCAGCTGAAGTGTATAATCTACAGAAAATCACCCTGCTTCGTGAAATCTCCGTCAAAACGGGAGTCCAGGTAAGACCCATGTCTTCCCTCCCTTCCCCATCATATTCTATACTCAGAAACATGAAGAGTAAGTGCAAGCAGGGGACAGCCTTTCAGTCAGACAGTGCGAGCCCTTAAAGGTCTTTGTGGTGTTAATGTGAGAATACAGGTTCCAGCCCTGGGGAAAGAGATTTCTAATCCAGTTCCCTTTTAGGGTAAACTTGCTGTGGTGCTCCCTTGGAAGATAAGGCAGCCTAAATACAATTCCTGTGGCTTGCTCTGTCTGACAAACCAAACTCACATCTGAAGTTCATGCACATGCGTACTCCCCAAAGACAAGCAGCTCTTTGAGCAGAGCAGGACTTCAGGGTTGTCCTTGCTTGAAGAACCAGGGGGTTTCCTTCCCCACAGCACTGCCTCCTCGCTCCTCTGTGGGGTGCGGGAGTTTGGCTGGATGGGGTTCCCCTGTTGGGGCTCCAGTGCTGGCACGACCGTGCCTTGGCACTGCGGCGCGATTTCGCGCACATGGTGGTGCACGCCTACACGTGACCTTCTTTCAAAACTCCGGCCCCATGTAGTGATAAAAGGAGATGTTTTGACGGTGAATCTGCATGCGAATTCAAGGCTCATTTTCCCCTTGTTTCTTGACAAGTAGCTATGAAAGCAGTGACCATGACCTCCGGTCTTTTTGGTTCCTCCAGATACTGCTGAAAGAGTACAACTTTGACAACAGGCACAAGCCCACCTTCACGGAAGAGGATATTCTCAACATCTTTCCTGTAGTGAAGCATGTAAATCCCAAAGCCTCAGATGCTTTCCACTTCTTCCAGAGCGGGCAAGCAAAGGTTCAGCAAGGTACAGACCCAGCACGCCTCTGCCTTGAGGTGACTGCTGATAAAAGCACGAGCCAGGGTATGTGTGGCATGGCCCACTGCCCTCGACTAATATATGTCCCCTCACCACCACCCGTGCCCCGTTGTGGTGGAGAATCGTGGTCTCCAGCCATCTGAAACACACCTGCTATAAAGTTACCAACAATGAACAAGGGTGGATGCAGGGCAGCAATTTCCATCTCCTAGGTTTTAGCCCTTACACAAGGCAGTGACCTACAGCCACATATCCCACTACTGTGTTCACTTCACGGGCAACACACTTCTCTAGTAGTACTAGGGGTTATTTCACATACATACGTATATAACTTTTTTCAGGTTTCTTGAAGGAGGGCTGCGAGCTCATCAATGAAGCCTTAAACTTGTTCAACAATGTGTATGGTGCTATGCATGTAGAAATCTGTGCCTGCCTGAGGCTGCTAGCCCGTCTCAACTATATCATGGGAGACTATTCAGAGGTAAGCAAGGGCTCACGTAGGGTCTCTTCAGTCCTCTCATTCCTTCCCTGTGCTTGCTTGCTGAAGTGCACGGCATCTGCGTGACTTAGTCTCGGGTCTTGTGTTCTGTTTAGGCCTTAAGTAATCAGCAGAAAGCGGTGCTAATGAGCGAGAGGGTCCTGGGCATTGAACATCCCAACACGATTCAAGAATACGTAAGTACAGGGTGCTGGGGGAGAAGCAGCACCTCGTGTGTTCACCTGGAGTCTGTGAGCCTTAATTGGTGTCTGCATCTAGAAGACAGTTGCAGTTCTCCTTCCTTCTGCAATGTTCTTCCCAGAATCCTCCACTTCCATCATAAGTGTTGTATCGTATTACTTTGTAAACTGAATACCTAAGTGTTTGCATTATAAGCATCCTGTATGGTCGGTATTTGTCCTACTTAGTTAAGAATTTGGGGGTTTTGTCTGCTGAATGTTTATATTCATTAATTATGCTGGCTTTTTCCCTGGGCTTGTGTCAAAAACAAAGAAAGAGGAAGAATCCCCCCCAAACGCTCCACCTGAGTATCATATACGTACAGGTCAATTTTGCAGTATTCCTTGAGGTCCGTAAGAGAAACTGGAATGAAACACTTCAGCTTCCTCAGTACTGTGCCTATGTGATACCTCAGTGGAGCTGTAAATCAACCAGCAGACTTGGACTTTCCTGAGTGCTTGAAATCCTTTTTAACCATAAAGGAAGATGTTTTTATTTGTGTGCAGCTGAGGAAAGGAGTAGAAAGGAGAGATTAGTTTGCTTTACAGAGTGGTAAGTAAAAACCATTAACGCTGGGTTACTTCTTTTGTTATAGATGCACCTGGCTTTGTACTGCTTTGCAAACAGCCAGCTCTCTACAGCATTGAACTTACTCTACCGTGCACGCTACCTCATGCTATTGGTATTTGGGGAGGATCACCCAGAAATGGCACTCTTAGATGTAAGTAGTCTTTTAGGCTCTTCAGGTTCCTAATCTCCTAGAAACCTCTTGCCCTTTAAAATGCCCATAGTGCTGGCTATTTAAAATAAACATTTAGGCACTGCTTTTTCCTCCCTGGGTTACTACCAGTTAGTGTCGTTAGTAGGAGGGAAAAAAGGAGTTTCACTCCTTAGCTGGGAAGGTCAGCCTTTTGTGGCTGGAGCTCTGCACTGTGGGGCACCGGAGACATGGGTTCAAGTACGTGTAATCCTTAGGCAAATTCCTTACTTTAGCCTGTTCTTGTTGCCCTTGCATAAAGCGGAGAGAGTTCCTTATCTCTCTTTTGTCTGGCTTGTTTGGACTGAGCTCCCAAGGGGGATAATGGTCTCCTGTTATGTGCTATAGAGATACCCACTGTGGACTTGGGGCTGCTACAGCCTTGTCAACAGTGAATACCTGCGTGGCCTTGGTATTTACGAAGCAATAAATGTGTAGTTTGAATTTCCTTTCTGAACGCCTCCTTGACTTCTTTGTGCAGAACAACATTGGCTTGGTGCTCCACGGGGTTATGGAGTATGACCTGTCCCTCCGGTTCCTGGAGAACGCGCTGGCCATCAGCTCCAAGTATCACGGCTCCAAGTCTTTGAAAGTTGCACTAAGGTGAGGCAGGGTGGAGTGCTGGGCTGCGTCACCGCACTGTTAGAGTGCGTACATTCACTGTGCACTCATATGGGAGGGATCTGATCTGGCTGTGTCCAGCTGTATCCTGTGAAATTAGAGATTCGGTCTCATCCCAGCTGTCAGACTCCTTGGGACGGCTGGGCTCTGTGAGTCAACGTCACGGTGCAGCTTCCAAGTTTGTTGTCTCGAAAGAAAGAGTTCCCTTGTTCTTAAAGCTAATTGTGGGATCTCCTGTAATGCTGAGTCCCGCAAGAATCTGTCAAGATGACCCTGGTCCTTGTGGACTCGCAGTAAAAAAACGTGGCAAGTGAGGACTGGGGAGCAAGGCTAATGTAGTTATACTGGGAGACTGGGATGGTACGTAAACACTTGTATTTAATTGTTTCAGCCCTCAGGGAGCTATCTTTGCGAAGCATATAATTTGCTTTTGTCCTTTACCATAAAGCCTTGTATTTTAATAAAATACTGAGCGGCTTCCTTGTGCTTCCAAGGGAGCTATGAGTGGTCAGCACCTTCAGGATCTGCTCTTCAGTGCTGTATGCATTGTCCTTGAATGCAAAACTGGCTCGCTATCAACCAAGCAGTGGCCCACTCCTAATTACTACTACCACATTGCAACCCATCTGTTCTTCGTCAGGGTGAAAATAAATCTTATTAAGCACCCACAAGAGTCTGATTTGTCTTCCAGCAGTTTGATGGATATGCATTCTGCAGCAAGCATCTTGCCTTCCCTTAGTAGCTCTGGGATGCTTGATGGGATTCATCACCTCCCACAGAGTAATACTGCCAAAACCAGAAATCTCTTTCTCAGTCCAGAAACACTGAGGAAGCAAAGTCCAAGCCAAGGCAGCTCTCCCAACTGGAGAGAGCCCAGGTGACTTGGGTCCCAGCTCTGCCACTGTTTTGCTGGTTTTTTCTGTGCCAGAAGGTTTTTTTTACTTTTGGCTGCGAATAATCAAGTAATTCACACCTTTGCTTTCTAAGAAACAAAAAGACCCTTTTGAAGGATAAGGGCTTATGGCTGCTGCCTCCTTCTCCAGTTAACAAGTCTAGCCCCGGGATGTTCCTGTGGATGTGCTGCCTCTACTCAGCTCACCGCTGTAGCCTTCAGCTTTCTTGGGTGCAGGAGCTAAAAATCCCCACTTCAGTCTTTGCTTCTCTAGGTCGCTTCTCAGCATTTCAACAGAAAATCTGGCCCAAATCACTGTGTATATTAATCCCCAGATGGGGTGGGAAGGAGTAACTACTGGAGTGCTGTATTCTGAGTCCAGTACTGCCTCCTTTGACACTGGTATTAATACTCCTAACTGGATTATTGTTATATTAAAGTCATGCTTGCTGTAACACAGAAGTGTTTCTTCATTTGAAGTATCTCTAAACCCTTCTCTTTCCCGCAGCCACCACTTGGTAGCCCGAGTGTACGAGAGCAAAGCAGAATTCCGGTCAGCTCTGCAGCACGAGAAGGAAGGCTACACCATCTACAAAAACCAGGTAACGAGCGCGCGTGCTGCTAATCTGTGTCGTATCACTCTCGTGCCAGAAACGAGCAGTGCCACGACGTGGAACTCGGGGAGGCCTTTCTTACAGACAGCTCTGAGCAGATGCTGGGGAATCTTCCTTTTAGGGACAGGGCAGAATTACTGCCCTGTACAGTAATTGGCCAGATTTTATGCTGAAAGTCTTTGAATAGCCGTCCTGCAAGTTTGCTCTTGCTGTACCCCTGTCACTGGAGAGAAACTTGTGTTGGTGGCATGGCCTCGCGTCTGGCAGGGCACTGAGAGCGCTGGTCTGTTCTTCCCACTTTTTGCATCACCTGCCTTTTAAACACCAGATCCAAACGAGTTTGGTAGTTGAGCTGTTTTGCGGGCAATACCTTCTCCCGCTGACAGCCCTTGCTGATGCACAGTGAAACTTCTGCATCAGCCTGGGGTCTGTCTGAACACGTCTGCAGCCGTACACTGTGATTCAGCACCATCGCACTGGCTGAAAGCACAGCAGAGGGAATGCCGCTCACCCTGCAAACGTGCTCCTACTTGACGGAAATGTGTAACGTTGATGATAAGGCTCCTAGAGGAATTTTTTGTTTGTTTGTTTTTTGAATGCCAAGGCAGGTGAAAATGCAGCTCTGAGTTTCTATAAGGATTTTGAGCTAGCAGAGACTAGGAGTACACCCTGGTTTGGGCCCTGTTCTGATCTGTAGTGTTGTGCCTTCCCCCCTGCCCCTTTTCTGATTAGCTTGGAGAACACCATGAAAAGACCAAAGAGAGCTCCGAGTACTTGAAATACCTGACTCAGCAAGCAGTTGCTCTTCAACGCACAATGAACGAGATTTACAAGAATGGCTCCAATGCGAACATCATGCCACTTAAGGTAACCTTATGGAATGAGAGCGATCGAGAGTACTTGCCGCGAAGGCAGAGGTTTGTACTTCGCTGCTCCTGGAGGACACGGAGTGTACGCATGCAGGCGTGGCCTGTGCCGGGGGTGGTAGCGGCTGTGCCAGCTGCAGACCCTTCGCGGGCAGGAGGTCCCTGCCGAGGCAGAGGCTCAGACAGACACAGCATGGTGTGACCAAAGCGGACTGAGAATTTGTCCCCTCCGCTTCTGAACAGAGCGGTTCTGGGCTCTGGCTCTTTCTCCTGAGCTCAGGCAGTCGAGTGCAGCTGGCTGCGTTGCAGGGCACCCAGGGAAATCGGTAAGGACACACTGGGCAGCTCGCAGTGTGGGAGCCGGAGCCACCTACGTGCAAACCTGCCCCTCTGCTGACTCACTGGCTGTAGGCAGGTTGCTCAATCCAAAAGTACTTCAGTTTCCTCATCCTAAAAAACACTGTCATCTTTTACCAGGTGCTTTGTTCTCCTTCCAAGAATTTTGTGGTGGGGGGAGGCTGGGCAGCAGAGCGGAGCGTGGGGGGGCCTGCATTGCCTTGCCTTATGGGGAGCAGGAGCAGCTTGGCCCTCTTGGGCCGAATCCAGCTGCTCTTATCTGCCTGTGCACCTGGCAGATCACGCCAGCCCCTCTGCCATATCTAGTGGAGTACACGCTAACTTGTGCGATGGGTGCTCTCCCTGCCATGCTGCGCAGCAGTGGCTGCCAGAGGATTGCGAGCCAGCGGGTTGGGAAAGAGGCTCCCAACTGCAGAGACTCCCTCCCAGCAGAAAGGGCAGAGCAGGACAGTGCTCTGGGAGTGGCTGGGTTTTCTTCTCACTGCAATAAACCGGGTACAGGACTGAGGAGTTTACGGCAGAGTAATCTGAGCGTAAGGACCTTGAATC
Organism: Phalacrocorax aristotelis; assembly: GCF_949628215.1. Classification (NCBI taxonomy): domain Eukaryota; kingdom Metazoa; phylum Chordata; class Aves; order Suliformes; family Phalacrocoracidae; genus Phalacrocorax; species Phalacrocorax aristotelis. The sequence goes on along the minus strand of NC_134293.1, from coordinate 6,256,237 downwards.
GAGTAAATGGTCAAGTCCAGGAAATAGTGTCCAGCAAAGAGGGTCAAACCTGTACGAGTAACAAAGATTTTTACCCTTGTTACAACACTTGAAGGAAAAGGAAAAACAACCAACACGTTTTGAACTCACATATGTATGGCATTTAACTGAAGTCCTGCAGAGCTCAGAGGGAAGGTTGCCCACAGTGACTAGGGACCTCTAGATGCTGCTTTTCAATTTGTGGGTATAAAGAGGTAGAAAATATAAATTATGCTACCTTACAGCTACTACAGTGTCATATGGGACCTAGCTTTTTCTCAGCTGTTGGTAAATGGTGTCTGGACTTGCTTAGGAGCTCCGAGTTATTCTGGCTGGGGTTTGACTTCAAAACTTTTTTTTTTTTAATTCCCCTCTCATGCTATAGTTCACAGCTCCCAGTATGGCCAGTGTCCTGGAGCAGCTCAACATTATCAATGGAATTCTCTTCATTCCACTAAGGTAGGGTGATACCTCTGTGTGTTGTACCTTCAGAAATCAAGTGGTCTTTTTGGGTAATCTTTGTTCCTGAGATAGCATAAATGCAATGCTTCCCTTTGCATTAAGCGTCACTGACCCAAAATGTGGCGTTTCCAGTGACCCTAGGTACCTCTTCTCTTCGGGCAGCACTAGGCAAATAATGGCAGAAATTCACTTCTGCATAAAAACTGCTTTTGAAGGTGCTGGTCCCCTGAAGGCACTGCTGAACGCTTGCAAAGGGATGCTCTACGGGATCCCTGGGCAATCCTTAGTGGCACTGAAAAAGCTCCTGGTTGTGCAGTGTTCATCCAATCTCAGGTGTCGCTTTCAAAACTGTAAGCTTGAGCTTGTAGCAGCAGTCTCATAAAAGCTAAACCCCAAACTACTCGGTGAAGCTAGAGGAAATCAGGCAAGCTTCCTGAGAATGGATGCATCAGTGGGCAAGACCACTACTGTGTGACTTGCCCCATGGGTCGCTGGGCAAGCAGGCGGGAGCAGGCATCTCCCCTTGCTGCCTGTTCTCAGCCTGCCACCCCAGCAGCAAAGGGATTCTTTTGTTTAGCTCTTATTGCAGAGTGGGAGGTGGTTGAAGCACAGTCAGTGGTCTCAGCCCAGAAGAAATGCAGTGAGCAGTGCTGGGCCGTGAAGAACAGCACTGCCTCTTCCACCACCAAGGCTGCTTAGCAGGGTAGTTGCTTTAAGTACATCTTGGAGGTATTCCTTCCCCAGCTCCACAGGATTTGTTACAAAGAATGTTAGCTGAGGTTGTAATGCTGGCCCTGATGGTAGTCGTCATAATCTTTAAGACCGCTATAAAAAGCAGTACTCTGAAATCTGGGGGTTTTTTCCCATTTATTACCCATTGTCTCTTAGACTTTTAGTTGAAAATTTGATTGGGGGAGTGGTGGGACAAGATGACCTGAGCTGAGACTGGTGTTCTCTTCCAAGGCTATAAATAGTTACTGGTGGTAAAAATTCACCAGAAACAGCTGGAGGGTGCGTGGACACAGACAAGATTAACCTATCAGTGGCCACTTGGGGCAGAGGCGGTGAGGTCACATCCATCAAAACCAAATGGCAAACCAAGCACGTAGCCTTGCTCAGGTAGTGCTGAGACATGGGACCCGGGCTCTGGCAGGGAGAGGGCAAGTGCTAGGAGCAGTTCCTGTTTTGCTGAACACTACCTTGTCCCTGTGCTTCACACTGTTCCTAAACCTTTCCTGGTTTCCCCTTCAGCCAAAAAGACTTGGAGAACCTTAAAGCAGAGGTGCAGCGACGCCAGCAGCTCCAAGAAAGCATAAAAAGTGGCAAACAGCTGGAACCAGAGGACAAAGCTGTGGAGGAGAAAGAGGCTGAGCCAAGCATGCCTTCTGCTGAGATCCCCTTAACGCAGAGCTCTGCTTAATGTGTACCTCGCTTAAAAAAAAAAAAGTTTAAACCACCCTTTTCTGAATCTGACCCAGGGTCTTGGACTCCCCTGGAGCAGCTCCTCCTTTTTTTGACAATGTTATTGCACTGGTACAATTAATACACAATGCAAAGAACTAATCTGAGAAATGTAATCTGTCTGACTGAGCTTGTGTCTGCCACGTGAAGGGGGAAGGTGGCCAGGATGCAGCACCATACGAAAGACCCATCCTAGGTGAGCGCAGCCAGAGGCTGTCACGCCTGTGCGTGTGTGTGTACGTGTTGTGTGTGTGCACATATCATCAGTTATTTCTACTTTGTACATATGAATTCCAAATGAACTGTCTTGAGGTATGTAACATTTCTCAGGTCATTTTTATGTTGACTAAGGACACTGCTTTGCTAAAACAGTACAAAACCAGCCCCATCCACTGCTCGGCGTTCTTGTAAAATGTGGATTCCAAGCCAAAAGATTTATTTTCCCCCAGTCACTATCCCAATTTGTGCAAAGGAAAACTAAGCAGCCATATTTGTATTGCTCAGATGACTGAAGCCTGTAACGTGTGTGTGTAAGTGGGGGAATGTACAGCGTTTTCTACATCAGGATATAGCCATTGGATTCCTGTAACCGTTTTTTTTTTTTTCTACTTTTGGTTGGCAGTTTGGCAATTCAGTGGGGTTTTGTAACATTCACATTCTAATTTTCAAGGTAAAGATATAGATAGAGAGATATATATATATATGATACTCACAGTTCCACCTCTCTGCTCTGCTTGCAGCCGAGTAAGTTAGGATACTGTATCCAAAGAGTGAGGGCTTGATGTTTTAAAAAAGCGCACAAATTCCATTACAATGGAAACCCCAGTGCCTAGGAGAGATTGGTAACGGCATCAAATGAGGTCTGAACTGAAATGACTTAGCAGGAAATTGTGGCCCTATTAAAAGGGGGGGGGGGGGGGAAGAGGGGAGGAAAAGTCGGAAACAGGGACGTGGTCTCATTTGCAGTAGCAACTGTAACACAGAGCTGATGGACTTTAACCTGACAGGCAAGTTGAACCAGACTGAAATTGTAGCTTCCCAGAACCTGAAATTATGAGGCTTCAGGGAGGGGAGGGGGTTTAAATAAAAACTAAAATTCCCACAGCCCTGAAACCTATGGCTAAGACCTTCTTCACTAACTTTTTTGCACACTGGTTTTGAGGTTGTTGCCGGGGAGCGTCCATTGCTGGCAATGGGTGTCACTGAACAAACCCTCTGCCCCCTCCCCATCACACCGGCGTCCCGGGGCGGTTGTCAGTGACTAGCACATGCTCCCCAGGCCGCGCCGGCCCCAGAGCAGGTAAGAGGTGGTCGCGGCAGGCCATGGTGTGCCGACAGAGTTGAATGTCCTTTTTTTCCAAACAGATCAAGCTGTAGAACAACTTCTGATTGCTAGTCCTCAGCCCCCTGTGCTGACAAGAGTCCAGCCCCTCTCTCTCTCTCTCTCTCTCTCGTGTTGTCTGTCATGGATAGTACCCTGTGCTAATTTGCGTTGCTTCTTTTACTGACCTTCTGGAGAACAAGTGCTGTCACTGTGCTCTGTACCCTTGGTTTCCTGTACTACATTACAGGTATTTGTAACTCTTGGTGGGGGGGAAGGGAAGGAGGGGAGCAGCCTCCGAGTTGTAAGAGGCAACAACGCAGGAGGAATCTTTACTGCAAAAGAACTTGCTCCTATTAGAAGAATTCTGAATTTCCTGGAAAGCAATCAATAAATGACTACAGTGCATCTTTCCTACAATATTCTTCTTTTACTAGTGTCTGTCAGTCCATTAAAAGCTTTTTAAACTATTTTAGGTACTTTACGTATTGGTTTCTTTACAGTTTGGTGCAAGGTGTTGGATACCATTAAGCTGAACTGCATCGCTCGAGCCACCACTGCTGTTCTTTCGAGCAGGAGCCAGTAGGAGAGAACAGGTACAGCTCAGCTGGAGGCTTTGAAACCTAACTGTACTAATGCTGTGCTGCAGGGTTCAGTACCCCATTGGGCACTCCTCTACCTGCAACTACTGGTTCTCTGTGTCCAGCACATGCTTCTCCCCTGGCTTACTTTCCTTAGCGATGCCGAAGGGCGGTGTGTGCACCCTGGGTTCCCTCTCCTGCGCAGCTGCAGGACCGAAAGCTCTTGGGCCGCTCTGGAAGGTGCTGTGGTCACTGGAACACTTCAGTATGCTGCACAGTTCAGACTCTTGCAGGTTAACACTACCTTGGCTCTGTGCCCCCTTTTCCTCTAACACAGTGCCCCAATGCACAAAGGCATCAACTCCAAAAGATCCGTAATAAAACTAGTACTGGAATCACCACAGCAGCCAACGCCAGGGCGAAGGAGGCACTACCCTCTTCTGTCAACAGCCCGTAACTGTGAAATGAAGCCGAAGGATGCAAATCCTGGCTAATAAGGCTACACAGCTAAGCAGCTTGAATGCCAGCGTTAGCTATTTAACAGCCTCTGTTCCATAAGTCTCTCTTCCTCTTTTGGGGTTTGGGTGGTCTCAGGTCCTCAGTTCACAAGTTCTTAAAAAAAAAATGAACATAGAAGACCTGACTCAAACTAGTGCTGAGGACATGCCAGGTCAGGAGGAGGGGACACTCAGGAAACCAAACATGCTCTCCCAGCCCTGGAACAACTTGCTGTGAAGCCAGCTCAGTTCTGAGTTCACACACTTACATGTAGCCCACCTTTTCAGACCTATTCAGGCCTGGCTCAGAGAGCACTGAACACCCCATGTCTAAGTGTCACATAGAAGCACTGAGCCTCGACTGGTCCCATAACTGTCTGCCACCACCTGAGAAAAATATAGCAACATTAAATTCTCTCACCTAAATATGAAAAACCTCAGCAATCCTGGAGGAGGCACATAGAATATTTTTATCCTCCTTACTTTCTTTCCAGGGGCATTTCCAGCACCTAGTGTCATTGAACATATCACAAACCATAAAAAGATACAACTTTCTTTCAAGGAGAAGTCACCAGCTAGACCTTCACTGCATTTAGTGGTTGTACTGTTTGGAGAAGCCTACTCAGCTGAATAAGTGATCTTCCCACCACTGACCAAAATTTCTATACGTCTAATTTCTCTTCCTATTTGACTCTGTCTGTGGGAAAATGTTTTAATACCCATCACTGCTATACTGAAACTGGAAACAACTGGTGGAAACTAGTCTCATCCACTTACAAAGCTGCTTCCAGTAAGGCACTCGCTGCATAATCAACAAGTCACCAAGCTGAAGGGGAAAATTAAATTCTCTAATAAGTTGCTCTTAGCAACTTACATTTTCATATCCCTTTTCTCTCCCTTTTCATAAGCTTACTATGTTTGCAAATATATAGGGAGGCTCATCCTTTCAGACCTCCATCCTAACACCACCTCTGGGCCGAGGGCTCAGGACACCCCTTCACCGCAGCCAGGACATCTGACCTGCCCATTAGTGCCGGCAGAGCATGAAATCCGGTTGGTTTTCCCCAAATGGAAGTCAGTCTCCCCCAAAAGCCTATCCCAGATCTGTTCCTGCTACTAAGTAACACCGTGCAAGATGTTTACACAGAAGGTAGCCAGGAGGAGCTTTGTTTCATTCTCTTCCCCCACGTCACAGCCAAGGTCACGCCCTTGCTCTTCCATCAACGAAGACACGCACATTTCCATTTTAGCTCACCCACCCATTTATAAGCTGCGCTCAGGGCAATTAAGGCCAGATCACAGGAAAATAAAAACCCAAACCAAACTACACACCCACTGAAAGACACCAATATGAAAACAGAGCTTCCAGGAACCTTTCAGTGTCGCCGCGTTCCCCTGGTAGGCGCCTCCACCCGCACAGGACTCGCGTTGCCTTACAAAGCAGATTACTGCCACGCTGAATCACTTCTCCGAGGATTCACCGCAGAGTGCAACCTTCAGCATCCACAGCTCCAGCGGAACCAAGGAACAGTAAAAGAGGGTTCTTATCGTATCAGCTGTAAAGTAAGGTTCAAGGTAAGGGGGGAAAAAACCCAAAACAAGAAGTAGGAAAACACAGCACTGGGACAGGACCAGGGAGGCAGCTCCCCTCGCACACCCGGTCGCGGAACATTAGCAAGTCACTCGGCTTCCACGCAGCGGCCTCCAGCCTTCCCCCGCCGCACCTCCGTAACCACACCGACTGCCTCGGCACAAGACGCTGGGATTGCTGCCCAACACCTTAAATAAACGCACGCCTTCACTGAAACTCTGCTCAGCTGCCGGCTGCTCCGCGGACACGCAGCAGCGGCCTCAGCGAGGCACCCAGCGCGCGCCAGCCCGCAAAGCCTGCGAGCAAGACATCCGCCGTCGGCACAGCGTTCGAAACAACGCTCTTCCAGGCCTCCTATGAAACCGGCTTAATAACCACGTGCAAGCTTCTCCAATAAAAAAAATCTGACTTCACCCTGTTAAACAACAAAAGCTTTGACTATTCTAACTGTAACCAATCGCCCTAAAAATGCCTCACATTTCCTCAGCCGAGCACAATTTAAAATCAGATAAAAGAAAAAGCAGGTGCGGAGCAGAATCTGAAGGGTGAAACACCAATAGCTCTTTTCAAAATAGTTTTAATTCTTGCATCCAAGGAAACAAAAACACATCTAGTTTTATATGCATTTAATAGTTTACCAATTGGTACAATAAGATTTTTTTAATATGCAGAAAACATGAATAAATTTTGTTTTACACAGTCTGAGAGCAACAAATCTTACTGTAAAACACAGAGCAGTATTATATACATTCCTTTACTGGTTTTTTTTGTTCTTTTTTTTTTTTTTTTTTTAAATTGTGTCAATAGCTTCAGTTAACTCCTACAGTCTGGGAACTGTTTTCTCCAACTGCAACCTCTAACATCGTTCTTATGAAAAAATTCGACGTTTGCCTTCATGTCAATGTCAGGATCAACTTCTAAAACTTGAAGATTTTGCTAACTTATCTTCAGAATGAACTTGGGGAAGCCCGAGGGATAGGTAGGACAAGAAAGCAGCTACTTACATGACACAGTGGAAAGATAAAAAGGCCGGTTAAATCCAGTTGTGACTTGTAAATCCAACTCAACCTTCCCGCTCCTAACATGTTTATCCCTACCATTTTATGCACGTTTTCTTGCTAGAAGATTCTTGGTATTGACGTTTTTAAATACACTGGACTTTATGTACAGCTGGACAGCAAATAACTCATTCTAAGTGCGTTTTTTCCTTCACTCAACTCAGTTTTTTAATAGTCAAATCATTAAAAGGATTATCAAGCCACCACTGTCTACAAAAACAAAGTATAACCTTTTTCTTTTAAATAGCTTTCACGTGAGTCAAAAGCTATTTAAGAGTGATATTATCAGGCAGTTCACATAAAAACAGGAGGAGGCAAACAGGAGAAGCAGGGTACTGACAGTATAAGTAGACTGGGCTTGGTGAGTCTATAGCCAAAGCTTTCAAAATACTACAGTGCTCCACAGCCCTTGGACAACTTGCTAGCAACTAGATTTTTTTTTTTTTCTTTTTAATTAGTGCCCCGGGCACATCATTGGTCACACCATACACAAAAGCAGGACGGTTTGTTGTCTCTTTTTTTTTTTTTTTTTTTAAATCTTCTAAAGTGCAAGATGCTATAAAACATCAACTTCCAGATTATCTCTAAACCACAATCAATGTTGCACTTTTTAGAACGCATCTAAGACTTCCTGGGCACGTTACGTTAGTGTGGCACTGGAATGTCTGTCTGGTTTTCAGCCAAAAAGGCTGTATTGTCTATTTGATAACACAGTCTCTATATAGAGTTATTTTTCAAGCGATGCCAATCTCGGTAAGGAAAGTGACAAAGCAGCAGTGAACCTCTTAAACCCTCTAATAAATGTATTTTGTAACCCAACCCAGTAACCTCATTATTGTACTTATTATCACAGGAAAGGCACAGGATTAGCTGACAGAAAACATTGCGAAGAGTGGAAAAAAGTTCAACACAGTGTAATATCACGGAGCGACACTGCAGGAAACCCTCACAAACCCAACTCCTGTGTTGCGGCTTTCACTTTTTTGTCTGAACAGGGCTTTAACTTTTGATCCATTCAGGACCATCCCTGAGATTATTCACTGCTTATTAAAGGAGAAGGTTGCAAATGGCATTGCAGAAGTACTTAGCAGAGTGTTTCACACACGCAATCAAATGCTGCTTATGTGACTTCAGTTAGTTGTTTGTCCTCGTAAATAGTTGCACACTAAAGGGAAAAAATGCAGTAGACGACTTCCGCTTAGTAGGTACCTTTAATTTCTCATTCACGTTTATGAATTATGTACATGAGTGTGGTTTACTTAAAGTATATAGGTCCTATCAGGAATTAAACAGATGTATTACTTTACAGTTGCGGATGCACTGAGGAATTTTAAGATCCACTACTTGTGTATCTGGAATTCTCGAATAGGACAAAAAAGCAGCAAATTTTTCCAGTCCAAGCAACTAACAAACAAAAAAAATACTTTATTTGTGCATGCTTAACTGCAGAAACACACACTGAAAATTACATAAGAGATTAGCCTGAATCTTAAACTGGCTCCAAACCCCCTCCCATCAGAACCCCATTTCCTCCACCCCTTCCCAGAGGCAAGTCTACGCCAGGATCCAATGTGGAAATCCATCCCCTCCGCAGAGAGGAATGGACCCTTCTGTGGGTGACTGTAGGAAATTAACCACCACACCCCTCACCATTTTAGTGCGTACGCCCTCCAGCCGACCCTACGTTGGTCAAGGATTCTTATTTTTTAAAGGGAAAGTTTTAAAAGCCATGTATTAAACAAAATGAATAAAATAAAGCACAAATTCACCTGTTAAAACATCAGACTGGTACTTCATTATATTGTAAATTTTAAAGTGGATTTTTAAAAAGACCTGGTTAGTTTGATAAGTATTGTAGTTCTTAGTTATCTACATTGGAATTCGTCACCAAAATGCTGATTAAAATACTAATTTGTAATATTTTAATTCACTTCAGATCAAAATATGTAACTTTAGGGATTCGCAAATTAAAAATTTAATACACCAAACATAAATACTAACAACCAAGCTGGGCTAGTGTTGCTGATAGGATTTCATTTTGTTTTTAAATGCTTATTTGATAGCATCACTCCCACAGGCGGAATTTGTTCTGTTGATGGTGTTTTTCCTTGTAGAAGCCTGTATCAATCTGTATCTGCCATTATAATCTGACTCTCAAGGTATTTAGTGCTTTCTTTAAAGCATTTAAAATACTGCATCGCAAGATATTTCTCAATATGCAAACCACAGTACGTTTTTATTCAAGCCACATTGTATTGTCACGATAAGTATAACCTCATTTTCAAAAGGGTTTCCAAGGAGGCACTAAAGAAACAAGAAACCTTTGTATACCCCAACCTCCGGCAAGTGAATAAGAGGGACATGTACTTTGATACTGTTGTGTAATAGGAATTGCACATCTCTCACAAACATTGAAAGCAAACAGCAAGTTGTACCATGGCAGTCATTTGGGAGATTAAGCTCTAGTGGAAATTAGATCACTAAATTCTAGTGGGATGGACAACTCCTCCTGGAAGTTCATCTAGCATTGAAAATAAAAAAAAAGAAAAACCAAAACAAACAAACAAACAAAAAAACCCATTTAAACTTAGTTTAACAGCACAGCTTAACCATTGAATGACCAGATAAAAAATAAATACATTTATCACATCGCTGCTACTAAGATTTGTTGTCTTATTTCAGGTTTACAGTTAGTTATATAAATATACCAACCCTTGCATGATAGGAGGCCAAAACAAGTGTATTCTGTTGATTTGGCAAATGTTTCATGACAAATATTCCAGAGTTTAATTAATTTCCATTAATTACATATAAGGTTCAGAAGATTCTGAATTGCAGCCTTATTATCTAGTATTCTTAGAGAAGATTTATTAAGCACACTTAAGTGATGTTACATAGATACACATTTCTGAAAGAGCCCTACAAAACTTTTCCCAAATGAGGTCACCAATTCAGGCACCAACAGACAGCAGAAAGAAAAACAGGTATAATTATCCAACATAGAACGACACTGTCAACTATTCAGTTAAGTGCCCTATTTCAATTATCCAACTTCTGCCTTCTTAGGTCTGATGTGACCAATGCCAGCCCATGTTCTTAAACCTATGGTACTTCTAGACAACGCATGTAAATTTACAGTATACAATTTGGATTCACCATGCATGAATACTTTGTGTGTAACATTTAATAAGCTCAATCTACATCCAGAATAATTTACATGAAAGGACAATATTTATTTAAACAGAGCTCAATGGGTAACCATGGTATCTGAGTGCATCCAGAGGAAAAAGGGGTCATATGTGAATTCAATCAACGGCACTCCCACACTTTTACTGTTTGATCTACGCTTCCAGTAACCACATACGGTGCCGTCTTGTGGAAATCTGCGAGGAAAGAAAAGCTTATGTTAAGAACTAATCCAAAACTTTAGATTTTCCACTCTCACTGAATGTCATTACTCTTTAAAAAAAAAAATGACACCAGCTCAAAGACTAAATTTCAAAGCTCATCATGTCTGTAGTTCCAAGAGCAAACTCTCTCACACTGTAATTCTGTAAAGTGTGAAAATGTACTCCCAGTTCAGTTATAAAGGAGCTTCAATGGAAAAGAAATCCAGGTAAACTTATAACAAAAAGAAGTCCAAAACATCGCAAACTGACAAAACCCTTGAATACTACCGTAAGACAGAACTTCACGTATTTACATAAGAGGTATTCAAGAATCAGAAGCCGAGAAACTTATTTTTTGCTGTGAACTAGTATTTTAAAAATGTGAAGTGTACTGTTCCTCAGGAGATCCCAAAATATTTTGTATATACATATCAGTTTTGGACCAGGCAGCAGACAATACTGGGAAGTTTAACCAAGAGGAATCAAAAAGCCTCGCTGTGCAGAAAGGGTTCGGCAAAGCAATCAGTAAGCCCAAGCAGCCACTTCCAAGGTTAGCCAACTGTGCTAATGGGTTAATGTTCTTCAACTCGTAACTTCTCTTTGCCCCTGTCTGATCAGCTGTCTTCAATTATTTAAGAATTAAATCAGAAACCCTGCCTTTTGATTAGACCTGCAAGTTTGATTAGGAAACCTTAAGACCAGGTCCACTGCTAACATAACTTACACAGCTTTACTGAAGAAGCTATGAACTGCCAGAGGAATACAGAGGAAAAGAAAAACAATAGAGAAGAACAATAGAGTGAAGCTAGCCTTGTTGAACAGGGAGGGGTTTGTTTTAGTTTCCCCCCTGCCCTGGCAAAACCAACATCTACCAAAATCTGGTAATACCACACAGGAATGCCCAGGAATTCAAAGTGTACATATTTTTTTTTTCTGACGATTTTACACACACACACACACACACCTTTTTTGCTGGGCAAGCATTTGCAATACAGCACTCCCCAAATGCCTGCACACTCAGTGCTGAAAGGTTCCAGAACACCCTGGCAAGTTAACATCTTTATCCAGTATGCAACACCGGCAACAGAAGTGGAAAAATCCAGCACACTTGAAATTCATATCTGCCCTATTTGATTAAAATACACATAGCACAAAACTTCACTGGAATCCAAAACATGAATGTCTAGCTCGGTGCTCAACTTCAGCTGGTAAAGATGTAGAAAAATCTGTATCTCTGGCTCTGTACTTTGCAGTAAGCCCTGTAGAACAATACATACCCAAAGAGGTAACAAAGTGTTCGTGCGCATTGAGGGTTTTCATGCATCGTTTGTTCTTGAAGTCCCAGACACGTAGAGTCTTGTCATCAGCACAGCTCAAAATAAATTTTCCCCCAGAATGGAACAGAACGCCACGTACCCAGTTATCATGGCCCACCTTGTGCATAAGGAGAAATCAGTGAGGAGGTGCAAGTTTTAAGGCTAAACATTCTACAATTTATGCTATGGCAAACTGAGTGACTCCTTGCCTTGCTGCTGCAAGGAGAACATTTAGCTTTCTAAAACCTATTAGAACTCCAAGTTTATCTTCAGTTTCTATTATTACATCTGTATGAGCGCTACCAACAATGTGAGTTCCTGTCCTTGATGGCAAAGAAAGAAATCCTCGTGCGATCTGCACTGATTCTGCTCCCCACCCCCAGCACCAACATCCAGTCCAGCCTGAGTACAGGCTGGAAAACACCAGTCCATAGCCTGCGGGATGACCAACACATTGAAAGAACACCACATTTTACAGAAGACAAAATTCAGATGATTATCAGCATTTCTGTGGACAAACCAAGCTACTCATCACAAACTACGCCACAGTACTCCTGCATTTCTACTATTTATTTTGAGATTCTTAGTACTTCCTAGCAACGACAAGATCTGAAATACAGAAACCATTAAAACTATATTTCCAGTGTTTGTCTTATTTCAATAACTCCAGCTTCTCTTGAAAACAAACATGTGAGAGAATTCATTCCATTAAAACTGGTTCTACACGCGCAGCTACAGCCACCAGAAAAACACCAGTGAACTTACAAGTGTCATAAGGCACATGCCAGTGCTAATGTCCCACATCTTAATGGTCTTGTCTCTGGATCCAGACAGCAGAAAAGGCCCAGGCTTGCCACTCTTCTTAGTCTACAGAAAATTATGGTTTAAGTTACGGAATATATGGGGCAGGGGGTGAAAGAGAAGGGAGGAAGCAGATTCCTTCTAAGTGCTATTTCTTAGTAGCAAAATTGGATCTTATGACAGCTTACAGCTAATAAACACACAATGCCAAAGCTGAGAGTCACAGGCATTGTGTTACTAACACTAGGAGAAATAAAGAAAAAAATTAAAGGACTTAAAGGATCTGTTAAAAGAAATGGTTGTATGTCCTGCTGATGCACCAAGCCAAATAATACTTTGAATCCACACTTGCCTACTGCAAGACATCCTCTTTTAATAGAGACCCAGTTCAAGTAGACTTGGACATCTCAGGACAAGACTGTGAAGTTCAGACGTACCTTTGTGTTCTCATTCTTCACAAAAAGTAATGAAGCAAGTTTAAGAATTTTTGAAAAGTTCCTACTCTGAACTTATACCTATTTGTAATCATGCAAAGTATGAAAGAAAGACTTAGTTCTCATAACTTGAAGTGTTTCAACTGTGAAGTTAGCTTTTGAACGAGCAGGGAGTTAACGTTAAGTACTGTAACGTGATGTATATAGTTGATCAGACCAGCAGAGGGCAGGGGAGACATCACTTCAGATAGTTACCACTGCAAGAGGAAGTGAACATTTGGAATTTAGTTTTAATTACTCTTAATTAAAAGATTAAGAGGATCTTTTAAGGATGCAAGTAAAATTTGACTAAAATAATCTGTAAAATCCATCACTTGACAAGTCCCTGTCTTCAGTGTATCTACTCTTGGGGGTCTTTTAACTAGAAATTGGAGTTATTTTCTAGTTCATTTCTTCTACACTTTGTCATCTTTAAAAGGAAATTTTTGCTGACCTTTAATTAGCCTTTCTTGAAGATTTAGTAACTGAACCAGAGAAGATATATCTGTGGTCACACAAATGGGGATTTATTTTTGTTAAAGAATGCTTTCTCTTATCATTAAGTTTGTACGCTAGGACATGGCGGTCAAAGCTTAATTCTAGCACATTACACCAAAGGCAGCTTCATTTCTGCATTCCTGACTACTTCCCCTCACAAATTTCAATTGCTGAGCATCCGCATAATCTTCATGTTATTCCAGATAAGCTACCTTCCACATTTCTTTGAAATATGTGAAAGTAGTCCCACTCTCAGCCTTCTCAGAAATAGAGCATCTCACCAAAGTTCACTTTTATTAGTGCAAAGGTGGGGTCCTACTGTTGAAAAACACAAAAGCATGGATCCTATGAAGCCAAGATGAGGGATTAACAGTACACCAAGTATACTCAGCAAAAAGTACTCACAGACCTGCTATACCTGACAAGCAATTTGGGAACAAAGCTTAGTTGTTCTAAATACTATCCAGTAAGTTCTATGTAGAGCTTTGTCAAAAATCTTACTGTACGTGCTTATTTATTTATTAGCATTGGAAACATTACCTCCGATCCCGTAGCTTCTGATATGGTGGAGTACGAGCTCTCGGGAGCCCAGGAAATGCATTCTACCACATGCTCATGTTCTCGGAGCTCAGCTTTGCATTCCTTTGTCGCTACCACCCAAACACGCACTGTCTGGTCATTAGAACAACTGGCAATTAAGGTGCCATCCTGGTTAGGCCGCACCATGCGCACCCATTCTCTGTGACCCGTGAAAGTCTTCACACAGTAACTATTCAAAAAAGAGAAATACAGCATGACTCAGTTAATACTGCAATAAAACCATTACACATGCCTTTGAAATTTAAGGACACCTGACCTACTCTTAGAAGTTAAGATACAATATTTTAGCATACACATGTCCATCCTGAATGATGACGTTCCAGGTCATAAAACGGTTCATGGATAGGAAGTTGACATGAGAAGAGCGACAGCTGAGAACTGCCAACTCCTTGTTAAGGTAGAAAGCAGGAAGCTTGGGCTAAAAATGAAGTTGACGTGACAGCTTGCATTACATAGGTATTTTAGGAACAAGTAGAGATTTACAGGTCATTCACAGAGCCTTCATCTATGGCTTTCGCAAATGGATGGATTAAAGACAACCGATAAATAAAACACTAAAAAAAAACCACACCCAAAAACCAAAACAAAAGCAGAGGAGACACCTTGATTTGTGTCAAGAAAGATAATAGATTTCTCCTCTCTTCCCCCATGCTCCCTTTACACTTGTGGTGAACCAAGCTGACAGTGGTTTACGCTTGTTTTGTTTAGGTGCTGATGGTTAGCCAGAAGGGCACTTACCCTGTTTGGACTTCCCACATTTTGATAGTTTTATCCCTTGAGGCAGAAACTATATGATCTCCATTGGGCATGATGGCTACTGAAGAAACATTATGATCATGACCTAAAACCAAAATAAAACCTTTATTAAGTGGTACTGTAATGGTTTTCACAGAGCATACAGGACTTGCTATTCATTATCTTGGGCAAGTAGCTACAGCAGTAGCGCGTGTTTTATGGAATAACCTTTACAGGTACACTTGAGACTTTATGAAATAAGTATTAACATTTTTAGAAACCACATAGTCCAGATATTGAGCATCCTTTAAAATAATTTCAAAAATTTAAGATCTTTTAAAACCAGACACTCATCACTGCAAGCAACACTTCTACACAGTTACAAAAGCTGGTCATTTAGAAGGGAGAGCTGCTACAGTGACTGTCTCTAAAATTATCAGTTAGATCCGATTACAGTATGCTGATGCACTGTGCAGGAGGTATTCGAAAGAAAAACAGGTCTTCAGCAAAAGGCATGCCAAACCTCACTGCAGAAGCTTAAAGCTAAAAGACTGAATGTTTCCAGACATCTGATACTAGGTTTTAACAAAACACTGTACTACATTGATTCAAGAACCAAGTAAGAACCAACTGTATATACATGACAGCAACTTCTACTGCTGTTGAGAGATCTGAGGGGAAGATGATCAGACAAGTCAGGAAAAAGCATCCAGATAATTTCCTTAACACAAACTTGTTATGACCTCATGTACATGGTTTCAGCTCTTGACTTTAATCATCCCACAAGCAATGAGACCTAACATATAAAGGGAGATAACACACTCTGTAAAGACTATTCATTTCCAGTATTATCAAACATTAGAATTAACCATTTTGAAATTTTAGTATTATACAGAACAAGCTGTTGGGTAGGGTTTTTTTGACAAGTCCAGTGTACAAGTCTGACTGTAACAGTTTGAATGTAATGCATGCTCTTGCCTTTAAGCCTGCAGTTGCCCCTACTTAAATCGTCAGGATTAGAAATGAATCTTCTGAGATCAGTAGAGAAATTACATATACTCTAAACAACAGATTAGAGGCATTAAACAGCTTCCTTTTTTCATGTGGAGATCTGATGTTCTTTTTGCCAAAAAGCTACAGCCAGTGAAGTTCACTAATAAGTTGCTTTTTTTTCTTTTATTGGCAGCTACATTGTATCTTGGAAGCCATGTACCTAGGATATACAACTTCACAATTTTAATTTCCATTTTTTCCCTCCTAAGAGCCCCGGTGAATTCTTTCTAATAAGCAATCACACCAGTGACCAAGTATCTGAAGCATCAGAGAATACCAGTGTCAGTGCAAGTATGGTACTTTTATAGTTCCTCACTGAAAGGATTATTTAGTTCTTTTTACTTGAAATTGAGTTGAAGGGATGTAACTGGTAACACACATGAAGCTAGTTCACCCATGCTCATATTACAACATCCAGTTCATAAAAATACACATACTGCATGTGTGTTCATATAGAAATCTTGAAAGACAAAAAAATACCAAAACAAACCCCATGCCTGTAGCACTATATTTTTTTTGCTATCAGCCAGCTGCAACACCTGCTCTTCCTCTACAATAGCATTCTGTGGCGTTTAAAGAACTGTATGCACAAAAGTCAACAGCTTTCTGTTTTCTTTAATGTGTATATATGTGTGCATATTTATTTTTGTAAGTCTCAAACATTCTCTATTCCTACTCACCACTTCTACAAGAAGATATTAAAAGCAAGATGAGCAGCAGTATAAGAACGCTTTTACATCAAGACTGTAAAATAAATAGTTGCTGTCAGTATTAGAATCTTATAGTTGTGGTTGTTTTGCTTTCCCATTTTTTCCTACAGCTTTCAAGCCTGACAAAAAGGGCACATTCATTTGAAATCAAATATGAAAGCAGAAGACTGCACAGTATATACAGAACACCTTCCATACTAATTGCTTCCTTCATGAAGCAGTACATCAGGGAAAGAGAGAGGTAAGGTAGAAGGTAATTCTTTACTGATTTGAAGGCACAGATTTTTTGTCTAGTAATCATTTAATTTTTAGCACTAAACCCCAATAACTGCCATTTCATTTCAGTATCATTATGGGATGCTTCCCACAGTATCATACATAGCAGATTTTAGATGCTATTTCATTCCACAGACACTAAACATTACCTTATTTACAGAGCACTCGAAGTATCAAAATATCCCCACCCCCTTTCTTTTGGACAATGCTCTGGTTTATAATCCCTTTCCACATCAGCAGTTTTCCCGGATTTAAGAAAAAAATCATCTTTTTACTTTACAGACTAAATCGATTCCCGTTATACCTTACCATGCATAGTTCTGATGCACTCAAAGCCCTGGAAATCCCATAGCTTAATGGTCATATCAGCAGAACAGGAGGCCAATAGTTTGCCAGTGTGGTCAAAGGAAATATCTTGCACAGAGTCTGTATGCCCCTTAAGGGTTCGTTCAAAGTCTCCTGTCTCATAATCCCACACCTGACAAGTGAGCAGAAAATCTGTTAACAGCAACCTATTACTCTCTATATTCTCCAGCCTTGCATTTGCACTCTGCAGGCCAGTTTGGCACCTTATTCAATCATTAACTGAGCAAGAGATAAAGCAAGACAGCCCTAAAAAGTCTAACAGCATAGAAAAATAAGCATTATTTTTATAGGATTTTGTTACTTTTAAATTAACTGAATTCATGCATCCTGAAAACTGCTAACTTAAAGCATTATAAACACAGCAAGAAAGTAAGTTCCATTGTACCTAACGGTCTTAACACCCAATACCCTTAAAAATAAAGATGATAAATTTAGAAAACATTGGACAGAACAAATCCACTTTGTACAGACTGTTTTTCTCCACCCCTTTGTATGCTAGTTCCCCAATTCCAGCAATACACCCCATTTTCAGTTGGTGGAGAAAGCACCATCTTTAACAATCTATTTAACCATCTATTTCCAAGCTTTACTATTGCCCCAGAATTTACTTGCTGCTTCAAAACCAAACAGCAAATATTCTGCATACTAAAGAGCAATATTCAGAATGCACTGGTCTGATGATAATCCAAACGCCTCTGAAGAGTTTGATATGTACACATTAGCAGATTACAGAATCTGTCAGAGATTAAATAAACATTTGCAGTTAATAACTGCAAGATAGCATGATGTCCCCATTCTCACCTCCTAATTAAGTCAGTCTTCTATTATCTCACCACAAACAAAAGCCTTTGAAACAAAACAAGCTCCTACAGATTTCTCTCTCAAGCACAAAATTAGGCATTTCATTCTAAATTATATCCTAAATAAAATACCCAAAAAAATCAAACCGCACCCAACAACAAAAAATCCATCATCCCAATAGATTGAAATCATTGGGAATGCAAGTCAGAAATGAAGCTATACAACTTGACTTCAAGAATAAGGAAATTCATCCAGTGTATCCATAAAAGGGAGCAAACCCAAAGCTAATTAGCCTCCTCTATAACATCTAACACACACAGAGCTGTCACTGTGTCAGCTGGCCCTGTCTGCTTGAAGAAAAACAAAAAAAACCCACCACACTAGTCCTCTATGTTCAAGTCTGCTGCAGAAACAAGAACAGGTGAAAGCTTTTCATGAACTCGATATAGCTGACACTTTTTATTTTAACCTTCTCCACAACAGGTAGCCACTATTAGAACAATTTGCATTTTTAAGCATATTGTTTAATATGTTAGTCAATGTTTTTCAGAACACCACTTTTCCAGTTTTCAAAACAGCATACAAGACAATAAAGAGAAGTATCTTTTATTGGGATAACTTCCTTAAATGGTGATATTCAAACAACAAAAGGTTCAATCATGTCTTTATTGGATGCTAAAAGAAGAAACCACTTGCCTACCACAACAAATCTCTTCACGCCACTCTACACTGCAATAAAGGCCTATGAAGACCACTTAAAGTTACCGAAAGCCACAAGGACTTCATGGAACTTGCATGTCCATTTAGAACTGATGAGAAGAACTAATTTTCAGTTAAGAATACAGCTGCATAACCTCTTTAACTCAGCTTTAAAAATAATCACTTCAGATGTCTTGAGGCAACTGTCTTCCTCCCTCTCATCACATCACTGCTCTACACACTACACCACTCCTCTACTGCACAGTTAAAATGCATTCTTCCTCCATCTATCCTTTATTTCTACAGTCTCTAAATCCACATTAGCTTAATTATCTTCTCAAGTCAAAGAATAGTAAAATACTCTTGAAGATATTAATTGGATGAGCGTAAAACTAAAACTTGTAGGTTACACTGGACATCATACTTGAAAGAATTGTCCCTACTGAAGGTAAAGCAGAACTTCAAACAATCTTCCATCGGTACAACGCATGTCCAGCTTGAAGTACTGATGTTACATATTACACATCCTCTGACTTAGTTTAATTTTCTGTAGCAAAAGCATACCTTTATTGTGGCATCCTCTGAAGCAGAGACCATAACACTGAAAACTGGATGGAAAATTACTCGAGTGACAGGACTCCTATGTCCACTCAACGCATACTTCTCTGGAGGACGAGGAATCCACTCTTTAGGGTCTCGTTTCTGACCAAGAGGTCCACCTGATGTAAATTCTTCCTTAGCTTCATTCAGCTTTGATTCCAATTCCATTACCTAAGTTTATGAATTTTAAAGAGGCCATTCATTTCTAGTTTTATACCAAGATTCACCTTTACTCATTAATAATCCAAATACCAACTGGCCCCCAAACTCACAGTAAAGCAACGATTGCATGGATCCAAACTGAGTACCAACACTCAATAGTGTTCGTATTTCTAAAAATCAAACCTAAATTAATAATTTATCATTTATTCTTTAATAACTTAATCATTATCATTTATTCTTCTCCAATTTCCCAAGTATTTTGACAGGGGGAAAAAAGATTCTACAAAATCACATTCACTCAAATAACATACAAATAAGTTTAAGCTAATATTATTGACAAACTGTTACAGCAGGTTGTGTTAACAAAAAGGAATGCTACACCTGCAATAATTTTTTGTATTCCTGAGATAGCATGCATGTTAATCAACAGCAGAGAAACCAAAGGTATAATGAAACCCTAGATATATTAGCCTTTAAAACAGATAGATCTTTATTGTTAGCACACAGTGAATTCTTTTTTTAAAGCTTTTAATACGCTCTAGATCCACGGAAGCATTACTGAAAAGAGGTTTGTACTGTCCACTTGTAGTAGAATCACTCGCTCTAATGCGCTGGAGTTAATGGTTTCTTTCCTTTAACCTAATGGCCAAAGACAACTGGCAGCACAGGTTTTTACCTTCTTTCTAAACCAGTTTAGCCTTCTGGTGAAGCTATTCAATCTTCCCACTCACAAACTGCCTTAAGGAATCTCTTTCATTTCCAGCTTCAGAAATTGCACATGCAATCCTTAATCTGAAGTCAAGAAATTTTTGTAAAGAAACTGAGAAGATGTGTCTGCTAGCACTAAGAAACATTTTCTACAACATGGATTTAGCTATTTTCCCTAGTCAAGTCCTCAAAGCTCATCTTTGAAACATCATTTTCTAAACCTTGCATTTGTCTGACAAGGAAAATATGTATCATTCTGTTCAGTGAAGAAGGTTTGATTTCAGTCATAACCTTTTATACAAGTGAATCCATCAGATGCCTACTTACCTTCTTTTGTAATCTTATAACAGATGTCCATTTTTTTTCCAGAAGTCCGGCGTACTTCTTATCTAACTCTTCATTCTGAGGAAGAGAAGCATTTGAATAAATTAATAAATTATAGTTCTAAAGCCTGGAGAAGTATTTCTTCAAAGGCAACATAAACAGGTCTTTTTAATACCATCTCTTGACCACAGAAAGAGGAATTCAAGCAAAAGACTAATAAGTTTTAATTAGTAAAACAGTAAAAAAGCTTCAAGTTTTAATAGCTACAATTTACATACACAGAAAAGATGAAAACATCTAAAAATATAATTTCTGATTTAAAATATTGCAGCTTTACAGATTAACGATGCTAGACTCTGCAAATAAAATCCAAAAGTTGGACTAAATTTTTCTCTACACTGCTTTCTATCTTCATTATTTGAAAGCTTTTGAAGTGCTCTGCATATCTGAGAATGTTGTGCCATACTTTGTTACAGGATTCCCCCCATCCCTCCATCCAACTCACTCTTATAAAAAACAGCAGCAGACAGCACGCATTGAGTACAAGAACCAAAATACACAGAACTGGTAATTTGTTTCTCAAAGATAGCCTCCCTTTTTCATACCTACCAACCAGAGCATTAGGAACTACTGAACTCCTACCTTCAGAGTTAAGACACAGCTAGCACTATTACTTGTTAGCACAGTGCACTTTTTCTCTCATGGAAGCACACACTGTTGGGAAGTGGCAGCCAGCTGTCAGAGTAGGATTATATATACTCCATCTCACTTGAAAACCAGTTAGCTCAAACTAACACTGATTTTTTTTTAACTCTATTAGAGTTAACCTCAAACTACCACCATAACATTGCATTAATTTTTTGCTACCTTTTCAAAGACAACCTTTAAGTACACTCTCCCTGCATCTTTACTTCAGTAACTGAATCAGAAAGCAGACTACTTGACCCGCCCTGCTGAAGACCTCAGCTACTGGAGAAATCAACACTGGTTTTACAACTCTAATGAAAGTTTAATGATCAATACTTTTCCTCCACTGAAGGAATAGCTGAGGAGCAACAATGAGCAGCTGATGTTACTGTAAAATCCAGATTACTATTTTTTTTCCCCTCCCACCTATTAACACAAGAGGACAAAGAGCAACCCAGAAAAACAAACCTCATCAGAGGCCCAGAGGAGTAAGTAAATGCTGCACACTTTCTATCCATGTACAAAATTACAATCTTGTACTAGAATAAGTCTAAATTAGATGGAGAATAACAAAGAAATGGAGAAAAATAATACCATGTGTGTCATGGCCATAAAAGCTCTGAGGACTGGCTACCTCGGTCAGAGACCAGATGTTAACCTACTACTCCAAGGGCATTTGTAAAAGCTGGAGTTATCTGCAAGAATAATCAATACAAAAAAATGAAATCCCTGTTTGTAGAACTACACTTGAATCCTTCCAATTTATTGAAATAATTCTTGCGCTTTTTTTGTCATTTTAGTAGAGCCCCATCCAATTCAGATTTTCTTGCAAGAAAGTCATGTGGAACTTGTAGAAACTGCATTTTCTATTTCCCTCAGGACCATCTAGCCTATTTAGATCGCCTTTTTAACCTTTGGGAAGAGAAGACTTAATTAGGTTGATAGATAAGGCAGATAAGGGAATGGTATTAGGATTTTCAATTATAAGTATGGTATTCCAATTTGTCATTTCTACTTATTTATTAGATACTGGAAGCAGATTGGAGAAATGAAGTCAAACTCCAACAAAGTGTTCTGGAAAAAGAACAATGCAAGATTTATAATAAAGAAAAGGCAAGGATTTATCAAAAGTCAGCACACAAGTTTACTGCTCAATCCAGGTGTGTCAGAAATTTAAACTGAAATGCACACCTCCTACGCTAGGTGGAAATTTTAAAAATTATACCAAGAATCATCTGTTACAAAGGCAAATCAACAGAATTAAGTTGCAAGAAGTGACTTGTCTAAGTCACTAGCATTCATACAGTCTAACAAAATAGAGTTGCTTACCAGAGCTGATCAACTTATATTAACTATTTAGGCTTGCCCTCCTACTATACAGTCAACCAACTGGTATGCAACAGTTTCAGGCAATGACTTAACTACTGACCCAATTCCAATCACAAAACAGACTTTCCCTATTTGCTTTGTACGATGAAGGAGAGGACAAAAGCAATCCTGTTTCTTAAACATTACCACATAAAGTCAGCCTCCAAAGGGCCATAGCCTTATACCATTTCAAATCTGCTTACAAGAGAACAGCCTTCAGTTTTCTAATTTTGTATTGCATAAAGTTTATGCTTTTACACAGAATTCCATGATAAGAATAAGCACAGTTAAGGAAATGAGTTACAGGGAGGGGAGAGGGGGATGGACATAAGAGCAGGAAACAAATATGTTAAAATTAGACACATTCTTTTGAGTATTAAGCACAGAATAGTTCAGGTTGGAAAGGACCTCTTGAGATCATGAAGTCCAAACTCCTTGCTCAAACCAAGGTCAGCTGGAGCAGACTGCCCAGAACTTTGCCCAGTGAGTTTTTGAGTATCTCTAGGGACAGAGACTCTACAACCTCTCTGGGCAACTTATTCCAGTGTTCAATCACTCCCACAGTAAAAAAAAAAGTTTTATATTACGTTCGGACAGGATTTCCTGTGTCTCAATTTCTTCCTGCTGACTCTTGTCCTGTCACTAGCAGCACTAAGAGTCTAGCCCTCTCATCTTCACACCCTCCCAACAGGTATTTATAAACAAAGGTAAGATCCCACACTAAGCCTCCTCTTCTCCAGGCTAAACAGCACCAGCTCTCCCAGCCTCTCCCTAAACGAGACATGCTCTAGTCCTCTCTGCAGTTGCTGGAGTGAGTCCAGTGAAGGGCTATGTTTTGTTTTTGTTTTTGTTTTTTTTTTTTAAATTCCATCTTCTACCACCTTTCTTATACATTCACATTGCCTTTTGTTAGCTTTGTTTTCTAGCACCTTTCAGCTTGAAGTATCTAGGCCCTCTCAGGACTTGGATCCTTAAAAGTCATTACAGGAAAAATTCAGCATTGTATAGGTGAATGGTAGCTAGACAAAAAAAAGAAAGAGATTAAAAATATGCCTAGGTCATTAGTTGAAGATAAAGGTAGAATTTTGCTCAAAAATTGCCAAGTCATCCAATGATTATTGTTTAATTTTATGGCAAGGCAGTAAGCTGTATGAGTTTTATCACCTCCAGTTATTAGCTCACACAGTTTCATAGGTAGGTAACAGATATGTGTTCAGAATGGATGCAAATGCCATAACATTATAAACTCTTTACTTGAAATATAGATGAAGAATCTTGTTTGAACTCACCACATCTAACTCAGCTTCCTTTTTAAAAACCGAATATGCTTCTTCATAGCCATTAGAACGAAGATAATCTGCTATCGCTCGATTTCTAAAAAACAAAGAACAGTATCTTCAGCCACAATTCTGAATAAAAGACTAGAAGAATTGGTTCAGACTTTGTTTCGTTTTGGTTTTAAAAAAGCATGATCGACATCTAAGTCTTCAATGCAGTACAATGCCTAAGATCATTATTTTTGTTAAAAGCCCTAAATATGTTTGGCAAACAGATTTTGCTTCAAGAAGTTTCAATATTACTCTAAGACTTCAACAGTCAGCACCTTTCATTTAAGCGAACAAGACTAAGGAAACCCTGCATCTTCAAAACATACTTCAAATGGATAAATATTTACAACATTTCTTTGTTGTGTAACTTGCTTAAGAGAAGTAAGCTCAACATTCTAAACACACTTAAAGGTAAAATTACTTTCAGTTACTTTATGAGCCTCCAGAAGGATGCCTAGTTTTGTTTCCTTATTATCACTTACTTTCCTGAGAAGTGACGTGTGTGTGTATGGACACATATGGGTGGGGGAGGGAACGTACACACATACTAAAAATATTTAACTAAACAGATACACATACTTTTTAAAAACAAAAATCAGGTCGTCATCTACATAAGGCATTCAAGAGAAAATTAAATACCCTTTGGTAGCTGAAGAAAGAAGCAATAATGACTTTTGTTCTGAAGAGAATTTGCTTTTCACATTAACATTCTTCCTGTGGCTTTCCTCACATTATTCTTTCCTACCTTCTCTCTCTTTGGACATTCAACTCTAAACGTAACTCTGTACTCAAGCAGGAATTTCAAATTTCTCCCCACAAACAGTGCATGCTAAAACAAAGTACTGCCTCCTCATCAGACCTCTAATGTACATCTTAAGTCTCTGGTCATTTCCCATTTCCATTCATAATAGTTCATTACTTCTATCCCCCCATTAACACACGTAATCTTCAAAGTTTTTGCCAGGAAAAAAAACTTCAAAGAATTGCTTAAAAAAAATAGGTAATCCCGAATGTGTTTAAAGCCCAGAGCTTCTCCATATCTAATGAACAAACAGTTGTAAAAATCAAAATTTGAAGATAGCTCCTTCTCTACTTTAAGAAGTAGAGCTGTATTTAAGTGTACGTGAAACAGATACTATATTTAATATAAAGGGATTTGAATCATTACTGATAAAAGAAGCTGTATTAAAATAAATACAGAGCTTACCATGGGCAAGAGAGACACCAAATGCTAAATGATACTTGGTCTGTACTTTTAAAAAGGAGTAAACAAAACAACCACAAATTCTATGTAAGTTTATGAAGCTCGGTATCATGCGAGACATTGCCATCCTGATTGCTACCCACCACTCACTCTATCATGATTTATTACAGAAGAGAAAGCAAACTAAGGCATAGAACTTGACAGCCTATTCCTATCCTTAAAACCTGGAAAAAATTCCATATCTGAAATTGAACTAAGGGAAGGGGCAGGGGTGGTTGGTGGGGTTTTTTGTAGAGTAGGTTTTTTATTGTTTTGTTTGGGTTTTGTTGTCTTTTATTTAAATATAGCCTTTATCTTAAATACAATTTAACGAGTCAACGATTGTAATGACAATGTAGCACATTCTGATCAGATCCATACCTATACTTAGGAGTAAAAACAACAAAGAAGTGTCAGAATTTACTCAAGATAAAGAACTCACAAATCCGTTTAGAGCATATACTGCCATGTGCTTGCTGCTTACTGTAACCCTTTAACTTTGTGACTGAAGTCAAAACAAAATAGAGGATAATCATAGCAAATTTAAGAATCCATTTTTTATTCCATTAATATCTTTGAAGTGATATTTTCACCATTTCACAATTCTGTTCTCAAACACCAGTGATTATATCAAAAATAAGAGTAGAGATCTAAACCATAATATGTGGTACTAGGTCTGTCACGTGAGCAGAGCCACTCTGCAAAATCTATTTAGAAACAAAATATTTAACGTTTAATGAAATTGTGACTTAACCATTCCTTACAGTTCATCTCGTTGCCTTTGTGACAGCACCATTGTGGCTGCAATGTCAGGTTAGCGTGATTCAGCAGTGGCTGCCTCCTCAAGATCTAGTGTCTTAGGAACCCTGGATCCACAGTTCAGTCTGCCACTGAGTGGCTTCAATCAAAAATATTTTTCCAGACGTGAAATCCAATAGGAAATCCGGAGGCATTCAACACAGAAGATTCAATCCATCTAGAAGGTAGAGAAAGAGACACCATTAATTTCCTTCAGATAAGCATTCAGTTGCTCTGGACTGACACAAATATTTCTGCACTCAGACTGCAAGACCACTCTGGACAGAACAAGCTGACTAAAATTGTAAATGCAGTTTTATTTTGCTAGTCTGGATTGTGCCCTTACAGCACATCTCCAGACTAGACTGAGTAGCTCAGAGAGACTTGTACACTTTCTTTATTCCCCATCTTCCCCACCATTACTCCTTCAAGAAACAGGGAGCTGAAGGAGACATCTCCAGTCACAGCCCAGTTCTAGTTTGTAGGCAACTCCAACATATTTTCTTGTGACGAAAAGAGCTTAAGCCTAGTGTAACAGCCTACTTTTTGCACTCACTACTCCTGTGAAAAAGCTACGCCCAAAATCCTCTATCCTTATGCTAGATTTATCATCTTCCATAGATTCATCTCTTCATCAAACTAAACCCAACAAGGTTCATTCAGTTAATTTTCAACACACCCTAGAGATCAGCTAATGTTCTCCTATATCTTTCAAGCTTTGGCGAGAGCTTAAGGAATGAAGAGAACACTCCAGAAAGGGAATGGAAGCTGCTACGGCACACTTCAAGCCATAACCAATGGCATCAAGGCACACTCAGCTTGCCACTTTAGCTCATTCATGGCTTTACACTAGGCAGTTCTCTACGATTTACCCAAACAGCATCTTTGAAGACTACAGCTATAATTCAGCATGTGAACTTTACAGGTAGATTATTCCACAATTATATTAAACAAATTGCTTTTTCTGTTCTAGTATCACCACCTGAAGAAGTTCCGAAGAACCACACTCTAAAGGACAGTACTCGCCTTCTTTTCAGTCACAGGTTACCACATCTTACCTACAGTTAATCTTTTATCGTGCCCATATTTGGGGTACAACACATTTTTAAACAGATCTTCAGTCGTGTCAGGGCGGCACAATTACCACAGTACAGAGTTGCCACAAGCCTATTACTTCAGCTGGGTTCAGACAGTGACTTGATCAGTACACATCCAACAATGCAATCTAATTCAGAATATAGGTGAAATCTGACTTATTCAAGACAGTGTTCAAGTCAGAATTGTGCCTTTTGCTAATTACTTATTCCCACACACACTATTCACTACCTTACGCAGCAACATGAACTTCCGTATTCTTAGTGTACAATCTACTTCAACTGGACAGTTTTGATCTTAGTCAAGGTGACAAAAATCATTTTAGCAGCATTGCCTTTTGATTTCTGTACTGCAGGTACTCTTTTGTAAGCAACGTGATTACAAAAAATGCTTAAGTTAGCGTTTCTCGCATACCTGACAAAAGTCTCATTTACTCAAGCTGTTAAACAAGTTTGACCAACTGGCTTTTAGTAACCAGATGAACTGAATATGACAATACCCTAAGACTGAGGAAATAGAAAGCTTACAAACCCAGCTACTACCAACCACTTCAGGAAACACATGCTTCCACTGCCTCTTCCTTACCATTTCTTTACTAGACATACAGGTACGCAAGGTTCACTGTAAAAGTTCGGTAACAATTTTGGTAAGAAGCTTGGTGTAAACCAAAGTCTTTCTTGTATGAAAAAATTAAGGAAAACACTAAGCTCATATGATTAATGTCTACTTATCCATCACAGGGGATCAGGAGCTTGTTTCTAAACCTATCTAGGCTCTGCTGTCTGCTTCAAAATAAGCTTAAGCTAGAAGTTGCCTGCATTTCACTCTGCAGGTGGATTTTCCACATCAAATGCTGTACACCATAACACTGCACTGCAAGCCATTTAGGACAGGAACACTAAACAGGCAAGACATTATTTAATTAGTTTGACCTCTTCCCTAATAGCAATTACAGAAACAATTCAGTTGAAAACTGATAGCACAGGCTGCATCCTTTCAGAGAACAGAAGCAAACATGTCACTTATTCTTGTCCCATACCTCACTTTGACAGGTAAAGAGACAACTGGTTTTTCAATAGATGGATATTGTTCACTACACAGTAGTACTGCATACAAATTAAATTTAGTTAATATATTTTAAAATCTATTTAAATGATCAGAAGAAGTGCCCTCTAGAGGGCAATGCTGCTATAAACTTAAGTACTGAAAAACAGGCTTATAAGGGCTGAATCTCCACACTTCAGTATGAACATAGCAACGCTTTCAGTAGTGATAAACATTGTGGAGAACAACAAAATAAGGCACTTTATACACAGAAGCACTGTTTGAAGCACTGAATAGCAGAACACAAATGTGTAAACTTCTAAATCTGTTTGTAGTACTACCATGGTAAAAATCACAATATTAAAACCAGAAGGTGGCTTTTGTATTATGAACTACCACTAAGCAGCAAATGCCTCATGAATCCAGCATCGGTGCAGTAATTCCAGTAAAAATCATACTCCAATATTTTGTCAATTTTGTCATTGCATCTAGGAGATGAAACTATAGCACTTGCCTAAAAATAACAGCAACTGTGTTTATCAGGCAATCCTCGACACATCATCTAGTTAGAAAGGCATTTTTCCCCCTCAAATGTAAAGCAAGCGCAAACTTCTCCTGTATCCCCAACCCTTAGCAACACCTGGCCTGCTCCGCTGCTCCAACTCTGAACTGTTACTCAGAAACAGATCTTAGTACTAGATAAATTTCAACAGCTGCAGGGCAAAGCAGCTATTTCTGCGATTAGCAAATTACAGCTGATCCACAATAAGTTACTAATCAACTGATCTACAGCATCTCGCTTCTCTGAAAAGTGCCTGTTCCAAGCACCCTTCTCAGTATTCCTGACTTTTTAACTACAAAGGCACCTAAATACAAGGCAAAGTATTTTTAGGGCCACTTCTTCCTTCATATACACCCTTTAACAAATGACAAAACAAAACGAACTAAAAACAGACAAAAAACCCCAAAACCCACAAACAAAAAACCCCACCCAAGCAAAAATGTCCAAAACCAAAAAGCCAAAAGGACCCAACTTTAATTATACACCTGTGCCACTTTTAGAAACAAAGAACAGACTAATATTGTCCATGTGCATTGCCTTTTCTTTAGCTAGAGAAGGCTTTGACATACAAAACTAAGCGGAGCAAGACTAACCAGTCCTCCTCCATTGCCTATCAAGGTTTATAGTCTCCACTGTGTTACACACACACCCGCAAACAACCTCAGTAATGAGATGCAGCAAGTGTTCAAAGAGAACGGGGGGGGGTGGGGGGACACGGACCCCACCTGTTCCCTACATCTTGCCTGAAATCGGTCATTTTTAATATCAGCAGTTTACTGTGAATAAGGTGTTGTCAGGAGAGCGCTAGATCTTTTTTGAAAGACAAGATGTCTTTGTATGAAAATTTTTATTTGTTGTGTGTGAAGTACAGAAAAAAATAAAAGACTAAACCTAAACAGAGCTATCCACGGAGTAACAGCTACTAATTAAATGTAGAACAGGATGTGCCTTTTATTAATAGCCCCGCTTATACTGCAGGAAGTTTTAGTTTCTAACTTAAGCTCTATTTGATTACATATCAATAGTCTGCATATATAAAAGCTCTGAGTGGCAAACCTCTGCATAGGTAGTCTTGAAACAAAAGTGGGCTACAAGTGTTCTCAGCAAACATACAGTTTGTCTCTATAAGCATTTTAAAATTAAAAGCTAGACCTGGCTGAACACAACACTGGAACAGGTATGACACATCAAGTGTTTGTCTCTCAGTCCTCCTGGCAATACAGTTATCTGCTCAGTTTTCTACAACATACAGGTACCTGGTGGGACAAGAAACACAGCTGTCACTCACTGCAGTTTAGGTAGGCTACTTCTTTATTAAATAGCACAAACCATTAGAAAATGCTATGTAACATCCTCCTCAGCTCTATTAAGAGTAGTGCATCCTCAACAGACAACTATCTCATCTCAGCTGCTAACTTTTCCACTTAGCTAATGATCAGCTTTTATACTCAGCACTGGTAGAAGTGTCTGAGCGATAAGGATAAAAAAATCTAATCGAATCCTGAAGTATTGTAGGACTGGAGTGGCACACTGAAGCATAATCTTTAAAATAAATAAAAAACCAGCCAAGAAACATACAGAACTATTGATGAAGAACAACAGATCGGGCAGAAAAAGCCTGAAAAGCAGAAGAATCCTTCCTCGTAAGGTAAGGTGGAAACAGCACAGTACAGGTTCTTCCAAAAAAAAAAAAAAGTGGAATACCCCGTCCCATCTCCCTAAACCAGGATTCAGAGATTCCTTCACTTCACCACATACAGCCTTTTGCTCGAGCCAGCACACTCACCACAAGACTCACCCACACTGCACTGAGGACACATTTACTCCTACTGAAATTGCTTTGAGGCTCAGAGATTCTGCCTTACATGCATTTAAAGATGGTCCCGCCCTGATGGTGACTAAATACATACCTTTCGCAACTGGTTAGTGTCAAGGCACCCAGCTGAGTCTAGCTTCACACTTGAAGTGGACATCACAGATCTCATTGTATAGGAACCACCCTCTTTCCCGAGGGTGACTAAGACATCCTAACAATTCAGAAGGCGGTTTCTTCTTCCTGACTTTAAACAGTAGGTCCTTATACCGATGCATATCAGTGTGGTTCGAGTGTTTCCTAGATTACTGGAAAACTTTGCAATAACTTAAGAGATGCCTGCTAACCATTCATAAGATGCACAAATAGAAAAATGAAACAGGTTCAACTATATTTGCTAGCTCTTTGTGACAGCTATATAGTAGGTATTCAAAGCACAATAGCTAAACAGATACAGTCAAAGCAATGAGGGGGGGGGGCAGGAGGAAAAATCACTTTCAGGCAAGAGTCAGAACTCCCCTCAGTTATACATCAGGCCAATAAACTATAAGCCTTGGCTTGTAGGTATTTCTATGATTGTGTTCGTACTTGCTTCAGGAGACATTTAAATCCTATTTTCTACAAGTATTATCTAAATATAATTGAGAAATAGATTATGGAGCAAAATTAACCACTCAGCATTTTAGTCTCAACCTGCCAAAAATACCTGTTCATTTACCTAAATTAGCATCAAGCAAGAGCAAATTTACTGGAATTATAATTCTTAAAACTGTCCATTCTCTACATACATAAAAAATCACATTTAGTCTGTAAATTCCTTCAGAGTTCATTATGTTTTTGCTTATCAAAGTACAGTGGATGCTAAACAGTACTAAAATTTGGTTGGAATACATGTCTGGTAAAGACACTGTGCCCTGAATCTGGCATTTAGCTTTTATCTATTTCAAGCTGATCATCTACTTTGTAAACCTACAATGAGACTAAACAGATGTTTTCAAACACACTTAAAAACTGAAGTTTTTAAAATCAAAACCAGCCTGCTGTCTTAGTTTTAACTGCTAAAATAGTATTTCTGGACTTAATCCTTGAGATTTATTGATTACTGCTGTTAATTACTGCATAGATACCACAGCTCATCCAAATATTTTAGAGCAGGATGAAAGTTTTGTTATTTTTTGTGTTTTACCACTGTTACAACTTTGTTTAGCAATTTTAATAACTCATTGCTACAGCTTTAATCAGAAGGTTCTATCTGTATGTGGCAGGGTACCATTCAACTCTTCCAAAGTAACACATATATTGTACCATGACCAAATTGAACCCATAAATACGGAGGTCAAAGAAACCATTAGCTACTAGTTATTTACTCATGATATAAATCGTACCTTCAGTAAGATGCTACACTGGTCCCTGCAAGGTATTAGTTCAATCAGGGATTTAGCATTCCAGAAAGAACGAGGGCTTTTGTCCTTTAAACTGCCTTATGGGAATCACACCACAGGAAGGAGCTGCGCTAGGTGCTTACCAGCTGCCATCATGCAACAACCAAGCTTATTAACTTCTCCACCAATCTTGTCTTCAACAGGGTCTTTCACATTAAGTTCTTATGAAGCCCTTCCAAATCCAAGCATTTTCATAAATGTATCCTGAGAAGCTGTGACATTGCAACCAACCTTGTCATCTTCTGCAGTATTTTACCAGCTAGATCAGTTCAAGGTTCTCCATTGTCTTTCCTTCACTCCCAGCAAGTGTGTCAAAAATACTGCTTATGGATCACCACCATAAACAAATCACTGAACCAGCTCAGCTGACTAACAATACCCATTTCTGCTCATCAGAGAAAGTTATACTGAAAATTACTCCCAATTGAGATATGATCCATTTAACTTGCTAACCGCAATTAAGACAATTACTTATTTTATCAGAAACAACATATACACCAGTAAACTTAAAATATATAGATGGGAAATAATATTTGTCAAACTCATCTTTCATTCTGGAGGTACGCTTGCCTTGCTAGATTCAGCTGAGCATGCCTCCGAAGCACAAGCAAGACCCAATCTAACATGCATGCATTAGGATCACTGCTTTGCTTTCTCTGTGAGTGACTATGCTACACAGCAAAACCATCTGTATCAAAGCCTTGTTGACTGGCAGTGCTCTGCTACCACAGCAATAAAGTTTAAGAAAATCTACACAAATACCAAGTAGTGACATACAGACAGAAAGCAGAAAGCTATTCCAAGTTCGCTGTGAACGAGTACTCCTTGCAGACCTTTGTAGGTTCTAACCATATTTTTAAAGTCACCTCAATAAAGCTACAGAAAGTAGAGAAAGATGTATTACATTATAAGGCCTTTACAAGTTTCAGAAGTTCAATTTTACTGGCTTCTTTCACAGCTTAAGTTACTCTGATTACTTAAGCCAGGGCTTCCATCATCGAGAAAATCCTCATCAGCACCATGATGAAAGCCATCTCACCCACTGGAACTCCAGGCTCAAAGTCCTTATCATTCTGGTAATCTAAGTCGTCAAGCCTACAGAAACATTTGCTTACTAGCTACTACAGAAAACAGTAAAGCAGCCGTACTATGTTCTTAAGTACTTTTCCTATCTCCCGTAATTCCCACAGGCACATAGTCCTTCCTGTGTTTTATATTTTCTCTCTAACTTGTGAATTTTTATGAGTTAAATCAAGAAAACTTTCAACATCATTCCTTGGTTCACAACATCAGCAGCAGCAGCAATTAAATTTATCAGCATCACCCCAAGTTCACCCTGCTGCTGTCTAGCAACCTAACAACCACTGCTGACCAATCTGTTATTGCAGATCTTGGAATACACATTCATAGCTCCTCCAGGAACTTAAAAATAAATAAATTAAATTTCTGCAGTCTTAATGACCGTTGCTTTGGCTCTGTAAACAGTCTTCCCCACAAAAACACAAGCTATATACACTAAACACATAAGTGTGGCTCATTATACCTGAAATTAGAAGAGAGAGATGGCATAAATTACAGAGCAAATGTATTAGCAGATACAGAACAGACCAACACCTTTCAACTCTGAAAGATTATCAGAGTTCTGCACTGCTGTGCTTTAAGAACAGTAAATTTTTGCTTTTTGCAGAATCCCAATATCCTAATAAACTCAACTACGAGACCATCTGTTTTTGAAGCATTATTATGACAAAATCATGTATTTAATATTCAACAAGAATATTTCTTTGAAGGAGAAAAAATCTGAGATCACGCACTCAGACTGGCAGGTTAGGCACACCTAATGCTAAGTACTTGGGTGTTGAAAAGGCATATAAGCCATTATGAACGCATGGAACACACAACTGGGTTCACATTATGAAATCAATTACAGAGTTTTAGACTGCTCACATTTAGCTTCAAATTTAAATCTTAATTTGCAGTAAGTTACATTTCCAACAACCTGTGTAAAACTCAAAATAGTCTTGAGTGTCTAGCTGCATGCTACCAGCTTTCAAGGTGTTTCTCTAACACATTCTACTGCTCTTAAAAGATGTTTTAGCTGGAAGTCGTCTCCTTATGTTTTCTTCTGAGTTTGTGAATGTATCGGAAATCCTAGTTTGGTCAGCTTCCTCTCTCAGGTAATTTTTCAATCCCAGTGAAAGGCAAGTCATTTATGAGGTGGTAGTCTAGGCCAGAGCCACCAAAAGAATAACTGAATTGATATAATCAGAATTAAATTCCACAATTCTTTAGAGCTGAGACCCTCCATTTACGCATTAAAAAAGTAGAAACCCTTGTTGCATTGTCACTTGCTACATGGCTGACACATTAGATCCTTACAAAGTTTTTCAACAGTGTATCTTGTTTCATAACATATTAACAAGAGGTTTAACAAAGTGGTTATTTGTGAGTATTTGCAGGCAATTAGAGCTACAGTCCTTTACAGGAGAACTAGATTACAATTAATTGTACTCTTAGACCTCTAGATTATACAGCTAAATTCTAGCAAGTATATAAACAAGTATATAAAACACTTTTTAATCTAGGCTAATTTTAATGCTCTGATTTTGTTTTAAACCCGGTAAGCAAAAAGCTGCTTATCAAACTCAAGCCACAGAATAGGACAACACTTCCCACAAACGTACTGTACAGATTCCATAGAAGCTGCCATTTCAATACACATCTAATTAAAAGTGAAGTAGTATCCCTATTTCTTGGGCATAACTACTATGACCTGAAAAGGTTTGTTAGAAATCTGTCTCCATTGTTAATAGGAAAGAAAAACGGTAACAAGTAAAATAAAACGACCAGTTCTCTTCTTTCCCGGCTCCACCTCACCCTGCCGTTACAGCAGAAAAGCACACATACAGCATAATCGCAAGAAAACAGCCATGCAGTTCTTACAGTGTGGCAAACACACCTTATCCTATAAAATGTTAGGATTCATCACCTGCTAAGCTGGCAGGGATGAGTCGAAGAATACAAGAAGCTACTCAGTTATGAGCTAGTTTAATCTTTTTTCCACTTTTCAGCCTACATCAGTAAAGCTAGCTGAAGGATTATGAAAAAGTGAGCTCCAACAACTATCTTATTTTGGAAAAACAAAAAAAGCAAATCTGACCTGAATTATAACTCTGAGCCTTATTTTTAATTCACATGTTTAGTAAGCCTGTTATTCTGCAATTAAGTGAAGTATTAAAATGCCCATAGGTCTTAAACACAATTGCTTTGCCAAGGATATCAATATAGTATTACACATGCTATAGCATTTTGTGAAGTGTTTGTTCACATTTTGCAATAAGTTACCAAACATATTTTCCAGTTCCGTTAAAGGTTTATCAAAGCAAATATATTTTTAACACAAAAAACTGAAAAGTCCTATGCCTGTTTTCTTCTCCATTTCACCTACTTTTACAGGTTAATTGAATTGACTTTGCTAAAAACCTGATACAGTAGCTTACTTCTGAAAATAATTCAACAATAAATCCATGGGGAACTAGAAAGTAATCTATAGCAGATCAGATATAGTGCCTATGTTCCAAAGACTTGGAATGCAGGTTATAATTACACCTAAAAAATAAAGCTGAGAAATGTCATCAGGATGCTACAAAACAGGTGCAAGGTACCTACTTTATATTGCATGTTCCCCAAATAAATGAATTTCTGTCCTAATTAGAGATGTACTTTTTGAAATAAACTTATGTGTCCATCTACTTGTCCTTCCTATTCCAAGTTATAACCACTACTTAACAGATCACTGGCAGTCACTGCCTACCTTTAGGACTGTAAAACAACAAAAGACGTTTTTGGTCTTGTTACCTTCCCAGGCACCAATACGATGTGACTTTTTAATACATTTGGACGAAACTTGCTAGAGGAATTTTTTTTTTTTTTAGAAGTCTTTAAGTTAATCCAATCTTGACATTTATCCTCCATCACTTCAGTTTTGCAATTCTCGTAGAAGTATGATACAATTAACTCTCAGGAGAAACATCTCAAGCACATAGTCACTACATACCATTTTAGTGCCTTTAAGCTTCTTCCAGGTCAGAGCTCAAGTTTGTGGTTGCCATGTAGACTTTTGTAGAAAACAAGTGAAAACATCCTACTTCTAGCCTGTCTGTTCAGTTCTGTGTGAAAATGCATGTAAAATAGCTACCAATAAATGAACAACCTGGAAAAAAAGCAGGCTTCAGTAGAATAGAAACCTTTAAAATGCATGAAAAAGTTTTGAACATAGAACTCTTTACACTGCTGTTTAGTATGTTATGCTAGCGATAGGATAGCAAGGAATTACTTCACAAAATTCATTTTAAACTCATATTAAGCCCATGGGGTTTTCACTGAACTCTACCAGAAAGATGAACGACTTTCTGGTCAGACAGGTTAGTGAAATTGAGGGGGTGTGGTAGAAGAACAGGGCAGAGGGAGAAGGGGGGAGAAGGGTTAGTGTTACAGTGGGCTAAAGTATTGCAAGCTGCAACTCTAAACCTGGTCAGAGAAATTCCCAGTGCACATCATGGTTTATCAGATTACTTCAGCAGAAGATATTTTTCAAAATAATTTTTGCTAGGTCAAACAATACATATGCATTTTGCGATAGCAATTCTAGGACATTGTATTTCAGCTACATTCTCTTAGCCACCAAGAGAAGACTGCATGTACTCAAAATAGTTTCTTACAGTCGCTCAGCAGTCATGCATGGGATTTGAACTTTGTTCTTTCCAGTTCTTCCCCTCATCCTTTTCTAGCTTGAAGAATTAAGGAGTAGACTTACAACTGTAAAGGAGGTCACAGGCCTATATCCAAATTTAAATATTTCAATAATTAAACTGCCTGTTATACTGGAAATGTGATGTTAAAAATGATTGTGAATTGATTAAATTTATATATGAAAAACATTTGGAAGGGAACTTGAAGGAACACCTATGTTGAAGCTTTAGAAACAGGAGAAGGTCAAAACCACAAAGAAAACCAAACAAATATTCAGATAGAACTTCCACTCTTTGCATGATGAGTACACTGTTAGTCCTTTAGCCATTTTCAAAGCTTGTTGACCAAAAATGGCTTCCCTTGACAAGGGGGGGCGGGGGGAACCAAACCCAAATGATCATCATATTTGTCATACATACATCTTATCCTATTCCAGAGAACAGAGTTTAATCTTTCATGACACTGGTACCAAAAGTAATGAAATCAGGGTTCTTGTAGAAGGTGCCTCATCTTTCTTATGACCCAATCTTCACCTACTACACTGCTGCCTCTAATGCAGATCTGAAGTTGTGGGAACCAGTCCCTATGAAACTTTACCAGCATCCCTTCTCAGAATCCCTACATCATCTGCTGAAGAGAGCTACTGCTCTCCCTAGAGGAAGGTCCCTCATCTAAGCCAAGAGAGCAGAAGACAAACACAGAATTACTTCTTGTACTGCTGAAATGGAAAACACCTTCCCATACAGAAGCAATGTCAGAAAGCACAAAACAAGGCCAAGAAAGGCCAGACAGTAGGCAGCAGACCACAAATATTCACAACCATCTCAATTCTCATTTTCCTGATGTATAAATTTGTGATTGTGATATGCTGTGGTACTGGAAATTATCACTCATACTCATCCCAGCCTTATTATTAGTTTGACAGAACCATTCCAAGTTTGTTGGAATAGTGTTAGCTATTCACAAGATTTTTATTACAGAAATGGCGTGCATGATGTTAGAACTTTAACACAATCCTCACTGTCTGCTGCAGATGAATATTAGGGTCAGAGCTCCTCTGTTAAACTTCCCCTAATCTAGTATATGCTTGCTGCCTACAAATCCAGCTGAGTGAGAACCAAAAACTTCTACCATTACTGATTTAATAGACACCATCTGTTTCAAAATACATATACACACATTAATGACATCTTCCTCATAATGGATTGTAAAGGCACTAGCATTTAAACAAACCAAACAGTTTATCCAATGTTTTTCTTCACTACAAAACACAGGTGAGTCAAGCACAAGACAAACTTCCAACATTGTTCTTTTGAGGAAGAAACAGTCATTTATCTACAGATGAACAGACTAGATGTTTCTAACCGATCTTCCTCTAGTCTTAAAGAAGGATAAACTTAACACCTTTGCTTTAGCACTAAGCTACCTCCCTGCAGAAAAACAAGGCAGAGGCAATCTGCAGGAGCAGGGGGAAAAGACACTTGTCTAATTAAACCAAGAGAACTTAAGATCTGTGGAGCACAATAGGAACAATTAACATTGATACAAGAGAGAAGGTATAAATAATCTCAATCATGAAGGCCATTGTGCTATCTCAGATGCAAACTAGCACAGCATCATGCCATAAAACCTGTTACCTTTAGCCCTACCTCAAAAGAGGTATGCCAGCTGACTCACCAACAAGCAGTGGAGAACAAGAGGTGCTTCAGAAAAGCTTATCTACAAACTCACTCAGCAGGGACCTAGTTAACAACAGACCTGAGAAAATTACAGGACAGACATTTGCCACAGCAGCACCACCTATAAACCTCAACCCATATGGATTGTCCCATAACTGGAAATACCTTTTCAAGACTGCAGCAACTAGTTACTGGTTAAAAATATCAAGTAAGTCTTCCAAAATCAACGGAATCACAACCACAAAGGTATATTTATTACATTAAATTAGTTAAAACCCTTATCCAAAAGTCCATAAGCTGCCAAGTCAAACTGCTGGGCTGTCTCAGAAGCACTGCCAACAAGGAGGAAATGGCAAAAGTACTTCTAAATGTATTAACTAACAAGTACTTTGAGTTCATAATGTTAATTTTTTTATATAGTTATGCACACATCAGTGCACTTGATACTGCTTAGTAGAACAATGCTGTGCACACAGAATTTGCTTTGAAGAGGATTGTATGTTTATAGTACTGATGAACTGGATCACAGCAAACACTTATTTCACACATAACATTTTTCCTTAACAGTACATGCCATTATGAAATGATATGATAGGTGGCTTCCATGACAGTGAACTAAAAGCAAGACAGCATAAGTCACACCTGTCTAATCCCCTAAAGAGAAAGCATGAGGTTAAAAAAAAAAGAAAAAAGAAATAGCTTTTAAACATGCTGAATGAGGCAAGCATTGCCTCATTCAAGTCCTGCATCAATGAGTATGAAGAAGAAAAGGCCCTTCTTTAAACAACTAAGATAAGACACAAGTTAGATATACACATTCGTACCGAGCAAGTTTGCCAGGTTAAAACTAGAACTAAATTATTCATCACACAAAAATCATGGTTCTTTCAAATGTTGCTAATACATAACACTCATCAGTAGGTCTCAAAACATGGTAGGAATGAGAAAAAGCATTGTTCTGAAGTAACTGTAATACAAGAAACAGAGACATTTAACTCAACGTGAGCTAAGGGCACCACAATGAAGCTGACATAATACAGCTACAGCTCAAATCACACCACTGCATTTTCAGTAATGGCACAAGCCTTCCATGCAGAAGGTGACCATGTGAGCACTCCTGCTAACTTGGACAGCATTTATAGTAAGAATTCAGATGAAATAACTTCATATACTTGAAAACTAGTTTTAAGCAGGTCATGATTATGTCTTAGTGTAAATGCCTATTTTTAAAAACTTAAATCGAGGTGTAACCTACTATGTCAGGCAGATCAAAAGACAAAGCAACATCACCCATTAATAAACACCTATGCTCACAACACCCAAAAGCCACATTAGGAGCCCCATTCCCCTTGTGTCAGGTAATAAATTAGCTCCTGAGAAAGCCATTCAACCCAGGCAAGGCTTAATCAACTGAATACATTTTTAGTAGACAGGTTGTTCTGCCAATGATATTTAAGCTCTTATAAAAGGAGAAAGAGGAGACCAGCTGTAACTTCATTAACAGATCTGCATGTATAGACAGTACATGACTTACTACTTGTCTATAATAAACCTCACAGGAGAAATCCAGAACTATTTTGATTAACACGCATGGCTCTGATACTTGGGAAATATCTTCAACTGCCATCAGAAATCACATATTATAGGCTGGATACTCCCCCACATCCTATATGAAATCAAAATTCTCTATTAATAATAATTAGTGATTTTTATTGTCCTTTTGATTTCCTAAATTTAGGCCTAAGCAGCTTAGTTCTCTTTTTCAGGCTGACAAGTATGCCAGTGTTCACTTCATGGACATTTCAGCAGCCCTCCCACAGTCTTTGCCTTTAGTTTACAAAATGGTCCTGAAGTTCACAAAAGTAGGGGAAAGCTGACCAAAACGAAACTGTTCAAAAGCTGCTCCCCTTCATGCTACAGTAATTCCACTCTAGTTCATGAACACCAGAAGCAGCTACAGAGGGTTGTAAATAAACTTTGTAACAAACATACACAGCATATTTCTGAGCTATAGAGAGGTAGGGGTTTTCCAACTATTGTTTGCCCAGAATATTTTAAGAGGGTATTTATAATTAGCACCGATGGAAGCTGGTTATAGAGTTCCTGAAGAAAGACATGGTTGGAGTGTTGGGCAAGACAGTCAACAGATGTTAGTTCAATAGCTGTCCCATCGATAGCTAGTTGGATAGACAAAAAAGTTGAGAGCAGACAATACAACCCTAGCACTCAAGGCTGGGTGGAGCATAGGAGACTGTACAGGCAGAAGAGTCAGCAATACACGCAAGACAGACCTTGCATACAGTCATAAAGGTAAGCACTAATGCCTTTTTCTTTTGTAGAAAAGAAATTAACAATATACTCCTGCACAGAAAGTAAGCACCATCATTTAAAGGATAAAAAACAACGAAAGTTATAAGGAGGCAAATGTTTCCTTGATTCTTCATTGCTCTTAGCCTGGATTCATTTTTAGGCACAGGCAGCTAGTGAACACATCCATTGAATCCTGCAACATCTACTCTAAGTGAATGAGCTACATCTTATAAAAAAAGCCACTACCCTTTAATTTTGGGCAAATTAAAACCAAACACAGTCTCATCTGTGGCCACCTACCATCAAAAACCGGACTCCAGAACTGAGAAACACCCAAGAAAAAGCAAAACCTGCTTCAGAATCATTCATGTTCAGTGTTGTACTCTCTCTGATCAGCACCAAATTTGGGTGGGAATGCCATGAGCCCCACCTGGAACAGAAGAGCACTTCTACAAGCAGCCCATCCTAGGTGCTTCATCTGATCCCTATTGTACTCCCCAAATCCTTTGTTCTAACGAACGCCTTTCCTACACAACTTTAAGTCTAAGCATCAGTATTACCCCCATGATGCAGCAGTACCCGAGTGCTACAGTAATGCTTTTACAGAGCCATATTGTTCAAAAGCACTTCCAAAAATCTTGAGATGTTATTTTATACGAACTCATCACATAAAGAAGGGTAATACAATTACGTACATATTCAAATAGGAGTTACTCTACTGTGAGCACCAGAGAAAGCAGGGATTGTCTTTTTTTGTGTGTCCACCCATAAGCCACTCAAACCAAGAAGTTACAGGAACAAATGATAGCACTAAGCAACAATGCAGGGGGTTCTCTATATTTCAGAGAATCTTGTGTGTAAAATACCCACACAAAAATTATAATTCTTATCCAAAGTGTAAATAAAAATAAATTCAACAAGTGAATATCTCAGTCAATAAATTGAAATGGTTATCAGACAAAAAAATTATGGCTTTGCAACAGTGACTGGTCACTTCTGTCAGACAAATCAAGATCCACCCTGCAGAAAAATAAGCCTCAAAACAGAATGCGAGATTTGTTTCATTTCAGAAGGTTGCTGCACCATTAGATTCTTCCCTAAAGAAGAGACTTCATTGTTACGGCAATTAGTATTCCTCCACCCCAGCAAAACGCAAGCAAAGAAAAAAAAAAGCTATGAAAGGGTAATCTAGCCATTTCGCAGCTTTGCCTCCTTACTCCACCCAGTCTCTTCTCTGCTCAATGGCTCCACACAGCATCCATAAACATGGTAATATCAAAAGGAACACACAAAAATGAGATCCCTGAGAACAAGCTAGAGATTTGCAATAAACCTTTCTGTTTAAAAATATTTTCTTTGTTTAGTTCCCTAATTTTCCTCTGTAGCAAAATTACTCTAAGGGTAAATAACATTTTGATAGCAGACCCTCCCTTTTCCGAAAACCAGCCGAATGCTGCACAATCATTTACAAAATGATCATCACTGAACATAGGTTCTTTAATCCCCATCTCCTAGTACTACATAAACAATACTGTCATAGCAATATACACTTAAAAGAATCTCCACATAAATATTTAATTCAGCCAGGCCAATATGCCCAAACATTTATTTACAGTAAAATAGCGTTTATTAAAGATTTTTAATATAGCTTAGATTAACAGGGGGATGGTGGAAGGTTAGATAATTCATTATGAATTGACTTGACCTGCAACAACCAAGCCCTCTGCTGCAGCACTATCAGCAAGGAAATTTCACCAGTGATACTATGGCAAAGAAATGGAAGGTGTCACATTATTATTGGTATTAAAGGTCAAGTTTAATTGCATCCACCTTAAACAAGCAAACAAAAAAAAATCTCACACCCACAGAACTGAGTAAACCCTAAACTTTTTAAGGCACCACTCCCACCCCCCAACTTCCATTAAAAGCCCTGCCTGCGTATAACCTCCTGCCGAAACAAAAACTCAAGAATATCAATAAATAGGGTATTTTAGCAAATTCGATTAGTATTAAAGGGTTTTCAAGGGAAGTCTGTGCAACTGTAGACAACCAGGCAGCGATATGACCCCAAGAAGGGGAGATTAGACCTCCCCCCCCGTTTTTACTGCAGCTGGTTCTGAAGGTCTGAGCCACCTCCTATCAACGCTCTCCCTGCTAGATCACTGCAGGAAAACGGGGTGGATGTGAAACAAATTCTTAAAATAACGCCGACTCCTTTTCCCTGTATTATCAATTCTCGTTTTGTTTTCCGTGCTGCGGCCGACTCTGGAGATCTGGGCCATCTCCTGACAAACGCCTGCCTTGCCCTCGGAGAGGACGGGGGAGAAGAGAACAGGAGGAAACCCTCCAGGAGGAATCCGGGGAAGAGATGCTCGCTAACCTCTCCGGCACACAGACACCAGGCTCCTCGCCCCAGACTACATTTTTTAAATCATTATTTGCGCCTGGGCCATCGCCTCCTCCCCAGTATCTTGCTAAGTCACCAGAAGAAATGAAGCGGCCTAAGGGAGGTGGGGGGGGGTGGGGAAGGACAGGAAGGCCGGGAGAGCCGGAGCCCACCGCAGGGGCTCCTCTCCCCTCACCCCACCCCGCTCTCTTGTCTGGCCCACTCCTCCCCCGCGCCCTGTTTTCCTGCTAAGTCACCAGCAGCAAAGACGGCGCCGGAGCCCGGGAAGGGCCAGCGAAGAGGGGAGGGAGCCGCACCCGGCGGCCCCCACCCCACCCCGCCGCGCCGGGGCGCGGGGACCGTCCCCCGCCTTGCCTCCCTCCCTCCCGCCCCGCCGCCCTGCCTCCCCCGCCTCCTCCCCGGCTCCCTCCTCACCAACGGGCGCGGCCGCCATTTTGAGAGCGAGCTGGAGAGAAGGAGGGAGGGGGCAGGAGAGGGAGCGGAGGGCGGGGAGCTGGAGGAGAGAGGAGGGGGGAGCGAGAGGAGAGCCGCGCCGGCCGCACGGCCCGCCGAGCCCCACCGCCGGCCGGGACAGCCTCCCCTGGGGGGCAACGGCGGCTGGGGGAGGGCAGGGGAGGCAGGCGGGGAGGGGAGGAGCGCCCCGGCCTTACCCGAGCCGCCACCAGCGCCGCCGCTTCGCTCTGCTCTGTGGGGCCGGCGCCGCCCGCCTCTCCCATTCACCGGTGCGGCGGGGCGGGGCGCAGAGGAGGGGGGTCCCGGAGGCTCTCGCCGCTCGCACCGCTCCGCTCCGCGGTCTGTCAGTGGCGCCCCGGCCGCCAGGAGGGAGGGAGGGAGCGGCGCGGCCCGCCGCGCGACTGCGCATGTGCGCGGCAGGGGCGGGGACAGCCGCTGGCCACCATCTTGGGAGGCTGAGGCGCAGGGCGCGTGTCCCGGCCTGCCCCGCGCCGCCCGCCTCCCGGCGTGCCCCGCGCGGGCCCGGAGCGGCCTGCGGGGCCGGGCCGCCATCGGCAGCAGGCCGCGGGCGGCAGCCCCGCTGCCTCCTTCGGCCTCCTCCGGTCCGCCACCTTCCCCCCCGCCATCGGGCCTTGTAGCTCCTTGTAAGTGACCCTTCCCAGACGCCTGTGCTCGTCACACACCCACACACACACCCGCCCACACCCCCGTCACTGGCACTGCCGTTCTTCGTCAGTTAGTGATGTCTGTGGCAAAAAAAAGCTTCCAGTATCAGTGAAGAGACTCATACTACCAGAGGTGCTTGGAATTAAAAGAAAAAGGCGGGTAAATAGGTATTATTTTAATTTCTCTGTACAGTGTAGCATGGAGAGTACTTCTCGGGCTGTCCTCATCACTTGTGCTTGCACGGCGAGAAGCACACGATCTGCATCAGCGCTGAGCAAAGTGATGGAGAGGACAGTGAGACGGGGTCTTGCAATGCAGTGCGGCACAGCTTTCTGCTCTGGGTAGCCGCGAAGGAGCTGATGCCTGTTTTGTTCCAACCAAACTGGTGCAACTGCAAAGAAAAGTCTTGAAGCAGTTATACTGCTCCTTTCTCTAGGCTGTTGCATTTGGTCTCACTGCACAGATACACTGTTATGGCGTGTTCTGGCTTGTGTGGAATCTGCTCCTGAGACAGCACTATTTTTAGTGAGTAACCTTGTCCACAGACCTAGAGCTACCAGATTTGAAAGAAGCATGCACATCATGTGTGACCATTACTTCTGCATGACTGGAGATCCAGGAACTTGGCATGTCCATGTGCATCTTGTTATTGCACATTCATAGTATCAGTATGAAAAAAATGCCTTATGCTTGGAATAGAAAGTTTTCACAATCTTCCACAAACCCCGCTTACTTAAAACTCAAAATATCCTTGGTTTAATATATCAGTGTTCCAAATGGTAAACTGAGGCATAGAC
This sequence comes from Phalacrocorax aristotelis, assembly GCF_949628215.1. Taxonomy (NCBI): domain Eukaryota; kingdom Metazoa; phylum Chordata; class Aves; order Suliformes; family Phalacrocoracidae; genus Phalacrocorax; species Phalacrocorax aristotelis. The sequence continues at coordinate 6,211,293 of NC_134293.1, read as the reverse complement.
CACTGATAATTTAATCCACATGCTCACAAGAAGTGACTGACAGAAAGAGTACAGAGTCCTGGAGAAATGGACTGCCGCCTCCCTCAACTGCCATTTGACAAAGATAGTCAAGTGGCTGTGTACATCAGAAGCTGAATTCTCCCCTCAGCTTTTGGTTTTGCAATCCTTATGGTCTTCAGTGGTTTGAGTATCAGTGACAGCAGTCCTTACCCAGGTGCTTTGCAAAATACTGTTTGGTAAATGTCAGAGATGAGCTGGCAGCAGACCCAACCAGTGTAACTGCTTAATCGCAGTAAATCCAGATGCAAAACTGAAAGAGCCCTGCTGTTACAGGAAACAGTTACATGTGTTACTATCAAAGACTGGTGACCAAAGTCACCTCTAATGTTGGCAGGCGTAACAGCCTAATACAATGTTTAACGTGGGCCATAAACTTCTCTGAAATGCTGATTTGAGGAAATAAGTAATTACACATGTAAAATCATCTGTATAGCAAAAACTTGAAGAAGCTTCAAGGGACACTGAAAATTTCATAAGCAAAAGCTGTATAGTTTTATCTCTTTCTTTTGCAAGTGGCAACTGAGATTACTAATATCTAAAATTTATGTAATGTGTCTCTGTTGATGTACTGAGGGCAGTTGACAGTGTTTTCTGTCAGCTTCACTGTTGTGCTATGGCTTACGGTCAGTCACTTTCTCTTTTGTTTATGTTGTTATTTTATATAGCAGTAGGCAAGAGAGGGCTATTTAATCTCAATATGCAATGCAAAACTGCAAATGCACCCCAGACAAATTTTCAGTATGAACCTGCATTTAACTTATTTTTTATTTGACTAGATTACAAGTTTTAGATCCATTTAAGCCTTGAAAATTTCTTATAATTTACGCCCAGAGGTGACAATATTGCAGACATTCCCAAATACACCGGTGACATTCACATTCAAAATGGACTAAAAGTATAGAGTAATTCAGTTTCAATATACTGATTAATATAGTTAATGATGAGATAAACAGTTGGATAAACCAATTGGCCAAATTTCCAGTGAGGAGACCCAGCAGTGTGGATCTGATCCCTTTGTTAATGAAAAACAATCAAAACAGAGCAGCATGTGTCAGTATCCCATACCAACATTCAATGAAGTGTTCAGATACTTTCAAAAAAGAGGACTGGATCTGGCCATAGCAGGGGGTTTTCCACCCAATATTTCTAAATTTCTGTGCTGACAACTGGCAACAGCACTTTCGTTCCATGGCAGAGATGACATTCCCAGTTCCCATGTGAGGCACATGTCAGTGGTATTTTATAGACATGTCAACATGAGAAACACAGTGGATCTAAATTGCAAATCTGCATGATCCTTTGTGCCACTCAGGTATACAGAAAAACAATGTGTCCAACTGAAGATTATTACTCCCCACATTCTAAATCCTAGGGGGTATTAGCCATTGGTCAATTTTAGCCTCTTAAATTGTTCTCTGGCAATTAACATATTTTTAATTTTTAAACATGTAAAGTAAATTTTCTTATCTCTTAAGAGGCATACAGTCATTGGCTCACTTGTTTTTTTAATACGCTGATTATGGCCTGGAAGTAGCTTAGAGCCTTGCACTCCTACTGTAAGAAAAGGATACGAGCCCTTTTCACATTCAGGTTAACTACCCATAAACATGTTTTCAGTTATGTTGTTGTGCATGCTGCTTACATCCTGAAGTCTCATGGACTTTGAGCTGCTGGTCATAAGCCTTTGAGCCCAATGGTTCAGCCATTTTCCCCCCATCTGCATAGTCTACCTGCCTAGTCCATATCTCACCAGTTTGGCTATAATGATACTGGGAGACCATGTCAAAAGCCTTGCTGAAGTCAAGTAAACAACATCTACGGCTCCCCCCCTTGTCCACAGAGCCAGTCATTGCCCTGCAGAATATTGGGCTGGTTAGGCGCATTAAGCGCAGTCTGCCCTTGGTGAGTCAGTGCTAGCTGCTCCCAGTCATCTGGTCATTTCTTGTGCCTGAACATGCCCTCCTGGAGGGTCTGCTCCATAACCTTCCCAGGACCCAGGATCAGGCTGGCCAGCCTGTAGTTCTCTAGAAGTGCCCATTATGTTAACTGCAGCCAGCGAGCAGGATATCTGCAGAGACAGGGACTGAAATTTAGGATAAGTCTTTCAAATGGTATACCAAAATTACCTTTCCTTTATTTCAGTTTGTTTGCAAAGCGGGCAAAACTGCTCTGGCTTTCTCAAAATTCTAATATATCAAGTATTTTGGGGTGCATACTCAAGTGATGATTAGCAACTACCCAAGAAATCAAATCCATTTCACAGACATTAATGAATTTTCCCAACACTTTTATGACACAGGTGTTTTATTCTCCTTTTACAGCTGGCCTTCCTTGTAATATCATTGCTTGATACTGGAATGGAAAAAAAATCCCAGCTCCCAGCACGGATGAACTATCAGGAATCTCAGAGCCCATTTCTCTTGATAGTTCCCTTGATTGTCACAGTCGACCTTGATAATAGAAAACACATACCCTCAGCAAGGATGTGCAGATCCAAATTGGATAGCTCCTTCTGATTCCAACTTCAAATTTTTCTTCAGGATATTCCTAAAGTAAATGTTTACAACTTGCACAGCCACGCTTCAGAGTGAGCCGGGCTTCTTCAGCGTATTTTTTACCATATGGGGTGGCGCACACAGCTATGTCTACTACACTGGAGATTACTGAAAATGTTACATCAAACCTTGCTAAACAGTTTCTGCTAAACACTGAAAACCTCATTCATTGATCATTCATATGTTGCCTATGAATGAAAGTTGTCATTAATATTCTACGTGTCTACATATCTGTGTAGCAAAGCATCGTAGTGACTGTACCACTGTAATCAACTAATTTACACGTTCCAAGTCCATCTCAGTGCCTGACCTACAAAAGATACGAGCTGTTACAACTACAGAGTTTTGAAAGATAAAACGTACAAAAATGCCTCCACCATTTTGAACTGAAAGATTGACTCCGTTTTAGGTTGGGAATAAATTCTGGTGACAAAAATACTGTCATAACTAGGTGCCTAAACACATACCAAAGGAAAATTAACTTCTAGCTGGGTCTTGCCATTCAATTTAATGAGTCAATGGGCATGTCTACCTGTGTCATTAACCCTGTCATTGGAATAAATCACAAGAAGTGAGAATTTTCTCAACTTTTTGTTCACTAGTAGTGACTTCTCTGTGGCTCAAGCAAGACTTGCCTCTAAAACTGCAAAATTGTCCACTTTATTGTTTTTGATAGGTGGAAGTACATGCAAAAGTTTCTGCCATTGTATTTTTTTTAATTTTAACATCACTTGGGGTTTAACTTAGCCATATTAAAAAAAAAAATTTTTCAGCCAAAACAGAGAGAAAATATCTATGTGTGGGAAAATGTGTTCCCAATGCAAACCATAGCACAAGAGCATTCAGATTCCTTTTTAATGTATATTTGGATTTCAGAAATCCTACTTCCAGTACTCCTGTGGCCTTTCCTATATATTATCAACATAAGGAAGAGGGCAATCTGTGACTCTATCCCTCTCTACCCGACCTTCTTAATAGCATTAAAAAGAAGAGAAGATAAACAAATCCGGTCTCTAATGTGTTTCAGTATTGAGAACCTTGGCCTACTGCAAAGTCTTCACCCTTCACAGTACAATTTTTTGCCAAAGTGAACCCCTTTTCAAATTTATTATAAAGTGATGAAATTTCAGCAAGGCTTCCATTTTTGCTACTAGAGGTTCACATGCCTATATTTATTCCATTTTGCTTCTCAACTTAACTGGTCATCATGCACAGGTTATAAAAAGTTTATGCTACTAACAGTGAAGATGATGTCTTTCTCTACCTTGATTGTACTTAATATGATTATCCATGTGACTAATATGGATATTATTTTCACATGGTTCCTTCTTTAAACTCGCATGTTAGTCCAGCAACTACTTTTCCTAGAGGCAAAGGATGAAAGTCCAGGTACAAGTAGCATTTCATCACCTTATCAGTTTTGCTTTTGCTAGCTGTACCTTGACAGAGAACCTTATATAAACTTTATTATTCACCTTTGAAGTACAGCTTCATCTGACAGATGTGAACCTGGCTCACTTGTTAAGTCACAATTTATCTGCTGCTATTTTGTGTTTTAGTGAGGGTATAATCAGCATCTGCTGTGCCTCACATTTATCCTCCTCTGTCCTCATACAGTGAGATATTAAAAGTACCCTTTTTCTGATGCTGTGAAAACAAGTGTTGTATATAATAACATTGACAAGTTTTTTAGCGTAAGAGTATTAATTGCAGGTATTTATTGCCATACAAGAGACGTCTTCTGTTCTCAAATTTTTAAAATTTATATGAGAGTTAAAGTTTTTCAAAGGATGAATATACTTATTTTTTAAAGTTTATTAAATATTTTCAGCAAATTATTCCTTATATCTTCAAAATGTTCTTGAGAGTTAAAGTGAGTGCCAGTAATAGGTACATTCCAATTATAAGTACAGTAAAGCAAGGCAGGGATAATAAAAGATCCAGCTTTCTAAGATGCACACAGTTTTCATGCTAATTTAGAGGTGTACTACAGCCAAACATGCAGATTAGGTCATCATAGACTCCTGTAGCTAACTAGAATAATTTGTGTTCGTAAGTACCTGGTTTGCATAGAAAGCTGCTGCAAATGCATGCACAGATATTTCAGATCAGATAAATGATTCATCAATCTTAGAGATACGTTTCTAAGCATATTGCAACTGCAATTAAGCAAAGTTTTTTGTACTCTAAGTGCAAGCCTTTGTTGTACCTCAGCATCGCTTTTTCATTCACACCTATAACCTTTAGAAATCACACTTCAGAATGAAATAAAAGAAACTAAGTATACAGATGGTTAGAAGTAGAGATATAAGGTTGCTTCGCAAATTTGTGTATCAAAGTAAAAAAGCGACTATAACATAAGAGTTGGTCATTATAAGGGTTGGGGGAAATAGTCCAAAGCATATTAGCATGAGGTAGGAGTATTAAAAGAGGGGAGCACAAACTAACATCAATGTATTCTTAATCCATAGTTATCCCAGATTTGGATTAAACTGCCTTCTGGAGTTTTTTTTAGGGCCCGTTTATATTGAAGTGTTTACCTTTGGTCACAGCATTTCTCCTTCTAATGGGTTTATATTTTAAGAAAGACTGAGTTGAACTTTTCTGCCAAGTATATCAGTGGAATTGCTGTTGAGTCAAAAGCATGGTTAAAAACAATGCAAATATGTTGCTTTTTTAATTCTTTAAATTCCATTGCTAATTATAGTAATGTGTAATCGTGTATTTTGTTACTGCTGACACTGTCCACCCCCCTTCTAAATTCCTTTCACTGTATTCTTTTTCACTTGAAATAATAAAGCACTACCGGCAATGCTAAGTGACATTGTTTGCATTTTATAGAGTCATCATACAGCAAGGGGTAGTTTCATTGCACTCAGCCTAATATTAAGGGTGTTCTCATGTTATTTTTCATGTGTTTATAATTTTATTGTTTATATATAACACGTAGAAATCTGGAATTTGCTTCGAAGTTAAGAGTTTCTTTCCTCTAAATCATTTTCAGCCATACATATTAGTTTGTTATTGCTGAATAACCAGAAGCTCTTTAAAGTTTTGCTTTTACAACAGAAGTATGTTGCTCAAGATATCATAAAACAATAGGGAAATATGGCCTCTGCCCCATGGGTGCTGGAGCATTCTAAACGCAGTTTTATGGTACAAGTATCTTTATTTAGTTGATCCACAAAAATTAGAGAAAGATGTCATCGTAATGTTGTTTCCATTATAGATGTGGGAAATAAAAGAAACTGTATAGGAACTGTGACTTGTGGCTGTTCTAAAGGAAATTTACTAATAGTTACTGACTTTGTAGTCATTGCATGTCTTGTTGACATACCATCTTATTGTTCTGGTCAGGTGCAACAGTAAGCTGAGCTGACCTGAAGACTGAGTTGCTGCTTCTCCAGAAGGATGATGGACTTTGCAGCTGAAGTTATTAACAAGCTAACAGAGGAGATTTATAACGTACAGGCTAAGGTATGCAGAAAGCCTGCTCACTAGCCACTTGAAAGATGATTTTTAATCTTACATGCCTTCTAAACAAAAATATAACCCTGAACAGAAATATTTACCTCTTACAGGTGAGATTAATGCTCTTTTCCTATCGTACAATCTATTTAACTAATAAACTTATTCCAAACTTTAATAAACTGACAATCTATTCCCCCATTAGAATCAGCAACATTTTTTAAAAAATAGAGCTATTCAGAATTGTAAATGCCATACCGATGCTTCATTTTTTCTCTAACATTTAGAATATTTATTGTTACCAGAAAATTCAGATTCTTTTTTAGAGTAGAAAATTCCTAACTGTTGTTTCTCAGTAACATCATGAATGTTATTGGTCTATCCAGAAGGCTTAGGAGTTAAAACAGATGTGTGCTGAGACTGCTGTCAACTTCTAAAAAGATGGTCCAGGTTTCTTTCTGATAGGAAGGAATATTGCAGCTTCCCTACTACCAGGAGGTAGGTGGCTCATAACGCCTCGTGATTCACATGCATAAGAATGTACCACGAACAACCCATGCACAGATACTCACACACCCTGATCAAATTATATGTTTGACACATTCTTAAAATGAAACTTTCTGAATGCAATTATACTTATTAGTTGTGCTGTGATTCAGTATTATGCTAGCTAGTAATGAAATACTTCAGTGGAATTTGGCTGTTCTTCGTAGCATATCTCATAAGGAAACAGTAACCGTAGCTTGCTTTTTTACCACTGTTTTTCCTCCGGAGAACAGCTATAATTAATATTACGTTATCTTAAATGGGTTGTGAAGAAGGACCACTTAGAGACATTGCGTGTCGTTGTAGGGGTCTTCTAGTAAATGTACTGAAAATTGTATGTGGAAGAAAAGAATCTGAGATTTAAAACTTCTATCAGATGGCAAATACACAGAAAGAAGACAGAGAGAGAGAGAGTGCTTGCTGTACTCTTGGGATGCTACACTACTACCCCTGTGGAAGTTCAGCACGGAAAACTGTAAATGACAGAAGCAGTAAAATGATTCGTTCTGTAGTACAGGAATATGTATATTTCTTTAGTTAACCCCATCTAGCTGAAACCCTAGTTCTGAATAGTGAGGAAACAGTAAAATGAAGGAATGTCAGTTCATTTCTGGAAAAGTTTCAAATTATTAACACTGATACACTGCGATGCTGTGTATCAAACAACACAAAGCACAGGTGCTTTGTTCTCTCAATAACCCCTTTTGGGCAAATCATTTAACCTCTCTTGAGTACATTTACAATGCCAGCATTATTCATTCATGTTTAAGAAGTTTGTTTATATTTATGCTTCAGTGTCAGCACAAAACCAATATTAACAAGTATTGGAAAAAAAATCTCTTTCAAAACCAATGTTAAAGCTGTATGTGACTGTGATAGAATTAATCATCTAACTGGTCTGTAAAGTTTATAGCAGAAAGTTAATGTGCATTCACACTCTACTTGCTGAAGTGCTTTCTCAGACCATTGGTATAATTCCATTATTTGTTATAAGCATAATTTAGTGCCCTCAGTGACCTTATTATGTTTGTATATATAATTAGAAAGAAATACCTTTCAGGATGTGACATTTTTTGGCCAGGTTAGAAAGTGCACTTAATTAAAAATGCTTGGAAAGGATGAATTGTCCCTGACACTCTACTGTATTTTCTGTATTCATTCCAAATAGGAAACTCTAAGCAAATTTAATTAATGTGTGTTACCTAAAAAAACTGCTAAAGACTGAGTTCTATGGTTTTAAGAGCTCTCTGTGAAAAAAGCGAGTAGAACTTTACCTGAAGGTAAAAAATCAGCATCCAACTGTGACAAAACATTTTGCAGGTAAAACTTCCATTGGTTTCAGTTACAGCTGCACTAAAATAGTGCAGCTAGTTAGGTAATAGAATGTTTTATGGAATAGCTTCATAATTCAATAGATTATTATATGACTGAAAGAGACATGGGACTGAGTGGTCTCAGCAGATGACAGGACATGCTTTTCAGAGTGTTTACCCTTTATTTTGTATCAGTACTCCTTCTGGCTTATCCAGTAATGATATACCACTTTAACTGGGAACAAGATGTGAGACTGGAATTATAAAAAATACAGTTGTGAGGTTCAGTTTGTTACCATTTTAATGCATAGTGACATCCTTGGTTAGAAATTATGTTAATAATGACAAATCTTACCTGGGACTGAGAAAAATTTCTAGCTGAGACTGATTTACGAATTCTAAAAGAATGGGAATGAACTCCTCTTTGGTTCATTTACAGAATCCCAGTAGATACCCATTTGGCCTGGAAAGTTTTCCCTGTCCCCGTTTTCAGGCTTCGCTGTGTTATCTGTATTCACTTCTTCATCTTGTATGGCAGCTTTTTCACTATTAAGCAGGCTCTGTGAAGGATATACTAGATAAGAATATTTTTGTCATTTTATGGTATAAGAATACAAAGTGTCTCCTAAGATTTCTGACATACTGATAAAACAGAGGATTTATTGATATGAACTATAACATCTAATCTGTAGTAGTCTTCTGAAATGTTGCAATTTACAGAGCTACTCTGGAATTTTTCAAAAACAAACAAACATTTTGCCTCTTTCAAGGATTTGTTCAGAAGGATGTAAACCAGCTAAAGATCCTGACTGGTCAGCAGCAGACTGAGAATTGCATAAATATGAAGTTCAGGTTTGCAAAGTTGTTTCTTCCCATAGCAATATTTCCTAGGACTCTTATTTCTTGGGACTTAGAATTAATCAGGCCAATGGTATGTAACACAGCTGAAAGAAATAACTGTTGCTTTGTTTTAAGTCAACAATGTAACCATAATTTAAAAAAAAAGCCAAACCCAAACAATGTTGGGGAGGGCAACTGATTGACATATTATACCAGAACAATTAAGTTAGATAGGCTGTTAAAAATAAATGGAATTATGGTAAGACAATGATAACTAGTATGGGAGTCGGGACTCCGTTCACCTGTAGTAGATCAACAGACCGTTCTGTAGAATTCACCTTCCTGTAGCCTCCTACACATCTGTAGGAACAGGCATTTACACAGCTGATAAATACCAGTCTAAGAGCTTGATTCTGAAGCAAATTTGTGTGCTATTGCCATTTGTCACATAGGCTGTTGCAGAAGCAGAAAGAAATTAAGCAGCCTAGAAACTGCTAAGAGTTACTTCAGTAAGTGGAAGGAAAAAGTTATGAGGAAAAAACTGAATCATTTGGGAAAAGTGGTTTGGTTTTGGGAGGGCCTGATCTTGTACGACTTCTGCTTTCTCCATCTCCCACCTTCTTCCTCTACTGATGCTCAGGACACTTTCACCTTTTATTTTAATAGGAGTAGAACTGGGGTCCATGTTTTAGCATAGCTTTCAGAAGCATTCTTTGAATGCAGACAAAAGCCTATAGGCGATTCCAGCAACATGGCTTTTATTTTCATTTTCTCAGAGAAAAAAAAAAAAAAAGCAAGCACTGAAAATTGCATTTTAATGTCCAAAGAAATCACATGTTTTAAACATCTAAGAACAAATGTTCAGGTAAAATAAAACAAAAACCTTTCCACTTTCAACCTAAGACAGCAGTCTTCAGAGCGTATAACCTGCCAGATTCTCTATGTTCACTCTCAGGTACTTTGTACAAACTACCTTTTTTTAGTTCAGGGTGTTTTTCCCACAAGGGAATCCTTCCATGCTCCAAGTTAATTATGTTTCTCTCCTCTCGAGTTTCTTTACTACCTAGAAATTTAAGCTAATGTAGTCTATTTTAGGATTTTAAAAGTACTCAATGCTATGATATCTATGTACTAATCTAAAAAGATTATAAAAATCGGAATACAGGGAAGTAAGGGGACAGCTAGGGATCATCTGAGTTCTCACAGAATAGAATATCTTTTGGCTGGCTTAAATAGTTGTCCTGAAGTAGTACTGCATTATGCTATGCAGAATGTGTACATTTTAATGAGGTGAGTTAATCCCTATATTCTAGGAAAAGACCTTGATAGCATTATCTGTCATTACTTACAATACTGTATGTATTAGAGTGCACAGAGCTATTCTTGGACTGCCAGACCAGTTAAAGAAAAATGACCTTTTACAGGGAACTAAAATTTAGTTGCTTAGAGGCTACTAATCAGTCACTGCAGTGGGCATCAGAACCAAGAAATGACTGCTGTGGTTGCTGTGAGCACAAAGAAGAGCCATGGGGGCACTGGCAGGGTACTAAGGAACAACCCGCTGGCTTTTCCAAGTCACAGGGGCTCGGCAGCACCCAGCTCCAATTTGGATTGATATAAGGAGTGACAACTCAATGACAGAAAGAGGGCCACATACTTTACTAAGGTAATATCAAATGCTGAGGCTTTGTGTTAAATCCCTTGCCCCACAGTTTCCACCATGTCCACAGCTGGAAGTCTTCAAAGCCTGTTAGCAAACAGCAACAAGTATTCCACTGACATCTAAGATGGGCGAAATAAACGCCAGCAGTGCTAAATGTCACGCTTGGAAATGACAATTGTACTTGTTCAGCAGCCCTTTACCCGTTGAAGATTAAAAAATAATGTGGGTCCTTGCTGATGGAATGCGTCACCAGTCAGAAAAAAGGAAAGCCCTCTCAGATCAGAAAGAGCTGAGCCAGCTGAATGCGTTAGACGGAGCTCTGTGCCAATGAGCTGTTACCTAATAACTTGGTGATTCAAGCTCTGATACCGAGTCAGAGAGCACAAGAAAGCCTCTTGTAGCTGGACATTTAGATACCTGAAACTGAAAGTCAGCTAAAATAACTGGGTTTTTTTCCCTTTTTTTAATATTAATAGTCCAGGGTTTATGTGAGCTGTGAGACATAAAGGGGAGCAAAGTGAAGTTACATGTGGAGAAATGGGGTCAAATAAGCAAGCAGGAGGCTCTCTAATGTAAACTATGAGCAGTGAGGGCTCCAAAGTCCAGTAGTGACAAGATACTGTTACCAGGAGCAGATACCAACACTACACAGAAGATGGTGGCAATGCAGACAAGTCAGCAGGTACACCGAGAACCAAACGTACCACAATGCCTTTTTGTCCCCGCTTTCCAAGAGAGCACTGGTGTGACCTGAGAGGCATCTGGCATGGCGATTGCGAAGAGGAGTGATGCTGCTCTGCGGGAGGAGGCTTCTAAAGGACAGGGAAATTCTTTCAGTGACTAGTGACGTCTGATGTTTGGTACGTGGGTTCCTGACTCACTTTTTATGAAGATTGGCAGTAATTTTATTGGTAGAGGTTGACCAGACAAACAAGAGTAAACGCTGCTCAAAGGTAGTCAAAGGTGGTACTTATGCTGATAAGGGCTCCCTAGAAAGCAGTAAGATTTTCCTGAAACCTTCTCCAGCATGGATGCAGGAAATCAGTTGTCCAGCTGAAAAAAAGGTTAAAAATAATGTGAAGACAGCAGCTTGATTAGTTTAACATTAATTCCTGTCTTAATGAATATCTAAAATACTTTATTCCACCTTTAGACTGTAGAGAGATATTCTTCCTATAATTACAGGGCTATTATGAAAATTGGAAAGGAAAAAAAAAAGAAAAAAGAAAAAGGCTACAAAAGTAGGTTAATTCCAGGGAAGTTCAGAGACGTGGAAGCACATAGCTGTTGTGCTTCTAAAAAGGTACCAGAACTTTGTTTAAATGCCTGTTTCTGACAGCTTTCCTGAAGATTTTGGAAGTGAATTAAAACATGAACATTTTGTCTCAGCTATTGTTGTGTTGCTCAGGGCACTAACGTTCTGAAACTTCATGGAGGAGGGGAATAAAAGGGAGGCCAAGTGACAGATCACTAGAGAATTTGCCTGACCACCTTCCTTCCTCTCATTTATTTTCTCATATTTTTATCTTGGACCACAAAGTGTAAACTTCTAATAACTTATTAATGCAAATACATGTACCTGTTAATATATTGTTAAAGATAGACATTCTTTGTGTGTAAGTAATACGGGATGGATAGATAGATATATATCTACAATATAGATAGACCTTCATGCCTATAATATTGCCAAAAGTTTGAGCTGACTTACCATACAGATTCAGAAAATTGAACAGAATTATTTAATATAAAGAGACTTCAGGATTAACCGCATCTGTTACTTCAATATAATATCACTTTGCCGTTTTGCAGTGCATGTTTTCAGCTCATAACATCTTCTTCACTGCTAAATGAATCCTGTGAACACTTCCTTGGTGCTGCAGTTATATGAGGTGAGCTATTTATCTTGTGGCTTCACAGAAAATGTTAACTGCTCTAAGACAGCACTTGCAGCTGAAGGAAGTGATCCCCCCCTTCTGCAGTCCCAGCCTCCTCTTTCTGTCCCCACGCTGTTCCCTCCCTTTGTGTGATAAATGGATGGGAGGACACTCAAAGATAAACATAACCAAGAGTGAAAAAATGACCCTAGTTTTTACCTGGATCGGTTTCATAATGTATTTCATCATGTATTTCATACATGAAAACTTTGGCTGGGATGAAAAGATGGCTGTATCCGCACAGAAATGAGTGGATGAAGAAGCATGTGGCTGCTTGTCTCAGCACCAATGCCAAGCTATATTGGTTTAAACTGTGATATTAGAACTACAGTATACTTCCCTCCAGTATTTGTTGCATATATACAATGAAAAGAGAAAAACAAGTTTGATAATCTCCACTTGGATAAACCAAAATGTTTCTATTAACGTCAGTTAAACTCGGGCTGTTTAAGAATCTTTAAGATCACCACCTGGGCCACCTTACCTCTTCTTAGCCTTATGGAAAGTCCCCCATTCAAGTCAGCTGAAGCAGATCATTCAAGGTGCAAATGAATCCTTGGTTTATATTACCAAAGTCACACCAGGAGTGAATACAGCCCTGTTCCAATCAGTGATCTAATTTTTGTACAATGATTGCAATTAACAAAGTACATTATTTTCAGATGATTTTTAATGGATGTAAGAGCTTGACATTAGCTACTTACTGTATCCCAACACCAGCTTAAAAATATTTGCAGAACCTCATCATACTCCATCTGAAACGGAGTAGAAAATTTCAGTAATTGTAATACTTTTTTCTTTAAGATCTTGAAGTATTGAAATTAATTTTTGTAGCATAACTTAGGATGTTTCACTCTGTGACACTGACAGTACTCTAGAATTCTTTACTGATGTATTTTTGTGCACTTCGTTCTTCATTTTCCATTGCCTTGCTCTTTGTGGAGTAATTTACATATATGCAAAATAAATGTTAAAAAATCAAATCAAAATTGTGGCCTTTCTCACTAAGGTTTTGCAAGTGCTAATAATAAAACAGGGTGCAAGGCAAGTGGAGGATCTAGCCTAGAGGCATGAATCTAATTTCACATTATTCTTGTCCAGTTCTTTGTTTTGATGTTATTTTTAACTTTTTTTTTTAATTTTTACTAGTTATAAAATACGCAACAAGCTACACCATTCACAAATTGTTGTGAAACTCATCAGCTAATACAAATTTTAATCTGGAGTGTTGAGAATGCTGGTGAGAATCAAGACAGAATGGAGTGGGGGTAGGGAACTTGGAATAATTTAAAGAAATTGGAGGAGAAGGCGAGAAGCTCATTTATTCTCTAGCAATTAAGGCAGGAGTCTGTCTTTACCCATCGTAGCAGGCAGAGGAAAGTAGAGAAGGGGGTCATGAGTTGGGTGTTTGTGAGCATACAAGTTGTGATGAGAAAGATGAATAGAGCAAAAGAGAGAAGTTACTGTCAGTATCCACAATAAAAAAGTGTCTTAGCAGGTTGGCAATCAGCTCGTCAGAGATTCTGTAGCCCTCGTATTAGCCAGGTGGCCAGTTCCCCACTTAGCCTGCCAAGTGAGTTGATCATCAGCTCAGAGCCAGACAGAGTGCCAGGTGGCCAGATCCATCACTCAGCATCCAATTAACAATGACACTGGTTCAGAGCCAAGTGGAAAGGCAGCTATGAGACGGGGAGAGGGAGCATCGCTGTGCCACCAGTCCAGTCCCTGTGTCAGGTCCAGCTGCCTTGAATTTTTCTAGAAAGCTTGATTTTTTTGTGTCTTTGCTTTGAGTTGTTTCATTTGGCTGTTTTTGTTTTTTTTTCTTTAAGCAGTAAAGCTACCTAAATCTTTTGGATGTCTCCAGTGAGTCACACTATAAGTGGTGGGTCTGTCCGTATTAGAAAGCAACTACCCAAGTCATTTAACTTGTGAATTGCATTTGAGTATTAACGCAATTTAGGGAATGGTAGCCCACGTCTGGTACCGGAGATCGTGGCACAGGTGGATCTCACCTGATTATACCTGAACTACTTGGCAAGAAATTATCCTGCACTCAGTCCTCATCAAGAATTTTATATATAAGGGCGGTTTTCAAACTCTGTTTTTCATACTGTTTCAACATTTAATAAAGGCAATTGTCCTCTAAAGGCTTTTTCACTTCAGTGGATTTTGTAAGATGCTTTTTATTACATACACATTACTTGGGGGGTCTACTTTTCCCACCCTTTAAATCTCTCACACATTTTCCATGGATTTAAATGGAAGTATGAAAGTCAGTGTTTGTTGTGATTACGTGGGTAGAATCATGCATTTCCTAAGAAAGCTTTGGAAGACAGGATTTTGGAGATGGGATGGCCCAGTAAACCTGGTAGTTCAAATGATTGTATGTTTGTTGGGACAGTCGTTGTCCACAGTGGTGAATGTCTGGAGGTCCCTCCATGAAGCGCGCATGATCTTTTCTTCAGCCTTACTGGTCTGCCATAGGAGCGAAGCCAAGAATTAAAAACGTTTGAAGTCTTTTCCACTCCCTGGAAATCAGGTTGAGACACACAAGCAGAGAAAATTTGCCAATTTTATACACATATTGTGACCAAATAGAGGTCTTCAATTTGTAGTATCTTGTAGAAGCACTAAAGTATTAACAAAATTAGTGAAAGGGGAGTATTTAAGAATTCAGCTCTCTTTAGGACTTTCTAATAGCCTGAAAATAACATTCCACCGTTAGGCTGGCAGTTAGAGCAAGATAAACACTTTTGAATGAAGCAAGCTGACTGGCCAAAAGTGAGATAATAGTTTATAGGAATAGAGCTATATATAGCCTGAAGGATACAGCAGTTTGAACTACAGCCTCCAGTGACTCACGGTCAACTCGGGGAAGGTGCTCTCAGGGGAGAGGCTTGTCCGTCTCAGAGCTGTCGCTGCAGTTAACACAAATAAAAAACTCCGAGGGAGATTGAGTGTCAGGATTTTGTGGCTCTACCTAGGCAGCTACAAATAGTAACATTTAAAACTCGGTTCCACAGGCCAGGTGTCAGATTTGTCACATCTGGCTGCTTCGTTATATATTAGTACAAGGATATGCGTATAAGAACAATTAGCTACATCGAACAGAGATTGTTTAAAAAAAGGTGGTGGTTACCTCACCTGATAGATGAAATACAAATTATTAGTGCTCATTTCAAGTTCTCAAATAGTTGATTCGGTTCTAATACGTCTCTGTATTAGATTTCTCAGTGATAAGACAGGAGTAGCAGTTTTGAGCCATAAGTCCTTAAAATCAGTGAAATATCCTGGCATTTTTGGATAAAGGTGTTAGTAACTGATGTATTATAATCCTGAGTTGACTCAGAGTAGCCCTGTGACCTTGGGTTAGCCTCTCTCACTAGTTTCCACAGATGTAAAATGGAGCTAACAGTGCTTAATTATCCACTTTATCTACTAAATAGGGTTAAGGCTGCGGATGTTATGACCATTTAATTACTCTTTGTGATGAGCTCTGAAAATAAGTGACTAAGAACCAGTGTTGTTGGAGTAAATCGCATAGCTGCTGGATAAACTTTGTGCGGGTAGGGTGGGAAGGCTGAGAGTGTCCAGAGGGTTGTGCAGCAGCTGCAGCAGCAGATGCAGCGTGTCACTGCTGGCTCTGCAGTCCCAGCTCTGCACACCCAGTGACTGCGTGCAGAGCTGGGCTGTCTCTGGTGGATTCCAGCGCTTCCTCGCCTCTTACGAAAGGGTGCAGTCTAGTGATTGCTAAGCATGATGCCAAGCTCCTTGCATCATCCACTCTCCTCCCCCTCTCTCCGCCACAGCTGTGATAGTAACAATTATGCTGGGAGGAGTGTGTCTGTCTGTGGCATTTCTACCCATTTGATCCCTCTCAGACAATCACATGGAGGTGGGGTTTCTCTCTTGCTTACGTGTCTGTATTTTTAAATAAGCCTTTCCTTGTGTTGCTGCTCTGCAGTCAACATACCACCAGACGGTCTCTGCACTGTACTGTGTAGAGCACAGTGTCTGTGTCAGAGGATAACAACTTGTGGCTTGCAAACTGCATGCAGCTTTTCACAGATGCCTCCTGCAAAGACCAAATACCCAGAGACCCTGCTCACCTCCAGAGCACCCCACTAATCACCTCTGTGCCCTCCCCAACAGATCAGCCCTTTGGCTGTACCCAAGAAGGAGGGAGATGTTCTTTCAGCGCAAGGGAACCTGGAGAGAGAAAAGGCTTTAGTAGGTCAAGTTTTTGATTATCAGTGGCAGGACACAGACTCCCAATACAGGGCAGGATAATTACCGAACTGATGCTGCTTTCCTCCATCTCCAAATACACTGAGCTCCGTGGTATGCATCAGTTCTGCCTTTTACTAGTACCTGTTTACACAGCTACTCCAGCAAACCTAAGGATATCCATAATGTCTGGTCAGGACACAATGAACAAGCAGAGTAATTTTAGTCCCTGAAATTTATTTACTTTAAAAAACAACTTAAAATAACAAGGTCTTGCTTCTGGCTACGTCCAGAAATGCTTTGCTATCTCTGTGAAATATAAAGAAATGAGGATTTTGTCCCTTTTTCTTATATTTCAATGTAAGTGCTTTTAAAATACCTCCATCATTTTGGACCAGAAGAAAGGGGTTTTCAAGTCAGGTTCCTAAGGGCAGTAAGTTAATGTAGTAGTATGCGTGGGTTAAGGTAGTGCCAAGGCAGAGAAAGAATTGGTCAGCTTTACATATTTCAAAACAAAAAGTCCTAGATAGGTCCTCCCCAAGACTTTTTTCCTTTTTAATTAATTCTTCAGTCTCTATTGACATTTTTTACCAGCATCATCAGGCAGTATTTACATTTGTTTATTTTGATATTAGAGTGTTGATGAACCGCATGTGAAAGAACCAAACCAAATGAGTTCAAAGATATTATCATTTTGTCATTAGTGTAATTTGGGGCTTTTTTATCATCAGTCTCACATTCTTAGATGCCAGTTCAAAATCTGCTGAAGGAACATACAATTGGAATAGACCATCTGTAATTGAGTCTAGTCAGCTGCCGTCACAGGGCATCATACAATCCGGTCCCTAAATGTCTGTGACACCACAGAATTTTGTGGGGCTTTACCAGAGGAAAATGAGAGACTTCTCCAGGTTAGAAGAACTTCTCCTGAACCTCTCTTCTCTGGTGGTTAGAAATCCTGACTACAGGCAGGCAGCTATCTCCTGCATAGGCAATAAGGAGTATTTTGCAAGACTTTTAAAGGGTAAAACTAACTAGTTGCTTTGATTGCAGGTGGCTTTCACTGGCAGCACTACTAAATTCATGCTAATTTCAGTGTATGTTTGACATATTAAACCCTATGTATTTCTAAGGGTGTAGCCAGCCACTTCAAATTTCCTTGCACCAGCCCTTCCATTGCCCCCCTTGATAGCCATATATCCATTATCTGCCAGGAGAGACATTCCACTGCACATAATCTGATCACTAATGCAGCGAGTGCAGCTATACGTGCCAGGCACTGTGCTCATAAAGGGCCTGATGAAATACAGAAAGCCCCTGCCAGCCACCATAAACAATGTTGCCCCAAGGAAATGAAAAATTGCCTGCCTGTTTTACACCCATGTGCTTTACAGATTAGAGTATAGCTTTAGGTATTTAGGTGCTTTAAGCCTGACTGTAAGATTTTTTTTACCCCCATAATAATGAAGTGGAACTAAATGATCTATTTTCCAATATGCCACAAGGCTGATTAAATGGGAGGCTGGAAAAGGGGGTTTAGAGTCAACATTTAGCTTCAGGTATTCTTTTGTTTGTTTGTTATTTTTTAACAGTGGGTTGGAGAAGACTACAAAGCCTGAAATGAATTAAATAGTTTCCTGATTATTAAAAAAAAAGAAAATAGAAGAGGACTTAATTTAAACCTCGCCCTGAGGAGCTGGCAGCTCAAAGCCTACACCGTGGACTCGTGTAGTAGAACTGTAAAGAGTAATTTCTTGCCAAACAAAAACGAAACTCATCTAGTTGGTTTTGCTTCACAATGTTCTTCTAGCCTAGCTATTTTTTGTGCTATTACTAACATACTCGGACTAGTAATTAGGAAACTATTATTTATAATAGTAGTGCTTACATAGCTCTTCTCAGCTTCAGGATACTTTCTTAGCATCAAATGAATTCTGCAACACTCCTGAAATGGCAGTCATCCTCATAATTTTAATAGGACTTATCTGGGAAATATTAGTAAATATTTCCTCCCAGCACACCTGGTAATAAGCAGCCTCCCTACACATATATGCGTAACACATGGAGGTACATATTCCCTTCATATACACAGAGGCACAGACACAGTCTTGTCGTGAGGGCCTTGCAGTCCGAAGCCCTGATCTTGTGACTGTTCCTCATCAGCACTCCCATGTCCTCTGTCCTCTCGGCTTCGCTCAGATTGGCACTCAGTTGCATGATTGGTGTTAATTGTCAACGCATGCTCCAGGAAGTTAAGTGGAGAATACAGTACAGAGAGAAAAAAAGGAAAAGATGAAGGTGTGTGGGAGTACAGCTGCTAACAGGGTAAGTGGGGAATGAGGGGGGTAAATAGGGAAAGAAGTGCAGTTCAGATTTGCTGAAGGGTAAGAAGTAAACTTCTGTGGAGCAAGGAAGGGCAGGAGGAAATCCCTCCAGGTGATTCTGAGTTATGAGGAAAAGATGGACTTTGGCAAAAATATGACAAGTTTTGGTGGAAAAAAAAGTATTATAGTTGTGGTATTTGGGGTGGGCCATGGTAATGGACCCCGTTGTTGGAAGGGCTAATAGAATGCAGGCTGGAAGGACCAGGGAGTCCCCCTCCTGCAGGTGAGGAGTTGGGAAGCAGCAGCAATCACTACTGAAGCATTTAAAATTGCAATTGTAGTATGAAGTTCTTTCAGGTCCTGTAATTTGTATTTGAACAATTATACGATTTAGGACTTTAAACTCGAGGCTATGTCACAAGACACTAGAAGTCCCATTCCATTTGGGGGGTCCTGGATTTACTTATAACATTAACATTAATTAATGAATGTAATAACGCTAATATCATTGCTTGTTATCTGTAAGATTTACATGGGAAGGAAGCTTAAATGTCCGTATTGCTGGTTGGGTAGAACAAGGCGGGAAGGGCCCAGTAAGGCATTAGAACGTAAGAAGTGGAGAACCAGCCTGCTGCTTCCCGGCTCCCACAGTGTGACCTCCAGACAAGCTCTCTCCATTCATCCTAGCACTCAGTTTTTCTGAAGAAATCTGGCAAAGGATCAGGCAAAGCATAATGGAAAAGCTGTTGCATGCTGCAAGCGACAAACCCCAAAGCATTTTGCATTTATTTTTGTTGCATTTGGAGACACGGACTGAGTAATTAAATGTCTTTTATGTCTTATCTTGTATTGTTTCTAGCAAGATTGTTTAGTGAGCATGCCACCTTTAGGCATTATTGATGAAAAACATTTGAAAATGGAACCTTAACAGGCTGCTGCTTAAGAAATATGAAAGCACAGATAATGCTTACAGCAAATCTAGGGCTACATTGCCAGCTAGCACAAATAGCTGTGATTTACTACCTGCTGAGTTACATTTACTGAGGGATCACATCACTAAAGGGATGCGGTGCTTAAATTTTCTCCATTTAAGACTTTACATAGGAACATATGGAAGAAATACAATGAAGCAGTTTGGAAATATTGAGGAAAATAATACACCTTTACTTATCCCTATTTTCATATTTACAGATCTGTGCAACCATAAATAACATCTAAATGTGTTTGTTTACACCCATATTGCATCTTAGATCTATTAATTAACAGGTACAAAATATCCCTGTCTCTGCCTAGTGCATTAGGAATTGTAGAGGGTTTTTTTGACTCACTAATTTAATATGGATTTTTTATCTATTGAGAACAGAGCTGAAAGTGGGCTTAGCAAAAAATGCCCTGTGGTTGGTGTTTTTACTGTTGCCCTTTAGTGAATACCATCCAAAATGGTTTCAGCACTTACTGTACTTTGCCATCTCTGCTAAATAGAATACAAAATTATATATAAATATATAATTAGACATTCATTTAAACATATATACACTTAAATCTACTTTTACAGCACTTTGGGGAGGATGGGGATAACTTTGACCCAATTTTTCACTGGAGTGATTAGTACTTCCATATGCCTCAAACTGAAATACATTAAGAGGTGCTCTCTTGTTAAAGTTTTACCTCTGGTGATCAAGTTTCTTTGAGAAGTCTGTAGTTAGCCACCCAAAAATAGGTCCACTAACAGTCACTAAGTAATTTCTGAATATTTAGGTCAGTCGTTCTTCTCATTTCTAGTTTTCAGCTTTTGAGACAGAACATGGTGCAGGTAGTTACTGGTTTGAACTCACTTCTGTTTCCGCTAAAGTTAGCACAAATTTTGCCATGAACTTCAGTGGCCAGGACTTTTTTTAAAGACTTTCTCTAAAATGATTTTAAAATCTGTTTCCTCTGATCTGGGGGAAATGTTTGCAGAACGGAGCATTTCCCTTGGCGTCAGTGTTCTGATCTGAAACTTGCCACTGCTTTTCTAACTCTCCTGCTGATACTTAGGCTTGCACATCTTTCATCATGCCCAGGGATGCCCTGCGTGACTTGAGGGTCAGCAAGGGAGGCTGAGTGGAGCACGCTGAAAGTCCTGTAGCGGGGCAAACAGACACCTAACTAAGGGATTTTGATTCTAGGAACTGTTTGTGTGCTGTAATTTCTTTTTTTCTTGACTGGTTCATGTGTACCTTTTGCTGTGGGCTTTTCATTTTTCACTTTCTTTGGGAGTTAGAGGGGAACTAATACAGATACTGGATTGTTGGATTAGAAGTTACTGTAACTTTTCTTTTCAAGGTGAGAGAAATATCTCTATTGGATTTGTAAACTGTTATTAAAAAGTCTTCAGCATGTCTGGAGAATCACTGCTATAGGTCCCTGTGGGGCAGCTGCCATTTTGCATAGCACTGCCACCCTTGGGAGCTCTGGCTGGAGGAGGTCGGTAGCCTCCAGCTACAAATGCTGCAAAGCTGTCCCCTTGGACTTTGCTACGTTCACATCTCCTCTCCCCAGGTTGCTGTGCAACCTGCAGAAGGACACCATTAAAAGGCAACATTAATGGCACTTGCTTAAATTCTCTTTCAAGATTAAATGTAGCAAGATTTCTACATTGCTTCCACTGCAGTTTCATGTTTCAGAGCTGATGCATACCTTGCTGCTGTTCAAGTGCAATTGTTTTGGTTAGTTAGGAGTTCTTTTGACTGAAATAGCTGTGTCAGTGTAAGCCCAAGATATTTTAGGTTTTCTAGCATAACTTCCTTCCCTTCCTTTTCTGCTATGTTGACTATATCTGGACTTGGGGATTTTCTGAGCTTTAACAATCCCATTATAATCAGAGCAATGCAATTTGCCTGTAGACAAGCTCTTAATGTAATTTACAGTGATTATACCTGTGTTAAAATTACAGTATTGGTTCAGAGCAATCTAATTATTTTAAATAATTATTTCAAAATGATTTTAAAACAAATCAGTCATCCTTTTTAATACAATTCCTTCAAATATCTTTTCTTCAAATACTTTTCTTCTCCTCTTTGATGTATTGATATTCTGAGGCCTCCTCTTGTTCTGTCTCAGAGACTGTCAAGTGCAGCCAAACTCATCTCACTTTGGTGTTACGACTATATTGTGCACATCTGGCTAAGCAGAGATGTAATCGATCTGCTCTGAGCTGCTGCGAGAGATCCGTTCGATGCTCGGTCTTTCCTGGAGCATGAGGAGCACTGAACTGCAATCAGCGGCCATTCACGACAGAGCGAATGGAAGGCCAGCAAGGGTGTTGTTCTTTGAGGTAAAGAGCTTATAATGAAATGGTTTCATGTAATGTCAATCGGATAATTAAATGGTTTTAGGTTGAAGAAGTGTTGAAAATTCATGCTGTTAATTTTACAGTAGGAAATAAATGCACAGAAGTACATACCATTGGTAAAATGGGCTTGATCCTCATCTCATTTATTCTAGTTCTGTATCATAGGCTTAAAAGCAGTTACCACCAATTTAATTATTTTTTAGTTATGAGGCTGGTGAGAATCAGGTCTGGTGTTTTTAATTTCAAAGTTCTTTTCTAGTGTTCGCCTTAATTTCCAAAGCAAACCCTAGCTTATATGTTAAAATAACTTTGTCTAGAATGTTTTTATATGTGATTTTGTCACTGGCTGTTTTGTTGCCATTGGTGGGATGTTCAAGAGATTTTTTTTTTTGGTCTTGGCACCATTATTGAGTGTTTCTATATTTCCTTGAAGCAGATTTCCACCCTAGGCAAAAAGAATTACAGTCAATTTTTGCTCCAAGATAACTACCCTGTCCCTGTACGGGAAGGATTAGCAGCTGGCAATTCAGGTTTCTGTTTTGTACTGCCTGTGACTGGCTCCCCTTGCAATAGAGTTGGGACTTTGCCAAAATCTTCCTTTATAAAGGTAAGGTTCACATCATCTAACTGGTCGAGTTGGACTTTTTATCATCATCATTATTATTATTTTCTGGATTTTCCATTTTCATTTTACGCTCCTTGGCTCAGATTCTCCATTACCTTGCACCTTGTTCAATGACTTTATGCTTACCTGGCCAGTTGTGCTAACACCCTACAACCACTTCGCCAGTGCAACTTCTCTCACCCTTTGGAGAAACAGATCTTCTGGCCTTTAAGCCTACAAAGAACATTAGTTTATCTTAGTTTTCTGTACTTTGATACTTGATACTTGAAGATTTTAGGAGATAAAGAATAAAACTTTCCCTTTCTCCTCTCCTAATTCAACAGTGTTTCTTGACAGCTCCTGATTTGGGAGATTTTGTGTAGCTGTGACTTTGGAAATGTTTTGATCGGACAGAATCAAATTTCGAATTGAAGATCTCAAGGCATCTGTTGTCTGCACAGAAAACCAGCCATCTCTGGAACGTCTTTATATGGGCTGTCCATGGGAGGGAGACAGCGAGCTATGCCAGGGGTGTGGAAAAGGTGCTTTTCATCCCTGGGAAAAATCGCAATGTAGCTGGGGCTAACTCAGAACACTTCGCAGGATGCCAGACTCTGTGTGCTGGTTCTGTGTAGAAATTAGCACATGGCACAGGACATGAATTTACTGTCAGGAGAGAAGTGAAATTGGGAACACATGAGTTGCTATCGGATTCATAAATGACTCACAAAAAAAAAAAAGTATTAAATCAGGTGCTTTTTATACCTTATACTTGCTAGAAATGTGAGACTTGAGCAAATGCTTTCAGCACCTGAAAATATTATTGCTCTGTAGTGTGTTCAGATTCATCCTGTCTTCAAAAATTTTCTAATGCCAAACAAATGCTGTTTGGGTTTATGTATTCAGACTAATAGTGACATCCAGTGGCTGATCAACCCAACCACAGGAATAGTAAAATTTCAAGTGGAGTGTCCAGAAGCAATAAGCTTATGTTGATTTAGATCTGATGGAGTTTATGATAAATATATGTAATATGACACCTTCAAGACTTCTGTGATGGCCAAAACCTTGCCACCTTCATGCTTCTTCTGGGAAGATGGCAGCAAAATTGCACAGTGTCTAGAGGAGGAATTGCTGTGGTTTCTCCTGTGGTGGTGGGCAGCTTTGGACACAAATTGACACATGGTTTAAACAACCTTGTTTTATTGAGTCCTAGTAAGCATGTAAGCACTTTGGACATAAGCAAAGCTGATAGCTATTCTGAGAACTGCCTAGGCCCTGGGGAATATGCAGGGCTGCAATAGCAGCACTGCTTTAATATGTGGAAGATAGTTTCATGTGCTTGTGAGCCCTCCAAAACCTTTAAAAGGAAACTATACTAAGAACATGTGACTAGTAGAACTGGTAGTGCAGTGTCATAAACAGGATTAGGGTTTCTCTGTGCCCCAGAGCATCTGATCAGAGTATGTGCATAGAGGAAGATTTTATTTATTACTGAGATGTTATTTATTACTGGCCTAGGGCCCAAAGGCAGCAACTGGAGCTACCACTGCAAAGACTGACCGCTGCAGCCCTGGGCGTGCCATGGGTGAAGCATCCATTGCTGGTTTGTGATGGCTGCGGCACCCGTCCTGATGGTAAAATGCGATGGTGGGGTCAAAGTTTGGCATTTCCTAAACGAGCCATCCTTTTATTTTACTGCCTAGTTTCTTGAGAGCGGATTTATATTTTGTTTCCCAGAGCAGCTTGCAGGTTGAAGGAAATTTTAATGACGTACAATTCACAGAGCTTTAGGACATTAATTACAATAGCAATGCTGTGTTCTAGGAACCAAGCAAGATATTTCAGAGACTCCTTACACAAAAAGGGCAACATGTCCCAGAAGAAGTCTTCTGATATTAAGCATACAAATAGCTTGACAGAATGGTTGCTTTCATCATGAACAGAACTAATTTTAGACAGGAGTGCCTAACATGCCTGTCAGTACTTCAAAACGAATGATTAAAGATAAAATTAGATTTATTATGTTTTCAATTGCATTGGGCCTCAGATCTGCAGGAAATATGGTATCTACTTGCTGAAGACACCCGTGTAAGACTGTCCTAATGTGTTCTGAAAATGATTTCACAGTGTCTGTTGAGCACAACTAATTGCATTGTCACAATTGTAAATATTTCCAGTCCTGGTTGCAATTACAAGAAGCACCTGGTAAATTTGCTTTGACTTCACTGTCTTCTGGTTAACTTAAAAGTACCAGGTGATGTAAGGCCCATTTTGTGGTATACTTCATCTTCTTCTAAGAGACTGCCAGTAAACTGCACACGTGATGAAAAATCTGCTTTGTGAGATTGACTTCAACATAGATGTTACCTTTTCTTCTTTGTGCTGTACATAGCAGAGCTGCAGAGGCATTGCCACTCCTCTCCCTTCCGATCTCTCTTGGACTCTGGAAACCCAGTTCCCCTCACTGGTTTGCTGCAGTAATTCCACCAGCATCACTGGTGTTGCATGGTGGAAACCTGTCTAGATGGGACTGCACCAAAGGCACTTGAAGTGTGAACCCATGTTTGATCGTCTTACCTACCTGCAATGGGCATTGGAAACACAACTTGGTTTTGCACACCAGGAGCATCTCAGTCGCACAAGCTTTCGCTCATCTGCTTAGATGAGACTTTCTTATAGGAAGATGCATGAGATACACATTGCAGAAGCATGTATTAATGAATGTAAAAAACCCAGTATTTTCTTTTAAAAAGCTTAACTTCATGTGATGCCAGTAAAAGAAATAGGTTTTCCCCTCAAACCTTTGTTTAGTTTAGTCTATTTAGTTTAGTTGCTAATTGAATTTGTGATGATAGTATCCGTTTAGCAAAAATTTTTCTTCTGAGATAACTCTGCTGAGATTTCACTTCCCTCTGCCTTTTGGCTTAATTTCTAACAAATATTACCAGAAATATGTAATAGTACCAGTAATGTAAAACTATCGCCACAATGCTATTGCAAGCCTTAAACAGTTGTTAAACACAAGCTGTAACACTTGTTAATGATATATTCTTTAGAAGGCTGAAGCATGCCTGCAGCAGCTCCACCATGAGCACCCTCAAGGTTTAGCAAAAAATCTTTTGCAGAATACCTGACGAGACAGTACCTCCATCACACCTGCTCAAAGGGCCAAATGCTTGCACTCTTTTTACAGGCACATAATTTATCTAAAGAGCACTGAAGAGTTAACAGATCTTGTACTTAAGTGCTTAATTAGCAACTAAAGAGTAAAGTCAGAAAAATTCAGTTCATTATTTGTCATGGATACAGAGTACATTTCACTTCACTATGTAGAGTAATACATTAATATTAAGACTTTACACTTTCAAGGTTCACAGGTCAAGATTAATCAGTTGTGACCTTGGAACACAGCTCTTCTCTTCACGAAGTAAAAGCTGAGTAAGGGAATCTGAAACAAGGGTCCATACATTTATATATAGCTCGATCTGATGGAACGGTTAAAATGTAATTGAACAGCAAAAATAACATTCCTTTTCCGAGGAAGAATTAAAGACCTTTGAAAAAAGAGAGGTGAAATACAAGTAATTTTTCAGTGCAAGTGACATTATGAATTAATCTCTAGCATGACTGAGGTTGATGGTTATAGTGTTCCTTTCCTACTATAATTCTTTCTCCAGAGCAGTTCTTCCTGCTTAAAATATTCAGCAGAGAAAGATACAAATATCAACATTTGAAACTGCCAGGTGCTTTGGTAACAAAGGTATTTGTTGCCAAACAGACTATGTTTGGTTCTACATGACATCTTTATTTACAGAAACTTTAATTTTTTATCTACCTTATATGTTTCATAGTAGCAAACCAGAATATAACTTGATAATAGGTTGTCACAGTCACCCTAGCAATGTTAATCAACAAGCAAAGATGCCTAAAAAGTAAGGACCTGTTTCTCTGTATCTGAACTTGGTTTGGACTTTGCAGGACAGCAAGGCTCCTGTCTCAGCTTCTTGGCCCTGAGTTTACAGATCTCTGTATATGTTAAAGCTGAAGAGGAACAGCTTTGGTTTATATCCTGACTTTTCAGTGATTTTTTAATATAAATAAACTCTCTTCTTTCACAATCTCCCTTTTTTTATACCCACCAGAGCATCTTAGACCTCTACCCTACAGCACCAGTACAGTTTCCCTGCACAAGTGGAATTCCTCACTGTTTCCGACTGGTTTAAGGTTATTTCATGCTACTCGTCAGGCCTGGCACACCCAATATACTGACCTGATAGTTTAGATTAGTTTTATTTGTGACTCTGGAAACAAAAAGCCTTCATAGTTCCATGCATAATACTGGCATGAAAGCCTGTGCTCTGCTTGTGGTCTGGCTGCAGTGATGCTATTCAAATTGTTGTATGCAGCTGTCTTTATAATAATTTTTAAACTGTCCACTCTACAGTCTAGCAAATCTTCACATTTCCACCGATGTAGAAGCAATTCCAAAAATAGTATTTTTGCTTAGTTATGTAGTTTTCTCTGCCTTGCTGTTTTCTGCACATTATGCATTAAAGTTTACACATGCCTGCATAGAAAATGCACGACTGTTACCATAAAGAGTAATTATTTTGAGCCACAACCTTTCTTCATGTTTTTGCAGTTGTTGATAAAAGCTTGCAAATACGTCCCTACAGGCTTGATGATTTCTAGGGACATTACAAAGTGCAAAAGCTTAACCATTTCAGATGAGGTATTATTTTAAAGCTTGACTCGAGAGAGTCTTCATCGTGATGTACAGTTTTGGAATTGCAGGACTGTATCTAATCTACTGTTCACTCTCTTTATTATCTTATATTGATGTTCCAACCCAGAGAAAGGAATTAGGAGACACCCTGTCGAGGTTGTTGGTAGCCATGGAGTAGCCCAGCTGTGGTACCTTCACTGCCAGCAGTACCCAATCTGCTTCGGTGGTGCAGATCACAGACCTGCCTTGGCACGCAGGGATGTCTGGCAGCACCAGCATTGCCAAGGGTGACAGTCGCTGAGGCAGAAGTCAGAATCAAAGTTGCATCAATTTCAATTTCCATTTCATGTGCCTAGCACCACGCTTTACAGCTCAACGT
Source organism: Phalacrocorax aristotelis (assembly GCF_949628215.1). Taxonomy (NCBI): domain Eukaryota; kingdom Metazoa; phylum Chordata; class Aves; order Suliformes; family Phalacrocoracidae; genus Phalacrocorax; species Phalacrocorax aristotelis. The sequence continues at coordinate 6,183,317 of NC_134293.1, read as the reverse complement.
GCAACTTTTACACTGATAAGAATTGTTTGAACCCAAACTAGGATTTCTACTGTCTTTTTATAAATCCAGTGAATCATTTATATTTGTATTAAGGTTTGTAATCATGTTTTTGAAAAAGGAGCACTGACCTTTGGCCTACGTCATTTGCCAGACGTCCTCGAAGCTATGCTGCCAGGTATTACGGCGATAATGAGGTGGAACAATTTATTAATCTGTCATCCCTGAGCAAATGAGTTACATTTATTTTGAAGCCTTAGTGTAGTGGTCATAGGTTAACCATCTTGTAAAATCCCTTAGGCTTTTCTTTTCAGGTGTGAATAAACTAGGATCTTACCAACTTACCATATATCAAGGAAAATAATGGGTGAAGTCTATAATTAGTGTCAAAACTTTGTGGATTTTCATAGGGTCAAGAATTCACTGATGGCTTCAATGCTGCAATTCATTGCACCTACAGAGCTCTATACTGACTTTAGAACTCTATCCAGCACTGCAGTTTGCAGGTTCATGATCTAAATTGACAAAAATGTTCACCTGGTTTTGACCATAGAGGAGTCAGTGTTTTCAGACATCATACCCATAATTCAGACAATTCTTGAACTGTTGGGTTTTTTATACTATACTTTTATAATATCATGTATCCTTAACTGCAAAATTTATTGTAATTCACATAAAAATAACTGTGGCATTGTCTCGCAGCTATTTAGTGTTACTCAACAATTTGGAAATTATCTCAGAAAGAATAGAGTTTGATTCTAACACAGGGTCAATCAATACAATACAATTCATCCTAATATGCATTTAAATAGCCGTGCTATGCGCAAGGCAATAATAGTTATGTAGTGTTGGCTAGAAAATTCTAGAAAGCATAGTTTGCCTCAATCTTACCGCAAATTTGTTCAAAGTATTATTTTCAGTATTTGGTATTTTTTGTAAGACAGCACTGATGACCCAGAGTTTGATACCAGCTGTCTTACTTGACTTTTTTTTCCTACTAAGAATCATGAAGAATTTTATGTGTGGTGGACATTTGTGGACAAGCGTAATTCTCACTGTCCTCTTCAGAACTAATTTTTGTAGTAGGCAGTAGATCTAATTAGATGTTGTGAATTTAACCAAGACTCCCACCAGAACCTTTGGCATGAGATTGCTGTCGTGCGCAAAATGCTTCTGGTCACCTAACTTACATCGTAAGAGCTTATAGGTCGTGCTTTTGGTGGGTGTAAGGATGAACTTCTTCAGGAACAGCTATTCCAAAGTGTTCCTAGTTGAAGCATAGGAACTCTTTGTATATGAGGTCAGTGAGAAACTGCTGCTCCACAACTAGAATACAAGGGCAAGAAATCAGCAGATTTTATTTTGAATCCATTAAATCTTCAGTTAAGCCTGCTTGGCAGTTCCGTATGTATTTGTTCTGCATAGAAATGCAAATTTACCATTTGAAAAATGAAAGTATTTTCAGAGGAATCAAAATACCATTGTACTTTCTTTCTGAACTTCAATGCTCTTTTTCATCATCTCCCCCCCACACACTTGTTTCTATTTAACGTTTTCAGCTAGTACGTGCCTAAAGAAAATTTCATCATGAAAACACCTGCTACAAGTGTGTTTTGTTGCTCTCAAAGCATGTGCGATTTGAACAGTATGTAATAATCCTGGATTATCTTCCCTCCCAGCAGATGCTCACTAAACTGCTGTATCCAGTCTAGACCCTGTGTCCCACATGTTCTTGGTTTGCTGAGTCTGCACAGAAACATTCTGTCTGGCTCTGGGCCTCTCGTCACACACTCCAGATGCAAACCAAGTGTCTGATACCACTTTTGGCAGCAGGAACTACACAATCTGGTTGCTTAGGCACTATTGTTGGTCCTTACTTTCTAAATCTTTCATAATAGCTATTGAATACGCTCATATTTCACAACTGTGCACCCTCTACTTCACTGTTTTCTTTTAAACACTAACAACGGAGAACATCAGTACATTTATGTGCTAATGGCCCAGATAGCAGACATGATAAGCAAACAGAAAAAACCCTGGAGACACTTAATGCAGATCCTTATTTCATTTTCCTTGTGCATCCAAAAATCAACAAAGATTTTGTCAGTGTCTTCTGACCTTCTACTTGACCTAGTTTTCTTCTAGTCTAGGACCATTCCCTCCCCGTTGCCTTTCCCCAAGTCTTCTTTCTAGAGGACCACTGGGGTAACTTTTAAGTCCCATATTAGCTAAGCTGTGCAAGGACAGCCGCCCACATAGAAGAATGAATTCCATGGGGAATTATGCTGCCTAATGTCTGCAGATTTTCTCATTTGAAGAGGTGATTATCCTGTAATAACCTCTGACCACTCTACTTTTGCCATCAATTGACAGTGCTATAGGAATCACAGTTAAGTGATATGATACCATTTTACAAGCATCCCACCCACCCTTTTAAAATCAAAATGCCGCTTGCAATTAGCAGCTGACACATACAACCATATGCTGATTTGTCACATAGTGCAATGTAAGTCCTCCTTTAGGACCTGCATTTTGGAAAATAAATCTATGGATGCCCTCATCTGAGTTGACTCCCCACAAAGCAGCTGCCACAAGTCAGTAATGTCCTTACAGTCTCACCTACTCTTTTTCCAGTTGTTCTTCCGTCTTCCGCTGTGCCACGTCAGTTTTGGTGGTCTGCTCTTTTATTTTTCCTGAGAAGGTGAAGAACTAAAAAGTCACTGTCCTGCATTGTACTTGTGTCCATCTCTCATCCCAAAGAAACTGAAATATTCAGCGGTTCATCTGCATTCACTTCCCTGTCTGAGTCGAACAGAGGGCAGAGCGAACAGCCCTTACAGTCCTCAGCCCTTACAGAGAATGCTCTGTGGGCCTGTATTTCTCACACAAGCTGTCACCTGTCTTGCCCACTTCCATGCAGTTGTCCATCTCAGCAGGACCTTTTTCAGATGCTCTGAATCTGAGGTGGATCCAATGTAGCTGCTCCTTTGCCAAGACTCAGCCACAGCCTGTTTTACAGTCGATGTTGCAGTGATGCGCTTTACCCACCTGATTCCAGCAGCAGTGAATACTCTTGCAGTTCAAACTACTATTTTTCATTTTGGCAGTCTTCTGGAGTTACTGTGAACCTATAGAACTGCCTGTGGTGTCTGCTGAGATTTGATGTTGTGATGCCTGTACAGCAAAAACATCCTCCCTGTTTCAAATCCAAATGAATTATTATCTACCCAGACCCTCCCCATCACATTCCACATAGTCTCTCCTCAGCCCTCCTAGACTAAGCCAAATGTCTTGAAATTTGAGATTCTCTCTCATTTCCCTCAGACTGGATCCTGTGGTGTTTGCCCATATTTAGCACAGGCTGTTCCCTAGGTTTTGGGATCTGATGAAGCTGCAGTTCCTCTGTTAATCCCTCCTAGATCACCTGAGCTTTAAAGGCAAACTTTCATAGACATTAGTCTGCTTTATCGTTGTTGTGGGAGGCAAAGAATTTTACTTCATAGAAACAAATAATTAGAAACATAAGCTATAAATTGATTCATCACATTCTTTTCCTCTCTTGATGTAATTTAGGACCATATTAGAAGAGACTGATGCAATAGAAACTGGATATCGTGCTGGAACAGACCACCCAGTTCAGTATCCTACAGCTATTTAGTTTCTTTCTTTTTTTTTTTTTTGTTTTTCTTGTAATGGGAGTACATCTGTTAAAATGCAAGACCTGAAACTAAACTTCACTGGGAGCAAAAAAAAATTGCATCACACTAGTGAACAGAAAAGCTGCCAGGGATAGAGTTCAGTCTTTCAGGAAGATTTTCTGTTCCTGCCTTATTTATTCATTGTAGAGTTTCCAGCTTCCAAAACAGAGTATGTGACCTGCAGACAAGTCTATTTGTACGCAGGAAATCTGACGTAACCCTAGTCCAGTTCCTCCTGTGCATGGAAGAACACATGTACGAAATGCAGCATGTTCATGACTTACAATGTGTACACACAGTCAGAGAAGTCAGTCTATCTGGCACCTGAAAGTTTTGTTTATATTCCAGGTGTGAAGAAGAGAGAATCTGAAGAGAGTACAGAATTGAGTTCATTGCTATAGTTAAATGATGAGTTAGGTGGGATAATTTATCAGGCCAAGGTTTTACCTGGAATTAAAAAAAAAAATTGTAACAAACTTCCAGGTTAAGCCTGTGGGTAAAATGTGCCTGATGACCCAGTCCGGTGCAAGCAGATTGATTAAATCCTGTATGCAAGTGCTGCAATATCAGGATACTTGCATTTTAAATATCCAGTTCAAATAAATGCAGCTTAAATGAAGAGTACTACCTGTCACGTGTAGGGCAGAGAGAAAGTCTAAGTTACAATATTGTTAACACCACTATTGTACCGTGATTAAAATATGGCTTTTGATTAGTAAACAGATGGATTTTGATCTGCATCCCAAGCCCAAATGAATTGGTTGCCAGTTCTTGAAGCGATTTGTGTTCTTGGAATCAAACTACCAAACAGTAACAGATGTGAGTACATTGAGCTGTCAAGAGCTTAATGAAGTAAAACCGAGATCACTAACCAGTTTTAGAGAAGGGTTGAGGGGATCCCTTTTTGAAAGCTAATTATTTAGGACAGCACACCTGTCATTAGGCAGCAGAAGATACCAAAAATTAACCATTGTCTGGCATGAATTCTCGCTTTGCCACATGTGGTTGAAATGATAGACAGAGTTGTAGCTCAAAATTAATTGAGTTTTCAGATCTGGAGAATGTGGGAGAAAAAATTTGATCTAGGGTTATTAAAAACAGTTGAAATCACTAGCACAGCATGCCTTCCATTATTATGAAACATTTCCTGTTAATTCTTAATATTATAAAGACATTTTGGTACCCAGAACAATGATAGTTAAATGCAGCGCAGTAAATGCAACCACATGGAGACATCCGCTTTGAGCATAGTGTGACAACATACAGAAGAGAACGGCCTCGCAGGTAAGGTGATAGGCAGTGCAGAAAAAACCTGGGTTTCTGGGTCTGCTCAGGTCTATGACCATGGGCAAGTCACTTAGTGGTGAATCTGGAAGAGTAACACTTCCCTGTCTCCCTGGTCTGTGCAGGCTGGGAACTCTGATCTGGCAAAAGCTGTCAGTGTTTGGATAGTGCTCAGCATCACTGGGCCCTCATTCAACTGAAGGCGTCCCGGACAGATGTTGTGCCACCACGACCGCGGGCAGAGATCTGTTTTATGTAGAATGCCTTTGTTACATTAGTCTGAATGAAGTGTGAGCTTCATTAGCAATTATATTTCAACTTTGGCAGTGTTTTGATGACCCAGGGCATATTGCTTAATGAAGGCAAGAGTTGCTCCTTTCCCTGACCTAAGGATGTAAACATAAAGTTATGGTTGAAGCTTTGAAGATGCCATCTGTTGCTTTTTGTCCCAAGAGAAATGTGATGTAAAAGCTAACCGATGGGGTCAGACCTGCAGAAGAGCCCAGAGAGCCCTCTCCGAATCTCGCAGCATACCAGCTGCTCAGTGGCAGCCTCCTCTCCCTTCATGTGATGCAGGAGGAGCATCAGCCAACATGGCTGGGGGGAGGTAAATCACCTTCTAGCAAGGGACACTTATATTTGCAGTGCCTATTTGACCCTTCCAGTGAGAACAATTTAGGTTAATCACCAATCTTCATTAATCTTATTGCTGTTGTAAAAATAGCCATTGTGAGAAATCAGTATCTGCTGGATTAAAATCGCCTTTTCTGAGTACTTTCCAGTGAGCAGTGCTTCCCACAGTCATGCATGGAAGAAACAGGATCTTTCCCAGTTCTGATTTTCTGAGGGTGTGTGGGGGTGTTGGGCATGAAGCCGTCTAGAAAGATACATAGCTATGAAATAATCCTTCTGTGTAAATAAAAAGTCTGCTGACAGAAAATGTAAGTGGTGAGTATTTCCTTGAAATCCACCAAATCTATGCTTCCATAACATCTGCACTGCTCCTGTGGAGGCTGGTGACCATGCCAGTGTCTGCCTGGGGACAGCAGGACTCTTCATAGTGATGATGGCCTCATGATTCTGTACAGGGTTCTGTATGCGAGTAGTTTTACTCATGCGACTCATACTATTAAAATCAATCACCTACTGCTGGCAGATCTAGAGGCTTTAAAACACAGGCAGGTAAAAGAGACGCGATGGCTCGCTGGCAGTAAAAGTATGGAAAGGAGAGAAAAATCTTTGTTAGTATCTCTCTCTGTGGTACACAAAGGATGCACATTTCTGACCCCAGGGCTCTTTTACAGAAAAGCAGGTTTATAAGTTTTAGGGGATTCTGGATTTTTACAGGACGTTTTGGGTGAATCTGTAACTTCCTCCATAGGAGCTTTTTATCATTTAGCATCCTACTGATGTCTGGTTTTCCTCTCCACAGGAATCCTGCCCTAAAATGATTGTAAATTACCAGGCAAAAATCTTTGATCACTCACCAATTATCTCTCTTCCTTTTAACATGTAAAGCTCTCTATATGAGGTAACTCCGGTAACTTCAGTACAGAGACTAACATTTAAAATCAGCATATTGGGAAGCTCGTTACCTGTTACTGATTCTTGAACAGAAAATTTCCTCTGTAGTTCTTCTTTTATACTATTTCTTTCAATGTAAACACAAACCTAGTGCATATGCTTGAATAGTGTTACTTACTTTACACATCTCCTGCTACAAAGACTTAAATCTTCTAGCCAAATTTAAATCTTTGGACTTTATAGGTTATTTTGGGGAGAAGTAATGCCTTGTCATAAGCAGAGAGCTTGAGATGGAGAGAGGACACTCACTTCTTACCTTAAACTTTTCTCTTTTTTTGCTTAGAAGATGGTGGGAAGCAATAAAATAATCAAGGTCTGCTTCAGCTTAACAAGTAGGACCTGAGGGAATGGCAGGAAGATGTACCAGGGGAGGGTTAGGCTGGGTATTAGGAAAACATTCTTCCCCCAGAGGGTGGTGGAGTCCTGGAACAGGCTCCCCAGGGAGGCATCACGGCACCAAGGCTGGTGATATTCAAGAAGCACTTGGACACGGCCCTCAGAGACATGGTGCGAATTTGGGGTGTCCTGTGCAGGGACAGGAGTTGGACTTGATGATCCGAGAGTACAGCACAGACTGGGATCCACCCGGCTGGAGAGCGGCTCTGTGGAAAGGGACCTGGGGGTCCTGGTGGACAGAAAGCTCAACATGAGCGAACAGTGGCTGCTGCGGCCAAGGCGGCCAACAGGATGCTGGGTTGCATCAAAAAGGGCATCACCAGCAGAGAGAAAGAAGTTATTATCCCGCTCTACTCAGCGCTTGTCAGGCCACACCTGGAGTGCTGTGTGCAGTTCTGGTCCCCGCTATACAAAAAGCATGTGGACAGGCTGGAAGGGGTCCAGAGAAGGGCCACCAAGAATGATCAAAGGACTGGGAAGCTGCCAGACGAGGATAGGCTCATTCAGCTTTGAGAAAAGGAGGTTCAGAGGGGATCTCATCCCCACGTACCAGTACTTAAAGGGTAGCTACAAAGAAGATGAAGACTCCCTTTTTACAAGGAGTCCCATGGAGAGGACAAGGGGGAAAGGACACAAGTTGCTCTTGGGGAGATTCCGATTGGACACGAGAGGGAAATTTTTCACAGTGATGACAGTCACCATTGGAATAATCTCCCCAGGGAAGGGGTTGGCTCGGCCACGTTGGACACCTTCAAGAGTCGTCTGGACAGGGCGCTGGGCCGTCTGTCTAGGCTGGGCTCTGCCTAGAAAGGTTGGACTAGATGATCCCTGAGGTCCCTTCCCACCTGGGATTCTGTGATCCTTGTGGATCCATTCCCACTCAGACTCAGGACATTCTATGATTCTAAGTAAGCTGGACTCAGCTTTAGCACTGCCACCGACCTCAAGATCATAGTCCCGTGCTTAAATTGAACACACCTTGCTCGGCTGGAGCTTACATGATCAAAGGGAACATATTCCTCCTTCGTTTTTTAGAACTCTGAAGAGAAATATTTTCTTTCATTTTGAATGAAGGATTTTTCAGTTGTAATTCTGCACTATTTTTATATTTTTAGAGATTTAACAATACTTTCCAAAAGGCAAACTCCATTTTTAAGGTTGGGATGACAGTATGATTTCAGCTAAGTTCCATGTAAGGGACGGAAGTCACATGCGAGTTGCCCCTTGAAAGGAACTGGGGCAGCAAATCTCTGTGCATGGCTGTTTACAGGATTAGGTTTTACATTTGGAAAATTTTTACCTTTTTAGGTCAAAAGAATTCAGCTGATTCACACTACCTCATCAGCGGTAGCTGCCAGGCAGGAAGGCAGCTTTGGTTGAATGAACTTCTCGAGCAGAGTGAGGACCGTGAGCTGAAGCCAGCGTTGCCGCTGGGAAAACAAGATGTGGTGGCATCACTTTGACGTGCAGGACTTAGTACGCCAGCGCACAGAGCTCAGGCACTGAAATAGCTGCTGTAGCGCCCAGGGAAGAAGGAATGGGAGCTGGCAATTGTCCAGCCTGGGGAAAATGCAGTGCTGGGGCTGCCGATGTTACATCATGCTTTAGTTCATACTGCATTTACACTTACTTTATCAAGCTTCCCATCATTTGAAAATTATTTAACAGGACAATATAGACTGGAAGAAATTTGTTCTTCAATATTGATATTTTGCACTTTCAGACAACTTCCCTTTACAAACTATTGTTGAGTTTTAACATACTCTCAAGTTCTTATCTTGTAGTAAGCTTAGGACTTTCATTTTTTTAACTCTACGTTATCTTACTTACTCTTTCCTAGAGGGAAGTGTCCCACATACTGAATCCAGCAGAGTGGCAGCCACAGAATTAGACTCTCACTTCCCCTGTGAAAACATTGCAAAGTTTCTCTTGAATTTTGTTCTACTTTTGTAAAACCCATACAGTGATTTTTATCTCTAAAATAAGTTTTCTGACTCTTCCACTCCCAAAGCAGAGATCTAAACCAAACAGTGATTATTAACCATTTATATTACAGTAACTACTAAAGCGATGGGGGAGCATTAGTGTGGGTACCACTGAAACAGGCAGATCTTGTCATAGCAAACAAGCATTTGGGATAGAAAAAAACCAAACAGCACCAAAACAAGCAGTGGCAGGGTAAACAGAGAAGGGTAAGAAAACCCTTTCCCAAGGCCACAGCAGATCCAGGAATGAACCCTGCAGAGCTCTGCAGCCACCCTGCTGGTTCTCAGAGGGCTGCCCAGGGTACAAGGGGCAGCAGGGCTGCTGAAGCCGGGGAGACAAGCTGGGGAGAAGCGTGGCTGAACTGCCCATTTTTGCCTGTAGAGCGACATCAAGCATGGTGTGACTGGCGGATTTTTAAGCAGAGGAGTTCTGTGTACATGCAGTTATGCTCCTATTAAGTGGCCTTTGACGCTGTACTTGATGTGAAATCTACATTCAAAAGTTATGCTGACAGAATGCCCTGAGTAAACGCAGCTTCTGCCTGTGCTTGTACTGTCAAGCAATCTTTTTGTTGGGGTGAATGGAAGTTAGTAGTTGCTGTGCTAGTGGCAATGATTACACTTGACTTGTGCCTTCACATTTAAAAAATATTTTAACCATTTTTATGGTGTGGTGAGTACTCAAAGTGGATCACTTACAGGGGATGAGCAAAGTACATTTGGAAGCGGGAACCACTGGGTTCTTTCCAAGGCAGTAGCACCAGCGTCGTTATAAGGAGATTGCTTTGGTTTACACCTTTATCAAGAATCGAATCCGCACAACCATCATTTTGCGTAGCTCTCATTGTGGTAGGAGGGCTCTTTTTAAAGAATGAAGCAGTTCCATTAATTCCTTATTTTTCTTTCACTCGTTATTTTACAGCAAAAAGAAAACTTTTCCTGCTAGATGTTTTGAAGTAAATGTGTGGTGGGATTTCGGTTTTTATGGATATTTCTTAATTCGTAATCAGTAGATAATTACATTAAACTGTCTTTACCTGGAGAGATTTGAAAATCATGTTAAACTCAACCGTCACATCACCACTCAAATGACATAGATCACATACAGATTAAGCTGCTCGTCTCCTCCCCCAAACCAAAAAGACCTTTTAGAAGGAGAGGTGTTACCGTCCACCACCTGTCTCTCCAGCTGTCAAGACCCTGAGTGAGTTCATTAAAAATGTGCAGCTTTTTAAATTATCCACCTGATCATCTGTTTTCTGGAGACTCTTGAACTGGACTGAAAAATATCCTCTCTGTGCTTTTGGTGACTGGGTGATATGCCTTACTCTGGAGGAATATGCTCTCTCCGTCATTTTCATTACTTTCCTTTAACTATCCCTGGTGGAGCCAGTTCTTGCAGGCACACGACTGGCATCAGGTCAGCTGTCTGTCGTCTCAGAGCTGTGTATTCACAAGCTGCAAGAACCCGGTGGGTGGTCATATCTAGTGGGCAAAAGCTGTGTACTGGGCTTTACACTGGTCTGGGCTGTATGCCGGTCTGTGCCCAAATGCCAAATTTCAAATCTTTTCTGTTTGTTTGGGGTTTTTTGGGTTTTGGTTTTTTTTTTCCTTAGAAGTGAGTCACAAAAGATTACAGGTAAAAATAGGGGGAAAGTGGATTTTCTTCCCTTTAATAGATTGTTTTTATTTATAATCCAGTTAAAGCATAACAGCTGTATCGGGTTTACATGGCCAGGTTTTAGTAGCAGGGGACGCTACAAGGGAGGCTTCTGTGAGGAGCTGCTAGAAGCTTCCGCTATGTCCAGTAGAGCCAATGCCACCTGGCTGGCCAAGGCCGAGCCCATCAGGGATGGTGGCAGCACCTCTGTGATAACGTATTTAACAAGGGGGAACAAAAAAACCCAAACTGTGCAGCTGGAGAAAGGAGTGAGAATATGTGAGAGGAGCAGCCCTGCAGACACCGAGGCCAGTGAAGGAGGAGGGGAGGAGGTGCTCCAGGCACCAGAGCAGAGATTCCCCTGCAGCCCGTGGTGAAGACCATGGTGAGGCAGGCTGGGCCCCTGCAGCCCATGGAGGTTAGCGGTGGAGCAGATACCCACCTGCAGCCCGTGGAGGATCCCATGCCGGAGCAGGTGGATGCCCAAAGGAAGCGGTGACCCTGTGGGAAGCCTGCGCTGGAGCAGGCTCGTGGCAGGACCTCTGGGCCCATGGAGAGGGGAGCCCACGCTGGAGCAGGTTTGCTGGCAGGACTTGTGACCCCGCGGGGGACCCACGCCGGAGCGATTTGTGAAGAACTGCAGCCCGTGGGCAGGACCCACGCTGGAGGAGTTCATGGAGGATTGTCTCCCGTGGGAGGGACCCCATGCTGGAGCAGGGGAAGAGTGTGAGGAGTCCTCCCCCTGAGGAGGAAGGAGCGGCAGAGTTCAGTGATGAACTGATCGCAACTCCCACTCCCTGCCCCTCTGTGCTGCTGGGGGGAGAGGGAGAGAATTTGGAGGCGAAGTTAAGCCCAGAAAGAAGGAGGGGTGGGTTGAAGGTGTTTTAAGATTTAGGTTTTATTTTCTCATCACTCTACTCTGATTTGATTGGTAATAAATTAATTTTCCCCAAGTCGAGTCTGTTTTGCCCGTGACAGTAATTGGTGAGTGATCTCTCCCTGGCCTTATCTCAACCCACAAGCCTTTTGTTGTATTTTCTCTCCGCTGCCCAGCTGAGGAGGGGGAGTGATAGAGCAGCTTTGGTGGGCACCTGGAGTCCAGCCAGGGTCAACCCACCACAACAGCCCACTGAATATATAGTAGGCCATTTGTCTTTTATGCAATCTACAAGAAAAGGAGCAGGAAAAGAAGTAAAGCAACTTGTCTTGTGTGTACAATTAAAAGTAAAGCCCAACAGCAGCATACACTCAGGGAACAAAATAAACCAAAGGATAGTTCAGCAGTCATCATTTCTATTCACCTGTAAAAAGCATTTGCAAAGACACTTGTGTTTTTCCTAGGTGACAGCCTGCACGAGGAGAGCACATCATCTCATTCGGCCGGCTCCTGGCTCTTCAGCTTTCAGAGGTACCAGCTCGATCTGTCAGGTTTTGCAATTATTAGTTCTAGTGTCACCTACTGGGGTTGCCTCGATGGAAAACACGTGTGGGTGAGCAAGGAGCAGCAGCTCAGGCGTGCATCTGTGTTCGTACACGTCATACAACCCCTCCCCTCGGAGCATCGCAGAGGGCTTTACATACTTTAATGACCCGTGCATGTTTCCACCCTGCTGAGGGCTCATGCTTGTTTTACAGATGAGAAACCTACAGTACGGAGGAAAGGAGTTTATTTAAATCAAAGGTGGCTGGAATAATCCAGCACAAACATTTCATTTGAAACCTATTACTTTTACTCCTTTTTCAGTCCTCCCTGCCACGCTTGCAGTGTGAACACCATGAAAGGATGCTGTCTGGGGAGGGTTTGTGCTGCCTGTGCAGGGGGCACTGCCCAGCCCCTGCCCACGTTGCCCTCCCCGTCGCCTGCCGCAGGCAGCGGGGCTCCTCATTCATAGTCACCCAGCAACAGCCTTAGTGCTGGCTCAGCTGACATGTGTGTCCCTGTCCCTGCGTGTGTCCATGTGCGGCGGTGCGCACGCATGTGTGCACGCACAAAGCTGCAACTTCCCGAGGCGGCGGGGGCAAGGGCGTTTCTCAGTTGGGGGCAAAATAAATGCAAGTTGCTCACACAGCCCTGGGATGCAGGCAGGCTGCGGAGCGCAGCAAGAACAAGAGCCAGCTAAGCAGAAATATTGGCCTACATTTTCTTCTCCTCCTGGTGGAAGGCATGCGAGTTTCTATGGCAACTTGTGTTTCTGTTCGTCAGGCCTACTGACTCACTTCTGGGGGAGCTGCGCAGAGAAAAAAGATTGTTTTCTTTCCCTGCCAAGTCAAGTGGCTCCTTTTCTGCAGCCCATCGCTCTCATCTGAGTTCCTCTGGTCAGTGTTTGAGGCTGCCATGGCTTTGCAGAATCAGTTTAGAAAGGCAAGAAAAGGCAGTCAAACCTTACAACATCCTCATCCCCTTAAAAAATCATTGGCAATAAGTTATCTGCTTTACAAGAGGATGTCAGCCTAGCCAACACACTGGGATGCATTGGGCTGGCTCTGGCAACAGGGCCGGGCTGTGCAGGAGGGAGCGCGGTGGCTCCCGGCACGCTGCAGTCCACCCGTCTCGGGGAAGGCACAGGCTGCTGCGCCTGTGCCACGGGGGGACCAGAGCACGCACCCCGGGTGCAACCACGAGCGCTGATGGGACAAAATGAACAGAGAGGCCTGAAGGAGACGCTGCTGAGAGAGGCCATCTGCCCATGCTGGTGAAGGGGAATCAGAGCTGGTGAGGGCACGGCTCAGTGGAAGGAGTGGACACATGTTCAGAGGCCAGGGTCTGGCAGTGCAGAACACATTTGGTCCTAAGTACCTTTGTGGTGATAAACCTTCTTTTTTTTTATCTACTAGTCCATTTTGTCTTTTACTGACATATTAGATCATCAGCCTGGCTTTAACAGCTATACCCCCAAAAGCTTCCCCCATGCAGACCAGTGTCTGTTGCTAAAATATTTGATTCATGGCTTTGTGGTGGCTTCTTGAGCTTCCTCGATCAAAACTTCCATGGGAGCGGACTGGCATTCCCAACATCATCTCACCTGATCACTCCAGTTTTTCTAATTTGGAAACTTTCATAGGTTTCAGCAGAGCCCAGGGGTGCTGAGTAACCATCTTTCCTTGAAACAGAGGGGGAGCTTTGCATCTACTCCTCTCAGGGTCTGCTGAAAATTCCAGCTATTATACCCAGGAGAACACTGTGAACACTCACAGGACTAGCAATTCTTCTGAAGCTTTTTGTTTTGCCTAATCACAGACATCTGGTACACTTTAAGGGGGATTATCTTTACATTGTTAGCTTTAAAATGCAGCCGCCTTCTAGCTTTACAAGGTCACAGCAGCTATCCAGTGAAATGGTAGAGCAGAAATAAAATGTTAACGCAGCATGACCTTGGTCAATCAGTTAATCTTTCTCCACTCTATTTACTCCAGCAGAATAAAAATCTATCCCCACACACTGCAAAGTGCTTTGAGATCCTGGGGTGAAAGGTACATCATAAGCCAGAGTATTAATTATTTAAGCTCTGACAGTATGCTTGGCACTGGAGGGAATACAGATGAATTTGCTATTATTGTCTGTTTATGTATTGCTACTATTCACATTGATTGCAGCGATGCAGCTGTCAGTAAACTGTACAGGTTGGAGTTTGCAGACACGGTATACTGCTTCTCCCTTTTTGTGATTCACTCCAGTAAGATTTAGAAATGACATGAGGTGTGTGAGGGCTCAAGCAGCAACAGTACTACTACTTCAGGGAGTAAGAATGTTTTAAAAGACTTATGTCAGCATTTTATGTAGAGCTCCTTATTAATTATACTGCAAGGGGGAGGAGGGTTAGGATGTAGCCAGCACTGAGAGTCACAGTGTATGCCAGCACATATCCTACAAAATGGTATATGTGCATGACATAGGGGAGGCGAAGGCTCGTTCCTCTTGCTCCGTGTTGCAATTGCAGTTCGTGATGTTTCGTGGGAAAACCTAATCTAAAATTGCTCATAAATTGGTTTTCTGCTTGTTACGTTAAGCTGGATTATGCAGTGTAAAGCATTGATTTTTAGATTTTAGAATGCTGAATAATTTATGTGCACATTGCCTTCTAGACTAGCTTGTGGCAGTTTGATTGCTCTGGCCCTTCTCAGAACAGATCCGGACAACGACTGTTTTAAGGTACAGGCAAACTTTGAACTGTCTTACTTTTTAGTGTCTGCTTTAAAAAAGGGGGGGGTCTTTTCTAAAATTATGTTATGTTATTGAGGTTTTATTTTACAGTGTCTGATAGTGTCATCCTACTGCAATCACAAAGCATGATTTTTAGAGATGCTGTTCCTTAAAACCTGCTTTTGCTATCATTCCATTTTAATAAGGCCATATATCACAATATAGAAATGTTCAAGGCAAGCATGAGTACATACACATAGAAAGGGAAAATTGTACTTTTATGAACCATGCAGATGTTGATCATAAATCTAAATAAAATCCTTTTTCAGAACTTTTGTCAAATTGAATTGGCTGGTGCCATTCAAAAAATTCTATTTTCACACATGTATATTGTAGAATACATTTTAAAATAAAATAGCATGCTGAAACATAAGTTATTTAACTGGGTGTTTGCACTGTCATTGTGCGGAGATTTTGTCTCTGAGGACCGTAATACACTCCTGTATGAGTTTATCATGTACAACATTGATGATAAGTATGTAGTTTTTCTAACAACCTAATTTTATTTTTAATATTCTACATCTTTACTGAGTGTATCAAACAGGGCAGAATGTGTTGATTACCCTTCTGTGCTGGGTAAGCTTTGGTTAAATCATCAAAAGCTAGAAACATTTATTAAGTGTTCTTTTGCTGAGTCTTCAATTTAAATGAACTTGGAGGGAGCAGCAAGTATTTTTCCTCCCATTTTCTCTAGACCAGTTTCTGCGTCCCTCAGAGGTCACAGCCTCCCCAGAGAGGGGCCTGATGCCTGAGAAACGCTGCTCTGAACAAGTCCAAGCACTGCTATTCAGCAGCACTGTAATAATCTCACATAAATACACCAGCTTCCATCCATCAAATGATTGACCCTATATATGAAAACCCCTCAGTAATTGTAATCACACAATGCCAGCTAGCAAACTGGTCTTTATGCTGGCCTTTACCAAGACGGTGCATTATCCTTACACAATAAGTTATTGACACCATGTCTGAGGCTGACATTTATAGTGGGGTTATTGACAGTGATTATTCGGTGCTGGAAATACATGGCTGCTTATGGTGCTTTGCATCCTGCCCCGATCATGCCTGCTTACCCTTGGCTTTATAAACACGGAGACAGAGATCACTCCCCAGGTAGGGATTGCACGGCCAAGGCAACAGCCACGGCTCTGCAGGGAAGGACCTACAGCAGGGGTCAGCCTCTTTGTTATGTGGGGAAAACACAGGGCGTCCCCTCCGACGGCAGCACTGGCTCTCTGCATACTGATACCTCCTCGCTCAGTACATCAAGACCTGGCTTACCCTACACAACTCTCCCCGTTGCCCAAGCAGATAAGGTTCACTCACCCAAACTCTCACATCCTCATTTCTTACTTGGCTGTTTCACCAGCATGTTCTCCTTTGGTCAGTTTGTTTTTATTTTGGTCACTGACTTGAATAGCTTTTAGTGGTTTTGCATTAAAGACAAGGACCAGTGTGATGTATATAGATGTCTCAGATGCTATATAGGAATTTGGCAGTCTCAGATAGAAACCGGTCCCCCTGTATTGCTGCAGAAGGGTAATACGGTATCATGATCAGTCTGGAAATGTTTGCAGAATTGGAATAATATTAGCATACAACGGTGCTGACATTATGATGGCTCTGAAACAGAAAATGATAGAACACCTTTATTATATTATACTCATTGCTGTTTATCGTTAGATTTCGAAGCTCATTATTGCCTGCTAGCTAGGCTACAAGTTTGATAATGCGTGTTTTTAGAAAGCTCCGCAAACGCAGACCCGGGGGGGTTGAGCGTGCCAGGTTATGCTGCTGCTGGGAGTGACTGCTGGCGGCGTTCCCACCGTTTGGAGGGGTACCCGCCAGGTCCGCGATCGCCCGCGGGCGGGGGCGGCCGCTCCGGCGGGGGCGGCTGCGGCGGGATGATGCGGCAGCGTGGGTCCATCTGCCGGCGGCTCCCGCGCACTGCCGGCGCCTCCGTGGGGAAAGGCCCCGAGTTACCGGCTCGGGAACCAAGGCTGAAGAAGGAGTCCCCTCCGAAACTCCGCCCGGGCGCCCCCGGGGTTCCCCAGTGCTCCCCCGCCGTTCCCCAGCGCTCCCCCAGGCCACCACGCTCTGTGGAGCACCGTCAAGCTGCCCGTCTTTGCAGTCTTGCCACGGAGCACTTTTTGCACCAGGGAGTTTGGGCAGGTATACGGGAGGGGTTGGACAAGCTGACCTTCAAAGGTCTCTCCCAACTCAAACTGTCAACTGTCAAACTTTTGTCAACAGCATCAAACTTTTGGCACTGTCTCCCACAGTATCCTCCTAGAGAAGCTGGCGGCTCATGGCTTGGATGGGGGTACTCTTTGCTGGGTAAAAAACTGGCTGGATGGCCGAGCCCAGAGAGTTGTGGTGAACAGAGCTAAATCCCGTTGGTGACGAGTCACGAGTGGGATTCCCCAGGGCTCAGTGTTGGGGCCAGTTCTGTTTAGTGTCTTTATCAATGATCTGGATGAGGGGATTGAGTGTGCCCTCAGTAAGTTTGCAGGTGACACCAAATTGGGCAGGAGTGTTGATCTGCTCGAGGGTAGGAAAAGTCTGCAAAGGGATCTCTGCAGAGGCCAGATTCTTTTCAGTGGTGCCCAACGGGCACAAGCTGGAACACAGGAAGTTCCACATGAATATGAGGAAAAAATTCGTCACTTTGAGGGTGCCAGAGCAGTGGCACAGGCTGCCCAGGGAGGCTGTGCAGTCTCCTTCCCTGGAAATATTAAAAACCCACCTGCATGCAGTCCTGCGCACCCTGCTCGAGGTGTACCTGCTCAAGCAGGGAGGTTGGACGACAGGATCTCCAGAGGTCCCTTCCAACCCCTGCCATTCTGTGATTCTGTCATTCTGTGATCTGGACAGGCTGAATCAATGGGCCAAGGTCAGTTGTATGAGGTTCAACAAGGCCAAGTGCCAGGTCCTGCACTTGGGTCACAACAACCCCACACAACGCTACAGGCTTGGGGAAGAGTGGCTGGAAAGGTGTCTAGTGGAAAAGGACCTGGGGGTGTTGGTCAACAGCCAGCTGAGCATAAGCCAGCAGTGTGCCCAGGTGGCCAAGAAGGCCAACAGCATCCTGGCTTGTGTCAGCACTGGTGTGGCCAGCAGGAGCAGGGCAGGGATGGGGCCCCTGTGCTCAGCACTGGTGAGGCCCCACCTCGAATGCTGGGCTCTGTTTTGGGCCCCTCAGGACAAGGAGGACATTGAGGTGCTGGAGCGTGTCCAGAGAGGGGCAATGGAGCTAGGGAAGGGTCTGGAGAGCAGGTCTTATGAGGAGCGGCTGAGGGAGCTGGGGTTGTTTAGCCTGGAAAGAGAAGGCTGAGGGGAGACCTTATCGCTCTCTGCAACTACCTGAAAGGAGGTTGTAGTGAGGTGGGGGCTGGTCTCTTCTCCCAAGTAACAAGCGATAGGACAAGAGAAAACAGCCTCTAGTTGCACCAGGGGAGGTTTAGATTGGATATTAGGAAAAACGTCTTTACTGAGAGAGTGGTCAGGCACTGGAACAGGCTGCCCAGAAGTGGTGGAGTCACCATCCCTGGGGGTGTTCAAAAAACATGTAGACGTAGCACTTCAGGTTATGGCTTAGGAGGCCTGGGGGTGTTGGGTTGATGGTTGGACTTGATCATAGAGGTCTTTCCAACTGTAATGATTCTATTAGTCTAAGATTCTATGAAACTATTCTATTGTTTTATGATTCTGTATGTTAAACCTTTTCTTTTAGGTTTGAGGCTCACTTAGCAGGAGAGCACGGTTGGGTTTGGTGTGTCAAGATCGCTCTGCAGCTGTCTTCTCCATAATTCTTTTATTTGGCACAATTTTAACACAGTCAAGAGGTGACTCAAAGCAATGCAGAGGCAAGTCCAGTTCTCAGCAGGGAATACTTGGATTTCTCTGTGTATTTTGTAGATGAAATTCTATGATTCTGAGTACGTATTTTATCACAGAAAATAGGTTGCAGCAAATTGGGAAGATATGTTCAGTGTGCATTTCTTAGTCAGCTGTGGCTCTCCAAGCCCAGGAGACCTTAGCATGTAGTCCATGGACTTTGAATGGACCTTTTCCTCCCCACAAGTTATCAACAATTCCAGAACCACTTCCTGCAGCTGGTTGCGGTCTGTTGCTGCTACATGGCATTTCCTTATTCTGCTGAAAACAGCAGGTCAGGTTTTTACCTGCTTAGAAATCTGCAAACCTAGTACTGACTGTCTTGTGCTTTAGCACAGTCCACATCGGAAATTGAAATCCAGAGCTGAAAAAATGCTCAGATTGCACAAGTAAAGACTACAGGATTTAGCAGTGCGCCTCAAAAAGCCAGCACTGAGTGTGAACATTGAGCCCAACAAGTATTTCTGAATGCCAGAATGACTTTTTGGTTCCATTTATCTGAACCAGTCTCTCTTACACACTTCTGTAGCAACGCATGCCATACATTGTAGAAATATTACGGTGTTAGGAAGGATGTAGCCAGGAAGAAATGCACAGTAATGGTGCTGGCACTGTCATGCCCTGCAGGCCCTACAGATGGTTGCCTGAGTAGCTGAGGCTTGTTTGGCAATAACAGAGATTTTACTAATATGTATTGTATTGGTGTGATTGATACTAATACATTATACAGAGCTTTGGTGTCCACAAGAGTGATTGAAAAATGGAGAGTAAAGGAAAGCTACCTTTAATGATTCTGGGGGGTTAATATTAATATACCTTACAGTCAGAAACTTAAAACTCAGTCTGTCTGGCTTACCCAAAACATTGAAAGACAACTGCATTACAATATACAAGTAGTCTTCTGGGAGGAAACACAAGGAACTGATCAGTTCCTTAAGCAAGCAGAGAAAGTTGTAAGGAGGCCGAGCGGCTGGAAGCTGAATTCAGGCTTCTTCAAAGGAAAAACTAAGCACTGCTTTTTACAGGTGGGTGTGAATTCTATTGGGACAAGTGGAACTGCTGACTTCTCCAGCTCATGATATTTCCAGATGACAACTAGGTATTTTTTTTAAAAATACACCTTAGCATAACACAAGTTGTCCTTATGCCATGCCAAAGTTACTGGACCAGTATGGACATTACTGGGTAAAACAAAGAGGAATCTGGAGAGTGCCCGAGACCTTGTGAATCTGGTGTCGGCACATCCCGGCGCTGCCTAAGGGTGGATGTCAGGCGCTGCTGCAGGGGGGAACGGGCAAATTTTCAGCCATATCGGCAGACCTGTGTGAGACCCATTCATCATATAAGTCCTGCTTAACAACTCTTCATGATTAAATATTTACAATAAGAATTTATTCATGATTAAAACCATTAAAAAAAGGATTATAGAGAAAGTCAGAAAAAGCACTAATTATTTTCACCCTTGTGGGTTCATCTGCATTCAATACTTGAGTTTTGTCGTGGCTTAACCACAGCCAGCAACTCAACCCTGCACAGCCGCTCACTCACTCTCCCTGGTGCGATGGGGGAGAGAATTGGAAGAGTCAAACTGAGAAAACTCATGGGTTGAGATAAAGGCAGTTTAGCAGGTAAAGCAAAAGCCATGCACACAGCTAAGCAAACCAAGGAATTAATTCCCTCCCACGGGCAGGTGGGTGCTCAGCCATCCCCAGGAAAGCAGGGCTCCATCACACGTAACAGTTACTTGGGAAGGCAAATGCCATCACTCCAAACGTCCCCCCCTTCCTTTCTCTTCCCCCAGCTCTATGTGCTGAGCATGATGCCATACGGTGTGGGACATCCCTGGGGTCAGTTGGGGTCAGCTGTCCCGGCTGTGTCCCCTCCCAGCTCCTTGTGCCCCCCCAGCCCCTCGCTGCCGGGGTGGGGTGAGGGGCAGAAAAGGCCTTGGCTCTGTGCAAGCCCTGCTCAGCAGGAACTAAAACATCTCTGGGTTATCGACACTGTTTCCAGCACAAACCCAAAACAGAGCCCCACGCTAGCTACTATGGAGAAAATTAACTCTATCCCAGCCAGAACCAGCACAATTTCAAAATTAAAATATTGAGATAAACTCCTGCTCTTGTGTGAGTACTGTTGGTGTAATTTCTTATTCAGTATGAAGCCTGAAAAAGGAGAATAAACACTGATCTAATAATTTATGTTCAGTCATAATTTAGGCCCTGAGCAACAAAATATTTAAGTAGGCGATAAAACTTTAAGCAGTCAAGTATTCCCACCAACTCCAGAAGGATTATTCAGAGGCCTGAAGTGAAAAGCTGCTTATTTGGAGTAAGGGAAGAGCAGAATTCACGTGCACTGGAAGCCAAGTCATGATGCCCAAGCCAGGGAGATGGGTGATAAGAGTTTAGTATCTGGGGCACAGAACGCAGAGCTCAGTCCCTGCGTGGCCACTGGCTTGCAGGGGCTGATTCCCTGGCTAGGAGGAGTTTTGTATGATCTAGGAAAAGCCGCATCGCTTTGTCTAGTACTGCCCCAATGATCCAACGTGATGCAAGTGCATGTGAGAGTGTAGCACAAAATCAATTACCCAAGTTGCTCATCCAATTTTTATTTGAATGTTGATAAATAGTATGAATAGTGAAAATTACTTAACTTTAGAAAGTAATTTAGCTGGGTTTCTAAGAGATGTTTAATGAGCTTACATTACCCAAGGTGCTCTAAAACCAACTATATTTCAAATTAAATACAAATAATTCTGGCTGGGATATAACTTTCTACCTTGCTAGTAAAAACCTCACATTTAGGCGTTATTTTTTCTACCTACAGATACAACTAGAAGGTGATATTTCATAGAAGTGCCCTCCTGATAAGAAAAAAAAGCCAGAAAAGAGGCAAGTGGTGCATGCGCACCGGACGCTGCTACACAGTGGGTTGCCCACAACCGGCAGACGAGCAGCCAGGGCCAGGGGTGAGAGCGTTGGACAGAGATGTGGAGACCAGGCTGCTCCCCAGCTGCAACGTGCAGGCGACGTGGTTTCTCCAGGGCTGTAGCACAAGTTTTAAAGAACATCCTCGTGCCAACAGTGTAAACACCCAACAGCTGCTCCTCGCAAGCCTCAAACCACCTCCTGCTCCAGGCACCTCCCGCCAGGAAATGAATGTGAGTAATTTCTGAACTGAGGGGGAAAGTCTTAGTGACGAATATTGCCAGAAAGCTAAACTTACTGACGGCCATGTGATGCAAAAATTCTGAGGATGGTTTTGTGTAAGGAGAAGCTGTTTGCTGCATAGGCGGAAAGGAAATAAGCAGAATAACAGGAAGGAGATTGTCAAGTCCTCAGCAGTATTGCAGTTATTCTTCCAAATCTGCACAGCTGAAGTTGTTGGGTTTTTTTTAAACATCCATCATATTCCTAGTATGGAATATATGTTTAGGATATTAGGTGATCCTTGTGGCATTGGTGGTACGGGGGGTATTGTAAGATAGTGTCATCCTCAAAATGGCAATTTTTCATCTCCTTTGACATCCTCTCTTTTTTTGGGGGGAGGGGAAGGGTGGATATAAGGAAAGACAATGGGACCTGTAGCCACTGCTTGCTTTCCCTGCACTATCAACATATGAATATCACAATCACAATTATATCTAAATCAATCTAAACCCATTCAAACTTTATATAATGCCATCAATAACCGTGAAAATAGAGAAATGCATTTTACTCAGTACAGTAAGACTTTGCATTTGTTGTGGTATTCAAAATGCTTACACATTTTTTTTACAACCCAGTTTCATGTTTAAGATACTGCTCAGCTCCATTGACTTTAAACTTACTACAGCCAGAATGTAGTAGAGATTAATATCTGCACCATCTCACTATCATCCCATATTATCTATAGGACTGACTAAACAGGAAATAATAAACAGATAAGAAGTTAAAATCTCCTCTGTATTCCCTCAAAGCAGGTAAAAAGACCCACCTCTGAACCACGTACGCTCGTAAAGGAAGCAAAAGCCTTAAATTCTCATGTTGTAAGTTACATCTAATCTTTGGAGAAGATTAAGAAAAACCCACAACATTAGTCAAAGGATTTGACTGAAAGTTTCAGAACCACAGACGGAAACTGAAGAGCCGTCCCGTCCCGTCCCTGCCACAGAAGTGCCCCAGAGGCGCCCCTGAGGACGCAGCAGTGCCACCAGCTGCGCAGCAGGAGCCCTCTCTCCCTGGGAAGGCTGCTGCAGCCTGCAAGCGATTCCTGCCCGTGGGCTGTGACAACGAATAGCCCAGATAAGCAAGAGCGGCGTAAACCCAGAGCAGAGTCCACGAGGCCGGGCGGCCTGAAGGGAAGGACGGACCTGGCTTCAGACCCAACCGCTCTGCTTCTTGGTGTCCTCAGGCCCTGCCGTCTGTGTTGGGCTGGGCTGTACAGGCAGCCCAGCATCTGCTTTTCACAAGTGTGGGGTGTAACAGGGTAGACATTGGACCTCATTGTACTTCTAGCACATATGCGAAGTTTTAAAAACTCTCCCTAAGCATTCACAGAGTCAATCCAAATAATTTAAGTATTCTGGTTTATTGCTGTCCCTAGTAACAGGGTCAAATGATTCAGCGAAAACCTTTCTTAGTATAATCCTCCAGAGGTAGATGAATACACAGTTGGTGGAGTTTGGATGTGTTCCCAAGCTGCTGCATCAGTTGGGTCCAAAAACTCACAATAAATGAATTTAATCAGGAAACTTCACTCTCATATGAATGTTTAATGGCACTGATTTATACTTTCAGCTGCCAAAGTCATGAGGTAGCTTAGCAATTGAGAGCCCACAGAGCTCAAGGTTTCAGAACAACTCTCCTTGGAGATTAAAGTGTTGCAAGAGATGTTACTAGATGGACAGAAGGGAAGTTCTGCCTCCTACTAAAGCGGTTAACCCTGCACAGGACTAAAGTATTAAAATGTATCTGATAATGTTGCTTTTAAAAGCTGTGTTCTGACAAGTATACTCCTTTAGATCACTGGCTGTTGTATTTTCAGTAAGTTTCTCTAACAATTCATTTTTGTTGTCTTGTTCTTTTATCTCACCTGCTAAAAACTGAGAGCTAGGAGCACTTGCAGGAGTGCAGGGCCAGCAGCGGGTCTCTCAGCTGTGCTGTAAAGCCACAGGCGGGTATTGTGGCTCTCCGCCATGGCACAAGTTCTGTGGTTAAGAGGTATTGTTTTTAAAGCAAGTTTGATCGCAGAATAGCAATTCCTTCTTAAAACTGGGGCCATCTACAAGAACACTCTGTAAACCTGTGTGGTTTGTAGGATTACTCACAGTGTGAAAGACAAGCAAGAGGTGGCTGGAGAAAGAATCTGCGGTCTACTGCACTTAAACGCCTACAAAGCTGCAGCCCAGACCATTAACTTCGACTGCAACAAATGTTTGTCTCAGCTGTGCGTTTCATCCCTGCTTCCTCTCAGAGGCAGTCTGTCACCTTTTTGTTGTTGTTATCTTTGTGTCTGAATGCCCTGCTTTTTGAAGCGCCACATCTGTGACCAGTCTAACATCTGAAATCTGATAGACCTGTAATACGCACAGCAAAACCGGTACGGGTTGCAAGCTGTCCTATCCAAAGCTCTGCTGGTGTTCTTCAGCTTTGGTTTGCAAGGAAGGAACACACACAAATGTACACAACGTGTGCAAAATATGTCCAGGTTGCAAAGGGAAGGACTTAGGAAATGTCAGATTAAGTTTGCCCTGGAGTGGCTTTTACTGAGCTCCTTAAGCATATATGCATTGTATGACTTGCTTATACTATTTTTATACAGGCCTCCTGCGGAGTGCAGCACACGGCCTAGACCGGCTGGATGGCGAAGGGCATTCACGTTGTTAAAACTCTTTCATTTATTGCAGCAGCTGTGAGCAGTGAGTTAAGGCGGTTAGCAGGAGGATGGATGATTGAAAAGCAGCTGAAAAGTTCCTTGAAAAGCGAAGCACATCCCTCCGTTAGCTACAACTGCCTGATGGTACCAGGTGAGTTACTTCAGCCTGGTTTTCACAGACCGTCGTTACCTACATCTTCCACTCTGAGTGGTGACAATACAGTCATTAATGCTGTGAGGTATTCAGATAACCCAGAGGTGGGTTCATGGCAAAGCCCAGGAGGAAGTGACTACTTCCATCTGCAGAGAAAGATCTGATGAGCGTGTCATAAGTGAGGCCTTCAGCCACACGTTGAGCGAGGAGGACAACGTCCCGTCCGGCTGGTGCAGGCGGTGTGGAACGGGTGCATCTCCGGAAGCCAGTGCCAAAGCGCCACAAACCAGCACGGCCCAGCTCACGAGACCTTGGTTTTGCCACCTTCAATGGCCATTCCTCAGTCTTTGGTCTGTAAATTCCATAGTTTTTTAAAATAGAAAGTTCTCGCTTGAAAATCTTGTTTTTTTCAATCCCATTCCTTCCACAAGAAGTGGTACTTTTTCTAATCAGTATCTTTTTACTTTACTTCAGTATCTTTTCGCAGCCCCCCAAAAAAAGTTAATCAGAGGCAGATACTTAGCATGGAAAATTTCAGTGTGGATGATTGAAGTTCAATTTTAGTTTTGCAAGCTACTGAAAAAAGGGCATTGCAAAGGAAAACGTTAGCTAATGTTAACCGTAGGCAGCACTTTCTGCTGCACTGCGAGGTACTTCCAAGAGACCAGCCACTACACGTGATGACTTTCTGTAGACGCTTTTCAGAAGGCTCTCTTTTTCTTTGCTTTTGCTCAACAGAAAGGGCTTGGCTTGGCTTTTCCTTTCCGGGCGGCCGCCCCAGCAGGCGTGGGGCAGGGGAAGCAGACACGCCAGAGCCCTTTGTCGTGGGCACCCACAGAGCCTGTGACCAAGCACAGCTCGGAGAAGGTTCTGCTAAAACAGCGCAGCGGACAGAACTTGGAAAAAGATCTGCTGCGAGAAAAACTGTTGGTGATGAGAGCTTTTTCTTTATGGCAGCCGCAGCAGGTGGAGGACAGATTTCCCACTGGCTAGCCGACTCCATAGAGGATGTGCATTTTAAAAAAATTATTTTATTTTATTGATTTGAGGGTATTTGGGGACACCCACCCGCCGGAGGTGGGGAAGGCAAGGCAGACATGCCACCCACGCCTCCGGTGCACGTGGGCGTCCACGCCTGCTCCGCGCTGGCTCCGACACCCACCGCACCCCCCCCGCCGCACGGCCCCGAGCCCGCGGCCAGCCGTGGCGGGGCGGGCGGTGGCGGGACGCCTACTCGCCGCAGCTTTGCGTGACTCGGCTCCCCGGCGCTGCTCCGAGGGCTGCGCGCCCGGCGGGAACTTACTTAGAAAAGCCAATTTCGGAGAACCGCTGCTCCCCGGGACGCCTGGCCGCCGCCCGGGAGCGGGGTGCGGCCAGGCGGGAGTATGCGGGGCCGGCGGTTCCGGGACAGGGCCCGCCGCTTGGCCGGGGAGCGCCGCGCATCCGGCAGGTCTGCGGCCCGCGTGGGGGAGGCGGCGGGTGGGGCGCGGCGCGGCCCCTTTAAGACGCGCGGCGGCGGCGCGGGGCGCCCATGTGGAGGTGCTCCATGCCTTGTTGTCCTCCGCGCCCATTGGCCCGCGCCGCGGTGACATATTGTAATGGGCCGCGAGCGCACTGCGGGGGGAGGGTGGCCCGGAAAACCCGGCGGCCGGAGCGCTGCGCCGCCGGCCCGGCCCGGCCCCCACCGCGCCCGGCGCCCCCCCGCGTCCAGCGCCCGCCCCGGGGCGAACCGGCGTTGGCGGCGGCTCCGCGCGGCCGGCGGGACCGTCGGGCCGCCCCCGCCTCACGGCGGGCCGGGCCGGCCTCCCCGTCCCGTCCCGCCCCGCCCCGTCCGAACGGTCTCCGGCAGCTCCGCGCCGCGTCTTGCCGCCGCCCGCCGCGTAGTAGCGGGGCCGCGCCAGCGCCCGCCTGTTGTGTTTCTGTTGCCGCCCGCCATCTTGTCGCCAGCGCTGCTGCCGTCGGGGCGAGCCGCGGGGCGGCGCGGCGCCTGCGGCCGGGCCCGCGCGACCGGGGAGGCGGCGGCGGCGGCGGCCGGGGCCCGCGCCATGAGCATCGAGACGCTGCTGGAGGCGGCGCGGTTCCTGGAGTGGCAGGCGCAGCAGCAGCAAACCGCACGTGGTAAGGGGCCGGGGCCGCGCCGGGGCCGCCGCCTGACAGCGCGCCGCCGGCCCGGGCGGCACCACGGGGGTGGGGAGGCGGCGGCGGCGAGACGGGGGTGGCGGCGACACTTCGCGGGGGGAAGGGGGGGCGGCGGTGCCGGTGCGAGGCGCCGCCGCCGGGGGCGGCGGGGGAAGCCCGCGGCGGGCGAGTGCCGCCGTGCGGGGAAGTGACAGGGGGCGGGGGGGAAGGGGAGCGCGGCACCGCACCGGCCGGGGCTCCCTGCGGGCGGGGCGGCCTCCGGTGCCCCGGTCCCCGGTCTCCGGGGGGCGCCGGCCGCCCCCGCCCCTCCCCTCCCCTCCCCTCCCGCGGGCGCGCCGCCGCGCGCTGCGTGTCCCCGCGGGGCGGGGGCGGGGCGGGGCCGCGTGACGCGTCAGGCGCCGCCCGCCACCACGTGCGCGCGGTCCTGCCCCCGCCCCGCGCGCGCGGGGAGCCGTGTCCGCCCCGCCCCGGTGCCCCGCCCCGTCTCGCAGCCCCGCCCCGCAGCCCCGCCCCGCCCCTCCCTGCGCTCCGCGGGCCGTGCGCGGCGCGGGGCTGCGGGATCCCCGCCTGCCCCGGGGGGCGCCGGGCCCGGGGGAGCCCCGCGGCGCTGCCCCGCCCCGGTCCCCGCTGCCCTGCCCGGGGCTCCCGCGGCGGCGTGGCGGGTGGCGGCGCGGCGGTACCGCAGACAGCGGGTGGCTTTTGAAGATCGATCCCTGCAAACGCCGCTGTCGGAGCGGTTCGTTCCGTTCCGCGTTGCGTGCGGCAAGGGGCGGCGGAGCCGTGATGCGGCATTAGCTCAGTGACAGGAGCGTGTACCTGCGGCGGGAGCGGGAGGGAGCAGCTCTTTGTGTGTCACTGCCGGGCTGTAGCTGCAAACCCATTGTTTCAGTGATGAGTCATGCAGGAGATAGTGGATGTTATGGAGCAAGGCAGCTCGGAGACGTGCAGGGGCAAGAGGCTTCCTGAATAAGAAACAAAACCGTGGGTTTAAGGACTGTGGTGGTCCTCTTTCTTCCTCGCCTGGCACTGGCACCCCAGCCGGGGCGGGAGCGGTCCCTGTGGCCCCCAGCGGGGTGTCAGAGCTCCCTGCGCCTGTTTTCAGCCTGCGACAATCCCGTCGCCTTTCTCCTCAGCCGCGCTCGGTGGCCGTTAACATTCGCAGCCCTGTGGCTCGCAGATGGTGAGCGTGCTCTGGGTACAGCAGAGGTTAAACATTGGAGAAGTGATATTAAGCAGGGTTGTTTATTACGTCTCCTGCTGCTGGAAAAAAATTTAATTATTATCCAGCTGCCCCGCGTTATGAGAACGTTCTGTAAACTGATGCAACAAGTGAGGATCTGGGATACATGGGAAGAATTGCCGACTGCAAGGCAGGAGGGGCAGAGGTGACCTAGCTGCATCATGCTGGGTAACCTCTGAAGGCAGAATTTATCTCTACGCGGGGCGTGGGCAAGGCAATGCAGCAAAAAAAAAAAAAAAAAAAAGAAATTGGGCGGGCTTTCTAGTTACAAGGAGCAGCACGCGAGGATGTGCGGAGATGCTCGAGCTGCCCGGGTGAACTGCACAGCACCCAGCGCAGCACTCCCTCGGTTGTGACCGGGTGCCTCGTGCTCTGCTGCAATACACTCGGTTACCGTTCCTGCTGCAAGAGACGGGTCAGGGCTGAACTGGCTGGTGGAGCAACGTCGTCACTGCAAATGTGGCTATTTCAGGGAAGCTGTGAGCACCAGGAAGATGTGTGGCATGAGAGAGAAGAGCCTGTCGCTTGAAGTTTGGGTAACAGGAAGATGTCAGGGGAGAGCACAAGCAGAGAAATAGCTGGGAAAGTCTGTTTA
The DNA here is from genome assembly GCF_949628215.1 of Phalacrocorax aristotelis. Lineage (NCBI taxonomy): Eukaryota > Metazoa > Chordata > Aves > Suliformes > Phalacrocoracidae > Phalacrocorax > Phalacrocorax aristotelis. Next base: position 6,154,631 of record NC_134293.1, on the reverse strand, counting down.
GCAACAATAAAGCATTCTAGATTGGCTTCCTTCCCTCACCTGCTTCCTCTCCTCCCTCTTCAGATGAGAAGCTTTACGGTCTGCATTCCACCCACAGTTACACTGCGTAACTCTGGGGGCCCAGTCTGGCCTTAAAGTCAAGCCAATTTGGGAACAGTGTTAGAAAATCTAAAATCAAACTGCTGTAAGGCTGCGGGGCCGCAAGCTGACAGCGGTGCTGCAGAGTACTCGGCCTCAGGCAGGGGAGCAGGGCGGGAACCTGCTCGGGAGTCCCTGCTAACACGATGGTGAGCGTGATCTGTGGTCATTCCTTGTGGGTCTGCCCAGCTGGTGTCCAGGCTCTTCTGCCAACCAGATGGTAAAATACCGTAAATGCTTAGGCTGTTGCTTTTTCAAACCTGGGAGTAGAGGAAGAAAAAATCTTCCATTCAGCCAGATGTTCACCATCCTGTCTTTATGAGGAAGGAAACTGATAGAAGGAAAAACCAGAAAGGTTTTGGAGAAAGCGAGAGCAGAATGGCTTTGGGAGGGAGGAGGATTGAGGTACGGCTGGTCCCCTTCGCGGGGATTCCCAGAGACGTGGAGCGCTGCGGTGCTTGCACGTGAGTGCGGCGTAGCTGCTCGCTCTGCCTGCATGGAGAGCACCGTGGCCGCTTCCCAGCTGGACAGAGGTGTTGGAGGACTGCCTCTGTGTGCGGTCCGTAACCGAGAAGGAGGGCTTTCTGAAACGAGGAGGTGCAGAAGGATTCCCTGAAAGCAGTTGGATCTTCACAATCTCCTTGGACTTGTGGGGAGGTCAGGCTGGCAGCTCTTGTCACTGCTTTGTACTTCTTTTTGTGGTTGGTAGTTATTGGGGTACAGCTTGAATAATCTCAAGGTTTAGCAAGTAATGCAGGGTGCTGCTGCTGGGAGAGCTCGCTCCGTGGGCTAACCTGAAGTGAAATCACATCCTTCGTGGAGGAAAGTGGTGTCTGCAAAGCTGTGAGATCGACACTTATCCCAGCACCGGCCCCAACACCTACCCCAGCATCCACCCTCTCCTTCCACGCAGCGCACGGTGCCCCGTGCGACACCGGAGACCCCTGAAGCGCCAGGAGAAGGCCGGGGCGCAGGCAGGGCGGTGGTGTCCCTGGGCACCACGTGCTGCCTCGCGCAGCGCGTCCCGCATTTCGCAGGTCTGCCAATAAAGCAGCACTCGACTTTGGAGTCAGGCCCTGCTGTATTCATCGAGGTGCTGGTTTCCACGAGCACACACGTGGTGTCCAAATGCTTTCAAATCTGACGCGAGTGCCGCAGCACATCCTATTTCCCGGCCGTACCGATGCCTTTGCTCTGGTCTGTTTTGTTTTCCAACAGGTTTGCGTGAGGCTTTTCCTGCTCCTTCCACCAGCAGAAAATTAAACCGTGTAGGCTTTGCTTTTCTTAATTTATAACCAAAGCAAGTCTTGTTCCGTGCTTTCAGCCTCTGAGGGCCATTTATTGCTTTGGGGAGCTGTTTGCAGCGCTCTTTGGGTTTGCCTGGTGAGGCTGGGGTGAAGCCCTGCCACGGCCACTCTGACGCACCGCAGGGAAGCCCAGGCGGCTTTTACTGCAGAGCCTGCCCTGCCGTCAGCCTGTACACAGCGGTGTCACCTCTTGTGTCTCCCGAGGTGCACGTTGCACTGCCTACAATATGATTCAAACTGTGTTTACAAGATGTTTACCCAAAAGCCTGTTGAATATTACATATTACATGTATTAATATTTCAGAGAACATCATTTTAAATCATTGAAAAAAAAGCAGAGTCTAAATACATAAGCTTGAGAGGTACCCATAAGAGTAACGGCTTGACAGAGTGTAGCACAGTCGTGATTGAGACCTTGGGGGTGAAAAAGACTTCAGTGCTTTGGGGATCCTTGAGTTGTGCTGCTTGTTTTTAAAGCCGGGTTCAGACTTTGCTAAAACACTTGCTGGAGTTTGAAGGACGCAGCACGAGCGGTTGGTTGTTATCTCCCAAGTGAACTGGGAGCAAATGAAGTGCAAGTAACAGACAAAGTTAGAGGGAATTGTATGCTTATTAATTAGACAACCACCCAGATACATCTAATGATTTCTACATCAATAGAATCCTCGCTTTTGATGACACTTCCACAATATAAACATTTCTGCTATTTACTGACTTAAACCAATGGATTTCGGAGACTCTTTTGCTTGTGAGCTCATTGCACATCCCAGTTTGAACCTGTGAGTGTGCTTAGTTTGGTTGCATCCTTTGAGCTGGGCTTGGATGACTCTGAAATAGGTTCTTACAAGTGCTTATGGTGGATTTATGTAGATACGCAGAGAGGTGTAGCGAAAATGAAACTTCAGTGGTTTGGCTCGTCATCTGTCCTCCTGTTTATACGCTCAGCAGACCCGTTCTACATGATGACAAATGTTATGTAAATGGTGATAGTGTTAGTAATTAGTAATAGTTTTATTTGAATCTCATTAATTTATAGGGAAAAACCCAACAGATTTGGGGGAGGTGAGGGGATAGTTGACGTTATGCATTTCTCATTATAATACTAACACATGGGAACGCAAACAGTGACAGACACACCCTGGACGTGCACCATGTTGGCCACATACTTCAGCGTTTCTGATTGTTTTGGGAGTTGGCGTTTTGAAGCTGTCTTGTCTTGTCCACATCTGCGCTTTCATGGTTTGTAATGCTGCGGATAGCCCTTTTTTCTGTAAACAAGTGGCTCACATGCATGTAAATGTGTGTGTTTACACATGCACAAACCTGCAAAGTGAGATCCTTTTGCTGTTGGTTATTTGCAAATTCCAGAGACATTTGACTTGAGTTAGAGAGTGGCTGATTTCTTTGAAATTAGGTTAATCGAAGAATGTTTCATGATCTAAAAAAACAAATTTATTTATAATTGCAAGTAACTAATATTTGTTTTCTTAGGGTTTTCCCATAGATGTTTGGCTACAACCCACTCAGCGTGCTCCCTCTGCTTTGCTTGATGCTGCCCAGTTACGTTGATAGCCTTTCATTTTTTCCAACGTTCCCAGCAAGGATGGTGACTGAACAGTAAACGTAGTCCTGGCCTTTCCCGCCTCATCCAAGTGCCATTTTGGCACACATCTTAATTGCATGGGATTGATAACAAGATGTGTGGTGACCAGAAAGATTTCCTGTGACTGTAGTGCCATCCACCTAGTGCTGATGGGTGAGGAAGAGGACCAGCTCACACCCAGCATCCATGTTTCAGCCACGGCTTGGTCCTGTGCTCGGTGTGGTCCTTCTCTGGGGTCTCTTGACAGGTCTCATCAAAACGATGTTGAGACACATCTCCAGAAACCCTGCAGAGCTTTTAGGCCAGAGCTGGCTTGTGTCTGGCCAGCTCAGGGTGCGCGCATGTCCTGCGTGTCTCTGGGTGCCTGTGGCCATGTCCTCGGTCATCGCTGGCATGCTGCAGGCACCACATCCACCTCAATTTCTTTCAGGAGAAGTTAAAATGCCTCCTGACAAATAGTGTGGTGTTCATCTTTTTTTCAAAGGCTTCCAGGTACACAAGAGCTCTGCTGGAGCCCCGGAGCATGCCAGGGCCACAGTGGCAGGTGGAAATAGGTCTGCCAGACATGAACACAAGCCTCACTTTCTTGAGTCTGCATAGGCTGTCTTCTGGAAAATAATTGCTTCACGTAATCCTACCCTGTCTTGTTACTCAGGTGCTGGACTAGCTGTTGTGCTCACCTTTTCCTTTATTTTTTCCCCTTTTTTTCCTTTATGATGAGTGCAAACCTGGTGTAGGCCATCGGGCCTGCTGGTGGAGGATGAGGGAGTCACAGCGGCTCCAGTGGAGGACCCCTGCCAAATCTGGTGTTGTCTGCACAATTCATATCTCCTGATTCGCTAAAGAAACTTTTTTCTCTCATTGTTTTGTGAAGCAGCACTGCTGACATAGGTCAACAGCAGGGCTGGATGTTGGGAATCTGCTTTCCTTAACCCTGCTGATGCCTTTTGCTGTACTGTGGGGCACATCAGTTGAATTTTGTTTGTAAAATGCTGAAATTCCCAATACCTCACAAGGCTATATAAACATCAAAACTTTTTTTCTTTGTCCTTTTTAAATTGAAGAGATCTCTGATCCTGTCAGTGGTATCTTGTGGCAGAGAGTCCCACAGTGTAAACCTATTCAGTATATGAAAGAGTTTCTTTGGTTTTAACTTGTTGTTTTCCAGGTATTTGAGATATGTAGTACTGAGGAACGCGCTGGCTGCCCAGCCTGTGCGCTGGTCTGGGGGCTCCAGTTCAGGGCAGAGCCACACGTACAGCCGCAGTCTCAGAGAAGAAGTACAGCTCCACATAAATTGTCCTTCGATTCCCATCTTCATCCCCTCCTGTCTTCTCTACACGTACGGGCGTACGGGTATGCTTAGAAAGGGAACGATAATAGAAATACAAAGCACAGTGTATAGAGTTTGTGGGTCTTCCTTGCCAAAAAAAAAAAAAAAGGCAAAATTCCCTTCCACTTGCTCATGAAGTGTGTATTTCACCAAGGGACATCAAAGCATGTGCTTAGTTGAATTTGCAGCACTTCTGAAAGGTCACAGGTGGAAGAGCTGAGGTGCAGGGATGTGAAGTGCCTTACCTAAAGCTGTGCCTTGGTAAGGCAAGAAGTAAAGTTGAGCTTTCTGGTTCCCCATCTCCTGTCTAGCTGAATGTGGAGACTAGAGCATAGAAAGCCACAGGCTCACCAAATATCACGTCTCCTGGCTGGAAGCTGCCTGTGTTGCATTGTAGAGGATGGGATAGGGATGAATAAGGAGTGTTTCGCGCTGAAATCAGGTCTGTCTTACTGCAGATGGTACAATTCACTCTACTTGCTAGTTAAAGATTCTCTTGGGCTTACCCTGCCCTTGCTTTGGCCTCTGATCTTTTTCGTAGCAGCTTCTGATAAAGCTGCTTCCTCTTGTGTTTCTGTGCTCAGGGTTCTATGTGTATCTGGTGGTAGCTCGTGAGAGCCTACAGAGTGGTGATAACCCTGCAGAAGGCGATGGATGTGCCGTGTGTTAGCACACGCTTTATGCCTGGTGCATAACACAGTGCTACCAGGGACTGTACCTGAGCACTGTAGCTGATACTGGGGTTCCCAGTGTCCCTGGATGGTGTGTTTGTATTTCTGTATGTAGAGGAGGCAAGGGAGAGAGAGAGACTGTCTGGAGTGACCTCAGCAAGGAACATGGGAGCTGGTCCTGCTTAGGCAGTGAGCCTTAGCTCGTGAGAGATGCTGGGAAAGAGATCAAACTAATTTTCCTTCTGTAGCGCTCTCTCCCATCTTTCTAAAATCACATGGTATGAACCAGACCATCTGAATTTGATGTCCACTGTATGAAATTCGGGTTGTAGTCTTGACTCTGATTCCTTCATACACCAGTTGATCTTGTTAGAAGGGCATCCTTGCTCATGAAGTCTCTGGACCAATCTCTGAGTATTTGTGTGGCTCAAAATACACCAGGTTTTCTTACTGCAGCACAAGATACTCCCTGGTTCAGTCGACTCCCCACGTCAGTGCCGTCACATCGCCACAAGAGGTTTGAGAGGATGCGGCAGCACCTCACGTAGATCAGCTGATGATCTGGGTGCTGTCAGACAGTCAGGCAGAGCAGGTATCTCACTCCGGAAAATCTCTTGCTGCCAGCTGCCAGCTTGAAGCGTTCAAACAAGTCTGTCATTCTGGTTTTGATTAGCTTTGTTCTTTCTGATTAAAATTGCAATGGCCAAATGACAGGATCTTGCTAGTGAGGACATGCTGTAGTTTTAGGTGTGATGCAGATTGAGTTCTTGTCAATTTGCAGGAAGCTGAGCGAACAAAGACCATACCAAGTATTTTTGATGAGGAATACACGTCTAGTGTGTGCCTAGACCATCAGCAGAGGATGCTGTAGGTTCAAGGGTTTTGTTGTGAAGGTGGGCAGGATCACAGGGATGCTGTGCTGTGTGCTGGAGGAGGATGTGGCCTGCTCCGAGAACCTGTTCTTCCTCTCGGGGTACTGGCACGCTGACTCTGAGTTAGACGTTAACTTCGGGAAGAGCCTTGCTCTGTGACTGAGAGCAATGTCTGTGTGAATTCAGAGATGGCAGGGATAACTGCCCTGGTGCAGCCAGTTCGGGTGATCAAGGAAAGTTTCCGAATCCTGTGCACGTGTAGTGTGCTTTGATGGGCAGATACCCTTGGATTCTTGTCCCCGTTTCTTCTTCAAGTGTGGAGATAGGAGTCTGAAGGGTAGTCTGCCCATTTCCTCTCATTTCCTTAAGAAGAGAGCTGACTAGCGTGAGCAGCCTGTGAAAAGGACACCTGGCACAGCCCTGGGATGAAGGTGCAGCACTGGGCTGTTGTTCTTGTCATGGGGATCGAGGAACGTTACGTGAACTGGTGTCGAGCAAATATGCTTACCTAACAGGCTGGTAATTATCCGACAGATCCGGTTTTGCCATGACTCAGTGTGTGACTTGAAGTAATTTAACCTGCCTTTGCTTCAGTCTCTAGCGTGTGTAAAATACAAGTGGTGTGTTGTCTGACTTCAAAAAGTTAGCAGACTGCTTGTATCCCAAGAGTCTGAGACCTGCTTGCAAGTGGTGGATGAAGTGGGGTCTCAGAGTCTCTTCTGTGGGCACATCAAGTACCTGGGTTTGTTGTTTTGTTTTAAGAGTACATTGTTTACAATATGGTTTATTAAATCAGCTCATGTTTACCATTCTTCTCCAACCAGTACGTTTAAAGCACGTCATCATTCGCTATGTTTCTGTGGACTTCAGTGCGTCACCCTGTCCCAGGGCCAGAAGGGGAGACAGCGGTTTCCACGTGTGCGTTGGAGCAGGTGGGGTTGGATCCTGCCTGTCGTCAGTGCCGCTTTTTGCTCCAAATTGTGACACAGAAGTGTTCAACTTGCTAATAATGGTGATCAGAACACGTTACTTCGTCTCCTTCTTAAAAATGCCAGTGCCCAATGGAAAAGTGGTTGATACAGCGTCTCTGAAACAGCTCTGCTGGTTGTCTGCCCAGGTGAAGCTCCTCAGGCGATGGAGTGGAGTCAGTAGTCAGTCGTGTGCTGTTGGTGGCCACGCCGCCTGTCAGAGCCAGTGCTTTTCTGCACTTTATACTGACCCTAGCAGAAAGGTGCAGCAAGGGTTTTGCATCGGTCCAGCCTGCCTAGCTTCGGTGCTGCAGCAGAGACAGCGCGCGGCATGCTCGGCACCTTACGGCTTGAAGGCACTGGGGTGGTCTGTGTGTACGTAAGGCTGTCCGTGATGGTTTTGTCTTTTCAGCAGTCTTGATCAGTTTTCTTTTCCTTTGTAGTACTGCTAAATCCTGGCCCTTTATTTCTTTCTTCTGTCCACTAAGAGCTAGTAGTAACTAAAATGCAGCTAAAATGACTATCTGGAGCTGATTCAGGGTTTCAGTTAAGCACTGGAATAGCAAATTAAAGCACAATGTAAATTTTCTATAGAGATTTGAGGGCTGTTGCTTTGAGAAACATTGCCAGGTATTATTTAGTTATGGTTGATTCTTTGGGGCTTGGGAGATGAACTACAAGATTTCTTGAGGGTCTTTCCCACCTTCCTTTCTCCATTCTGGGAGCCAAAATGGTTTTGTTGAAGGGAAATACTCACTTCCTTGTAAGCCATCTGTCTTCATAAAGTAGGAATAAAGCATGTCTACACCCTAGATTTTATCAGGCAAGAGGATCATCTTGGCATTTCTATAATTTATTTCAGGTTTGGATGCTGAGGTCACTGTGATTCTTAAGAGTTACAGATAAGCCCATCATGCTGAAACCACTAATGGTCTGTATTGGTTTGTACTAAGGGGGGATAGTTTATGTAAAGGCTGATTTTCCTTTGCTTTTACAGATATGACATAAATGTGTCATCATCCTCTGTCTGAGAAAATGGAGATTCAAGTATTGTTGTCATTAATAGTGAATGGTGACATCATCTGCAGATAAGGTATGAAGAGTGTGGTGTGCCAGTGCAGTGAGGGCAGCTCAGCAGAGGGAGTATCAGGTGGGAGCTGAGGTCTTTAAAGCCCTGAAATTGAAATCCCAGGAAGGCTGGCTTAGCTCTCACTCCTCTGGAGGGTATCACGAGCTTCTGATTTCTAATCGTGAAAGCATTTCAGTATTCTTTGTGAATAGCACGCTTTTAAAATGTGGTTTAGTCTTTCTTTCAGAACACAATGTTTGTGGCCCAGCCTGTGTTAATAGGAAGGAAAATGGGATGTCTTGGTAGCAGGCTGAAATCTGAACGCAGCACCTAAATGAGCAGCAGCAAGTGAGCAGTCTCGTTGAAGAGTCATCGGGTACCTTCAGCCGGCTCTTTCCCATGGCCTCACGGGTGAGGGCCTGCTGCAGCCGCCGGCACAGCTGGGAGCCTGCGGGGGTTCAGGGAGAAGTGCCGTGTCTCAGGGCTGCCACGTTACTGATGGAGAAGCAGCGATGTGAAGGGATGGACACTAAACAGTGGTTTTAGCAAAGATGGGAGAGAGAAGTTGAGCCTGTGTTTTGCTGTTGTCAACCAAAATTCAGAGGGGTTCAGGGAAAGGGTTCACAATTTTAAAGTGGTCTCAGTCTTTCAGCTTGTTTCTAAGCACTTGAAAGCGCCGGCGGCTGTTTGCTGGCGTAGCCTCTTGTGTCAGCAGCCTTAGTTATGACTCAGAGTTAGCCTGGCTCAGGCTGAGCATTACTGGTCTCCAGTACTGCTGACTCGGTTCTTATCTTCCCTTTCCTGGTTCTCCCCTGCAGAGTCTGGGACCTGCAGAAACAGAAATCAACCTTAGGCTCCAGCCTGCCCTTCCTCTCAGCGTGGCTGTCCCACTCCCCAAGTGCAGCCAGGCCAGCCTCAGGAATGGAGAAAATCTGGAGACTCTTTCTGTCCCCAGCACTTTCATGGTATGAACCAGGAGTGACTGGTGTGGGTGATGCTGCTGTAGAACTGGTGTGGGTGAAATCCAGGGCACTCTTCTCCAGATCTGTAAGGGTTCATAGTGTGCAGTATAAGCTCCCCGAAGCATTGAATGATTCAGAGAAACACTTCAAACTATTCAGAAAATTACACCACAGACTGCCATTGCCTAACTGTTCATGAAGTTAAGAAATCTTCTCTCTCTGTACTGGGGAGGGACCTTGAGGTAAGATGCTTGATTATGCAAAGCACATGCCGTTGATAAATTCTGAGTACTGATAGTGTCCCTAGTACTAAATAGGAGCATTAAAAAGGGCATTAAAATACCGTAAAGGCATGCTCATGTAGTGCTCTTGCAGCACGACTTAGGCGGGAGGCTCAGTGACGTACCCTGGCTGCTGCCGGCCCACGCTGCGGGCCCAGGAGGCACGTGCGGTTCTGCCTGCACGGCGGCTCCCTTTGCTGGCAGCGCTTGCCGTTACAGATGGGTGGCATTTCCAGGGCAGGCAAAAGGGAGGAGATAAATTTAAACCCCGCAGATTATTAGGTAACAAAGTTAAGAGTGCCTGGCACTGTGTCCTCCTGGACTATCAGGGCCCTAAAATAGCACCAGTCCCCGGTCAGGAGTGCTGACCCTGTTTCTGTGTCCTCCTGTGACAAGATTTGCTGTTCCATCCTGTTGCTGCTGGTGTTGCTGTTGTCCTCCTTTACGGTGTACCGCCTCGGTGGCTCGGGCAGGAAGCTGAGGTCCCCCGCTCTTGTGACGTGGGCCTTTTGGCAGGTGGTGTGGCATGGGCAGGATGAGGTTCCTTGTCCCCTCGTGCCTTGGTTGCAGTTCTAACCCCGTGACGGTTCGCAGGGCTGATTCGCTGCCTTGATTTATTCGGTCTTCAGTCTCTTTGATAAGCATCAAGAAGGAGTGGAAATTACACATAATTTTGGTACGCACCTTCCGGTTCAGCTGTCCCTGTGAGCCCAAGAAAATGCCCTAAGCCTTGCATGCTTTTTCCATTCTGGGCTTGCAGAAGCTCATGTAGCGAGTGCACTGCACGTGAAAGAATGAGCCATGCGCGTGTCTGAGCGCACGGCACGCTAGTTACCATTCGTTGGTTTTATCTCTATCTGTGAAGGAAAGTGGGCGAACTTATTTCATATGGAAAAACAAAGAGCCCTAGGGGGCCTTTTTTAAAGCGTGTCTGGAGTTTGTTTGCAAGGTGTGAGTACAAAGTGAGCAAGAGACAGAGATCTTCATAGCTCGGTGGAACTATTTCTGTCCTGAAGGGGTGTGTGTGTTAGGAAGAGAAGGCTTAGAGACCCTTCAATCCTCTCAGTGATGGGAGGGGTCACTGGTTGCTTTTCACCTGTGGATGAGTCAGACACAGAGGACAGTGGCTCACTGGTGTCAGATTTTGGCTAAAAAATCCTTGAAATAAACTCTTTAGCTCAAGGGAGCTTAAGATTTGCAACACCAAAGGTCTTGTTGGCAGCTTGTCAGCAGCCTGAGGGCTGCACCTGCTTCGCAGAGACATTTACATAAATATTTTTGATCAGTAATGCACGCTTGCAAGCTTACTTTCCTGTTCTCTCAGCTTCCTCGATGAATGAAAATTACTTGTAGGAATTGCACTGCCGACTCCTGCTCGTGCGCTGGAAAGCATTGCCATCAGTGCAGACCTCAGCTGCAGGTCTCCTTTCTGGATCCTTGGCTATCGTGATGTTAGCTCCAGGACCCAGTACAGGAGTGAATTCAGCATGGGCAGGTTCTGCTGTCCTCATCAGACCTCAGGCAGTGCCAGGAGCTTCCATTAATTGATTTCTTTGCTGCTGCCGCCCTCCTGTCCGGCACGGTGCAGTTTTACGCCTGGGTGGAAGTTGCACGGTCTTGCGTCCGGCGTGTGGCCGGCAGGGGCTGGCACTGGGTCAGCGCCCGGGATGCTCTCCCTCTCCCAGAGGCCAGCTACCTGTGCTGCCCCGGCGCTGGCTGCGTGGCTGAAAACGCACATAGAAAACATGATTAGTCAGCAGGTCACCGGGGTTGAATTTCCTTGTGTGTCCTGTGCCAGGGCTATCGCATTGGCTCTGGCTGCAAACCAAGCAGCAAAGTGGAGCAAAAGAATTGCAGACAAAGGGCTTTTATTTATTAGTTATTAATGTTGTTCAGCTGAAGCAGGCTGAAATTGTCGGTAGCTAAGATTTATGTTGTTTAAGTCAGGGGTTTCCTGCTGGGGTTTTTGCCACCCTGCCCTGCTTTACTTCTTCCTTTAAGGAAATGTTGATAATTACCTTGAAATATTTTGAGAAAACAGAGAGAAATACTGCATTCCGACTCTGAGCTTCTGTGTAAACAACCTCACATTTTGGAGTCAGTCAGATCTTGAGCTCACTTTCCCTCCTACTTGGTGCTACAAGGAGTTGAAGTAAAATTTTGGATCTGAGTCTTGGGCAGCCATGGGAAAAGTGCTCTTTGGATGTGAAATCGTTCTACATCACATGGTGCCTTCCCAAGTGCTGCAAGGTCGGAGATTGGAGATGCAGCCAGTGCTGGATCTCGATCCAGGTGTTGTTCTCTCCTTGTGTAGATGCTAGACAGTATTTACCCTGTCAGCTGAGTGCTTGATCTCTTTCCTGGTCTCATGAGTCATGTGTGTTTGGGCTGTTGCTGCAGCTGAGTGTTGAACTAGAGCTGCTAAGGTCTGTAAGGTTTGAAGTTCCCCTCCTTCCCCGCTCTGCCAGCAGGTATGGCGCTGGGCTGCCTTCCCTGCAGCTCGCGCTGCCCGTCTCTTCAGGCACTGCTCGCTGGCCTCCTCTGCCCAGGGGTCTCGGATGCTCTGCTGCAGGCCTGGTGTGGCTCTGGACAGAGTTGTTCAGGCAACCAGCAAGCAGAGTTGGGTCAAAGTGCTTTAATGAAGGCTGGAGGAAATACAGTGTATGCTGTAGAAATCCTGGGCTGGAGGGAACTTCAGGAAATCACGTCGTCTGTGAATCAGGGATGATGACACCGTGTGATCACATGTACCAAAGGTCATTCAGAATCAGGAATAAAAGTTTTGTTCCTTTCGTTGCTCTCTGTTGCTTTTGCACTACACCCCTCAAATTCAAAAGCTGGGTGAGAAAGTACCCAAGCAGTGGCAGGGCCCTCGGGTGGTGTGTGAGGACTGGGCAGCTCCACAGCTGGTGAGGTTGCCTTACCGGGGGGGCCCTTTTCCCATTGTCCACTTGTGGTATTTAATATAGCCTCTTCTTGAAGATAACTGGGGATTTGAGAGTAACCTGGCAATTCCAGGTGGCAGTATGCATGCTTTTCTATCGAATTTCCTAAATATACGCCCTGACTTCAGCATTTAGGTCAAGCACAAGCTTCTCCTGTAGACAGGCTCTTTCGGGATGTTTCTTAGAGCTTCCTCTGAATTACCTGATATTGGCCACTAAGGCTGGATACCAGACTATGCGTGACAGAGCGTACCCTCAGCAAGTTTGCTGATGGTACAAAACTGGGAGGAGCGGCTGATACACCAGAGGCTGTGCTGCCATCCAGTGAGAGCTGGACAGGCTGGAGAGCTGGGCCCAGGGGAACCTCATGAAATTTAACAAGAGCAAGTGCCAGGTCCTGCCCCTGGGGAGGAACAACCCCCCACACCAGCACAGGCTGGGGGGGACATGCTGGAGAGCGGCTCTGCTGAGAGGCCCTGGGGGTGCTGGGGGGCAGCGAGGTGACCCTGAGCCAGCACCAGGCCCTTGGGGCCAAGGGGGCCAGCGGTGTCCTGGGGTGCATGAAAAGGAGTGTGGCCAGCAGATCAAGAGAGGTTCTCCTCCCCCTCTGCTCTGCCCTAGTGAGGCCACATTTGGAGTCCTGTGTCCAGTCCTGGGCTCCCCAGTTCAGGAAAGACAGGGAACTGCTGGACAGAGTCCAGCGGAGAGCTAGCAAGGTGATCAGGGGACTGGAGCGCCTCTCTTACGAGGAATGGCTGAGAGACCTGGGTCTGTTTATCCTGGAGAAGACTGAGGGGGGATCTTATCAGTGCTTATAAATATTCAAAGAACGGGTGTGAAGAGGATGGGTCTAGACTCTTTTCAGTGGTGCCCAGTGCCAGGACAAGGGGTGATGGGCACAAGCTGGAACACAGAAAGTTCCACCTGAATATGGGTTAAAACTCCTTTCCTGTGTGGGTACAGAGCGGTGGCACAGGCTGCCCAGGGAGACTGTGGAGTCTCCTTCCCTGGAAATATTAAAAACCCACCTGCATGCAGTCCTGTGCACCCTGCTCAAGGTGTACCTGCTCAAGCAGGGAGGTTGGACAAGATGATCTCCAGAGGTCCCTTCCAACCCCCGCCATTCTGTGATTCTGTCATTCTGTGATTTGTCTGATTCCTTGCTTGATGAAGTAAGGGTTTATTTTCCAGATATTTGTATATTACTGTGAAGAAGTCATAGCTCCAAGCATGCTGTTGGTGCACCGTGTTTTGTTGCAACTCCTTGGAGGCTGTCAGGAATGGGATCTGCTGACCTTCATGGACAGTGGGTTTGGAGAGACTTGATTAAGGCTGTGAGATGTCTCAATGTCGGGGCCACTGGCGCCACAGAACTTGTATAAATAAATTTCATTTGTGCTGTGTTCACACAATTAAAGCCAGAGACCTGGATTGCATTTAATGAGGTTTATTTTGCTAGTTGGGCCACACAGATTTCATTTACTTTGCCTAGTGTTCTAAAAACATATAGGAACGTACGCACATCAAAGTTAAGCTGAAGAGCTTGAATGAAATCCACAGCAGAAAAGAAGTGCCCTGATGGGTTTGAGTCAGTGTAAAGTCCCCTGACCTAAGATTTACACTTGATAGTATGAAATACAGGGTATTTCAACCTAAGACGCCTGCCCTGCCTTGTATGGGTGGTTGGTTACAACCAGCTGCAGTCCTGTGGCTGCTGTTTATCTCTCTGTCATTGGGTGCCCAGGGTCAGTGCTGGGAGAACTGGGAGCAGGGGTCGCCTGGCTCACAAGGTTTCCCTGTCTCCTGCACACTGGCTCTAGTTTAGGAGGTGATCCTGAAATGCACAGTTTCTTCCCAGGATGCTGTTAGTCAGGGCTGGTCTCCAGGCTTGTCTTTACCTCCCTGGAAGCAAACATCGCTGTTGTCCTGGGGCTGTCACGGGGCCAGGGTGGGCTCCTTGGTAAAATTCTCAATAGCTGTTTGGCAATTTAAAAATGGAAAAGGAGGAATTGAAAATGTTTTGTTGTGAATTGGTTTCTTCTGCCATACAATAGAGTGCAGTGGTGTGTTTACGTACGGACACAAGCAGGGAGGGCTTTGGGAAGGTATTGTAGAAGTAAGCAAAGCTTGGGGTGCAGAGTCCATCCCTGCGGGCTTGCACAAGGGCAAGTGGGGACTAATCCTGCACCTACACCGGATCCCTCCGAGGAGCGGGCGTGTGCTCCCAGCCAGGTCCTGCCACAGCTCTCGAAAGCCCATTAATCTTGTTCAGCTCAGTAATTTTTGCCCTTGGCAGAAAGGCCTTGCGATTTGTGAGTTTGGACCTTGGGAGCGGGAAGTGACTGTATCAGGTCATTTCTCTCCATGCGGTGCTGGGAAGGGGGAAAAGGAGGTTGTTTGGGTGGTGTCTTGTTTTTCATCTGCTGCTGCGATTGTGACATCCCCAGAGACGTCAGGATTGCTGCAAACGGCGGAAGAGCCAGGAGTCGCCTAGGCCGCTTGGTCGCAAGGGCTGAATGTGGGGGCAGCACATGGTTTATATTTAAATAGAGCATGCTGGAGCGAAAGGGCAATGAGTGGAAGGTGCAGCATGGTGCAGGTTCTGCTGTGGGCATGGTGCGTGCTGTGGGTCACGCTGGGTTACCCCCAAGGCCTCCACTTCCCTCTCAGAAACACAGGCAGTCACCAGCCTGGTTAGAGGACTGTGGGTGGGGAAGGTCAGGGAAGGGCCATTAATCACTTTTGGTGTTCTCTTTCAGAGGAGAATGAGAAGCACGAGAAGCTCCGCCTGGAGAGGGAGCAGGAGCAGAAGGCGGCCGGCAAGGCCAGCGTGCCGCGGGCGAACAGTGCCATTCCCCCGGAGGAGCCCCGGAGCGAACTGCTGGTGCCCATCTCCCCCCCAGCCCCGGCCCCACCACCGCCCCCGCCCCTAGCAGCCCCCATTTCAGTCATTCCCATCCCCGTTGTCACCAGTCCCCCCCAGCAAGCAGCCCAGACCACCCTGTCCCCACCGCTCGTACAACGCCACCAGCCCCTTGTAAGCACTCCCAGTGTCACTAAGGAAGCATCTTCAGTTGCGCCGGTCATCCAGAGGCCACCGGGCCCACTTCTGCCGGATGGAAAAGCTGCTACACCCCCGTCAGGCAGCCCAAAGCAGCTCCAGCATTACGCGGCGCCGGTCCTGGCCATCTCCCAGCACCATGTGGTTCAGCAGCCCATCCAGCCCCAGCCTCACCAGCCCCTGCAGCACCCGGGAGCGCCCCCGCAGCTTGGTGCTCTGAAGCTGGCTCCAGCAGAAGACACGAAACCAAATGAGCAGAAGAAGAGACCTGGAGGGTGAGTGCACCTTGTGTATGGAGGCTTCTGAGAGGGACCAGACAAAAATGGTACCAAAAGCTGTATCGACTTGGAGCAGCTACTGCTTTTGCAAAGAGTTGTCAGATCAGAAATACCAAGACCCGTGGATGTTTGGATGTGTTTGGTTTTTTGATAGCAGGGTTTCTTAGCTTCGTGTTTTTTATTTTTCCTCCCTGACTACGCACTGTAGGATTCTGTACAAGGATTTCTTTTTCCAAGCCAGAACTGTATTAGGAGCAAGTCCCAGCACTGCCTGTCTGATCTCAGGTGGCATCTGGTATTATGTTTGGCAAAAGATCTCTGCTTATACTGGTTAGGGAGATCGTGCAGCAATGCTGCTTGCAGGAACTTTCTTGAAAACTGGGATGAGATCTGGGAGGTTTTATTTCCCAGGACAGAGATCACCTTAGCTGCTGTTTCAGTTTCTTAGTGCTCTAAGTGCTGAGGGCCTCCTGCTTGTTGGAAGCGACTGAAGGCTGTTTAATATGTCCTCACTCTCGGACAGGACTTGTGATTCAGAAGTTGCTCCAGGTTAGTGTTTGTCTAACTTGTTCTTAAGGACTTTGGCTGGTGGAGACTCTGCCTTCTCCTCAGGCAGTTGTTTCCAGACCACAGTATCCTAATACGTAGTCTGGTATTATTTCTTGTGGACTGGGAGAACAAATCATTCCTTTCTTTGCAGCAAGCTTTTACCTGTTCCCCTTGGCCCCTCAGTCTTCCTTCCTGCAGGATAAATGACCTCTGACCATTCCCTTGACTGCCTGCGGCTGGTAGATAACTGTTTGCAATGGTGTTAGAAATGGTATGCTACTCCCACGGAGGCTGAGCAGAAAGTTGGTCTTGCTGTTCAGTGCAATAAAGAAAATGTACCCCTGGTTTCAGGGCAGGGGTGGGGATCTGGCCGGGAGTTCAGAGGAGATGCTGCTAGACAAAATGCCAGCTGGAGTCCCCCTCTTGCTGTGCAGTGTAGCAGCGGCAGCCTTGTCCCGCCCCAGTATGGCTCAGGCTGCTATGCTGAGATAGACCCAGCAGAGCTGGAGGCCCTGCTAGTCGCTCAGGGCCACCCAGCCTAAACAAGTGCCAGCAGAAGAGACAGACAAAATGCAATGCTTTCCGGGCTAGTGACCTGCTCGGGAGAAATGTTTTGGCCGGGTCAAAATCTGGCCTTGCCTTTTGCTTCCTCCTGGATGGAGCTCAGTATTTTGAATGTATCAGAAGGTCAGGATGTGGCAGTTCACCTTCTTCTCCCCAGGTTCTCTGGTTCTTACGGTGTTTGCTTTGAGCTGTAATGCAGAACCACTGTAACGCAGTTGTGAGAGGAGCACGAGCGCGGGGCTGTGCGTTGGTACTGACCTTCCCTGTGGACGGCCTCTGTGCAAGAAGTGGTAGTTTCAGTATCGTCTCGGGGGAACAGGAAGAGATGTAAGATGCAGTGGACAAAACAAGGATTTATAGTGTCATTTGGGATGTAGAGATCCCAAAATGCATAGAAGGAAACAGCGAAAGTAATGTAGATAAGAATTTGTGAAGATAACGGCCTTTGTAAAACGCCAATATAATTCTTCTAAGATAGATTGTGATCTGTAGAGCTTACCTGTAAAATGCTCAGCTGCAGAAATGATAAGTGCATCTGTGCTTTAATCAAGCGAACCTGTCACTGATGGTGTTGTGTGAGTTCAGGCGGGTGTAGAGGGGATTTCCGATGGCACGGGTCTACCAGTGGAGGCTGTGGGGAGTTTTGCTGGCTGAGCAGCAGCTGCCCTGGCAGCAGGCAGCGAGATGGCTGTGATTGCACCAGCAAACTGCTCTTGTGCCATCACGCTGAGTTTTGCTCCTGGGAAGTTGGAAGGGCTGTTGTCCCAGAGCCAAGTGCAGCATCACCGCTGTGTCTGTGCCGTAATCAGAGAATTTTATTGTGCAGGATTTCTAGAGCTCTTGGCATAGGCACACCAGAAGAGTACCTGTCTGATGCTGAGCGAGTTGCAAAGGTTTCCTAAAGAGCATTTTGACGGGTTGCCCCAAGATGCACGCTCCTTGTCTCCCCAGAATTACTCCCTTAGACATAAGCACAGAAAAGATGTCTTTTTCAGCTTGTAAACACTTCATGGGAAAAGGCTGTCAAATATTTGGTTTTAAATACCTGAGTATTTATTAAATATTAGCATACCTCCTGAAATGCTCACCTCAGTGTTGGTGTATTTTCAGCCAAAGGCAAATAATTACTTTGCATAGTGTATAGAAGATATTTGAAATCTCGACGTGTCTACTAATGTACTTTATCTCCACTGTAGCTGAAAAACTAAGATAACATGAACTTGTTTGGCCTTTCCTAAAAGTATTCCTCTGATTTGGAGGCTGGGGTCAGACCAGAACCCCAAAAACCAGAAGCTCGCCCTGGTTCTTCTTTTAGCAGTGACTGGAGCATTCTTGGATTACTTCATTCCATATTTATGCTCGGCTGTGTTATTTCAGGCACAGTAAAAAACTAAAGCAGTTTGAAGTATGTCTGCCAAGTCCCATTTGCTTTAATTTGAAACTGCATAAATCTTACCCCACTGGAGTGTAGGTGTAGATCAGAAATGGGTCAGAATCTGGGCTATCTAGTAGTGTATAAATACATACAATTCATACTTTATGTCTTTCCCTGTTGTTGATAGTAGCTGTGTCTGTGTATATATACACAGATTATACCTGTTTTTATCTTGTGTGCAGTATATGCATAATGCTTATCCCATCTAATATGCGTGTAAAGTATGGATTTTATCTTGACACAGCACAGGTAGAAATATAGAGGCAACTAATATTAAAAGAGTGATATCTGAACACCTTCGGTTGCTTTTTAACATTTATCTGTGTATTCTAGACACAAACACACTGCTGAAAGTACGGGTTGAATGGCAGTAGTTTTAAACCTGACACTGAGTTTATCTTTGTTCTGTTTGGGTTACAGGGTTGGGACCAGGGAAGTACATAATAAATTGGAGAAGAACAGGTGCGTAGAAAGCCAGGGGTTTGATTTTTTTTTTAATTGTAATTCCCCTTCCTTTTTTTTTTTTTTTGGCCTATAGTCTGTCAGTATTTGTTTGGCTTTGGTGGTTTTTTGTTTGTTTGTTTTTTTAACAAATAATCTGAACAAAATTCTTAGTGACTTTTAATGAATCTTGCAGTATTGCTTTGCTTTCTTATAGCTCAATTCTGCATCTCTTGCTTTCCAGTATGTTTTACTTAACTGCATAATTGCATTACAATAACCCTGCAAAGCCCTGATCCTGCAAAGTAAACCCCCACGTGCATAACGGTGTAACTTCTCTTTTGATTTAAAGTAATGAAATAGCCACAATCAGGGGATGGTGTACAGTGTGAACACAGAATAAAGACCAGTTCCTGATCCAAAACTCTCATAAGCCAAAGCAGCTAAACCAGAAATATGGTGAAAGTAGAAGCAACAGCACAGGGAGGTGAGATACTTCATTTAAGATTGCACAATGGTTTCTTCACAAAGCTAGGACTAGAATGCATACGACCCCATAGTCTTTCTGCATTTGTAAGCATGCAGGTAGTCTCGGTGACTGCTATGCACATGTGCAAGTGCTTTGCTGGATTAAGGCCCAAATTAAGCTCTAGCCCTCTGCTAAATTGATTTCTGGTGTGTTCTCCCACAAGCTGACAAACCACCTGTGTTTTCTTTAGACGTGCTCATTTGAAAGAATGCTTTGAGACATTAAAACGCAACATCCCCAACGTAGATGACAAGAAGACCTCAAACCTCAGTGTCCTAAGGAGTGCCTTGCGATACATCCAGGTACGTGTAGCGTTCGGGTTACTGTTGGCTGTCATTGTATAGCACTTCATCTATGGAAATCAGAGACAGATGCTAGCTTTGCTTAAACCGAGTTACTTGTCTCTTTCCTGTTGTGTAAAGGGAAAGCAGGAGAGAAAAGCTCCTATTCTTCCTTTTCCTCCTGTGTGAGCATAGTCATTTATAAACTCCAGATTTCCAGAACATTTGAGTCTTCCAGGAACACTTGCTTCACGCAGTCTCCTTATAGTAGAAGTTCCTAGTCAACCACAAGTCATTCATACCAGCGATGGTGATACAGCGACGAGATAATTTAGATGATCTTAAAGAGGGACAGCCAGGCTGTATAATTTAAGCTGCTTCTTTTTGGACTAAGGTGAATTTTAATCCATGTGTTCTGGGGAGGTTTTCTGTCTGCTTAATGATAACAGACAGACTTCCATGAAGGCTTTAATTATCTCAAATTTTTTATGAGGTGGAGGTGTAAATACAGGTCATTTACTTGAAGGCAGGGAAAGACTGGAATTTGGGGTTACAGTGTGAAGGTCTTGAGTCTGGGAGAAGGGAAACATAAAATTCAGTTGTGTTTGCAGGTTGAGTGAAGTAAGTGTTAGTGTTTGCTTATTTACTATTCGTGAAAGTGGTTAATGGTAGCACAAAATAAATTCTTAGAGATGTCCTCTGTGATTGTGAAATCGATAGCATGTAATGCAATTAAAACTTATCGGGGAAAATGGAAGAGTTGCTAAATTCGAAGTGCAGATGAAGAGAGTCAATAGACTTCATACATTTTGGCTGGAATAAAGGGTGCTGAGGACTGTGCACAATGGGCTTTTCCACAGTAAAGTGTCACCTTTTTTCCTCGCTTTCTTCCTATTTTCCTCAGTCTCTCTCAAATACCATTTCATTTCTATGTTCAGAAGTGCTGGACATTGATTACTTGCATCAACTTCACTTTGGAGAGTCAGTAATTACTCATCACCTTTCAGAGTTAGACCAGCTCAGCCTTTCTCATTAGTCTTCAACAGCAGCTTCCCTTGGAGAGCCTTTGGCTGGGGCAAATTCTAGTGGTACCCAGCTACTGGAGGATGGTGAACAAGAGGAGAAAATCTGTGTTGCTTAAAAAGGTCATTTTTGGAGATGTGGTTCTATTGCAGCCTAATGGGCACTAGAAGAGATCTGAGCCTTCCATTTGATTTCAGGCAGGCTGGTGTCAGTAGAGATGAGCTTCTGGTTGCAGTAAGGGAGACAGAGTGATCTGGTCACCTGCTCTCGTGTCTGGGAGTTGAGTCTAGAGTCAGGATGTCACGAACAGAGCTGTTTCTGGCGTGGTAGCGGGCGTTTTGTGAATATTGATACAGGTGCAGACCTGTGCCTGAGCAGGCTCTGCTGCCTGGCAGCACTTTTCATTCTGTGCTTTTGGACGACAGCTTAAAATTCTCTTTGAGGATGTCAGTGGGGATGGCCGATTCTTCCTCTCCCTGTTCTCTGGATCCATTGTGAAACGTTTTGAGGCTTGGACACAATGCAGTTTTGCGCTACCTACAAGTGAATGTACCAACATGTCCATAAATTGCTAGGAATTAACTCTTGTCACTTCCTCTTAGGAAGTGTAAACTACTTTTATGATGGTCCAGAAGGTATTCATAGATTCAGAACTGCATTTTGTTTCCTTTAGGTTTCTGCTACTCATGGTCCATTTCAGTGCTGCCTCTGAATTGCTCTTCCCAGCATGGATGCGTTCTGGGAATCTGAATGGCTGGGATCAGGTCTCTCGACCTGACTACTCCGGTGTGCCCATGCTGTTCTGTGTGCCTACCATCTGTGGCTGAAGGGGGTCTCGGGGCTTGTAATCGCAGTGTATTTAGTCATTCAGGAGTGAAAATTCAGAAGCTCTGACAGTTAACATCGCAATACTTGTATCCCGGCGCCTGGGACTATCGCCCTGCAGGTCACTGTATCTGCACAGCTCCGGTTTACCCGCTGCGCTGCCTGCGTGTACCACAGGCATTGTGGCTTGCAGAAGTTGCTGAGGAGACTCCTCTCAGGTGTGCAGTGCTGGTGTGCCAGAAGCTCCCCGCTTCCCTGCGTTCCCTCTGGGCTGGCTGTGGGGAGCGTGCAGGGAGCAGCCCGTGACTTCTCCCACCGATTCTAGTGCAGAGAAATTGAACTCTCTTGTTGAAACGTCTCTCCTGCCCAAATGTATCTCCAGCTTCCCAATTGCAGGTGGCTTTAAGGGTGACGGAGCTGGTTTTGTGGTGGACACGTGGGGTTGGGGTGCCGCGGGAGCCCGGTGCTGAGCCGGCTGGGGGGGTGGGCAGGCAGCTGGGGGCTGGTAAGCCGCAGGTGGGGTGCGGGAGCAAAACCCGACTAAAGCCCCGAGGCTGTGGGCTGCAGGCACAGCACCAGCTGCCCTGCCAGGAGTCTGCCTGGACTGCCACAAAGGAGAGCTGCCCCGTCACCTGTGACGGCCCGAGGGTGGCCGCAGCACTGGGTTGGGGCCAGCTCGCAGCAGTGCGTATCTGTCCATCCATCAGTGGGGCAGCGCTGGGCTGGTGCTGGCAGAGGGGAGGAGGCAGGTCGGGTCGGTGAGCCAGCCCGCAGCCGGGCGCTCGCCTGCCATTGCAGCGAAGGTCACAACGACCTTGGGCCCATCGCGGCTGTCCGCCCTCCCCTCTGGCCAGGAGCTCCCGTGCCAGCGTCCACGTCCGCGCGTGCAGCGAGCGCATGGCGAGCGCCAGCCCCTGCGTGGCGGGGTGGCCGGCGAGCGAGCCTGCGGGCCGCACGGCCGTGCCTGACCCAGCACCGGCAGCGGGGCCGGATTGCCGCCCCGCGGGCGGCCAACATGGCACGGCCGTGCCGCTTGTGTAACCTCCTCGCTGGCGCGGCGTCCGCTGCTCGCTGCGCCTCGCCTTCTCCGCCTCTTGCGGGGCGGCGAGAGCGTCTCTGGTGGCTGCTCGCTCGAGTTCGCGAGCGGCAGGGAGTATCCTGAAAGCAGAGTGTTTTCCTTGGCAGCGGCTTCACCGTGGGTCTGCGCCTGAATCACGGGATGTGGTTGTGCTAAAAATTGGAGTGCTCTGTTTATTCGCCTGAAAAAAACAGATTATTAGAAATCAGTTTTGAATTTTCAGAGTTTCAAAATGAGAGTTAAAATGAAATTTTAATTTCTTTTTTTTTTTATTCTGTTTGAATTTAGCTTTGATTTGTCTCAACAAAAATTATGTGCATTGGCGTGGGGATGGGCTGAACCGCCTGCAGATGACTCTTGCCTCTCCCCAGGGGTTACAGAGAGCATAGGTGTGACTGGACTGGGCTGGGACACCTCTTACCACCTAAGTGGGGATGAGATGAATCCCAGCCTGGTCTGCAGACAGGAGCACAGCGTTGGTCAGGGTTACAATAAAAACAGAAGAAACATCACCTTCTTGGCAGCAAATCACATACCAGACTCGGTGTGTTTCACTTAACAGGCTTGGTGCTTGCCTCTCTCCCTTGAAAAGAGAAGGGAATTGTACAAAGGAGATTTAAAAGTAAAACCTCTTACTCTCAATATAGCAAAGTAGTTTTTCACTTAAGGGGGGAAAAAAAAAAACCTAAAAAACCAAACCCAAATGAGTCTTACAGAGGGGAGGAGTGCAGCACGCCGGCCCTGAAGCTCTGCTTAGCTGATCTGTGCCCGCAAGGAGAATGACAGTGCACTGATTGTTGCAACCTCTCTTCCTGCAAAACCCTTTTTCCCCATTCCAGCTGGAGCTTCTTAGAAACAGACTGTTTGTTTCCTTGGCTTAAATATTTGTATCTGCATCAAATCAGATAAGGCAGAAAGTTAAATTCTGAACTTCCCATGGAGCTGTCATTTTAATTTATCCTTAGAATTGGGCTTGTGCTCTGCAACAGTAAATTAGAATGTCTGCAGTTAAACACGCTGTGGCACAAAGGAAATTAGGCTGAATGCAGCTGGAAGTTAATAATCCTTTTAAATGGTGATTCAGTTTTAGGCGGTGTAAGCTGTTGTACTGTGGCCCTCGGCTGAGGGAGTTGTCCCTGCAGGTCACGGCAGTGGGGTGGGCTCCAGTCCCGAGCGGCAGAGCCTGTGAAGTGCATTTGTTCTTTGCTTTCTCCCCTGCAAAACATGAATAAAAATGCTGGAGGCCTCTGGAAAGTTTCTAAGATGCATGAAGCGACGTGGAAAAAAGAAATGCAGTGGTAAGAAAACGCTGCTTGCTTTGAAAGAGTAGAGGCCCATCCCCTCAGCTGGGGCAGGCCAGCACCCGCCACCAAAGTGGGGTCCCCTAGCAGAGAGCAGGTAGGACAAGCCTGTCATCTCACTGGACAAGCCTGTTATCTCACTGGAGAGCCGTGCTGCGAGAGGAAATTGCACCGTGCTCCACTTGTGCTGGAGAAGGTGCCGCTGCGGCGGCCAGGGAGCAGAACCCTGCTCCCTGCAGAAGACGTCAGACACAGTTCATAGCCAGGACGTCCGTGCAGCTGGGTGTTTTGATTTGATTCTCCTTGAAGGATTCCTTGTCCCCTAGGAAATGTCGTAATCATCTTAGTTGGAAGCTAATTGAAGCCCTTAAGCAAGACTGTTTTCTCTTCTGTGTTCTCAAACTGTGCCTGTCACTATGGTACCTGAACACCTTTCAGTTTAAGTGGTTATTTTCTATTGCATATTTAGTATAAGACAACATCAGGCGATTTGCTCACCAGGTGACACTGGGTCAGCCAAAATGAGACAGTCCGCGAGCAGCACAGCCGCAGCCTGGCAGATATCAGATCACACTGCAAGTCCTGCTTGTTTGCCAGTTTCCCCACCACAACCAGAGTCAAATGCTGACTAAGTAATAATGTGCTTACAAAATATTAGGCAAAGCTGAGCTTCCCAGGGCATGCAAGAGGCAAAGAGTAAAATCCTTTGAAGTTTGCAAAGCAGGGCGCCACTGTGATCCAAATTACTGTATGTGCTCCTTAGATACTCGCAGAAGTATTGGGGAGGGGAATGGTCTGTGGTGATAGGTGTTGGGCCTTAGTCCTACAGAGGAGTATTTGCTCTGTTTAAGAAATCGACTTTGCTTACAAATTCACAGAAGTAATTACCAGTCCTCCTTCCTGCTTGTAGTCTTAGAGATAGAAAATAGCTGTGATGAACTTATGACAAATTGGTCATATTATACATTATTTGTTGCCTCAGGAAGGGTAGAATTTCTCTCTGCCACAGGAGCTAGGGTTGGCATTGTACACCACGTCCTGCTGACTTGATGGGTGTTGGAGCAAAGCCACTGACTGACGCTAGCTGAAAACTTGCCTCTTGGGCCATGCCTGTAGTCTTCCCGGGAATCACCCAGATAAATTTTTGTTGCAAACCCATCTACTGATTTTCTTGGTCGTATGCTCTTAGAGAAATGTATAAATGAGCGGCAAAGCCATTTAAAAGTGACAAGGCTGCTTGTGTGAACATGTTCCGGGCCTCTTGCTGTCACTTGAACTGTAGACCAGCTAGCCAGAGAAGTATTTTACCAAAGTAAAATAGTCTTCGTCTTCATGATGGAAATCTTCCTCTTCCAGGGCTGGGGCAGGTGCCGGGCTGCAGCTCCCTCCCAGCTCCTGCAGTGAGTGGAAACAGCACCTTACAGTTTCTGTGGTCTGATGCTTTTCTTGGGAGGTTTAAAAAAAAAAATGTTCATGCTAACAAAAAAAAAAAGTTGGTGTACTGGGTTCAAGCTAATTGACATCTCTTCAGATTCCCAAGTAAATTACTGCATTGTTCGTTTTGAGGGAAATGTGCCTAATTTCCTCATCTGATTACAAACGCGGGCTTCCTCAGCTGAACTGACCATACTGTGGCCTCAGCTGACCTGCTGGCTAGGTCACCGCTGCCCAGATCGATGATGTTTTCCTTTGTCGTATGTAACTGCTTTAGACTGAAGTTAAAGCAAGGACAAAAGTTCATAGGTCTCAGATCGTTGTCAGATGGAAAGAAAAGTAGTAGTTCAGCAAACTCATACCATGAGCGCGGGTGTGAAGCAGACGTTAAGGGAGAAGTGATTATCCTGGGTGGGAGAATGGACTCTATCCCTTCGTAAGCAAAAACCCATAATCCTGCAGTAGAGGGCATGCCAGCATCAGTCACTGTACTTCGATGCGGGAGCCTGTTTCAGCTTTTCACCATTAGCACGTTGATTATTTTGACTTCCCCTGTGCCTGCTTTCTCCTTTGTCACCGCTGTTTGCAGCGTGTGCTCTTCTGCCACCTCTCCTGACCGTGTGGTATGTTCTCAACAGTCACCCACTAAGCTGGGAGCAGAGGATGCTGTGTAAGACAATAAATTACGGAGCTGATTCCTGACCTCCTGCCAGGCGTAGAAATCCGTCGTGAACTGACTTACCTGTGCACATCAGTAACGCTAATTGTTTATATGAGATGTTTAAATTGTTTATCCTTACCTCATCTCTTTTGGCTTTTCAAACTGCCCGAAGCAACACGCTGTGCACCTAGAAATGGTGCAGTTTCCCATCTAGGCCAACAATAAACAACAGAATTGACTCCTTCAAGGGCAGAACATATACAAAGCACCATCCAAGGATGCCTAAATAGTGCATGTAAAAAAAAAAAAAAATAATCCTTTGTGCTGTCCTTCTTAAGCTGATCCTGTGGACATGTGAGCAGACCAGATATTGTCTTGACATTGGTTAAATTTTTGTTGATAACCACAGTATCTCTTCTTCTTTTTGTTCGGTTTTATTTATTGGTTGCTTTATCAATGCCTGAACACAACAATTCATTCCTGTCTAGTGTAGAGGAGTGCAACAAGACCAGTGGATTTGTAGAGTCCCATGCAAATGCATGGATTCGGTGTTACATGGATTTACATGGTTGTTACATGTTTACATGGATGTTACATGGATTTAGGTGTTACATAGGTAAAGGAGGACACTGCAAACACGCCAGTTCCTGACGTAGGGAGATACCATACCACAGACAGAACCACACATCTAATGTTAGCGTTTGGTCTTGTGTAAAGAATAGAGCTCATTTACATTCAAGTGCTGCGGTGGCTGGATATTGATCAAAATGCATAAACCAAACTGTGATGCTGAATCCATTTAAGTTCCACATCTTGAAAACTGTAGCTGTAACTGTTAGGTTTTTTTATTCTGTGGCAGCTACTAGGTGAATATACTTACCTTTTATAAAACTTGCCTGGTAAGAACTGGGTCCATTAGTACTTCCAGTGCCTCCTTCACGTGAACAGCACTCACATGCCAAGCAGTGTTTCTTCATGTTGTTTACCTGCCCTGATCAATTGATTCTATCTTGTCTAATTAGCCTGAATTTAATTGCCAATAATAAAGGCTTCCAGCAACAATAGGCTGTGGTCATGCAACACGGTGTCATCTGTAGATTTCAGAAAGTGATGAGAAGTAAGACCTTTGAAAAAACCCAGTGTTTAGTAAAGTAAAGCAAGTTGGAACCTGGTCAAAAATGTGAAATGGGTAAGAATTAGGATGTAGGGCTGATCTTCCACTGGAGTAAGCAGGAGTTGTTCATGCTCAGCAAGTGCAGGGTCTAGTTCCTGCCCTTAACAGAATCATTGAAGAATTGATTTTAGCTTCAGAGGCACATCAGGCTACATCAATATGGGAGGTGGGGTGCTCAACCTGAGAAACCAGGGGATGCTCAGAGAGCTTCCAGTCCCTTGGCACTCAGGGTGCCAATCTGAGCCAGCCAGCCAGAGCTTCCACTGTCGGGCATGTTTTAATAGTTCCCAGCTCGCAGCCTGGGCCTCTGTTTAGCATGCAGTAGCACTGCCGTCATTTTCCCTTTGGATAACTTGCACGATCGTTGAGTAGAAGAAACGCAGGACTCCCTTCTTGAATCAGAGAGTTTGGTACTCGAGCTGGCGCATCTGTGAAAACTGATGCGAGCTCCCAGGCAGCTGCAGATGTCTCAGATCAAATCTTCTGCCATCGTTCCCCAGCTGCAGCATGTTCTGCCTGAAGGTAGGCTCCGTCCGGAGAGCAGTCAGTGGATTTTTATTTGCAGGAGTGACCACAAAACCTGTCATGCAATAGTGTGTTTAAAAAAGCCTGGGGTTTGAACCTTGTTGAGTGAGTGGAAGCTGCTTCTTAACCTTTGCCAAAAGGGATGGTGATTTTTTTTTTTTTTTTTTTAAGAGTGTCTGTCTTGTGACTCATAACAAGAGTTTGGAAAGGGTAAACAGAATTATAAACCTTGTACATGTCTCTGTAATTGTTAGAGAATCTACATCTATCATACTGCTGTCATTTAACAAGTAGTTTAAAGAAGCACTGAAGGTTGTAAAAATCAAAACAACCTGTAAGTGGAGCATAGCACAGGGGTTCGAAATGAGGGCCGTGTTGTAGCCAGTTTGGGTGCCGTTGCTCATACTGGTTGTTGTCTGACGTTGTAGAGCAGGCATGGGAGAGAGGAGGGTGCACGTGACGTGACAAAAGCAGTGAAGGGTACAGCTTGATTGCATGGGCTTTATTTTATGTATAATATTGCAGAAGTCACCTGCCTTTAAAACAAGGGAAAACCCCCAGACAAACAAAAAACCACCCTGACATGGTAACTGTTCAGTTTGGTTTGTGCTTTTGCTCTTCCCTGAGAGCCTGATAAGGGAAGAGGTCAGGGGCCCCATGGCACAAGTTACAAGGGTAGTTTGGATTCCTGTTCTTGTTAGCAGCAGCAAAGGTATGTGCTGATACTCTTTAAAATTACAGTGAAGTAGTTACTGACCGATTAAAATGACAAATAGTTGCAAGAAAACAATCATTGTGTGTGCCGAAATGCAGCAGAGTTCAGCCCATGTTATACAGAGCTTTGCCGTCGTAGATGTTGGTCACAGCCTTGCTAGACATTGTCAACTACAAAATAATAAACTAAGGGGATTTTGAAACTGTCATACAGCAGCAGGAAGTTGACAACAGGAGATGAAGCCGATGCCACATCAGTGTTACTCTGATGTGATAGAAATACTAATAAAATGTGCTTTGGAGGATGTGGAAAAATGAGTAACATTTTTACAAGGATCCCTGTCTCAGTTGTTATTTGTCAAAAATTAATAGGTACTCTGATCCTGCCTATGTCTTGGGCTCGCCCTGCCAATTCTTGTGGTTTTATCCGAACGCTTTTCTGTGTGTATCTGTGACTTCTTGTTTTGTCTCTTTCTCTTTGCTGTCACTGTGGGGAAGGCAGGCGCAGGCTGTGGGAAGCTGGGTGACCTGGGGAAACGGTGAAACTGCTTCTGCACAGGATGTTAACACGTGCATCAAATAAACAAACCAGAAAAATATGAGATTTTTTTTTCTTTTAGCTGTATTACTCATCTTTTATGTCATTATGGGTTAAAATACTACATTAAGTTTAGGTTTAGAATGTCCCTTTCACTGTGGAATTCTTACACTTTCCTTAGAGCCCTCTTGGTGACATGTTCATTCAGGGACAACCAGTCTAGCACTCATAGGAGAGAGAAAGTACAGTCTGATAATGAGGGTGTCAAGTAGGGACTGTTGGTCTCGTCATGCTGAGATACATCTTGATCTGAATAACGAGGCTGCACAGGTCAACTTGGGACAGCATTTAGGGAAAATTATGTCTTTGAAAATTATGACTCTGGGGGAAAGAGGAAGGTAGATGGCAGGTGACCTGTTGTCCTGTACAAAGTAGGTACGAGTTAGGTGCCATCTGTTGGGCAGGTACCTGATTATTCACTGTATTTGTATTTTTGGAAAAAAGGAGCTGGTTCCCTGAGGGTGGTTGTGCATTTTCCTGCAGCATTACAAAGAACAACTTCTGTTTTGCTCTCCTTCCTAAAAGCCTTGAGGTGTTTGAGTGGAAAGCGTCTCTGAAAGAAGATTGATTTTATTCTGCAAACATTCTGCAGTGATGTCAGTGTTGCGCAGGTTGGGTGGGTTTGCAGAAAGCTGGTCGGTTCTTGCTGTATTCTGCTCTTCCAGAGTAGTGTGTCGTGATTCAGAGCTCATCGTACCCAGCAGCTGGCACCTTCCTATCACTTCATATTTAACAATTTCATGGGGTTTTACCTACTCTAAGGCAGTCTCTCTGCTTGGTGGGGTGTGCTGTACCATGCAGAGGAGCTTCAGCCTTGGGACCACCTTCGTGAGCAGCGACGGGGAGTCTGAGTACTGGCGGCGCACGGGCACGGTGCGCACCACAGCTGCTGCGCCGGCCGGCGCTTGCAGCCCTCAACCCTTCAGCGCAGGGGCAAAGATTTTGATTTTTACTCTGGTCTGTATGGCTTTGATTCATGGCCTTGCACAGCTGCCAGAGTTGGTTTGTATTTAACAACTGAATTTTACGTCCTCCCGCTGCCGCCGTGGCCATAACAATAAGGGAGGTGGGTTGAGAGAAATCCTCCGGTGACCCAGATCTGCTCCGTGCACCGTAGGTGGAGCCATTGGATGTGAGTGACTGGCACTCCCCTCTTTACAAGGATGGAGAAACAGGGAAGATAGGTGGAGCGGGAGGATCAGCATCCTTCTCTGAGTCACCAGAGCTTTGGCCTCCCAGACCCACTGCTGCGGTGCACGTGCCGTGGGGTGGCGGTCCTCTTCTGCTGGGGAGGGTGGTTCTCTCGGAGCTCATGGTTGCTGGGACTGCCATCGCCTGCCAAAACTGTGTTTTGGAAGGTGTGCTCCTCTCCCAGGTGAAACCCACACCTGCCTGCTCCCCTGGGCAGCTGCCCAAAGCCGTGGGCAGCTGCGTCCTGATGCACAGCTCGCTGGTGCATCTTGCCCATCGACTGAGCCAGGTTTGTAGGAATATGAACGAAGGGAGCGCCGTACCCGGGACCCATCCAAAACTCTGCTTTGTCTCCCCTGGCAGCCTCTGCAAGATGCCTCCAAGAAAAATACAAGAATGTTGTAGCAAGTAGATGTAGCGATAATGTGGCTCCACATTAATCTCCTCCTCATCTCTAGCAGTAAGAGATCTGGCTGTGGCTCTAAAGCGTAACTGCTTGTTGTCCTCCAGAACTGCTGTCTGTACATTGTCACGTAGGCTCAGGAAAGGCTTGCAAGGGTCCCGCATCCAGCAGCTGTGTCATTAATAATAATGGCTCATTGAAATGCAGCATGCTTTAGTTTTGCTTGCAGAAGATTATTATAGTTATACCAGAGATATATTTTCCCACACCAAACGAATTAAAATAATTTGTTTGGGATAATTTTCTGAAAAACAAACACCACAGTATTTCGGGGTATTTTGGGCAGCCAGAATCCATTAGCATCATTGAAAAAAGAAAAAAGGAAAGCACACAACCAAACTTTGCAAGTAATACTTTTTTTTTTTTTTAAACACTGGATTTCCCTTAACCTTGAAAGTCCTATCAAGGAATAAAACAGATTTGCTAAACTGGTAGAAGCCAGCATGGTTTTGATGATTGGCCCTGGGCATGGCTGTGCTTTTCCCTGGTTTGTGTGTGTACTGTGTGCTCCAGTCATTTGCTGCTGCTTTTTTTTTTTTTCTGAATTTGTCCTTTGTCTTCCTGATTTGGATTCTTCCTACCCTCTACCCTAGTAACTATTTGTACTTTGTCCAGAGAGCAGTGCTTCAGAAGGCTGGGTCCTCTTAGGTCTGCAAGGCCAGTGCAAATAGCCGTGTTTCAGCTGTTCTTTGTCCCAGAAATTACGGCCCAATGTCTTTTTTTTTTTTTAATCAGGAGTCTTAAGTGCTAACGATGTGCAAATAATAAATGTAAGTAACAATGCATGTTCTCATTTTTCCCATGATTTCTCTGCTCCAGGCATATTTCCTATTCTGTGATTTCTGCCCTTGCACTAGATTGATAGCGGTGGGCGCACAAAAATGCGATGATGACAAGCCCCTGCCCAGCATGCTTCTCTTGTGCTTGCAGAAAAGCCGGTGCAGCCTCTGCAGCAAACGACTTGCTCATTTCCTGAAGCCACCGCGCTTGCTGCATGTGAGGGTGAAGTCACCTCCCAGAATATAACAGCACTCCTTGGCCGAGGTTAAACACATGGAAGAGCTGGGTCGCAAGGCTGCTGGCAAATGACCCGTCGGGCTGTGGGGCTGTGGGCAGACCCGCACCCGGGGGTTCACGCCACACTGCAGATTGCCTCATCTCCTGTGAAGGATCTGCAGGGTAGCAGCCGTGCGTGGGATCGGATTGGCCTGCTGCAGGGCGCTGGTGATTAGACCTACGAGTAGCACGGGGTGGTCTCTGTTTTACCTTGCAGGTTTTATTTTGGTTTTGGTGCTGGTGTAAAGTATTTGCTTTGAGAGCTCAGGGGGCTGCAATCGGTGCACAAACAGTGGTAGCCTACAGTCCTTGTTCTGTTCCTCCCCTCCCTCGACACACAAGCTGTCACTTCTCAATATCTGCTGAGAACTGGTCACTGCAGGAACCCTCCCCTTGTTTTTCCCCCGAGCTGAGCACTTCGCGTTAACATCTCAGAGCTTTGGGTCGAGCCTGTTGTGATTTTACATTGTATCTGGGGAAAGCAAGACCGTAATCCTGTACTGAGCAAATGCTCTCGGGAAAACCCATGGAGTAACTGCTGTAGTACAAACTGTCTGGGTGTAGCTGCACGTGGGTGATTTTAATGGGGCGGTGTGCGTGGGAGAGCGGAGCCACAGCTACGTCAGTCACTGCGGTGGTACTGTTGTGCCATGACCTGTATTTTCCCATCGGTGGTACCAGGCTAGCGCATCCGGCACCGCTGCGGGATTTCATCTACAGGAGCCAGCTGAATGAAGCAGTTACCAGGGAAACCATGGCTTTGGTTCCCATGGCAACCAGCCAGGGTTTCACACAAGCAGAAGGAGAGGTACCCACTGCTGTTACCTCTGCTGATGGCCTGATCCTGCCTGCTGAGAGGCCTGCAGGCACTGGCTGGAGCTTGAGTCCAGGAGGTCCTGGAGGTGCAGGGTGCAGAGCAGGTCCCTTCCATGCACACTCCGGTGGGTGCCATCACCTTTGCCGGTGCATGCAGCTGCCGCTGGTGTGCACGCTCTCCGCGGAGGCAGGGGATACTGGCCTGATGCTGTGGGGGGAGCCAGCTCTTGGTTTTCCTGCTTTTGTGGGCTCTCCTTCATCGCAGAAGGTTAGGTTGGGTTGGGGCAAGCGATTTCTCTAGATGTTGGGCTTCAAACAAACTGCTTGTTGCACCTGAAGAACTTAATAGAAAATTTAGCACAATTCAAAGCAGGAAAACCCAAAATTGATGTAACTAATGCAAACCCCCCAAAGTACTACAGGTGAGCGTGGCACTTCTGCCAACAGAGCATTGGGCTGTTTGGGGACTGCACGTGCCTCAGCACCCTGCTCTCTTCTGATGTTTCTGGTTGTAACATTTGTGGAGCCAGGCTGGTGGGCTACTTCTCCTGTAGATGCGTTGCAGCATGGCAGTCCCTGCAAGGGTGAGATCCTTTTCTTATGATTTAGCTCTTTCCCCATTATATATAGGAGTCAAAACTCTGTACGGCAGCGGAAAGCCTCACCTGCTGGGTCGGGTCTGTGCTGAGTTGTGTGGAGGTCCTGCAGGTGGGATTGCTGCTCGGGGACCTCCCCTGGCCCAGCAGCTCCTGGTTTGCTGCAGAGGCCGCAATCCCAGTAGCAAAGAGTTAAAGAATCTGGTTCAAAATTGCAAATCACTTTCATGATTGCTCATTGATGAGGAATTTTTAATCAGCGAACACCATGTATTAGAACACAACAGCTGAAATATGCTTTTGGAACAGCTCGTAATTGAAAGTGTGTTTTTAAATTGCTAATATAACATTTATAAGGGGAGCTTTTTAATAAGACCTTCTAAACCTCACTGATGCCAACTACGGGGCTAGCATTATTCTTGAGGCAAGTGCAGAGAAAGCGTTGGGGCATTATTTTCAATCTTGACATAAGAATAAGCAATTTAATTACAGCCAGATATAAAATGGAAAATTCTTTACAGTGACAAATGACTATGGCTGCGCAGTGACAACAGTAGTTTGTTTCTGGTTTGTTTACCAAATAATGGCAAGTGGGATGCACACAAGGACCCAACGGCAGCTCTGAAACAGTAAGAAGAACGGGCACAAAGGAGCGAAATGTTACAACTGGTATTGCATCGGGTGTTTGCTGTCACTGCAGTTCTGCTGGTCTTGCTTTAGTAATCCATGTGGGTAAAGGCTGCTTTGAAGCTGACAGCTACGTGTAGAGGAAGAAAATCAGATGCTCAGAGGGAGCAAAAGCGAACCCACGTACGGATTTTAATTTGGTCACTGCTGTTTAAATAAAGGACAAAGGGACTCTTCACCACTGCCCTTATTTCCTTGTCACCATTTCTACCTCCGTGTGGTAGCCGCAGCCGCGCTACACCCACTGGGGAGGGTTATGGTCAGAGCTGGGTCCCAGGCCCTTGGTTCTCTGCAGGCATTGCTGAGCAAAGGGC
The DNA here is from genome assembly GCF_949628215.1 of Phalacrocorax aristotelis. NCBI lineage: Eukaryota > Metazoa > Chordata > Aves > Suliformes > Phalacrocoracidae > Phalacrocorax > Phalacrocorax aristotelis. Next base: position 6,120,888 of record NC_134293.1, on the reverse strand, counting down.
TTGCATTCAGCTTCAAAATCAGGCATGTTTTCCGTGGGACCACTCTTGTACTTTATATTATATCATATATACCTTGCAGGGATACCGATCCCTGCAGCAGACAATTGCTGTGCAATTTATTTGGCCTCAGCTCCCTGTTTCACATGTGTTTAGGAGTTAAACTGCAAGAACTGTAAATGTTCAGAGTGAAATTATCGATTTTTGTTCACCAGAGCCAGCAGCTGATTTGCAAAACTTCCCAGCTGTCAAAAGCCATGGATGGATTCACATGAAAATGATGAAATCCATGATTTCTTCCTGGGGTAGATCCACATCAGAGTCAGGGTTTACTGCCTCTTTTAAGTGATGCTCTTGTGGAATTTTAAGTGCGTGGAAGTGAAAAATAAATCAGTTTTAAAGTTGTGATTCTCACTGTAGCTTCCTTACACTGCTGAGTAAAAGTTGCCTGGGCAACCAAGGCTTCCAATTTCTTAACATTAAAAAAAGAAATCCTACAGTCGTCACTGCACAAACATAAGGAGAAGGGTCTGTGCTGAAGTTTGTTGTTTGGAAAAGAGCAGTCTTGGGGTGTGTGTGTGTTTGTTGAGCTGGCGGAAATCATGCTGCTTTCTTTGGTACACGTGGGTTGTGCTCAAATCAAGTCTCACCGGCTTTGGGTTGTGGGAGCTCCGCTGCTTTGTACAGAACAGAGAACCAAAACCGTGGGTGGCGACACTTTGCCTTCTCCAGGGGTCTGCAGATCCCAGTCCCGATTGATCCTCACCGCTCTCTGAGCCAGGTGGGAAAACAGAAATGCAAGTAATTCAGTGACTTTTCCACCGTGAAGAAGCAGGATTGGTATTTCATAAACCAGGTTAAGCAAAGGAGTTTGCACCAGGCAGCTGCGGGCGTGATCCTGTCTGTGTGCTGCTTCTCTGGTTAAACGCAGACGCGTGGGGTGGCAGCAGTGCCGGCTGGGTGCAGAAGGAGGAAGGGGCACCGGGTCTGATGCGACCGGCTCCACGAGGTTGGTGAATGCTTCCCAAACGGCAGTGTTGCACCGTGCGCAGGGAGGGGCCTGGGCACAGCGAGAGCCCGGGCGCTGGGAGTGCTTGCCCACGTAGCAGGCTTTCCCTGGATGTGCACAGGTCTTCATCCTCGCCAGGGACTAAGTCCATGACATAACGTGGATCTAGGCTAAGCATAAAACTCATAAAGCACGTAACTGCCTATCAGAAGGAATTTCAGCTGGATTTTTTTTGTAATTGTTTCACATCCAGATAATTCAAAGTCAGATAAATTTTGAAGTTGCATGTATTTTCATCTCTCCTAGCATCTCCCAGCCTGAAGCTGCAGCAGACACAGAAGGGAGGCAGGCAGGGGGATTTTAACAACACTTGAAGTCCATCTGCAAGTACAGCACTGGAATAGGGACTCCGATCCGGGACATGGGGCTTGCCAACCATGGGTTCCTGCTAGACCACAGCTGCCCTCGAGCCCCTATTGTCTCTGCAAGTGCTTGTCTTGTCGCCCTGGGCAAAGGGGCTGCTGCAATGAGAAAGGAGGCTGCTGGTGGTCCTGTGATGCTGGGTGCTTGTTGAGCTGCTTGGTGTGTGGCAGGAATTTTTGGTCAATTGATTACAGTTACAGTGTTGGGGTGTTTTGGGGTTTGTTTGGGTTTTTTTTTTTTATTGTTTAATACTGTAGTGTTTCAGATTCAGCTTAGCCTTGGGAGGAGAGACTCCAGCTACCTTGGTTACATCCACCAATACCAGCAATGGCAAGGGCACGTTTTGGGCTCCTACTCTGACAGGCAAAGCTGTTTGCTTTGAACTCTGCTCAGGATTTATTACCTTTTGATGCAACTATCCTTAAAGTAGTGACTTCCAGGAGCCTGGGGGGCTCCAGACGTGTCCCCCGCTGTGGGACCATGTCCTGAGAGAAGAAGCAAGAGAGTGCAAAGCAAAGCAGCGTCTTCTGGGGAGGGAGTTCAGGAAAAAGTGTTTGAGTCTTCAGTCAAGGAAGCTGAAGTCAAGGAAGCAGGAACCTGGGGATGTGTGTCCCTCAGGATCTTGGCAGACAGCTTCATCATCATCCCAGGTACCAGCACCTTATCAGAGCCCTCGCCATTGCCATTCCCCACAGCTCTCAGTAGGAGCAGCGGCTGGGGAGGTGGGTTGGGTGGCAGTTCCATCCTGCAGCTGTCCCAGACACACATGCCTCTGCCTTAATGAAATTTCAGACCTTGGAAGACAGGTGATCGGGCATTTGTATGAATCCCTTTTATCGAAATTTCGTTCTTAATCAGTTATTTTGTTGTAAGTAGGTTCAGGGTTCCCTCTGCCTGTTTCAACTCCAGCTTTACGTGCCAATTCTGCTGGAAGATCCCAAAGGTTTGGGTTTGAAAGGAGTGTCTATGTAATTACTTCTTATTTTAAAACTGCCGTGACTGTTCTTTTAATATCGCGTGGGATCCATTGTGATACTGCTGCTGTTGTAAGAAATTCCTGTTTTAGAAAAAACGTGTTGGAGAGCAGCGCGTGTCTCTAAAGGTGTTCTCTGTTTGGGATTAGGTAGGCGAGCAAAGTCAGAATGACTAAGGTTTGGCTGTCACCGTGGACTTTCTACTGACTGATGGGAAAACCTGGCACCTGACGTGGGCAGGATGATTTGCAGAAGATAACCTGTTGACAGGCAGGTGCTAGACAGTGGTCTGTCCAAGGGGCTGCCAGTGATGCTGGTCAGAGAGGACACGGGGACGTGCACCCGCCGTCTTCATACCAGCCACCTGTGGCAAGATAGGCAAAGTCAAGAGGGTCCCTACTCCCTGTCCCCTCTCCAGCAGGTTCCTGCAGGAGATGAGTGCCCGCTGCTGCATGGGGCCAGCCGGTCGGGGTCAGGTCTGTTCCTGCTCCCAGGCTCACCTTCAAACGCAGGGCCCGCATGCAGCCCCCGCAGAGCCTGGGAGGGGGCTGCGCCCAGCGAGGCCGGGGCCCGCGGAGAGCGGGGCAGTGCTCGGAGGGCGGCTGCTGGAGGGGCAGAAAGGCTCTGGTGAATCACATGAAGTTCGTTCTTAGGCCAAGTAGCAGCTCAGCTGGGAGACACGTCTTTACCAAGCGAGCCACAGTGAATTGCATCCTAGAATAGTTTTTGAAAGATTACCAGTGCCAGCAGAGACTCCAGCCCATCTGCTCCTCCAGCCTCCCCAGCAGCTTCCCTTGGAGAGCACCCAGCCTGTGAGCACGCTGGACGGGGGGGCTGTTCGCAGAAGCCCCGGGAGGAGTGTGCGGTCACGGCGAGTGGCTGCTGGGAGCTGGCACCCTGTCAAGCCATTTCCCAGCACGGGGAGGGCTGGGGCCGCTGGCAGAGCCCACGGGGCCGGCCTTGGAGCAGTGCCACGTCCCCGAGTCCGTGCTGGAGGAGTGGAGCACCCGGAGAGTGACAGAGGGAGCTCCCTGGCCCCGCTCACTGGGAGTCTCGTCCTGGTGCTTGCTAAGGCTTTGCCTGCCTTTTCAGTAACCAAAAGTTTGTAACTAATTACCAGTTGCCCTGCCCATACCTCATAGTCATGCTTTCCCCGGTGCTGGGAGTCTCCTCTCACAGCAGGGAAGGAAGCCAAATCTGCTTGAATATGCTCATGCTGTGCATGATACGGGTGCTGAGGCTGCCTGGATTTCCTTCTTACACTTCCTGGAAAGCTGTGCTACTGTATTCTGTCCTTTCGTTATCTTGCCCTGTGAGTAACCGCGTGGAGAATGTGCTTGCAGAGAAATGCTTCAGAAAGGGGCCGGGCTTGTGCCTGTATGCAGTGATTTTTAGTCTCAGGCTTTCTCCTATTTGCGTCTTTCCTGATCAGAGAGTAAAGAGGAAGACGTTCAGATGAATCATCTTCTTGCATATTTAAACCTGAGCACAGAGCATGTACCTTCCTCATTACCTTAGCTTTGCCCTCTGTGTCCCACCCACATCCCTTCGGCTGCAAGGACATCAAAGCACACTTGCAGCACAACTGTGTTTTCTGGGTCAGGCAAAGTGCTTTGGCCACACTCAGTAGGATAAGAGGCTTTAAAACTAGCATATGGATTTTGGCTTCAGCCAGGAATGGATATGAATCTAAAGGCCTTCCCTGCTGGGGACACCCTGCTGTCCCAGTAACTCCCCTCACTGCTGTAGGTCTACAGGTCTGCTGGAGTTTCCCAGTGTACAACTTTGGTGTTGAGGAGTTGGCATATCCGCTGCCTGCTTATGCTTTAAAAAGCAGTGACAGGGACAGAAGTGCCCCCTTTGCCTGAAAACTGTCCATTTTGAGAGGCTTATGGCTAAGGTAAAGCCAGCTGTGCCAGGAGGCAAAGCATAAGCCTCACTGAGAAGAGTTGCCTCCATTTACACATCTGGAATGATGGTGCCCTGCTAATATGCATTGTTTGGCCATTTTAAAAATGCTTCCTTTTTTTGTTCTTATCAGGACAAAGGTACCCTTTTTCTTTTTTTTTTTCTCCTTTATTTTACTTTTCTGTAAGAAGAAGGCAGGAGCTACCCTAGCCACTGTGTTGGCTTTGGCTGAATTAAAGGCCTGGCTAAACAGACTTTAAAGTTATTCCTGGCTAACTTTTGAGATGAAAGAGCAGCAGAGCCATTGAAATGCATGAGGTCAGGTTCTGACTGCAGTTGTCCTGGAGAACTTGAGAGAGAAATAAAGAGCACGTATTCAGAAGACCATGAGTCTGATAGCAGAGCGACAGACTAAGTGTAAGGTTTGCTTTTAAACTTGGTGCTTGCCAGCAGTGAGTGAAAAAGCATCCATGCAGGCTCTGTATAGCTGGTATTTTCAGAAGTGTGTATGTGATTTAGATTCTCAATGGTGAATCTTAACTTTAGAAAATGGACAGGCTATATGTGGTTTTGCAGACTTCACTTTTGTCTCTTCTGTGCTTATAGTAATGCTGACCTGGGCTGGGGGACAGATTCCCTGTCCTGTTACTATTCAGTGCTGGACTGTTGGCTTAAAATCTCATAAAACAGTACCTTTTGTGAAGATCAGCTATTGTTTTTCTGCCGTACTACTCAAAGATTGATTCCCCCATGTAGATCTATGTGGTTTATATTTCCCATTAGTAGCACTGGTAAGTGTTTGGCATTTTTGTGTACCGTGCCGACTGATGCAGCATCTCTTCCCTTCCCTGCCGATGAGCATATCGGATTTCTCGCGCTGAGTGTGCATTAGCAGAAGAGGAGAACGTACGCTGTTCCTTCACATTTGACTTCAGGATTTCCCCCGTGATGCAGGGTGTTGTCGGCTCTTGGCCATCTCTTCTACGTCAGGAGGTCTTGGTGTGGTGTGTGTTGCTCAGAAGCTAATCAGTACTTGTGCTTTTTCGTTTCTTCTGACCATGTAAAAGTTCCTTCTCTCTCCATGATTTATGTGCTGGTTATGGAAATGCACTGTGATTTTGTGTAGACCTACTTGGGCCTGTGTGCCCAAAGCTTGTCTGTTTTCCCCAACTACCAACAGTTGGTTTAGTAAAAGATACTATCTCTTCCTATGCACCTTGTCTTTGAAATACTTCAATATGTCTGTGGCTTTATCTTCCCTCATCAGAGCAGAGTTTTGCGCACAAGGTTTCTGCTTTGTGCAAGGATGTGGGCTTTTTTCTACCCTTCTACCTTTCTCAAGCCGTGGGCCAGCAGTCCATTGCCGTGCAGGAGCACTGCTCTGTGTGTAGATGCTCCCTTTCCTTAGGGATGCTTGGGAGTAGATGCATGCAGTAAAAACTCCATAGCCCTGCTCTCTGAGTGGCTAACTGGCAGTGGTCTCATGTCCTCTCGCCTGGCAATCTGAGGGAACAGCACCTATTTCCCTCTCTTTGTGCCTCCCCACCAGTCTGCGATAAGCCCTAATCCTCTTCAAATATTTCGTAAGGCAGGTGAAGTGAGGCTGATGTTGGGAACTCGGTACTGACCCCTGTCGCTCCAAACTGATGTTGAAGTGCAACAAGGAGCTCCCTTGGACTGAAACAGAAGAGAGGAGTGAACAGAGAGTCCAGGTTTCTGTTGCTGCACTTCCAACAAATACCTGTCTGGGACCTCGGACAGTCTGCTTCATGGTGCATGAGCACTCCGCATCCATGAGTCATTTGTTGGTGTCCTTACAGAGGTTCTTTCTTGCCAGTGTCTGCACATGTGTACCATCAGTGTCCTGTGTTTAGCTTAGGAAGTCAGCAGGGTGGAAGCTGGGAACAGTCTGGCTTCCACGTTACAGATATGACTCATAGTTCAGCGCTCTTGGTTCTTAACTTTTTAGTTTTCTTGGGGAAGTTAGAGTAAAAGAGGAAGAATGCAGGAAGAAGATTTCATTTTCTGTCATTAGAATGGCAGAAATACTTCCCCCCGCCCGAGAGCAAGCCTTACAAGTTTTCCCAAGGAGTTCTAGGCTTTAAATTTACCCCGGAGTAGAAGGGACTCGCGCCTGACATAGTTAAGTGTTTCAGTTTTGGAGGCTCACCAGTTCTTCTTCAGAAGGCAGAAAGGGGTCGGCCAAGTAACCCTTTAGGTTTTTCTGGTCAGTTCTCATCCTTTCTGTCTGAATTTGAAAGGCGTACTGTATCTGAACACGTTTTACACCACTATAACTGGTAATAAAAGAAAACCAGCTATGGACGTGAGAGTAACCAGGTTAGCATAGATCTTATTTGTCTTTGTTCTCCTTTTATTTATTTTTCTTCCTTCGTTCTTTAGACTTTAAAGAGAAAGGAAAAAGAATATGAACATGAGATGGAGCGGCTGGCAAGGGAGAAGATCGCTACCCAGCAGCGACTGGCAGAATTGAAGAATGAGTTGAGCCAGTGGATGGACATCTTGGAGATTGACAGAATTATTCGACAGACAGTTCAGCCAGAGGATGACCAGGCATCTACCTCGACAGCATCAGGTACCCGAAATTACTCTCTTGTAATAATGAATTACTATGTTACTGACACAGTTATGTAGTGGTGGTGGGGATCTTCATTTGACACCATCAAGGTTTCATTGCATTTAGAGTAAAGTAAAAGGATTTCAAGTATTTGGTAGTCATTGATGTTGGCCTAATAATACCCTGCTGCTTGTGTTAAGTAAACTGAAAATCCTGCATCCATGTTAGGTGGGTACAAAGTGTGGGTTTGCACGTTCAGTCTGTTGATACCTCACGTGGAGCTCCCTGCTTTCAAAACTTAGTTTTCCTCTATGCATCCCTGCTTGTTAGAACTGAGTGGTGTATGTGCATCCTGATGTATTTGTGCATGGATGTGGGAGGGTGTTCAGCCACGTAGAGAAGAAGGAATTGGTACAGGAAGGATCACCAGAGCATTTGAACAACTTAATGAGCCTTCACGTTGTGTGAAAAGGATTCACAGTGAAGATGAAATGATACTAACGAGTATCTGGCATGCTGTTCCCAGTGAGAAGGTTCTGTGAGCTAGGAGGGTGCATGCTTTTCTCCATACCAGTGATCTGCAGCAGGAAGGATAGGCAGTCCATGGATGTACAGTGCTTTGCTATCCAGAGATGGGGAGGCTGTAACTGTTTGCAGCAGTTTCTTCAAATTGTGACAGCATTTGCTCTTGGCACTCCAGGCAGACGATGCGGTGGGTTCCAGGAAGGGAATACCTGAGCTGTCTTGTTCATTCAGGCTTGTAATTGGGCTCATCACCTTTGAACACACTTGCAGACTCCAAGTGTAGGCTCGTGGAAGTTGAGAGTAGGAGTGCTTTGTCACTAGGGGTGTCAGCTGTTCACCCCTCCAGCTGGCCTCTGCTGAAAACGATCGCTTCAAGCTACTACTAACGACAGAGCTTGCAAAAGGGAATTGTCTTCCCTGGTTTTCCTGCTGCTTCTGTATCCGCTGAGATTTTTAATCTCTACTGCATGGCTGGCTTTAAAGCAAGCAGTGCAAGGTGCCCTGCTCGTCTTCCAGACCTCCACAGGGTCAGCATGTTCCCGCATTGCTTCATTAGTTTGTGGACTGGACGAGAGTCCATTTTCCAGAACCAGACAAGGAACTTACTGCCATGTTTCTCCATGGCTTTTCCCTGCCTGCTCTGAGAGCAGAAGGGGTGGTACCGATCAGTGGAACATCTGGACAGGAAAGGAAGCCCTGTTCTTCCCAGAAGGAGCCCTCCTCAGCCCAGACAGAGTTCAGCCCAGGTGCTCTCCATCTGCCTCTGCTCACGTTGCTTCCCTTGCCTGCCGAGCAAGATCTCAGCCTGTTGTGAGCACCCGTCTCTAGCTGGGGCTTCGAGCTAGTCGCGCCTGCCTGGCTCTGGGTCCTTGGCCCACAGGCAGGGAGGAGAAGGGTGTGCTGCCCCACTGGGGCTCGGTGGAGCCTGCCGTGCCGTGCCATGCCATGTGATGCTGCCTGCCTGTAGTTCAGTGACTCCTGCTGTCATCTCTTCCGCCCGTGCTGCCTTTTAGGGAGGCTGGTTAGTCCAGTTCATGCTCTGCTTTCTTTTTTTATGGGAGTTTCTTCCTTTCGTTTTTTCCAGAGGGTGAAGACAACATGGATGAAGACATGGAAGATGACAGGCCAGTGAACTCATTACCAAAACTAACCCAGCGCCAGCACCCAGAGCTCCTGAAAGCCGTCCCTTCAAACGCTGCTTCCCACCACCCGGCGGTTCTGCCGCAGCACCTGTCCATCCAGCAGAAACAAACCCCAGCCCACGCACAGCCTCCCATCCAGACGCAAGCACTGGTCCAGCCGCAGGCGATCGTCCCTGCACAGACTCACATCGTGGCGGCTTCGACAGTGCAATCGACTGTTATTGCCCACACCGCCACTACCCATGCTTCGGTCATTCAGACTGTCAACCACGTGATTCAGGGTCCACAGACCAAGCACATTGCTCACATTGCACCTTCCACGTCCAGCCCTGTGCAACTTACCACTGCTGCTCAGCCTATCGGCCACATCACTGTGCACCCAGCCACCATCAACCACATGGCCCACCTCGGCCCGCAGCTGCCCATCTACCCTCAGCCCGTGGCCGTCAGCCAGCCCGTGGTGAGCCATATCGCTCACACGATCTCGCACCAGCAAGTGAATGGAACCACAAACCTTGGCCAGCAAGCGGTGATGGCCAAGCCTGCTGTAGGAACCCAAGTTGTCCATCACCCGCAGTTAGTTGGGCAAACGGTCCTAAATCCGGTGACTATGGTAACCATGCCATCATTCCCAGTGAGCACACTGAAGCTGGCCTAGAGGGGATCGTCTGACGGCGAGGTCTTTGTTGGGAACCTTTCCTAAACTCCATACATTCCAACCACGTCTGACTTCATGGGAGGGAAGTGCAGAAAACGCCGAGTGGCAGGACGCCGGGCTGGGCTGTCCTCAGCCGCCCAGTAACCAACCTGCCGCTGGCAGCGAGAGACGGGGCCTCTCTGCACTTGAATTTTGCTAATCTGAGAAAACTTCAAAGACAGTTGTTCATGGTGATTTTTTTTTTCCTTTTATGTGTAATCAGTGAAATATGGATATGATGTTCTTAAGACTTTAATTTTCCCCTCTTATGTGTTGCTTCTTTGTAGAATAAAAATTGCTGATCTCTTTATTGAGACATTGCTCAATAATTGTAGAATGGGAAAAAAAAAATCATAGAAGTCTATATTTATATATATGTGTGTATGTGTGTGTATATATATGTATATACATATATATATAAATATAACATTTGAAGAAGGCCTTTTGTAAGGTTGATTATTTTGCAGGATTATTAGACAAAATTCATTTTTGGAGGAAGAAGACAGAGTGTCCTCTCTAAACAAGAAACTTTAAGATAGATGGTTTGGTGGACCAGGGTACATATATGGTGACACACACAAAAAAAAAGTTAAACCATGTTAAAGGTATTTCCCGTCAATATATTACATTTCAAAAAACCATCTAAAATCACTGTGACTTGTTATGGCATTTTAAGGAAATTATCTGTCCTGTCTAATAAAAGGAAAAAGAATATACAACTGGACTTCATTTGTTGCAGTTTTATAAATGACTTGATTTTTATAGCTATGTCAAAACAATCATGTTTCTATTATTTTAATGGTTGACAATGTTTTGTTTGGATGGTTTTTTGGGGGTTTTGTTTTTTGTTTTGGCTTGGTTTTGCTGATGCAATAATTGATTTTGCAGATCTCTGTGCATGGCACTCCCCCTTTCAGGATTCCTCCTGCTAGTCCCCAGCCCCCAGGTTTCTTGGGTTCGTTTTTGTTTTGCAGAGGCAGATATTTTGTGCTGGCAACTTGCAAAATGTTTATCTGGCCTGATAGAGCGGAACCTCGGACAAGAAGACCAAGAGAAATTAAGTAGATTTGCTGCATGGGTTACTTTTCTTTGCTAGTTTGTTCCTGAGCTGACCACGTTTTAGTGTGGGAGTCAGTGGATTAGAAAAGGGATAAATGTGCATGTGGTATCTGCCAAAGCGCAGGCAGTTTTGACATCTTTTTTTCTTTGTGGTGGGGGAAAGAAAAAAAAAAAATCTAGTCTTGTATGGGATAACGGTATATTCCGGGAGATCAGTATGTGTAACTTGTGTCTTACGGACTACAGTGAGATGTGCACCAAAGAACAGCCCCTCCTCCGAAGTGACCCTCTTCACCCTTTCTGGTGATTAGGTCAGATCTCACTGAAGTCAATGGCAAATTCCCACGGAGTCACGAGACGGGGGATATTATTTGGCTCTGCGGGTACTTGCCCACCTGCCTGGGAGGTTGCTTAGGACATGTGTCATTGCTGACTGCATATTCTGGTCCTTGCACCGTTTTGTGTGTAGTACTGCTATTAATGATCCCTCTTCCGTCTTCCTTTCTTTTTAAAAACAAATATCCGCAGTCCTTAATGCAGGCAAAAGTCCTGCTGTAGCCAGCGGACGTTTTCCCTGGGCAGGATGGGAGGACAGTCCCTGCTAGCTTCTGACCAGGCACGCTTTGGAAGCGGCACCCGTTACAGAGGAGGAGGAACGTTGGGGCTGAGCAGTCACACCGCCACTGTGCTGGCTGGCTACATCTGGTTTTGGGTCGAGATCTTCCACAGCAAAACATCATCCACAGTCTGCCCAAAATGCCTGTTGGCTCTAGCAGGACTTTCGCCTGGTTGTGGACTGCTGTGAACAGTGGCAGAGGTTTAACTGAGAAAACTTGCCAGTTCCATACCGTCCATGCCATGGTTGAACTGTGCTGGAGGCAGGGGTAATTACTGCAAACAGAGACCAAGCGTGATTGTGCCTTCTGAGCAGACGTGGCTGACAATTGCATTAAATCTGTTCATAAAGCCCTGGGTTGCTCTGTAGTTAACAGGTTTTTTAGGGTTTTTTGTTTGTTTGTTTCTTCTTTCTTGCATCCTTGAGTCCAGGAAGCTCTTGCCTGTGTTGCTAGCACAGTTCCTACAGCAGAATGGACAAATCTTTAAGGATTCCTTACCCTTTAACCACATTTAAACAGATTGTTTGCTCTCACTTCTAGTACACCATTAACACTGTGGGGTTAGTGGAATCACCAGGGCTTTATCGTCTCCATGTACATGCGAGTGCTTTCCTGAGGATGGTGTGTTTTGTGTTCCAGCTTTTCAGAGATCAGTGTTAGATGTCAGGGCAGTTGCTCCTCATCAGAAACTCTTGAAAACTCAGTATTTGCAGCAGGGTCATCTCCCTTAGGAGGAGCTGCCTGTGTTTGCCTTCTGTAGCTGTGTTAGAAGGAAGCATCTCTCTGCCTTTCTTTACTGCTCCAACTCACAAAATAACAAAATCAAGGCAGAAAGCCTCATTTCTAGTCAAGAGCCGCTGAGGTTATTGAAGGAGAAGAAGCCCGGACTGGGAAGCGGGGTTCAGCACGCGAGCCAACGTTGGCTGAGAGCCCCTCCGTCCCCTTGGTGTCGTTCCCTCTGCCACATCGGCGGGAGCTGCGGGATCAGCTGGCGTGGCTGATCCCGCTCTTCTTACATGCACTTTTGCGTAACTGCTTACTTTCTGCATTGAAAACTCTGCTCCCACCTTAACCCCATTGGCTTCTTATCCCAAGAGAGATACTGGTGACTAGAAGTGATCCAGGCATACAGCTGCTTTGTGTTTTCCACAGTAGAAAGTACAGGATGGAGGGAAGAGCTCCCACTTGATTCGATACAGGCAAATGAGCTTTCTTGCAGATTATTTAATGGCCTTTACTGTACGACAAGTGATGCTGCTGACTTCATCTTTTACTCCCTTATGGTTTAAAGGTAACAGTGTCACTACCCTGCTCGCACACGAGTCCCACATCTCTGCCAGTTTTATTCCCTCCTTGGAGTTCTGCAACCCCGTTATGTCTGAACCCCTTCATCGGTGTTAGCCTCCGCTTGAAGAACGGTTTGTCCCACTCGGCCAGCCCGTAAGCTGGTCCAGACATCCTGGTCTCATGCCTTCTCCATGGCTACCAGAAATGTTTCTTTGGGGTTTTTCTGTTTGTTTTTTAAAGTCTGCAAACTTCTTTCTGTTCAGTGGGGAAAAGAGCAAACCGCAGCCCTTCTTTCCCCACGTCTGTCATTCCTGCTCAGAAACTTCAGATTTACGCTGATGCTCTTAGAAATCATGTTCAGTACTGTATAACAAGGGGCACTTTAGAAATGTCTCTCCTCCTTTGATATATGTGTTTTCCCTATGGAGAAAGCTATATATAAATATATATATATGTACACTTTGGGATTCAGAAGATCTAATTTGTCCCAAAAAAAAATCAATAAATACGAAGTTTACAAGAAAATCTCTTCTGTTGTTGAATAATATTAGTTATTAGTCACCATACCACAGAAAAAATAGCAAATGGGTTTTCTATATAGTAGATTTGAGAAGACTTCTTTGTCCTGTCAAGCCTGACTCAGAGCCTGTAAGTTAGTGGAAAAGCTTCCACCGAGGGCAGGCTCTGCGTCCGTCACCTGCGGTGCAGTGCTTCCAACCTTGCAGCCTGCGTGCTCCCCATGGTTCATGTCACGCTACCAACAGCAAAAACGTGCTCAAAGGCTTGATCTGTGCTTAAAACTCGAGCCAGCACAGTCGTTTGTGTTTGAAAGACAGCGGCAGATCTGTGCGAGCAAAAGCCCTCGGACGGCTACAGTTACATGCAGAAATGCTCTCTTGCTTTCAGGGCTTGCCCAGGCTGGGGAGCTGGGTTGTGCTGTCCCAGGAGATGAGCAATTTTGCTGCTCTGAGCCGAGCCTGCCCGAGGGAGCCCCCGCATGTGGCAGAACCCGGTCGGCTGATGAGGAGTGGGCTGGTGGCCGGCCACATCCACTGCTTTGCTTCAGGCCACTTCCCTCTCCCACCTGCCAAGTATGTGCAGGCAGAGAGGAATAAACCCAAACTGCTACTCTAAATTTATCCTGAAAAGAGTTCTTACAGCTGACACTTTAGATATGGGAATGTATTCCTGACCTCACCAATAAAAATTAGCCAGAACCCTGTAGGTCCCTGTAGCTCACCTTAGGAAGGGAAAGGACCCAATTTCCCACATTCTGCACAGTCACTTGAATGGGGTCCGAGAGGCGGTGGGTCGGCTCGGGCATCCCTGTGCATGTGTGTGTTGGTGGCGTGGTTGATACCGTCTGTGTGTGCTTTGCTCTCCCACAGCAGGAGCTGGAAACAAGGTGCGTGTGTGAGGCTGTTCTCTCCAAACTCCTTGGTCTGGTGACGGCACCGGCACCAGTTCGTCGCCGCCTCTTGCTGGCCGCATTGGCAGTGGTCCCGGCTGGCACCGCTGCTGTCCTTTGCTCGTCCTGTGATTGCTCAGGATTTCTAAACCTGATCAAAACAGGTGGGGAGGTTGAGGGAGAGGGAAGAGTTTAAAAAAGGCTGACAAATTACCAAAAGTAATTATAACCATTATTTGCATGGTATCAGGTCGACAAGTGGTAGGAATTTTTGAATTCCCACTTCATGAACTGGGCTTTAAAGCCTTGCTTAGGGTTACACTCCTGTCCTAGTACAGGGTAAGGGATTGTCTTGGCTGAAGAAACCTTGGCATTATTCAGAGTATCAACAGTCTCAGTTGTGCCACCGCTGCTGGGGATGCGGTGACTCGTGCCCAGACCCGGTGACGGCCAGGGTCTCAGAGCAGCTTCCCTGGGGCTCCTTCCGCTGGCACCTCGAGCTGGTGGCAGCTGCTGAGGGCCCCATCGTCAAGTCTTGACTCATACCTTTCTCAGGCAAAACCCACGCTGATCTCAGGAAAGAGTGAGGAGAGACTTAAGGACGCCGGCCCCTGCTGCCAGCGGCTGCTGCCCGCTTCCGAGTGGGGCACTGGTTGTGCAGTGCCTCGTGTGCAGCCCAGCTCCCAAAGTTGGAAATGTTGTGCAAACTGCATCATTCTGTAAAACAAGTAATTTTTATTTGAGTCTAATCCAGACCATTGCCTTCGGCCTTCCCTTCAAACAAGGCCATTTTTCTGCTGGCATTGATTTGCAAAGAGCGGGAGAGGGAAGGACACGTAGCAGCTGCTGATGCACAGGACAGTGCTATTTCAGGCAGCCCCAGTATTAAACAGCTTCGGTGATTTTGAGAGCTACTTTTTCACCAAAAACATTTTTTGTGCATTTTTCTTTTATGATGATGACCTACAGAGAAGGAAACGCATGTTTGCTTTGTGGTTTGTATTCAGGAGTGGTGCACCCCGAAGGGGGTTGAGCAGTAAGGGGTTTGCCTGGGGCGGGGGACGATAACCTGGGGAGGAGCAGGGGCTGCACTTTGCTGGCCAGTGAGGCAGGCGAGCACCCCCCCGCCTTTGCTCACACCTGGGCTGTTCAGGCCCGGGCAAACCAGCTCAATCGGAGGCAGGACAATGTCCGCAGCAGGGTTTTCCTGTGCCCGTAGTATTGCTGGGGTCGGTGGTGCCGTGGTTCGCAGGCTGTTCCCCAGACTGGTCCTGGGGTGCGTGCGCAGCTCTGCCTGGTGAGCGGGACCGTGCTCTGCCCGCGGGGGTGGCAGCGGCTGCGGGCAGCTCCAGGACCAGGGGCACGGTGGCGGCCAGCCAGCGACCCCCCTCTCACGCCTGGGAGAACAGGGCTGAAGCCAAACCGCTGCTGTCGGGCCCCTTTTTCTGCATATGTGTGTGTGTGTGCGCGCGTGTGTGTCCCCGTCCATGCTAGCGTTGAATACTGGGTATCAAAGGCAAGGAGGGCTCAGCTGGGCAGCCCCCCCCCGACCCGGTGGGATCGGGTTTTGTTTTCTTGAGCTCTCTAGCTGGACAGAGGTGATGTCCCTTCTGCAGAGGTTTCTGTTCTTTTAAAATCATACGCAATTTATCCGGGTAGGAAATGCACCACCAACTAATTGGCATTCAGCGTTATTACCGTGCGGGTCCAAAGACTGGCTAGGCTGCTGCCCGCTGCTGTTGGACTACTTGTCTCTTTTTCTTTGTTTTAATTAAAAGTGGCCTTCTGTAACAAAAGAATAAAAGAAACAAAAAAAACATAAAATGCCTTTGAGTGGTTTAGGTGAAGGTGAGACTTGCTGCTTGTGTCGGTATTGGTGTGATTGTCTGTATGCACGCCTGTTTATATACGTATAGACATTCAATGCAAGACTTTATCGTGTCTCCGATTTTTGTATGTAGCCTGTGTCTCTTTTGGACTGGTTTGCATCCTGAGTGAATTTTTTGCATTTAAAAAAGAAGTGTGAAAATTATTCTGGGTTGGGTGGGGGCAAGGGGTGTTTGGAGACCTCCCTTGTGTGCCTGGAGAGGGAGGCAGGAGGGCTGGGGGATAAGATGTAATTTGCCTGGTGTGACGATGCAGTTGGTGTTTGTTTGGCCCCTTTGCTTTCTGTGATGTGTATTGAAGTGTCCCCAGCGAAGGCGAGCCGTCTTGGCCAGATAAATCAGTTGACGTCTGCTTACCTGAGCAGCATGCTGGCTCAGTCCATTGACTTTTAGGCACTTGCTTAAGCTTAGACATGCAGCTGCGCTGAGCTGGGACCTTAACGCTGCTGGAGATGGCGTGGAGGTGGGCAGCTGCTGAGCACCTCGCAGGTGAGGCTCCCCTTAGACTTTGCATTGTTTTTTTTTTCTTGAGTGAGCAGTTGTCCATTTCAATCTTATTTTCGTTCTGAAATATATTGGCATGAGGAAAGGAAAACTCTCATACCTCTGGCCTATTTTCTATCCCTTGTTATCATTCTGAACAAATGAAAATTCATTACAACACTATTTTTAGATTATTTTCTTCCTCAGTCAAACATCAGTTATTAGGAACAGATGTTTAGAGTTAAGGAAAATAGGTTGTGGACAGGGTCAGTCACGGCACCTTTCTCTTCCTGTTATATAGAGCTTAAAACTAATAATCCAAAACTTGAATTATCAAAATACCAGCATAAGCACAGCACCAGATAGGTGCAGCCTTGGCAAATGTTGTGTTAGGCTGTTTCCACGCTGTGTTGCTGGGCTAATGCTGCTTCTCGTCCGGAGCTGGGTAACAGCGTGCAGCAAAGACAAAGGCCGCGCTCTCGTTTGTTCCCTACTGCCCTGCACCGCCAGCGCAGGGTCGGTGCAGTTCTGCACTGGGAACTCGTGTTCTTACCGATGCCATTTTGCTCCCTCGGAGGGATTGCACGGCTCTGCTGTAGATCAGGATCAGGCCCGTTAATTCACACCCTTTCTTTGTGCTATGAAAATCAATCTGAGTGTGAAGGAGCACTGGTGGTGGGACACGGAGCCCTCCACAGCTCGCTGGGGGCAGAGGCTCCCCTGTGTCAGCACTTGCTTCCAGAGAGATACCCCAAGCCCCCATCCCATCTCTGTACTGGGCTGGAAACCCTCGCCGGCCGACAACCCGCACAGGGCGGTACGCCTCCAGATGAGAGATCCTGGTACGAATGCCTTACGGACTTGCCTTAACAATCTGATCCAAAAGTGTTTTCTTTGCAGAGTAAGAAGTATTAATTGCATCCACCCAATGATTTGTTTGCTGCTGGTCAAGCCCCAGCCTAGGCATCGCTGGGTGAGGAGCTCTGGTGGGAGCGGGGGCCTCCTGTCCCTGCTGCCAGGGTCCCCACCGCGTCTGTCGCTGCATGTAACCACCCTCCTGGTTAAAAGCATTTACCTTTATCCTCGCTGCGCTCTTTGCATTAGCAATGTTTCACTGAAGATGCTGATTGTTAAGTGCAGAATTGCTGCCAACGCTGGCCGCTGAGTCAAAGCCCTGGAGACATGTTTGCCTCCCCGTGCACATCACAGGAAAGCCAACGCATCGGCACGCACTCACACTGGGCAAATGCAGTCTTTGTTTACAGTGAGGACGTGTCACTGTGTTACCAATTTATTGAAATACTAAATATTGAAAAACCTAGACTGTAAAGATTTTTATGTGTTTGGATACATCTGCTATGTGAAAAAAAACAACTAATTTTGTACATATTGTATTTTTACTATTCAGCTGTACTATACTGGCTCTTCATGCTCCAGAATTTAGGTATCCAACATGAATAATATACATGTAATAAGCACTTGCCTGAAATAAATATAAAACTGAAATAAACATGCACTGAAATCTGAAACAGGATTCTGCATTTTCCTTCTTGTGCTTTGCATGCAAATATTTCACTTTATTTGTAATTTTCCAATTATAAGAGCAAGGCTTTCTCTCCAGACGTAGCCATAGCTGCCCCTCCAGGTGCGTGTTATTGATCAGCAGGTCTGGGTCTCCCAGACCAAGCCCAGACCAAGACCAAGCTCCTCGTGTGTGTGTCTGGATCAGGCATTGCCACACTGGGGGAAAATTAAGCAGTCTTCCCAGCCTCCAGAATTTGTGAAAACTTGGAAAACGGTGCCCCGTATCCAGCCCAGTCCAGGAGGACTCAGGCCAGAGCCCTGTGGGAGCCCATCCTCCCACCCCAGCTGCCCTCTTGCCATGGGTGCTGCGGGGCCGCCTCAGGGGTCCCATCGGGTCCCGCCAGGTCAGCTTTGGGGCTCGTCAGCGCAGCGCAGTGACCACGGCCGTCAGGTGAGGCTCCTTCGGCAGCCGGACCTGCGTCGGGGCATCCTTCCTCTGCGGTGGGTGTGCTCGGGGGGGGGGTGGTTTGCAGGGCTCGCGGCTGTAAGAGGAGGAATTGGAAATACGGCCTGGCTAAGCCTTCTTCACCTAACTCAGCTCTAAATGCTCTCTCCTGCAGATGATGACGCTGGAGTTCTGGGGTTTCCCAGTTTCCTTGCCTCCGGTACGTGGACGTGGAGCCTGGTAAGCCGGAGCACGGATGAGTCAAACCTTTATGGCAGCTTTGGTGGTAGCAGGACTTCTGTGCCAGGCCAGGGGAGGGGTCTGGCTGGTCCCCCCAGGTGGGCTGGGGCAGCCGAAGTGTGCTCAGCCCTGCGGCCCACGGAGACCCGCCCATGGCTTCCCCAGGTGTTTGGGGAGCTGCCAGCCAGAAAGGCCTGGCCTTGGGGAGGGGCTGGAGGGTGGCACTGCCAGGGGAGCAGCGCTGCCAGGTCGTGCGGGTGCTCGTCTCCTCCGTCCCGGGGAGCTGAGGAGCCGGGCCGCTCAGCGAAGCTGGTGAGTGCAGGTGGGGGCCAGCCCCCCCCACCGGGCATGGGCTGGGCCCCGCCGGCCGGAGGGTGCAGGGGCTGCGGTCAGACTCGGCACAGGGGGGCTCAGGGGGGACATGAGGGGCTCAGAAGGGGTCAGGAGGGACTTAGTGGGGGTCAGGAAGGGCTCAGAGGGGGCTCAGCGGATGCAGGCAGCTGCCGGGCCCTGGTGAGCGCTTCAGAGCCCAGGAAGGAGTTTGGGGGTGTTTGGCTGTAGTCGGTGTCCAGGTTAACGTGCGGCCTCATTTTGCAGCAATTTGCAGTGCTGCTGCTGCAGTTTCAAACAATTTTCCTGTCAGCTTCCTTGCGCAGACCCCCTCTGCTTCCCCGGTCCCTTAATTAAGCCCAATTTGATTTCCAAGAGCAGCTGTTTTGCTGAAACATTGCTACGCTATTCTCAGCCTGCCCTGTCAGCCCCGGAGGTGCCTGTGTTGGGTTTGGTTAATCAGATGCTATTAAATAGCCCAGGTAGTCCAGTAACTTGCTGTCATTAGTATGGAAATGGCCTGTCCTCTCTTTTGTCTGCTCTCTCGACATGCAAGGTACTGCTCAGCCCAGTTTCATAAGCTGGTCTGTAGTCAAACTTTACAGTGGATTTGAATAGACCGTGTTCTGAGAAGGAAAGTGATTCTTTTTAGGCTGAAAGAGCAAAAGCACTGTGCTAGTGCTAGTGAAGGAACTGGTGGGCTGACTTGCCCAGTTGCAGGACACCTGAGCAGAGGCGCGTGAGAAGGGAATTGTCAGCTCTGCATTCCTCAGCAGTTAGTTTGACTTCTGCGCCCCCACCAGAGGCTGCTGGTTGTGCCGCGTAACAGCTGCTATAGGCTTTGGCAAACTTGGATGAATGGATTAAGGAGGCACCTTTTTCAGGCTGAGACACAGAAAGCACCTTTCGCAGTGACTGTTCTGTGTGGCAAGTACAATGTGCCCTTTAAGTGGCAAAGTGGCAGAACCTGTGTCTTGATTAAAAAAAAAGAGAAGTTGTTGCCGGGCTGGTAAGGTTGTTAAAAGTGTTGCTGAGCTGTAGCATCAAAAAAAACCCCAAACCCAAAAAAAAAAACCCCACCAAAACCAAACAATAATAAAAAGCAAATGCGGAGTGTGGGTGTACCCGCCTGTTAGGCACTGCAGAGCACGCAACTGGGTCATCACTGCACCGCTCATAGCTGGGTTTCTTAAGTCCAGAAATTTCACACCGTGTACGATGTGGCAGGGAAATAGTACCTACAAAGGGGCTTGGCTATGGCTTGGGGCTTGTAGCATTTTTCCCTGTGCTTCTGCTGGTCTGCGCGGGCTGGGTGATATGCCAAGCTGCTCTTACCAGCCAGCTGAAGCCCATTTTTCTGAGCGGGTGAAAGGCACCGGGGCAGCCAAAGGGCAGCGTTTAGAGCAGGAATGCATCATGAGGCAAAAATCACCATGATGCCCTCAAACATCCCCACCCCCAAACGGTCAGCTTGCTCGGCTGGCTCTTCTTGCACTGTTTGTGGGAGAGTGGGGGAATGCCTCCATATGCACACTCTCTCTCACCCCCACCCCCCCAACGTTGTGGGGAGGGTGCAGCCAGCCCGCGCCACTGTCCTGGGCTGACAGCCTCATCTGGTGGCAGCTGCCAGCACAGGGTGTCCCCTGCCCCGAGCGCCAGGCAGCCGCTGAGGCCCCAGAGCGATGGGCTGCCAGGGCTGGGGAGGGCTCTTGCGCTAGAGGATACCCAGAAGAAAGAGCAATGCAAAAAAAAAACCAAACCACCAAGTACCGGCACTACAGAGATGAGGCTTTAGGAAGCCTGGCTCAAAGCTCGGAGGGCGGGTGGCTGCAGTTGTGTGGAAGCATTGCCTGTGCAGCCCCAGTGCTGTTCATGTGCTTGCATGGGGTTGGCTCTTTGGTTTCTTTTTTATTGTTTGGGAAACTGGAAAGTATTTCTAGGTGAGGTAGAGCTTCTGAAAAGGGCAGGCAGGCCTTGGGATAATTAATAGGCTACTGCAATATGTGGCACGAAGCTGCTCGGGCCAAAGTTGCTGTGTTTGGCAAATCTAGTGGTAGGGGGAGAAAGCAGCTGGGTCCTCACCAGGCTGCCCGCACTGGCTATGGGCTATGGAAAAGGGGTGGGAAACAGTGGAGAGTTGTTTTGGTTTGTTTTTCTTCTGGCAGTCGGTAGCAGTGAGACTTTCAAGGCGATGAAACGCCATTGGGGTGCTGCATCTTGCTGAAATGAATTCCTGTTGTGGCAGGGACTCTGCAGCTTTGGGGGACAACTGGCTAAATAGCTGCTGGAAAGGTTTCTGAGCCTGCGCAAAGAGAATGCTGGGGTGGGGTGTGTGTAAGAAGGAAGGGCCTGTAGAACAGAGGCCCCTGTGTAATCCCAGCTGTAGCATCCACTGCTCCCTGCCTACCCCAAGTCTCACCACTCAAACACGATGAAGGCAAAGGGGACAGTGGCACTGAATGATTATTTAAGCCAATGTGTCATTGGATACACTTCATAAAGGGCTTAACCTCTTTTATAAGGATAAATACATGATTAACAGCTGTAAGAGTCACGAGCAATGGCTGAGGGATGGCTGCACCTACCCCAGGACAGAGGGGCATTTGTTGGGCATTTTTTTAAAGCAGAATGGGTTAATGCGCCATCATCCCCTGGGGACCCACCTCTGGGCAGAGCTTTCCAGCCTAAAAAAACCTGGAAAATCACAGCAAAAACTGCCAGCAGCAAAGCAAGCAGCAGGCAGACAGCAAGTTCTGAAAAAGGGAACGTCCCTGCCACGGAGCAGAAGCAGCCGGAGGATTTTTAAGAGGTTTGAAGTGGGGACTGGGAGTGATGGAGGTGGATCTCTCCTGGAAGCCCAGCAGCTCGGCTAGATTTAATGCTAGCTGCAGCACGATCAGGCCTAAAATTGCAGGATGAGACTTGTATTTTTTAACACTTGTCATAGGCCTGCTTCTGCTCCCACTCCTTCCCCAGGGCTGAACTGGCAACAGGCTCGGCATGCGATGATAGGTGCTCTTAGGCACTGCCTGTAACTTAAATCTACCCTGAAAGTCATGTAAGGGACATTAGCAGTCTGTTTGGCGATGACCTACTTACTTACTTTAAAAATACTGCTTAGTACAATAGCCCGCGCACGCTCATCACAGAAACATTAATTCCATATCGCATGCGCTGCCCAAACAGCCCTGTCCTTAGGACTCCCTGTTCTGTCTCTGAAATAACCTCGGGGGGAAAGAAATCACTTCCAAAGACCTCCACAGAATGCCTTGACGATATGTATTTATTCATATATTACATTTAAACATAAATAATTGAGCAATAAAGAGAACAGTCTGCTCCCAACAAAAATAAATAAGTCAATACACAATATTCATAAAATACAATTAGACAGAATGTTATAACAAATACAGTGAAGTTCGCAGAGCTTTTTTGTTGTTTTTTTTTTTAAAGTTGTATAGTACATTCCCAACATACCAAAGAAAAATAGTGCAGTTTTGGTGTTTGTGTTTTTTTAACATCACTTCCGCAGGCTCTGTGAGTTGCAGGGTTTTCTCACTCTTTTCAATTTTTCAAAAAATAGTATTTCACTTTTCAAGTGAACAGCCACACAAACTGAAGCGCTTTCGAGACCTTTCAGCAACCATGCACTGGCCTATAAAACAGTTGGACACACAGCTATAAATAATGATGAGCTCAGCCTGCGAGCGCGCCTGCAGTACAGCGTCTTGGCTCCCGGTCCCGAGCACACCCGAACGCTCGGGCGCGCGGGGGCGGGCAGTAAAGCTGATCATAACTTTTTCCTTCTGTGACTCCCACTGCTGTTATTTTAGCCCTGGTATGCGCAGAAAGGGGGTTTCCTTCCCAACAGCCTCCTCCGCAGCACCTTTCTCAGAACTGAGTGGGCTCATCTGTTCTCACTTCTGTTCTGTGACAGTGATGCTCGTGAGCCCAGAGAACAACAGGCTCGTCCCTGAAGGCCTCTGGCTACACCAGCGACAGGGGACTTTTGGTTTGGGTTGGGCTTTTTTTTTTTGTTTTTCACCCTCCCCTCAAATTTTTAGAGAACAGTTTAAGGGAGGGCTTTGGCTATTGAGCTAAGAACTTTGTGCCCATTTTTTTTCCCTTTTCAGACTACTATTTCCCATTTTTAGTTTACTGCAATAATAAAGCAAGCTCTAAGCATGGTCTTTCTAGAACCATATCTACCTTTTTCTTGTAAAGCAATGCTCAGGCTTGTGAGGACCCCAAGGCAGTACTCGCCTAGTGCTAAGAGCAAGAGTGCCCACTGCCTGGGTAATAACAAGACTGGAGTTACTAGAGCAAATACCTCCTATCAGTTATCTGAGTCTTCAAACAGAATGATTTTACTCCCTACACTCCTTTTTGCTAAATTCTGATTTTAAAAGCTCATGTGAGCTGATATAATTCATGTAAACTTCTCTGAGCAACCTGATCTAGTTGAAGATGTCCCTGTCCATGGCAGGGGGCTGGGATAGATGAGCTTTAAAGGTCCCTTCCAACCCAAACCGTTTTGTGAGTCTTAAAACCACACAGAGTTATTTTCTCTACAAGGTTCAAGGGAAACACAGCTGTGTAACCCTGTCTGCTCTGAAGGATTAAAAACAAAAAAAAAGGCAGAAACACAAAAGTTCAGATTCAAAGTAAGGTTTTTGTTTTTTCAAATCACAGCAGCTCTAATGGCAAAGGCTGGAATACTTTGGAATACTTGAAGTGCTTAAACTAAGTCTCAGTTTTCAAGGAGCACAGGTCACGAGTGTCCACAAAACCTGCAGCTAACCCCATTAGCAAAAACCTGCGTGCTCCCTCCCTCTCTCTCGCTGACACAGAGCTACACTTTTACTTAGAAACACGTGATAATTTTATACAGCGCGATGAAGTGCTCTGACAGTAAGAGACCCGTCTGCCGCTCCAGGGCAGAAGCCCAGCTAACTGTCAGTCACCTCTGCTCTCTACGCAGGATGGGGTGAAACGTATGCTGCTACTTAAAGCATGCGGCCAAGCAAAGAAGTGGCACAGAACTTCCACGGGGCGCACGGACGGCTCTACAAACCAGCACGGTGCTGCAGCAAAGCGGATCGGATCCCGCGCAACAATTTCAGCTGCTTCATCTGGCAAGTGCCAATACCTGCTTGAGTAGGCGAGCGCCTGGTCTGTGCTCGCAGGGTACCAAGGAAAGTCCTCCCAGAAAGCTCTGCAGAGCGGGGAAGAGGAGGCTAGTAGTGTGCGGTGAGTAATTTGGAGGAGGCGAGGCTCTGCTGTGTCTGCTCTGTAACATAGGATCTGAACTTTATGGCACTCTGCAGACGCAAAGAGCGTGGGAGCTGCTAACGCAAGCAGGGAAGCTGTTTCTGTGGGCTAAACTTGTGTTAACCTGAACTACATTAGGCAGATCTTGTCATCTGGGAATATTTGCCGAGTAAGTTTGCAAAGTAAAAGGCAGGCATGTGTAGGCCATGAAGCCTCAACAGCATGAGCTAGTCAGCAAAGGCTAACTGATGTTTTTAGCTAATGTTGCCAGATCTCCACTGCTCATATTAACCATGTTATTTATTTTAAGGCCATTCTCCCAGCTGGTAACCTTATTTACTTTAATTACTGCTAAATACTCTGCTAAATACAAATCCAAATGTTTAAGCAAGAGCAGCTCAGACACATTCTCTTCCGTGTTCGAGGCCTAGACACTGACTCCATGAACGTGCTCCTCCAAGGACCCAGTTCAATGCTTGCAACACTTGAGGGAGTGCTGGATCCGGCCTTACCTCCACGGAAGGTTCTGGCAGAGCACACAACGTGCATCCAGACTTTAAAGGTGCAGTAAGTCAAAATATAAATGTTCTAGTATGTCAAATCCCCCCTTTTTAATATCTCAAATATGTAGATAGACGGTCTTCTAGAGAGGGGAATAAGAGAATGCAAAAAGATTTTGTCTAGAAATACAAAGTGAGTGTAACAAGGACTATCAAACACAAACCTTATCTGGTGAAGGAAAAGTTCTGTTTTTAAAAGTCTGTTACAAATCTCTTAGATATTTATTACATTACATGGAAGATGCAATTAAAACACCATTTTGAAGTTACAGTGCAAGAAAGGCTCCATCCGATAGCTCCCAACGAGGCCCACGATGACAGTCTGTTCATTATCACTTATTTTCAATCAGTGTCTGCACTTTGTAGACAAGGTCTCTTGCTATCCTCAGAATTTCCTCAGCATTGTGATGCTCTGCCATTTCTAAGAGACACAGACAAACATTCTTAACTGTCAGCAGCAAGAACTTTTCTGCCCTAGCACTGATATTAATGTAGCATTAGCATTAATTAATTAGCGTAACATTAGCAGCAAACCAAAAGCATTGCAGGGGGTTAGGTTTGTGGAATTAAAGGTAGAATAAGTGGATGAATCCCTTAGTGCTGTAAGTCCTGGTATCAAGGTCTGAGCCCTTCTGGTGTCAGTTCTCTTGCTGCAAGAATCCCAGTGCCCTGCAACCCCAGACCGGGAACAGGTCTGTACCCACACGTGCCTGTGAATGGCCCTCCTGAGATCTCAAAAACATAAAGCTGAGCTCAACTTGATCAAAAGATACCTCTCCAGGCAGGGACTATTGCGGGAGTGTCTGGGATGCAAGTGATAAATACAATTAAGGGCTTCATTTACATGGAGCGACGTGCCTGCACAGATCCACGTACAGAAGTCCGCACTCTGCAGCTTGAAGAAAGATCAGAAAGCAGTTCTCGACAGACCAATCGTCAGTTCCGCAATAAACATTTCATGCAGCTTAGGCAAGTGCTGGGGTTTTTTTGTTTCGATGGGTTTTTTTGAGAGAAGCATTCATGTACAGCTTTGGAGTAAGAGTGGCCGGGGCAAAAACAAAACCAAATTTGGGGCTTCTGCAGCAGATGGCTGAAAACCACAGCATTGATAATTTAGTAAATTACTGTGATTACACAAAATTGTTTCCAAACCTCTTAAAATATCCTAACAGGGAGCACTTGTTTAGGACTAACTTGCACTCTGCAGCCAGGAAGAGACCTAGCTTGCTTTGGCAGGATACTTTTTGCTCTGGCAGCACATGCTGGCCAGCATCTATGGACCACTGCAGTAAGCAATCAACCGCGGAAGCTGTTTGGCATGTTTTGCATGAACAGTTGCTTGTATGTTTCAGCCTCAGCAGGGTCAAGCCCTGTAAACAGAAATGACTCTGGCAACCTTTAAACCTGCGAGAGACTTCTGTAAAAAATTAAGCAACATTGTAGCACCCCGTTAAACCAAGGGCAAAGAGTGACTGTGGCAAATGTTTTTAACAGAAATTCTGAAGCTTGCTTTGTGGTAAAAACTACAACTGATGCTGAAAAAGCTACCATCTTCTCTGCTCCACGGAGCTCTTCAAACACTGTTGTGTGTGTGTGCCAGGTCAGAGCTTCAGGAAGCATGTGAAAATCTGGGCTCCTCATTTACATGAAGGGGTAAGAGATTCAGAGCTTAAAATGACCAGGGACTTGTCATGACAGCAAGAGCACTGCACAACTGCAGTTGGTGTGAGTAGGGGAGAAGGAGCAAACTCATGTTACTGCCTTTTTATCAAAACGGCCCTCTTAAAAAAGTCTCTTACCATTAAAAAACTTGATGATATCAGTGAAGTCCATGTTGTTATCACGGATAATCTCTCGATAAACTTCCACAAGTGCTAAGGCAATGAAAAGGACAAAATGTTCTGAAGAGATGTGCTTTGCTGCCCAAATAACTTCCCACACTGTAAACACATCCTCGTACAACAATTCTGAATGGGAATAAACATTACAAGAGCATCTGATTATTCAAATTGACCATTTCCCCCTCTCTAACTAATGTTCTACAGGCCTTATGCAGACATGAATACTACTTAATGACTTCTCCTTTCCTCTCCCCCTTTCCTCCAGCCAACTCCTGTCACTTACATGTGCAAGTATGGCAACAGAATTGGGTTTAAAGGAAAATTAAGAAAGAACGTAGGTGTGGTGGTGCAGACTGAACCCCAGGAAGATGCCTAAACTGCAGTAACCATGTGACAGGCTGCAAATCTGAATGCATACCCAGAGCCGCCTCCTTGGCTTTGCAGTGAACCTGTCAGAGCAAAAGCTCTGCTATTTTTAATTGGCAACAGTTAATTGTACAGCAGATGTAGGTAAGCTAGGTCTACACATGCCACAATTCAGATGCGGCCCATGGAAGCTTTGTCTTCTTGAACCATATAGGCTCACCTTCTGGCCGGTCTGACAGTGAGGTCAGAGGGGATTGGGATGTGGGGGACAGGCAGTTCTCTGTGAAGAAGTAGGCAGAGGATTTACTATTCAGTTAAGAGTCACAATTCCTCCCCCCTCACTGTCACGTAGTTGCTCATAATAAACAGCTGATGGATGCATAGTGTCCCTCTACCACCTTTGTGCTTTAGGGTATTTGAGAGGGACGTCTTTTGATTGTTGCAGATCAGTCTATAACTCAAAGGAGCTACTTTGCCTGACAGCAAGATGGGTCTCTCTTCAGCAACACTGTACCCAATGATTACAAGCAACTGCTTCTGTTAGAGGGTGGGTGGGTGGGTGTGCTCATGCAGGGATCCTGAGATCCTGGGGTGCTCCCACAGTATATAAAGTACCTCATTCAGCGAAACACAACAGCCCCAGAGCTATTGCTGAGCTGCTCCTTGTTATCAAATGGATTAGAAAGGAGGTATCAAAGCTTACAAAAGCATGTGATCAACTTGGGATCACCTTCTTGAGCAAACAAGCATTTACACTGACTAGAAACTTGGCTCCAGCCACACTATCAGGAATTTACAATGCTCTTTTCTAAGCTTTGACTTCATTCCAGCACTAGTTCATATCTGAGAGTCGCATTACCTTTCCTAGTACAAACTCTCTTGTGAGCCTAGCTGCTACTCACCATCCAGACATCTAGATCAAAATAGAGAGCTGTTCAGTTTTGCACAACTCTAAACTATAAGCATAGAACATTATTACCTCTTTTAAAGTCAAGCAGGAACCAGCGATAGCAGAAGTAAAAGTGAGTGTAATCTCCATTTTGGTGCATCAATTCAAAAAGCTCCGAGTCTAGAATCTAAAATGGAAAACATCAGCTGTCAGCGTCTTGTCTGAAAGTAGCCACAACCAAAGGTGTCGGAGGCTGGTTAAGACTCCCGTGCTGCTCCTTATCACCTGATCCTGTGATTAGTCAGCAGCACTGACTATGTTTGCAAACTGCCTGTGATGTGGGTGCCCTGACACAGACTGAAGAGGTGAAGTGTTGCTGCTGTGCAGGTATGAGGTGACAACAGCCAATCTGCACTGTGATTTTAGGGGTCCAAGCAGCAAGTTACAGATCCTACTGATTTTCAGCAAGTGGCGAATCTTCATTTTCCCACCCAACTCTACTATCAGACTGTAAC
This sequence comes from Phalacrocorax aristotelis, assembly GCF_949628215.1. Taxonomy (NCBI): domain Eukaryota; kingdom Metazoa; phylum Chordata; class Aves; order Suliformes; family Phalacrocoracidae; genus Phalacrocorax; species Phalacrocorax aristotelis. The sequence goes on along the minus strand of NC_134293.1, from coordinate 6,092,914 downwards.
ACAGGAGCTGGGGTGCAAAGAGTGAGATCCATTTACCTGGAGAAAATAAGGAAGAGAGACTTTTTCATCACAAGTTTGTAATTCTGATGCGCAGTGGCACAGTTCCACACTGCAACATCTAAGCTCTCTGGAACTGAACAAATACCTGCCAAATATCTGATAGATGCCTTAAATGTGTAAATATATCTATAGTCGTTCCTTACAGATGTCATCCTCAGGGCTGCTGGATAAGCAGGGCGGCATGCTCTGACAGTCTTGCTACTCAACAGAACCACTGCAGCCACACCTTCATGTGCTGCCTGTGTTTGCCATGCTGGCCATCATCTTTGTCGACTGGCCTCTATTTTCATTACTTTTTAGTATGCCACCTATCAAACCAAAGAATGGCTTATCCTGATGTTCTCGCTCTTCTTTATGCTATCCTTGTTCAGGTGCCTGGTGCTTTGTGGAGTGGAATGTCTAGGCCTTAAATCCATCCAAAAAAGCCCTGTTCAGCAAGCATCCTGTGTGAATACAAATATAACTACTGTCTATTTAAACCCATAAGAAATTAAGTTTGTGCCACAAATACCAGTGTTTTCTCTTCCAAAAACCAGCAAAGACTGGATCTTACTGCTATTTCTCACTGACTTGAGCTGGAGCTGGACTGAGCCATAAATGGGAGTCATTACACTGTGTAGCTGGTGTACAGGAGGCAGAAGTCTAGGGGGGGTTGGTTTGTTTGTCAAGTTAAGACAAACGGACCTGCTCTAATATGTGTTCTTCATTGTGACGGCAAATGCTGCCTCCTGAGAAGCAGGAAATCAGTTTGGGGCTACATAAAACAATTCTTATCCTCCCCAGCTCTGAAGTACCAGCTGACTAGGAACCCCAGTCATGGGAGTTCCTGCCCTTCACTGTGGCATCCGCCTCTGCCATGACCTCATCTTCTTTCAAATAACATTCCAAAAGACTCACTTGGATTAGGGACCGCATGTTGGCAAAGTGTGTGTCCATAGCACCTCCATTGGGGAAGTTCTGGCTCATCCTCTTCATCAGGTGGCTGAAGCAGCTGTAAGCCAGTTGATCTGCAGATACAATGCAAAACACTCAGTGTTGCTAATTGTGTGTCTTCCGTGAACCAAAATAATGTACTGCAGGACAAGGGTAAAACAGGGGTTTCTCCTTTGCTGTTCCCTAATCCCATCACCAGTTTTTAGATGAAGCAGAAGACAGTACCTGACTCTGAACCATTTTTACTAGTTATGTTTCAAAAGAGCCCAGCTTCCAGTTGAGTTTTCAGCTTCAGCAACTGCAGGAACACAGCTGCTTTGAAAATTTAGTAAAATTTAATCTGGAATTCAGTGAGTGAACAGGGAATCCCTGAGATACTACTGTTAGCCATTTCAACAACAGCTGCATGTAGAGAAAATAAGAATCAAGAGCTGCAGGTTTGATTTTCCTGGTGAGGTAGCCCTGGTTAATGCATACAGCTTCTGAAAAAGCATTTCTAAAGAAAGACCTCCCTAAAGATACCAACGTGTTCCAAAAGAAAACCCTTCCTACCATTGTCAAGTATAACCATCAAAGGAGCCAGGAGGTCACACATGCCTTGAACGTAACCAACTTCTAGGTGCTCCCAGACATAACTGCAGGAAGAAGAAAACACAAGAGATAAGAAGATTAAAATCCTCTTCCTGCATGGTGGCCTCAAAATTTTGTCTTAAAATACAATTTGTTTTGGAAGCTTTTAAGTGACTTGTTCTAGAGTGCTGTAAAAGATGAATATAGAAGTCCAGAGAACTACTACAACAATTCAAATCTTCCAAAACACTGGTACAAGATGACAAGTATTTCTGCTGGGTTTTTTTAATGAAAGTTCCTAAAGGCTTTATAAACAATCCATGATGAGGACAGAGCAGCATGTGAGAGAGGAATCTCTCTCGTAATATGACTCTTGCTGTAGGCACTTAACGTGTTGTGAAAGGGTAAAAGAATGTGATCAATTATCTACTTACAGGGTGAATTAACTAATACCTAATTTTTCTCTTCCTGTTCCTCAAAAGCTAAAAATTGTGTTGAAGTCTAATTTGATTATGCAAGATCAAATCTTAAGCATCTGTTGAATGTGTGCTCAAGAGCTTTTTGAGACTTCACATTCCAGAGTATTTCACATCCCTGTATTGTTTTCTGCTTGGAGAGGACCATACCTTACACACGTGGCTTGCATGTCAATAGTTTATGAAAAAAGAGCTAACAAAAGCATAACAGGCTATGGAAAAAAGCACAGGTTTTTAAAAGGTACCTGGTGGATTTTTTCTTTGCTTTTGTTTTCTTTTTTTCCCACAGGTAGAATCTTGGCATCTTTTCCAAGTGTTGAAGTCTATGACACTTTCTGCTTTAAGTTTGTCTAGTTGAATAGCCCTCATGGCAATTTGCATTCCTAAGAGTGAAAACTTACCTTTCTGTCGATTCCAGCTGGTCTCAGTGGTCAAAGATGCTGTTTTGTTTCGAAGATATAGTCTTTCTGTCTACTTAGTAGATGTCCCTCAACATTATATCTGGGCACCTCACAATTAATGTCATTTTTATAGCACACCATTAGAGCAGGCATATATTATCCTCGTAAGTAGGAAACCAAAGCTACTAGTGGATTTAGAGAATAGTTCAAGGTGACTGATAGGGTCTGTCTCTTGAGGTAGAAAGAGAATCTTCTCAAGCCTGCATTCCAGACTTGGACCACCTATCATACCCACATTCTAACCATCCTACCTGTTCCTCCTTTTTGCAAGTTTTAAGTTCATTAGTGAGAATTTTTATACAGGCTATTTTTTTAATACTATTATAGTTTATGAATGATGACAGAAGTGTGAAGAGTGGTTCAGTTTACAAGCTGTATTACCTGCACATGACATTTCGGAGTTTCTCTAGGTTATCAGCAGTAAAATACCAGTAATTCCGATCACATCTCTGGACATCTTTATCAATTCTGTGCAAATTTAAGGCAACAGTGTCCAATAACTCTATCTAGAAGAGAAAAGTTTTAGTTAGATCTGCTAGGTTAGAGCATTCCCAGAACTCGGTGCAGATTCGCTCTGATAATCAACAAACCAGAAATAGTAGAATTTTACTTTGGGCATATGAGAGCATCGAAATACCCGATTACTGTCAAAAGTCCCACGTAAAATGCATACACTTTCACTGGTAAATGTTCCAAACCTGTCCTGTTTCCAAATGGGTTATTTCTAGTTGAACAACTTCAGCAGAGAGAGGGTGGAGTCTTGAACCTAGATTTAGGTTGTGGTTCAGTTTGATTAAACGTGGGGTTTAGCTTGAATTAAATGACACTGAAATCTTACAAGTGGTGTGTCATCCACACCTCCCCCCAGCCCCCAGAAATTTTTAGCTGCTAGAATTGTACCACATTCTTTCCTTGACCTCCCAGCTCAAAAAAAGACCTGATTTTTTTCTTGATGTTTTATCTCCAATCTAGCTCAAAATCCAGATGAAAAGATTTGGATGCAAAAATCCTCATTTATCATCCCACCAGTAGTTCTGTAGTTTTGGTTTGGGATTGTCTCTCATTAAATCCTGTCTGAAAAAGTGCAAGTCTTTGCTAGAAAAGCAATGCTGTGCAGAGAGATGATGATACTCATGTTGTGACCTACTGTGTAGGATGCAGCGCAGACAGACGCAACATCCATTAAATAATCCACCTGGGAACACAGCTGCTCTTCTGATACAGAATCCTGAGACTGCAGTGCAACTGACTTGGCTTTCTGCATACGTGGTATGTCTGGATCAGTCCTCTCCAAGTCAGTGCTAGCTTCTTCTTCAGCCCCATCTTCAAAGGAGACACTCTGCCCATCATCGATACTGGACAGGATGCCTGAGGCCACAGAGTAGTTCCTTGAGGATGGCAGCCCAGAGTCGGGGGAGTCAAACTCCACAGACTGTTGCTCTACGGCAGCTACTGCTGCTGGCGTGTCGTCAGACACCACGGTGAAAGCGGGGTCATCCTGACCCTTTGAGTCCCGCTCTGCTGAGTCCGTTTCATCTACGGATATAAAGACCTGGGGGTGGGCAGGGGAGAGAAGATTAGGACAAAGCAGGGGAGAATAGAGAAGCAAGAAACATTAATACACTAAACAAACCTCCAACCGCAGGAGAAGAATAACTACATTACTTCAGTGAACAAGATCACTGACTAACAGAGCTTCCCTGCATGTAAATAGTTGAAAGCCTCTTACTCAGTCTTTATACTGAGACTGCAAGTCTAAAAATAATACCAGTTTATGATCTCATATCCATCGCCTTTGATGATGTCTCCCCCTTTCAAAATCTGTTATTAGAAATATGTTGGAAAGCAGTGAAGTTTCCCTACCTGCAACACCAATGCTAAAAACATCTGGTCATTGACAAGGTATCTTTGAAGACCAACATATCTCACGCCTCTGACAATCCAGATCAGCTACTGCTGTTTGAAGTCAAGACTGGCCTTCAAATTCTTTTCACCACGCAACCACTTTACCTTTTCTCTTGTTACAAAACTCTTTGTTGAACTACTTCAAGTTCTCTTCTCTCTTGCCTTCCTGAAATCAGTTAGCTAACTGTTTGAAGTCTGCATAAGTAATGGATGCCCAGAGACACTTCTGGCACACACATGCCAGCTCTCCTGTCCAACAACACGAAAAGAAACCCCTTTCTTGGTTATTCAAGTTACAGAGGGGTTAATTCAGTCTGCCTTTCTATTGCTTAGCGTCCTACCTTAGGTTGACAAAAATCCCCTCTCCCAAGATAAAAATCACACCCAACCTGTCAATCAGGGACATGGCAGAATCAAAAATACACTTTAATAGTAGCGATCTTTTGCTCTATGCTGGATTTAAATAAAGTAAGAGATCTAAGAATGCTATTCCTCTACTGAGAGAGGATCTTCCATAGTAAGTGGACCTTAAAGCCCCTTAGACAGGCCCTACTTAAGAACAGCTATAGACTGCGCAAGACACAGACCTGCTCTTAGCTCTTTTCTCACTACAGCTTCAAATTCTGTACAGGATTCAAGTAGCTCCAGATAATGGAGCTGTGCTAACCTAAGTCTCTGCTTCCCTAGTCTGTACCTCTGCAAATGCCAAGCCTCCCACGCTGCCTGCACCATAGGGGTGAATGGGAAGGGAGTACCTACATCGTTGCTGATGGTGGAGTCCCTGTGAATCAGTCGCTGGACGTGGCTGTCAATGCTGCTACCCGACGAAAACTTTGCCAGCGTGGCAGAATGCGATTCTTTCTCTCGCTGCTTCACAATGACCTCACAGGCTTTCCACTCAGCCATGACCTTCTGATACCGGAGAGCAATGTCTTCATCCACCTGCAGGCAGACAACAGATCCTGAAATGCTGGTCCTCCTCGGAAGACAGCGTTAACAATGAGTGGAAGCCAGGAGGGAGAGGTCTAAAGGAAGTGTAATGTCTCAAACTGGAAGCCTGAAGGATCCTGAAAGCCTCTTGCTAGAGTGCACGTCACTGTGACTGGAAAGCACGATGACTGAGGTAGTAAGAGGCTGCATATTTACTGCAGGGAATAAACTATCACAGCAGACACCAGCAAAGATTCATATAAGCATGCGTATACACTACCAACAGCGCTTCAGCATTCTTCAGAAAAGAACAAAAGATGTCACTGGTTTTCATGTGGAACCTCACACAGAAGTCAGATGCAATCTGATGTAGCAATTGCTGCCTCTAACCGGATTTTTCCTGATTTCATTATACCTCCTTCCCAACTCTTTCTCTGTTCCACTCTAACATAGCCCTTGCAATGAATTCCAGGTCACAGCTCTATAGACATCAGTCTGTACAGAGTTAGATGCTAGAAGAGACTCCTGAAGAGTAGAAATCCCAGCTCACACAACCCAGTCTTGTGGCTGCACTCTGCGTGGCCAGATCCAGCCACTCTGGTTCCCATAGTAATAAAACAGATTTTTGCCACTGCTGGCTTCCTTTGTTGAAAGACAGACACAGAAACCCCCCTTGAGCTATTAAGGGACACATAGTAATTTTACTACTCTGTCACTTGTCAAGCGATGAAGAGAAACCGCAATTGTGAGTTGGCTTCAGGCTCTGGACTCTGCTGGCTGGAGTTGCTACCAGAGCATTCATGCTAAGAGCTGCAGGCTATTTGTCACTTGAGGTAGCTGTCGAGTCATAAATCATAAAACACAACAGTTAGCGAAGGCTGGAGGACAGCCATGTTTGGGAGTGCCCCAGATACTGATGGATGACTGTGAAAATACCATCAGAAGGCAAAGATAATAAATCACTCACAATGACTTCAGTTAAGGACACAATAAGTTTACTATATGTGCAAATGTTATGAAGGTTTTCATGTCATTAATTTAAAAGACTGTTACATTCAATGGTAAGCTTTAGACAGCACATTTCTTTGAGGAGTCAGTTATTACTGTTATTTATTGCTGGTGTTGAGTAGCTCATTAGAATTCCAGATAAGATTTGGAGCACCCCTGTGTTGGTATGGTACAAGCTCAGGGGAAAAAAATTCCTATAGGAGCGTGTATTCTGCAGATCAGTTTTTTTACACCTTGTAATATATCTTTATGATATATTAATATATATTAATGCACTCAAGTATTTCTCTCTTCTTGCCAAATCTCTTATGTTCTAGTGGTATACATGCATGTGCCCTTCGAAGCTGGGGCTAGAATCCACGAGCTGTGGCTCCAGAGCTCTCACTCCAAAAACTAAGTATCTGGGTCCTTTTTTCAGTTCCAGACATACCTTCTATTTCTACACATGGATCATAATCTGATGGGTTATGTACCTGCGGAGAAGAGAGAGTGCAAAATGCAACCTATGCAAGAAACCTCCAATATCCTATATTTCTTGAAAATTTGACTTTTTCTAAAAAAAAAAATCCAACAAAACAAACCAACAAAACAAGAATAAGAAATGGAGCACCAAAGGCAAACGTAAATTCACACTGCATCTGGAAGTGCTGCAATTTAGCTAGACCACTGCTGCTGCAGCTCTGAACAAAATTCATAGAAGCGTTTGAAAGAGCCCTCCCTTTTTCACCAAGACAGTAAGAACTAAGGAACCAGGCCACGTGGTGCTTTAGGAGGACTTCTTTTTTCGACTTGTGTTGCATGAAAAAAGGGGTGTTTAAACAAGTCCCCTTGTAGAACAGATGTGCTTCCCAGCAGGACTACGGCAATGTATCAGCCTGGCTGGTATCTGGATTTGCTTCTCTTCTGAGGCAGTTTGCCTGGCCTTCAGGAGATGAGGCAACCAGCAGGACTTACTGCCCTCAGTGGTTTCCGAGGTACTTTGTCGTCTTGTGATGCTGATGTCATGGGAAGGCAGGAATTTGTCTCAGCAGTGCTCAGCAGAACATTGTTGATGCACACACTATAGCTGGAAAAATCTAAATATAAATACCTACAAAGATAACTGGATTCAGGGTGAAGAATCTGGACTGTGACTCAGTTTGAACAGTTAAGGGGTATATTGCTCCATCCATGTTCAGAACTAGTTTATAAAGATTAGTGTGAGAAAAAACAAGTCAAATTGCTGTAGCTTTTTTCAATAAGAAGAGTGCTGCCTATAAAGTGCCCGCTGTTTGCAAGATAATTACTTTCTCCATTGCAACGCTCGGGGTCAGGCCACCCTTCTGATCAGCAGGTGCTCACAAGGATATAAACTGTCCTTCGAATATAAAATAATGGGGAGTTATCAAATGCCAAATGTTTTGATATATAAAGCACTCCATATCCATTTAGTCCAGAACAGGATCACTACTGCATGAGTGCTACCTCCCTGGTAATAACACTAACAGAAAAGCAAATTAGTGTGTTAATTATATTCCAGGACAAACCTCATTACTGTTCTAGACAGTTCAGCAAACATTTGGGTGATTCTTAATGTCAGTTAAAAGTAATGTTTTACCAACACACAAATCCAGTCCTTTCTCACAGGGACGTGTCCTGCTATAGCCCTGTGGCTCTGCAAAGGAGAACATCCTTTTCCTCGCCACTCAAGGAGTAAGACTGGCAGCAGCATCGGGGTTTGTAAAGGCAGACTGGTGCTCCCACTACACGTGAGCCCAAGGACTGCAGGACACCTTTACGCTAGTGAGGTGCTACCCAATTTGCGCATCGCAGTAGGCCTACACTGAAGTTCTTGCTCTGCACACGATCAGCTCTACAGCTGCATTACAGCGTGAACCTAAGCCTATTATGCATCACCTGAGGGTAACATATTAGCTTTGGCTCAGGACTGTAATAAAAATGCCACGCAGCATTCATAACAGCGGCTACACTGGATCAGATAAAGGCTGGTGCAGCCCAGCAGACGCTTGCAGAAAGCATATAGGAGTAAGGAACAGGAGCAGCGCTGTATTTTTTATGCACTCTGGCTCAGGACCACATCCAGTTTCTGTTCAATAAGCGTAGCTGAGCGAAGGCATGACTGCCATTCTGCCCGGCTCTGTTTGTTACCAGCCTAGTTTATTATCAAGGCACTTGCCCAGCAATTACAACAAATGATAGCACTCAGCAAAGTAAAAAGTTGGTATTGCTATAAACAGATTAGCAAAGGGAAATAATATAACTAAGAGATGGGCAAATTGCGGTTTCATTAATGGAAACTATATACTTAAAGCCAAGTTTCAGACTGTGAAATAAGGCTGTGACATAACCTAGGCAATTATTTATTGATCAATATTAGCAGCAACACGGGAGATATTAAGAGGAATAATGTCTCCTCTGAAATTGCACCTTATGTTTTACAGAGGCACATCTTATTTAAGTCTAGCAAAAGCATAATGAACGTACAAATCAAACCTTCCTCTGGGTATTTTTAGCCTCTAGACAGTAACTCCAGTGTACCATGAAGGTACATCTGGGCCGTTCCCAGCTCCAAAAGAATTCCACAAATGCAGTTACAGGATCACATAGATAAAGTAGTTATTTCAAAGAGCATTTTTAAGTATAACTCAGCCAACACACCATATAAAAGAGGGATGACTAAAATTACTATCCAAATATCAACATACCTCCATTTTATAAGTGACAAATTTGTGAAAACAGGATTTGCTTGGGGCGAGTGCATGTCACAGGCAGAGCCTGAATGCAGGTTTTCTGACTTCAATAAAGAACACCCTTTTAGTGATTTTCAGACATATTAACATGGTTTCATAATCCCTCTGCTAACGTGTGTCACTCGTTTTCAGTAGCATTTTTCTCTCAGGAATATTACACAATAACAAAGACTAACACTTGCTATTCAGAAAACAAAACCTGTTCTGCAAACGTAATTTAAATCCCCGGAAAGCTGTGCTTACCTGGTCCATTTCCTTTTTGGCCATGCCGAATTTATAGTGACCTAACAAGAATGGCCATACTTCCTTTCGAATCTCATGCTGTACCCCACCGTAGTAAACTCTTCTTAGTAATTCCAGTTCCTTGTAATTCTACAGCAGTCAGGAGGAAGAGGCATTGAAGGTAATACATCTTTGTTTTCCTCAAGCATGCACATATGCACTTAATACCAAGTATAAAGACAGTGGAATGCATGCACGGCGCTAAATAAATTTTGCAACTTGATGCATGCCTTCAGGGCCCTAGCTCAAATCTAGTGTAATCTAAGTGGCCATGCCTCCCTTTAAGAGACTAGGGGAGTCATGAGATCAGTTGCTTTGATGTTAATTGATATCTTTGCCATCATCAGAGATGCAAAGGATAACAGAGATTTTAAGAATTGACTCACACTATCTAGAAAGAGAAGACTAGAAGACACCTTTAATACTTCCTGGGGTCAGTTCTAAGGGCTACCATGCTCAGCGCAGCAGCGTATGGGAGCTACTCTGACTAACGATCATAAAGGTATTCTGTTACTTACCTTCTTGTCCTTCTGATACTTGCTCCAAACCTCTTTAGTCAGGCCTCCTGCAGCACTGGATGGTTTGTCAGGTGGGATAATAGTGTGGTTCACGAGCGCGGACAGATGTGTTCGCACTGTTGACAAATGGCGGCAGTAGGCAAGCCCTGTGGTTGGGGCAGGAGGTAAACTTCTATAAATGAGCACTCTACCCAACACCAGCAGCCCCCTTTTGACGGTGAAGCTGCGACATTTTAAACCTGCCACTAATAATCCAATATGAACTAAACTTGCATTATACTGTATAAGAATGAAGAATTGCAACAGAACCAAACATTATAAAAGTCTTACACACACTAGTAAAATCCAAGCAGAGCATTACACTGCAGTGTAAAACTACATTCTGTTTTCACTAAGCATCAGTTCACCCATTGCTGTATGCAAAACCCACAAGTCACGGAATTGTGAAGCTCTGGTACTTGAGTCACATCCACCCTACTGCCCTGAGGTGATCTGACTCACAACAATAAATTCGGGTTTGGAGTGCTTTCTAAAACAAACATGACATGTTTTTTAGATAAGCATATGGATACCACAAGGGCTGGATATAAGACACTTCACTTACATCCATAAAAGGCTCTGGAAACTATTTGCCTCTTCATGCTTTCACACAACATCTTTAATGGAGTTCTGTGGAGACACATTAACAGGAACATGGTAAGTCATGAGGACAGAGATCGTAATGAATTTTATGCTGATCCCTATGACCTACACACAGCAATTCTTTCTCTGCACCAAGATTTATTTTCCTAAAGGACAAAAATAATGACAAATTACACTCTTTAAAGCATTTTCCCCACCAGCTTTTTGGCCCAGAACAGATTCACCTGGCACATTTAGCTACTACTGCTGCAGGTGCGTTGTAAAGGTTCTTGTCAAATTAGATGAATTGTTGCCCTTTATTGTAATCATTAATGACTTGTTAAAGAAAACACTTCCAGAGCTGAATTATATTAAACTAGACAAAAGAACTAGATGCAATTTTTCTATCAAAATGTGACTTGAGAGTAGTTTAATAGGTTAGTTTTAATGAACTAAATTTCTTGCTGTATAACTCCATCTTTCTATATCAGAAACTACTTGAAAATTATGACTGTCTCTGGTGCTACAACCAATAAAACCTTCCTGCTTTTAACTGGCATGCACAAAGTCTCCCAGGTAAGCTCTCTGCACAGCTTGCTTACCTATCATGGATGCAGTTGCAACAGCTGGGTATATCGTAGGGAGAGCTGCCCGTTGAACAGGAGACACACGACGAACCTTGGCTGCAGTGCTCCAGCTGCCATGAGAGCAAGTTTGCCCCAAAGCCCTGCATCTCTATCATTTCGCTGGTGTCTAGGGAAAAAACCAAACAAAACAGCAGGCCATCAACCTTTTTTCTTCTTTCCCCCCTCTTCCTTCTGTGTGTCCTGATGGCTTCATGCTTTACTTCTCAGCAGGCTCTGAACCTTGATTCCAAAAAGGGGAGAGCACCATCCTAGCGACCTCAGAAATACCACTCTCAGCACATCTAAACCAGCTGCACGCTGTGCACGGTCACTTCCCATGAAGTCAAATCCCTTCACCATTTCCCCCTTTCTTGCCCACACACATCGCAGTTTGTGTTTCAAGAGAATAAAGAAAAGGGTGCTGCAGTAACAACTGAAACCGTTTCTTGTGTAATGCTGTGGTATTCATGGCCAGAAGAGATCATCTAACCTGACCTGCTATTTAATTCAGGTCTCAGAATGTCATTTGCAGTTCCTGGAATCAGCCACGTAACTGCTAGTCCAGCTAGGGTGAAAGTTTGAGCATAAAAGAAATTAAGACAAACCAATTCAGTTATTTTCAGAAGATGCTTCTTTCCCCCTCAGAACCAGATCCTAAAATATTTACCGCAGAAGGATAGTTTCAGTCCTACTAATGTCAACATTATATTTGTAAAAGTAGGATACTTGGCAGGAAAATGTGATCCAACAGTACAGTGCAGCTTCTTGAGTTATCCCTGCTCCACCAACTCTCTGTGCCTTTTTAACGAGCTTCAGAATGACAACCCGAAAAAATCACCGGTTGCCTTCAGAAAGCTTGGCTTCAGCTCTTCAACTTTCCCAGCTGGCATTTGAGCTCGTGGTTTTTTTTGTTTTATAATAAATAACTGGCCTTTCAGCTCACCCGTGATTAAAATTAAGGCAAATGCCATAATACTATATGCCACTAAATTAACATTTGTAAGCAAAATCCAGTCCCCTGGGCCGTGCTTTTAAAACATACATTTGTTGGGTGGTGGTAGGGGCAATTCCAAACCATCTCATGCATTTTAAATCAAGGTAGCATAAAGCATTTTAGTAGTGCTTATTAGAAAGTGGGCATAGGTGAGGAAGGAGTGGAGTAAACATTTGTTAACAGAAAAAGCACAGGCTCATGCGGAAGCAGTCATGTGTATCCATTTCACAAAACAAAGTGTGATGCAAAAATGCTCTTCACCTTAATTCTTCAGGAAGGAGCTGAATGACCCAGTATTTATTGCAGCTTCTTATTGGGTTCAAATAAAAACCACTGGACAAACATTTTTAGATCGTTATTTTTTGCCTCCCCTCTACAGACAAGAAAAGTGGGTTTTTCAGTTTTAATTTTTTATTTTCTTTTTTAGAGAAACAAGGAAAGAACCCCACAGAACCTAAAGATTCAGATGAAAGGTACCTGAATTAGTGAAGAATTAGAGTGAACAGCATCTTTTATTTAATTGTGGTGGTGGTATCTGTAACTTCAGCTACATGCAAAAGTCGAGCATGTTGCAAAATGTAGAAGCAAATGGCTAGCAAACCTGCTACAACAGTGTTGTCATTATTTAAAAGGGATGCTGCTGGAGAGACGACAGCCAATCCAGTCTAGTTTAGCAAGAATCGCTACTCAAACAGCAGGCATGTTCCTAACTCTACCATTACCTTTGAGATCAAATAAGCAAAAGCAGGTGTCTTAAGTTATCCCACTGGAACGGCTGTCAAATTTCCCTCACCTGACTAAAGACTAAATTGTGTTTCTTATGCTTTAGCTCACAGTGTTAGCCTCTTAACATGTGTATGTGACAGTGTTAGACCTTCTTCCTTTCTGTCATCACCAATATCCAAACACGATCAGTTAAGACACACAGAAACTTCCTGAAACAGTATCTTTTTTCAAGGGAAATGCTGTACTTTGGGAGTTTCTTTCCATCCCTGCCTTCCAAGAACTCTTTATTAACTCGGGCTCGGTTTTATCAGTTTCTAGGGGCTGCGACCCTGGGATAAGCGTGTGGGCAGCCTACAAAAAATGAGGAGGATCTCCTTGAACACATGTGCACCTTCTCTCTAAACAGAACTTAAGCACTATACAGAGATGCAGGGCAATTATTGTCTCCTACAGTCAGTCCCTCCAGACCAGGGCTAACATCTATTTGGAACCAGAATAACTGCTCTGCTATTTAAATGACAAGATATATTGTATTTTTCATAGGACATAGAAATACCAGAAAAAGCATGTCCATGCTAAGATAATAAATGAAAAATATAGACAAGAGCCAAACTTGCAAGCAGTTGCTCTCCTTCCTACTTCCTCTGCAGGTGTCAGACTTTTGACAGCTACTTTACAGCCTGATAACAGAGAAGACTCTGTTCTGCTGAGACACTCCAGTTATTAGGAAGAGGTGGAGGCTGTTTTTTGATTGTAACAGGAGCATGCCAGATTTGGCGCACACACTCAAGAGGTATCAAGGCCAAAAGTCTGTCGGTATTGAAGCTGTGCAGTAACTGGTAAGCCTAGAGTGGGGAGAGACTTCACATGAACCAGTGGAGAGGCCTCGACAACACCTGCCTGTCTTCTGAACAGCTGCAAGCCTTAGAATCCAAGCTGTGCAGGAGGGGTTTGGCCTGGGGAGTGGATTATTTTGTATACCATTCAGCCTCCTCCTTTGAGAAAGCAAGGACTTCTCAGACTCCAGAGCTACACTACTAGATCCTGAATGTTTGCTAATACATACACCTCTTGAGAATACCAACTTAATTCATCTGTTACAAATTGCTTTAGGAAAAAAATTAGATGACAAATTTTTGGAGGGTGGAGAGTCTTGCAGCTGATGATCTGAAACCCACCTAGCCCATGAATGCGAGAAGTGGAATGAAAGCACCTGACCGCAGAACGGTATTGCATCTCCATACAATCTCCTCTGCACGCTACATGATAGAGGTATCCGAAGTGTGGGAGCACACATACTTGAGCCATCCCTGAGCTGAAACTGTAACTCACTGCACTTCTGCCCCATTCTGTCTACACAGGTACGCTCCATTTCTGACTTTGCCCAGCACATCACTGCTATTGCTCTAATGGTTCACCTCTCATCCTTCCTATATGAGGCTGCCCTCCCCAGTCTGTCACGCTGTACACGACTAACTCATGGAGGGAAAATACAAAGGCCTGCTATACTCCCTCCTTCTCTTGCGAGAACATGCTCTAGCATCCAACTTTTATGAAGCTGGGGCTGGAAGCCTCTGGAAGAAAAGGTTTGTCTGTTCAGCAGCACATGCTCAAAGGAGAGGGAAGGTGGTGGTGTTTCGACTTCCCATAGGTTGCGAGCATACTCCCAGCCTCCCTGCACAGTCAGCTTCATCTCCAGATCTCATGGCATGAGTGAAATGGTTTTCCCTACAATAATGCCAACACTGTTGTATGCATCAGTGGAACGAGCTGCAATAGAGCTCTGGGACACAGGGGGAGGAGGATAAAAACCTTTCATCCTATTAGGAGCTGTGAGGTTCCGAGAGCAGATCATTGATAGCATTGCGTGTAGCTTATCTTCCTCCTCCTCATCATCGTCAACAGATGCAGAGCGGCTGGCAGCTAAGTGGTGGTAGTTAATAGTTACTGCTCAAAGAAAATAAGTGAAAGAGGAGCATAAGAAAAGAGAACTTGATTCTGCGGGAAAGCTCAAAAGGACATGTTCAGCAAAGACAAAGGACTTGAATCCTGCCCTCTTCTTGAAGGCACAAGCTCCTGTAAATGGGTACGAAAAATTAGTTTCTTACAGAAAAAAAGCATGCTCCACCAAACACAGGCCAGCTTTTGACTGTGCTCAGGCTGTGTTCCCAGAGCACACATGTCGCATCGCAGCAATGGAGAAAGGTCCCAGTGCCAGCCTGCAGTAGGTGAGTATGCTTTTTAGCAAAACTCCATGGGAATCCTAGGCTCCAACTAGCTTCTCTCCTTCAACGTGCCCTTATCAATATGCTGCGGCCTCTTTTCCACTCTGAAACCTGTGCCAGATGCATCTGGACAGCAGACATTCTGCTCCCCAGCTCTGTCCGGCACTGCAAACATGCAAGGTACAGGCCTCCTCCTAAGGAAGCCCGAGGCAGGAGCCAGCTCTCTCCCTCTTGCTCTCAGCAGGCAGGTCTGTGCTGAATGTGCCCACAGAATCTGCAGTCCCCTTGAGTCAGGCAAAGGCAGAACATGCTTTTGCTGGTGTGTGCATGAACTTACCTGTGCAAATCCAGAAGCCCTAATAAAGCATGGCCACCATTGTGGTACGGTCCCCTGGGGTGAGGAGGGTTCAGTTGAGATTTCTGCTTTTTCAGCTGCAGTAAGTCCCAATATGAGCAGTAAATCCAAATCCCCTGTAAACTTTAGGGTCTGATCTTCCTGGGAAATTCTTGCTTCTTTGCCAAGGGGAATAAAACTGAACATGCTGTTTGAGAACTGGCTCAAGTGCTTTCTTGCATGTAAGGAATTTGTATTCACTGATGACATGAGGTGGTTTGGTGCTTGGGAATTCATTTAGTTTCCTTGGAAGGGCATTTATTTTATCCATTGTTAAGTTCTTGCTTTCAAGCCAGGAAAACTTAGCCCAGGGAGTTCTTGGGGTACTTTAAGAGTAGAGTTTATGTATTTTTTTTCTAATAACAACATTATGAGCAAGCAGTGTGGCCAATAAAAATATCCTCACTTCAGGAGCAAAACTGCTCTTGGCTAGTCAAGCAATCTTTTTGCTTTTAGTCTCAGTTTGCAAGCCCAGGGGAGTATTTTGAAAACTTCCTCTGCAAAGCACAGAGTAAATATAAATAAGATTCCCACCTCAACTGCATTTCCACCAAGATAACAAGTTTCACTGCATTAAGGAAACCTACAGTAAGCTGTACCTGTTGATCACAATTATCACACAATGAAATTTTGTGATAGGTTTCATCCCCTGCCCAAAACCCTGGCTTGTCTGTTACCTTCAGTCACTTCCCAGGATATTACTTCAAGGTTTTCTTAGGTTTTTGGTTTGTTTTTTTGTTTGTTTGTTTGTTTTTAACAAAGCAGAACAAAGGCACTTACTGTTATCATGCTTGTGTCCTGGATAGATAATTCTGAACACATAGTCTGTAGAAGTGTCTTCAGCTGGCATTTCCTCTAGGTCCACTGATTTGTTGCTGTTCCGTTTTCGAAGCTTTGGAAATACCTTACCCTGGAGAAAATAATGATTCCACACATTCAGCTATGAATGACTAGCAGAGCACAACAAACTAAGTACTTCAGACCTTTGGCATCTTAGATCTTAAACTTTTGATGTTGGAAGGAGGTGAGGGAGAAAACAACAGTAGAGTCATATATAGCAGGTGGTTTAGGGGTACTTAACACAACTTTTCTGTGTACTTAAAACACAGCTTTTTCTTGTAATCCATGGGAGTTGGGCACCAGTTTCTTCAATAATCCAAGCCTCTGACAGCATGTCTGAGTCCATTTGAGTCTCGGTCCCTATCATTTGGGTTCATATTTTGATACAATAGCAAACTGCAGTTCGTTACCCAATGGGGCAACAAAGGTATGAACTATTTTTATAGACTATCTTTGTAAGAATCAAATTGGACTAAGTGGAGTTATTTTGCTTCCCTCTTTACTATAAAGCAGCTGGAAATCAATGCCCAGACTCTGTGGGGCAGGATGCTGATTGAACAAAGATGTTAAGATCAGCCTGACCCACTACAAGCAGCTCATCAGAAAAGGCAGTACCTTGCCCTGCTGGGACCAAAGCGGTGGTTCCAGCTGACCACGAGGCAGAAGACCATTTTCCAGACAGGAGAGAAATGCGAGGAGGTGACCTCCTTGGGGGAAGTGCAGTGGGGGTCTCTGAGTTCCATCCTGACTCACCAAAACTAGTGTCCATCTGTTTTCTGCTGCAAAGGAGGACAAGGGGAGTCCACACTGTTACATCGGAACCTCTAATTTTTGCTCTTACCTTCTAAGTAAATTTCATTTGTGGTCATCTCTAAGTAGATAAATGAACCTCTGTAAGTCACAGTGCAACCTAGGGATGATCTCAGTCCTTTAGTCCTAAAGAAGCTCAACATACAAACAAACTATGACAGGCCTCATGCAGGAACATTTTAAGTTATTTGGAACACTAATAAAATAAATAATAAAGGAATAACTTAAGTCTCTGGTGTATGACATAACTTGACACAGGACACACAGTTTAGAATGAAAACCAACCTAATGGATATAACCAGAGGCTGTCAGCTTTATTCTTGTGAAATTCAGCAGGTCACATTCCCTGTTGTAATTTTTTCTCATCTATCTTCACTGTCACTAGAAATTTAGCACAAATAAGGAAAACCACCCTGGGCTCTTTTAAGCGTAATAATCTGCACCTCGTACAATTTTCAGAAGAATATAAGTGAATTAGGTTCTTAATTTCCTTTTCCAAAACTGAATGAATCAGGCATCCGGAGCCACCTGGGTAAAGCTGGAGGTCTCTAAGAGCAGGATGTGTCCTGCAACATGGCTGTGCAAGCTCCAGTCTGGTAGCTAGGTGTCGTGGCAGGACCACCAAGCGTCTGTCATCTTGTGCAAACAACAGAAATCATGTTGTGTACACGCCTGGCACTTGCACTGAAACAGCTTTCTCAGTGAAGAACAACAAAGGCTGTCATGTTTCACATCTGTCATTGAATTCCCCTTTTCCTAAGGAACTGCCACAAAGCAGAGTGGTGATGCATCCGACCAGTTAGTGGAATACTGGACACGCACAAAGTGTGCTGGAAAAGCTGACTGAAGCGAGGAAATGGACCTGAAGTAGCGTCACTACTGTCATCCTCTACCAGCTAGGATTCTAGGTTTTAGCCCTCATACCCCTATGTCCATAACAAGTTAGAAGTGTTAATGACACTGAGGGAATAAAAGTGATCATTCAAGTGGCTCTCCTACTTACATATTTTAAAGCAATATACATAAACTGTCTTCTAAAACAGACTCCTAGTTCAGAAGGCCCTTTAATCCAACCGTAATGCAAATCTGACTCCAAATAAAATTTCTAGATGTTCCTTGTCTGGCCTCTGTGATTTTGTCTTAAGGCTTGCGGTAAGGAAAAGCAGTGGGAGAGATGTTTCGTTCCAAATTCCTCTCCCGACATTGAGCAGAATGGGCTACTTAGAACTGGATGGTCAGGGGGTGGCGGAAGGTGGCTCTGGCTACACACACTCCCTTTCTACAGGTTGATGATCCCACCCACTACAGACGTTGCTGAGAGACCTGCTTTCCCCTCCTCTTCCTTTCTTGTAATGGTCAATGGATGGAGGTTCATGCTTAATAGAGCCAAAGGTTCTATGTTTAATACCTGCTGTTTAATAAGTGCTGTTCTGCACAGATGACTCAGAAAAAACAAAGCACACAGGAAAAACTAAGAACATAGAAAGCAATTGACAACTGGAGCAGTGTTAGGCTTAGTTCTTACCAGGCCTTTCAGTGAAGACATCTGAAGAAGAAAAATGGTCTGCCTCCTTTTGCAATAAACCCCTAACAGGCACCATATAAAATGGTAGCAGCATTAGCAGCAATAACATTCACCTGGCAGAAAGGGGCTTTGGGAGCACCCCCATGAGAAGAAGGTTTATGCTTACGTTGCTGATGGCAGTGAATGCAGACGATCTGGCTGAGTGGCACTATTAATGCGTAGTCCCAGTAAACACTAATAGGGAAGGAAAAAGTGCAGGAAACATTTTTTTTTCCCATATCCAGGAGTGCTTGCGGTTCCAAGCACCCAGTAAAAAGACTTTGCTAAGTTAATAACTGCTTATTAAATTTGGTCAATTAAGGTACGTTAATAGTCAGTAAAAGTCAAAGAAACTAGTTCTCCACAGCGGATATATCTGGCACTAGCCTCTCCATAACCTCCCTTTCCCTCTTCACCTCCCCTGCCCCCCCAGTGCCCCATACCAGGTTAGAACAATGCTCTGGCTAAGATTAAAACGCCTGGGGGCACAGACTTCATGATGGTCACGTAGCTGGGTTTCAGGACAGCTGGGTTCAGTTCTGTCTTGCACATATGATTTATAGGCAGCAGTATGTAAATCCAAAGGGACTCAAGCTTACGGATTAAACACTGTAAACAGCTCCAAACTTTTCTGAGAATAATTTCGACAGAGTTTAGCAATAAAAACAAGGGTAGAAGGCTTCATTAATGTTCTATGAAAAATACACATGAAGTTTTCGAAAAAGAATGGAGTGGATTAAGCATTCGAGAGCACTGTTCTGGGGTTGAAGGAACCTGAGGAGACATACCTGCCTGGTTCAAGACTTCACCTGTCTTTTCACTGAAGCAGAATGCCAAATTAGATTAATCACTGATCTCTCAAAAGACGATGACACTGCAGGTCTCTTTTTTGAGGTTGAAATTAGCCGTGCTTGCCAAGTGATTTGTAACCCTCCAAAGGGAGGTACTAGAATTGTAACGATGTGAGGTAGTGTTAAGCCTTTTCTCCCAAACACCTGGAAAAGTGGGCTTTTGTTTTCCTTTTGAAAAGGCCTTATAACTACATGCACTGCAGGACCTTTGGAAAGTTGCATAATCTGTGGCAAAACAGAAACAGAACCCAAGCTGCCTGACACCTCAACTTATGCACTATTCGGAAGTCCTTCAATTAAATCAGCCTTGTTACAGTTATGTCATATTGCCAAGTATACAAGAAATAAACATCATGAATTCTTCCCATCTTTTCCTGAATGCAATGACTACCTTTTCTCCAGCTCTGAATCTCCAAGGGTTCCATTCATCAGCTGATTTGGGGTCCATTTTAAAGTCAAACTATCTGCTGACTGATGAAGGGAGAGATACCCAGGAATTGCCTCCAAGTCGTCCTTCTGTTCACAGAAGCAAGAAACAGACAATCCAGGTGACTTAAGTGCACAACTGTAACTGTCATGTTCCAGTCTTCCTGCGCCCCACAGGATCCAGAGCAGTGCATGATCTAGGAACCTCTGAGGGAAACCTTAACACCAAAAGTACTGGTATTTAATACTGCTATTAGAAAGAGGGGGAAAAAAAACACAGTACAGTCACTGGGTTTATGAAATACAGTCCAGTATGTCTGTTCCTACCTATATGCCCACTTCACAGTTTGCATTGGTCAGGCAGTGAAAGCATTCATCACCTCTTAATCTACCTCAGCGTAACAGAGTCAAGTGGGAAGGCAGCACTGTTCTGAGGACAAGACGTTAAGCAAGTACTTGACAAGCCTAGGTTATATTCATACCTATTCTACTGACTTCTCAAGTCACAGCCAGGCAGCAGCTGTGCGTATTGGCCCAAAACTCAATGTACTCACCGGCTGGACTAAGACATTGTTTTTCCCATACAAGAGGTGTGTTCGGGAATTCTGGTGCAAAGACTCCACATACTCTCTTGCAGAAGCAGCAAAGCGATCTTCTGACGTGCTCCCACTTGAATGGCGTTTCCGGATCTAGCACACAGACAAACATAGTCAAGAGAGATCAGGTAGGACGGGAATGACTGTACCAGCAGGCCAATAAAACAGGAACCGTTCCATTTAGACCCATCTCTGTAGAGCGGAACTTCTTTCTGGAGCAAGACCTTGCAGAGAAATGATCTGGGCTCTTACTCCACCTTGACCAAGGCAGCTCATAATTTCTTGTGAACTACCTGGTCTGATCCAAGTGTCAAAAGCCACAGAATTTAGTCCTGGATCTCAAACTTGTCTGTAGATAAAGAGGACATCTGGGCCCAAATGGCCTTCTATAATCTGTAATAAAGGCTCCATTAAAAAAGAGAAAAGAAAGGTTGTTCTAAATTTAGATCTCTCCCTCCTCTGGTCACTTTTATTGTCAAGCTGTGCCTTAACTCAGGAATAGCTACACAGTAAATACCTACTCCCAGGGCTGGGCGCTTTGAAGGAGAGTCTTGGCGGCCGTGTACTCCATGAATCCGGTGTCGCTGAACAAGCTCATCAGCTGAAGGGTCTGTCCAGTAGTGATCAGCTGTTTTTAGCTTGGTGTACTCCAGAGCACATGGTCCAACTAAGAAAAGAGCCCAAAAGAGAAACCTTCTGAGTCTGTCCAGAAACAGTCTTATCCTGCTGGCCAGGTACTACTTCACAAGCCAAGTGAATATTAACAATCTCTTAATGATCCTACAGGATCAGTCCGTAATACAGCCAATACACATAACATATCAGGTCCTATTATTTAGGGCTGCATAAAAATATTCCTGTGGGACACAATACCCTGCCATAGCAGCATTAGTGGTTACAATATGCTAGCAAAAATTCAGTAAAAAGCCATTCCCATCTTGTTCTCTGATCCAACCAATAATAAAACCAGATGACTGGTCTCTACAGGTCTCATAAGCAACAAACCATAATCTTCTATGTTGCTCTATTACAAATAGTTAAACCGTATGCTAGAAAGAAAAGTCACTGCTTGTAACACTATTGTGACACAAAATGTGTTAAGAAACAATTTATTTTCTTTAGCATAAGAAGTAACTTTACAAGAACTTACCTAGGAGAGAAGCTAGTATTGGGCCGCAAACAGGATCTGCCAGTAAAGCTTCTTTTTCATAATATTTACTAGGAATAGAAGATCAGGGTCCAGTTAAAAATACTGGCTGTTACTTTTAAAAGCTCTTACGTCTCCTAGTAGCCTGAGTTCATTGACTTAAAAAATATCACACATTACTGCTTACCAGAAAGTATGCCAAAGGAAGCAGCAAGAGACATATGGGCAGAGAACCTAGACCGGCTGCTATTAACCTGACAATTCCTTCAGCATTTGCTGTGGCCCAACCAGTAATCCAGCGGAAGTCAACTGTGTGTGCAGGGGGAAGCGTGACTGCTGAAGTCACATTCCAGGTCAGACTTCATACTTAATAAAAACTGAGGCCAAACACTCATTTCCAAATTCAGACAAAATTACCTATATAAAAGGGAAAATTTAAGAGTTTAAGGTTCTAGGAGTTTTATCAAGGCTGAAAACAGGACCTAGGCTGTAGATCTGGAGTGCTGTGCATATACTGAAGCAGAACACATTTTCAAAGCTTGATTTTAGTTACAGTTCCCACACAAAAATTCCAGCAACAGAATTTTCATAGAATCATTAAGGTTGGAAAAGACCTCTAGGATCATCAAGTTCAACCATCAAACCAACACTACCATGTCTCCTAAACCATGCCCTGACGTGCCACATCTACATGTCTTTTAAATATCTCCAGGGATGGTGACTCCACCACCTCTCTGGGCAGCCTGTTCCAATGTCTGACCACTCTTGCAGTAAAGACATTTTTCCTAATATCCAATCTAAACCTCCCCTGATGCAGCTTGAAGCTGCTTCCTCTTGTCCTATCGCTTGTTACTTGGGAGAAGAGACCAACCCCCACCTCACTACAACCTCCTTTCAGGTAGCTGTAGAGAGCGATAAGGTCTCCCCTCAGCCTCCTCTTTCCAGGCTAAACAACCCCACCTCCCTCAGCCGCTCCTCGTAAGACCTGCTCTCCAGACCCTTCCCCAGCTTCGTTGCCCTTCTCTGGACACTCTCCAGCAACTCAATGTCCTTCTTGTCCTGAGGGGCCCAAACCTGAGCCAAGCATTCGAGGTGGGGCCTCACCAGTGCTGAGCACATGGGCCCCATCCCTGCCCTGCTCCTGCTGGCCACACCAGTGCTGACACAAGCCCGGGGGCTGGTGGCCTCCTTGGCCACCCGGGCATACTGCTGGCTCATGCCCAGCCGGCTGTCACCCAGCACCCCGAGGGCCTTCTCCGCCAGGCACTTTCCAGCCACTCTTCCCCAAGCCTGTGGCGTTGCATGGGGTTGTTGTGACCCAAGTGCAGGACCCAGCACTTGGCCTTGTTGAACCTCATACAGTTGACCTTGGCCCATCAATCGAGTCTGTCCTGGTCCCTCTGCAGAGCTTTCCTACCCTCAAGCAGATCGACACTCCTGCCCAACTTGGTGTCATCTGCAAACTTACTGAGAGTGCACTCGATCCCCTCATCCAGATCATTGATAAAGATATTAAACAAGACTGGCCCCAACACTGAGCCCTGGGGAACACCGCTTGTGACCAGCTGCCAACGGGATTTAGCTCTGTTCACCACAACTCTCTGGGCTCGGCCATCCAGCCAGTTTTTTTACCCAGCAAAGAGTACCCCCGTCCAAGCCAAGAGCCGCCAGCTTCTCTAGGAGGATACTGTGGGAGACAGTACGGAAGACTTTACTGAAGTCCAGGTAGACAACATCCACAGCCTTTCCCTCATCCACTAGGTGGGTCACCCTGTCATAGGAGGAGATCAGGTTGGTCAGGCAAGATCATTCTCTCGCACAATGGGCAAATGGGAAAACTGTGTACCTATACAGCCAGAGACAAGACTAAAAGGATCCAAACCCCATATATTTTCTGAACTTGACAGGTTGAGGAAAAGCAGTTGCTAGGATTACCTAGACCATCACCGATGAATACATCTCCTCTAAAAGCTCTAATGCAGCTTGACAGGCTCACCTACTGATCTCATAAAGAAGAAATGTTGTGCTGGGTTTGCAGGTGAAGACAGCTTTTACAACATGGTGTGTCCTTACCTATTTTTATATTTTTTTTAACTTGTTTTGTAAGAAAGCTATAGAGAAATTAATTTGTCCTATTTTAGACATCTGCTTTAGAATTAGATAATTTCCTGAACTATATCAATAACATTAGATCTCCATGGAGCATAAAGGGAGCCTAGAACAACCAGTTCAATAAACCTGCACTCCAGACTTCTATAGTTAACAAGATAACCAACACCCCTACTTTGGATCCATATTCTGCCCCTGATTAGCTGTGTAATCTCAGGCAAGTCACCTCCTCTCAGTATGCTCATTCTGCCTCATCTATTTTTGAGATGAGCTCTTGAGAGGCAGGAGCTTGCCTTTTGCTATACGTGTTCATCCAGTATATTTGTTTTGGGGCTTTGGGCACTAATGCAATATGGAGACAAACAATAACTCTCTGCAAGCAATTTTGTCAGTTTACCACAGAGACCAAGAGATCCACACATGCTTAAACAGCTCTACCATCTGTGAGGAATCAGCTTGAAACACTGTCAAGAACAATGAACTACTACAAATAGTAGCTCTTGCAATGACCCCAAAGTCTTCCCATCACAGCAGGCAATGCTGACTTATAAAACCACAGAGCCGAAAACTCAAACCACCCAAATTTCTTGAACTGTCGTTATCCTCTGCTGTCTCTTCCACTAGATGGGGCTCAAACTCTAAACCATCTTCTCTCCTTCAAGAACAGAAGAGCTGAAGGACTTAAACGTGGAGCATTTGGGCAGTAATGTCACAAAAATGCATGAGAACATCCCTTATGAAGAGGTTTGTTTTATTCACCAAGTCATGCTCTCAAAATCACACACCTGCAATTAAGGACCTGATCCTAACTCATTTGAATGGATGGAGAAGGCAGTAAGATGAACATCTACAATACAAGTATTGAGACTGAACTCTCTTGTCATGTCTCAAGGTGAATTATGTGGAAAAAGTAAAAAAAAATCCTTGTATCCATGTATCAGCTGACATATTGATACACTGGATTAAAATGCTTTCATTAACTGTCTCTGGGACACAGCCAACCCTCCCACTGCCTCTTTTGCACACAGCTCTTACAACAAGCTGGCATTAGATATCCCAGAGCAACAGTTTGCTTTGAACAGCACAAAGACCTTTCTTCCATTCTCTTTCTTTTTTAGTGGCAAAATAGATCATGAAAATAAATCTGATGACAAGGAAAACAGTAATGTGAACTTGGAAAATGCTGTAAGAATAAGTTCCTGTGCCCTAGCTCTCTTCCTTGCTCAGAGTCATGAGCTTTGGGCCGCCAAGAATGTGGGCCCCCAGTGCAGAATTACAAGAGCACCACGGTGAACAAACTGCAATGGCAGCGGGTACAGATGTACTTTCCTGGGACCATATCTAGCTTTAGGGTTGCTACCTTTCTTTTCTTGTGGGAAATTGTCCCCAGTGTGCCCCTTGATTCTTCTTTATCAGTTATGGGAGGGTGGGAAGGCACAAAGGGTAGAGTTAAGAACGACCTCTTGATGATGACAGAATATGTCATAGAAAAAAGAACACTTGTCTTTTCATCTTAAAGAGTCCCTGTGGATTACATCTATAAAGCACTGAGGCTCTTCTCTGGTTTTGCAAGGGAAGATACACTTTACACAAAACTTGAATTTTCTAAAAAGGAAACATGATTAAAACACCTTTTTCACAGCCCTGAGGGTTTATATTATTAAATTCTCCTGTTGTAAACTCATTTCCTCTTCTTTTATCGACAAATGGCATTTTCTTCCCTGACATCCTAAAATTCCAAAGGATTAGTTTTAACTAATATAAGTGAATTAAGCACTCCTGACCTATTAGAAGACATTCCTATTCCAGTAAGTTGCTGAGGTCTAGGCCTCATTAGAATTTGGGCATCTAATATCTACTGAAACCCAAGGTGCTTAAGTGAGCAGAAAGGATCAGGGCCTCATGTGCTTCTGAATGCATTACTCTTTACGGTAGCACTGTTCAATATTGCCAACTTTATAAAAAAATAAAATAAGTCCTTAATAAACTGCAAGTTAGGTTTTTTTAAGCTGACTTCTGGAAAGCTCTACGACTGTTAACATTTTCTGTAAGTCTGAAACATCTCTGATTCAAAAGAAAAGCACAATTTCTTCTAAATGTCTGTGTAGCTGGTTTTCTTCCCACCAGAAGTTTGCATCGCAGAAGCCTGAAGATAACTTTTGATTAAATCCCTTGTTGCAGATACCTAAACACATCAGTCCAACAAATCCCTGTGATTCTGGTTCTTTCCTTACCTGCAGTTATCAACAATATACTGCACAATCTTGTCGAGCACTTTCTCAATCAATGCTGTCCGAACCCATATATGTTTGATGGCCTGAGGTGTCAGGACAGGTGTTTTGCTTGTGGTAGATCCCTGCCTCTTGAGGGGCTCCTGTCCATTGGGCTGATTTTTCCTGCAAAAGTAGATAAAGTAAAAGTAGTCAGAATTCAGGCTCTCCTCACAGAAAGCTCTCCAGGGAGAGACCACGTGGAGAGGTGTCGGAATACACAGCATGTACCTGACAAACGCCTATTTGTATACTAGCTGTCTACATTACTGTGTTAGCCCTCACTACCTCTGGGGTGCGGAGGTTTAGTCAGTCCATCCTCAGGGTTTTTCTAAAAATCATGGCTCTTTACTAACGATTTCTGATGTCTCGGTTCTGAGTTGTGAATAGGATAAGTCTGTAAGGATTATCTAATTCACAGACAGATCCTAAACAAGCTCTAAGAAATCCCCCAAACAGGTCTGTATTAGGTATCTCGGGCTAGGTAGACACCTAACAAAAACACCTTCTCTGCTTCTGGAGCTTTAGGAAAAGCCCAATATTTGAGCTCCTCCAAAACTCCCACATACTAGGCTGAAAGGAACAGGCTGTAAACCCACTGCAGACCATACACCCCAAAAGAATGGGGGGAGGGGGGAAGAGCAAAGTGTAACAGAAAGTAAGTCACCCCTGATGAACATAAGTTTGCTTCTTATCAAACAGCTTCACACTTAGTTGGAAATGCCACAGGGAGGATGGTAAAAAGAATATTCTTGTCTCCCAGCTGTCTCTGGGGGAAGCTAGCCACAACCCCAAGAAGACACACAGCTGTTTCAGCATGAAATATCCCCCCTTAAACCAGAAACATGGAGCAGGATTTGAGATAACAAAGGCAGAGCTTTTCCACAGACCTCCTGTCATATCATCATCAGGCAGTCCTTGGGCACAGGCCCATCTTTTCATTCTCTTCTGTAAAGTACCATATATAGGTATAGCACAGTCTGTGCTAGTGTCTTGGCAGTGAGATCCTATCTCCTACCACCTACAGAATGACAACAAGACAACTAAGAGATAAGCAACATCAAACTGAGAAACTAGAACTATAGCAAATGAGCATCCAAAGCCAGCTGGGAGCTTGCTTACAGCCAAGACCCCCTGCTTGTTCCTACAGCATAAGCCAGCACAGCAACAGGTCCACCTCACAAACGGGGAGCTTAATGCTGCCTTTTAGTGGCAGGTTGGCAAGCTGGCTATACAAAGCAGAATCACTTCCCAAGTGCGGCTGTAAACAAGAATGCGGGGGCTGCTCAGCATGGTGGTCTCTGAACCACGCGGGAAGTTGTCGTTCCTTTCTGTGGAGCTCTCTGCTTCCCAGAGAACCTACTTGATCCCAGTCCAATGAGGGACGGTGGCATGTTGTGCCCCAGGCACGCTGTGGGATGGTGTTTTGCCACATAAACAGAATGGTAGTTTTCTCTGTAGACCCCAGTATGCTATGTGTCCTATGCCACTGCACAGCTTCACGTGGTTGAAGCTGAAATTTGCATCATGCCAAGGAGCAGTTTTGTGCCTTCTCAGCACAACACTCTTATCCATGCTGGGTGTCGTGCCACAGCGAGCATCCATTGAGTACTGGTGTCCAGAATACATGTTCATGTAGACAACAATGCTCCCTTCACTTCTTTGGTGGCACTGACACAAATTACCACTTGTCACTGTTGAGATAATTAATGGCCTGAACAGATTTGGAACCAGAGACTGATTCTGAAGCTGAATGTGCTGCCTAGAGCTTTCCAGTTCCTAAAAGGTGACCCACAAAAGGGAAAATGGGTTTGCTCTCTCCATGTCTCTTTCCTGCTGCCTAGCAAAGTAGCTGAAATGTCAGTTCGTGTTCCCTTCCTCCCTTCCCACTACCTTTGCCTGCAGCATTCATTATGTAAGACAAGATGACAAGACTGCTCTACACTGAATACCTAACACGCAGCAACAAGTCACAATGCACAATTTTATAGGGTGGTACCAGCCACGTGGAGTCTCCCACGACAGCATAGGTGGGGCACTGCCCCAAATCCTCTCCTCCTAAAGTACATAATGCAAGTAAGCTACGTGTCCACAGCGTAGCAGGTGGTGAAGCTATGCCAGCCCTGCCACAGCACATGATGACATCTTGTGATGGATCCATGCTCCTGCATCAGGCAACATAATGCAGCTGCAGGAGAAAGGTACACTAGAGAGCTGAGCACTGGGAGACTTTCCTACTTTTGCACGGTACTGCACGTTTGCCTTGGCTCTCCATACACTACATAGGGCTGGCATTGGAAGACTAACCCTCTCAATTTCTTTCCCAGAAAATTTGCTCCTTAAAATAGCAGAAAAGAAAGTTCAATTTTGTCCTAATGAAAAGAGAAACCCTGATGTCTTCAACAATCTGCACTAGAAAATGCATGTTCTCAAATAATCTTGTTCTTTGTCAGCACTCAGGTCCCCTTTCAGGAAAGTGTTCCGTTACAAAGACTAAATACAATAGCTGGGTGCTGTCTTGAGTGAGATCTGTAATCCTCCACATTTACAAAGTCCCTAGTCCTCCATTTAGGCCATGACAGAACCTCTGCAAGGAAACACACATGCAGTGATGATCCCAAGTCAAGAAATACACAACAGCACTAACATCAGAGGAATTCAAATGTGTTTAATTGCATCCTAAACAGGGGCTTTCTTAAGCCACAGCCTCAGGAGCAATTAGACTGCTACAGCACTTGTGCCTCATTTTCTACATTCAAAGCAGCAACTTCACCCCCTACAGTATTTCCTAACAGAGTCTCTTTGCTGTGCATATTTTCTACAACACTTAAAATTTGTGGCTGTTAATAGCTGAGAATCACACAAAATTTCTCCAGGAGAAACCACAGAATTTAAGTTCATTTGCTCCTTTCTGTTAGAGGACACAGCCAAAGGTCTCTGGTGGTTAGAGCAGGGTTCATGTGGGCTCTTAACCACAGAGGAAGGCTAGGGCATTTTCAGTAGAAAGTATCCTTCTTCCCAACATTTAAAAAAACCTAAAATTAATAAAACCCCAGTCTATATCAGTAGACACACAATTGAAAAATATATCAAAAATAGGAGGAGCCTGTTAAAAACTACATACCAAAGTCTGATATTTAGATGTCTAATAAAGTGCCAGAAACTACACAGAAATATCAGTGCTATTTTAAACAACTGTCAATAACTGAGGACTTCAATGCAACACAAATTGAAGTCAAGCTGTCTTGACAGAGGCCTTCAACAGCAAGTTGATCAAGAGGCTAAAAGTTGTCACCATGTGCAAAGACCTCTTAAAGCTTAGCAGTGCCACTGCACTGCCATCTGTAAATGGAATTAAAAATCTCCTGGCCTGAGTTTACAACATAAGACGCTCATCCCACAGGCTCATGCACCATGATTCAGTCAGAAGAACCACATGGAAAATTTGAATTGCACTACTTTCCACTAGCAAGTTTAGGACTTTCAGCAATCTCAAGTCCTTGACTCCAGCACAAATTCAGTTGTGCTCAAGTCCAGCATGTACTTACCTGCTTTCCTATTACCAGTCTCTCACCACTGACCGCCACTTCTTGCTTTCACCTTTCTTCCTATCATTCTTTGTATCCATTAACTTAACTATTTCTACCATAACACCCACAAATCTGCTGTTATTGGTTTGGCAAGGAACATGCCAAAACAGCTTTTCCAATAAGTCTGTTTTTCAGTTCCTCTTGCCACCCGCATCCCTTCTCACCAACAGTCCAAACTGGTCCATCATACCCTGACTGTGAGCACTCTCTAAAATTACCAGTTATTATTCATTTTTATAGCTTTGTGTGGGCTGGACGTGCTGATCCGCTACACTGAGAAGCAAAACAAACCACCAAAGACCCAATTCCCAACCTCTGTCTCTTTGCTAGCTGTCAGCTTGATCGAACAAAAACATTTGCCTTAAAGTTACAAACACTAAAGAGACAAAGCTCTAACAAATGTGGCCAAGAATGTGGCCTCTTTGCGTTTACCAGGCAGTCTCTGTATCCCCTCCATGCTGCACACATCGTATGAATTTTGCTGCTAAACAGACCTCAGGCTCACCTGCCTTCTACCTGCTGCTGCAGTTCCTGCACTTTCTTGCATATATCTCCAGCTACTGCATATGTCTTGCCAACTTTGGTGAACAGCGCAGCCACCTTGTCAGTCCGCAGGAAGCCGGCAGCCCTGCGCTTCAGCATGTGCAGCAGACACGCTTCCACAACACCTGCAAGAAAGGGGAGGAGATAGAGTTATGGGTACTGCTGTCCCAGAGTCTTCTCTTCGGTGAGTACCATCTGCTAACACCCACTGGTCAGGTGTGGAGTCAAGAGAAGGGAGCAGGGGAGGGAGAAGACAGACAGACAGACTAGATCGCAAAACCAGATGATGCAAGCATGTGTCTAATCTGCAACTTGCAATAAGCACCTTCTAAGTTACAGATAACGTCAGTATATAAATGAACCAAAGAACTGAAATATCTCCCAGTCTTCACCCCATTTTATGCATATCACTGTGAAAGAATTCCCAATTCTACTGCAAATGAAGCCAAAGGCAAAACCTCTTCTCAGTTCCTTGTGGCAGAACCAGGTCCCCCAGCTCATGATATAATGAGCTAGGAATCTGCTTTTACTGACAACCTCTGTTTTGAGCAGAGGCTCTTATTTATCTTTGCGAATTGCTGCATCCATTTCTCCCACTTGTATTTCTCCATATGGTCTGCGTTTGCAATGAAAAGGACTAATTGGGGGTCATACCTTCCTGTTATTTGCTACTCATTTTTAAAATCATGTTGTAGGAATTTTAGGACTGGCCTGTGAAAAATCATACTGACATACATACAGTTCTCACGGAAGTTATACAGAGTTCAGGTTCAAACCTGAAATGATCTCTGAAAGCAGAACATGAGAATTGCTGTGTTTAACCAACCACTGGCTTGCAGTCGATTGCTGTGTATCATTTAACCTATCTAGTGACCACACAGCTTTCATTGCCACAGGATCTTGATTTGTAGAAGCAGGGGAGAACAAATAATCCTTTTATTTCTCCTTATTAAAATATTAACTCTTCATGTCCCAAATGGAAGTGCGATAATTTCATTATGCCACCCCTCATTGGAAATAGATATGAAAACAACAAAGAAAGCCTACCAACCCCCTTCCTCTCAGCTGCCTTACGTATTCCATTCTCCTCTGGCAAAGGGAAGACTATGAAAAAAGCACGAGACACACGCAAACATTACTATCGCATCAGTTAACACGATTGGGAAGGAACTCAGATGCAATGAGATTATGATATACATGGACACCTATGGGACAGGTAAGGCCAGGTATCAGGAGGGTTAAAGCTGGTTTTATTGTGTGTTTCACTGTTTAAAATGGCATAGTCAAGACAAAACCACAAACTGCTCCTAAAGTACTGCTGCCTGCAGATCTCTCATTATGTGGTGACTAATACAAAACTTGGAGAAAAGAGGAGGCTGGGTGAGGAGAGAGAGATGTACAAAAAATCAAAACCAGAGCTATCCTTTCTTCAGAACACATATAAACCACAAGCATTGGAGTCCAGCTGGGTCACAGCTGAGCTGAGCTGGTTTTTTGGTTTGGTTTTCTGTGTGTGTTTTGTTTTGTTTTAATATTTGTGAACTCTAAAACAAGTCTCACTGAGGGAAACAGACTTCTGAGTTGGCTGGGTGGAGAAGAGAAGCTTGGGTGTTTTACTGTGTTAATAGAAGGGAACACGTATCAAACACAGCAGCACGATGGCTGGCTGGAAACAGACTCTGCTGGGCAGTGGTACAATAATGATGCCTTCCACTCACCTAGATTATGGGAGAGACTTTTTACTTCTGGTGAAATCAGGGAAGATAGGACACTTCTAATATTAGCCCACTCAGTCCTCCCTCTCTTCCTTCACATTAGGAAAAAATGGATTATTAATAACAGTGATTTTAAACATCACCACTGGATATTTCCGTTCACTCTCCACTGATGAGTGGTCCACAGCTTGCAGCTGCTGCAGGCACTCTGCATATTCACACCATTCTCAGTTACACTGGGTTTGTCACCTCAAACACAATTACAAATACCTAGGCCTGTAACGAGCTTCCACCACCACTCAGACAGACTCTGTGATTTGAAATGCTTAATACAACTTAATCGAATTATGTTGTGAGCATCCATGTTACACAGCCTAGAAAATTTTCCAGGTACCAGGGGCAAGCTCCTAGAAGAACAACTTGTTCAAGCCTTTGCATCAGTTACAAAGACATCCCAGGGTAAGATGCCCTTGTATCCAGTGACTGTCCATCTTGATGTGGTAGGATGTGGAGAAGTAGCAGCCATCAGCTACGGGATCTTTTAGGGAACTGACAGCAACTCAGACATCACTTGGTTAGGAGCTAGAGAACAAAGTGACAGACCTCAGGAAAAGACAGCATCACCTGTGACCCGTACAAAGTTACTCTGCAATCACAGGTACTGAAGATGAATCAGTTGGTAGGGCACTTGCTGGACTAAGTCATAGGGTCTACTGGAAAACAAACAGGAAACTGAACAATTATGCTAGGGAAGATAAACGCCTCCCAAAGCACTGGACATCACTACAAGACAAAAAAGCCTGGTGAGATAGGCTCACCTTCTCACAGAGCCCATCATCTGGCTTTGGACAGAAAGATTAAAAGGCCTATGAACTGAGAAGAAAAGGTTACACTACTACAGCCTGAGAGGGAATGGAGATGCAGCCAGACCTACAACGACAACAGATCGACGTGTGAGGCTCATATTGCAAACCTTGCTGTAACATGTTCTGATGGTCACCAGTAAAAGACCGCATTGCACTATTTCAGCCTTGCAAGACTGTGCATCAGAAAGCTAACCAGCTCTCATTTAAACTGCTCCAGGAAAAAGAAACAAGATAAACACAACTAAAAACCAAAATAAAAAACCCAAGCCTTCCCTGTCTGTCAGCTTTTAAATCGAGACTGCAGATGACTCATCCAGCCAACACTGTCCATTAAAAGGTATGAAGAAGAACAGACCAATGCGTCCACAGGGAGGGGAAAAAACCCAACTTTATCTGCAAGGTGTGCACTCACTGAAACCCATGCGGGCACGTCAGCCCTTACAGAAGGGTTTGAGTTCAGCATCTGAGCGACGCTCTCCTGTGTTTAATGACAGCAGGCAGTCCTGCGGTAAATTGCAGTTAGAATTGCCACATTAAATTTTCGTTACGAGTAACAAATGGTACTCCATCTGCTCCGATACATGTTGCATCTCTCCCAAGATTCAGCAGCTGATTTTGAAAGAAGGCAGTATTTTGCTGCGCTTTAAGCCCAATACTATCAGGTGCTGAGCATTTTCTGAAGACTCTCCCTCCTTATTGCACTGAATGGCCTCCAAATCCCGTAATACCTGAAAGCCTGCATCTGAAAAAGACCTATCCTCACTGCTCAGTCCCTGAAAATGAAGCCAAGTCCCAGGCAAGGCTGAATGCCATGCAGAAACACCTCCTGCATTTGGCTACCCTAGAAGCTATGGCAGTCAGGGGATCACAGGGTGTAGCTGTACTGAACAGCATTAGTAAAAACATCCCTTTCACTTCCAGCACTGCTACCCTGTCTCATTGCTTCGCAAGACTGAAGAATGACCTGCTGAATGAACAGAAAACATAAGTATTTATGAGGTATTAATAATTTCATATTTTGTGTCTTATCATTCTGGAGAAAAGAGAAGTCTAATTGCCTTCCTGCTATCACATCCTCACTACACAAATTAACCTAATGCATGTTCGGAAAGCACAACCATTTTCTCTTAGAGTGCAGACAACAGCACTAGAAAAACAAATTGAAAATGCGCTGTGGGATAACCACACCACTATTTTGCTTTCAACTGTGAAGGCAGATATGTTTTCAAGCTAAGTAACATTGCATAAAAACTGACAGAAGATAAAATTTCCACGGAAAGCCCTAATTTCCCTATGAGACAGCCAGTGGAATTAAAAACTGATGGCCTGGGGACTTGGGATTGTTAATTTTTAACGATTTTTAGTGAGATATAACTAATCTGAGTTAGCAAAGCCAAGTCTTGTAATTGTATACCCTGAATTCATTCTCTGTAAAATAGTCGGCATTCTCTCTTCTCCTCCTTCCTAGTCCTAAGTTTATTTAGACTGCAAATTCTCCAGAAATTTTATATATACCCTTATTGCACAACCTATATGAAAACCACCTCAACCGAAACTCCAATTTCCTCTTAAAATGAAACAAGAGACATGTACTATCTTAATAGTCTCTCCTCAAGCTGCCTAATCTGAAACATGTCACGTAAATGCTGTTGGCAAGCACGCCAAAAGCACAGGATCGTGATGCACTGTGCTGTGACCAGCTTCTTCCAACGCTCAAACAACAGGGACAATTCAAATAAACACAGGAAAACCCTACACACACAGCGCCATCCTCCAATAAATAAGTGACTCAGGAGATTGGCAAGCCCTGTGGAAAGCAGTACAGCTGGTATAAATGAAACAGCGTGTGTCATGTACTTGCTCGTAATGAAGGACTTGGATTTTTCTTTTGTTTTGATGCTGGGTTTTTCTCCTTTTTTTTTTTTTTTTTAAAATAAGTAAGAGCATTTGAGCATTCACAGCATTCAGCTGATGCCTTCAGCATAAATGCTTGTGCCATGCAAACCCGCACCCCCTTCTGTTTCCAGGGCAAATGGACAAAGTTGCCGTTGTGCTAGAAAGTGGGCAAAAGAAATACTGGCCCATCCACATTATTCCCATGTCACTGTAACCCAAATAAAACCGGAGTGGTACAACAAGGTATTCATACACTTTTACATCCACTACCTCTTCATTTAATTGCTTATTACCTTCCAGTTTCACTGTAAACAGCACTGGCAAAGTGCAGTTCGGATAGAGTATTTTAAATTTTAAATTTTATTTCTTCATTTAATTTTTAAATTTTATTTTTAATTTTAAAGAACTAGGTATTACTTTCTGATTTAGACTACGGTCCCATTGCATCAAGCACTGTGTAAATACATACCGAGGGACACTCAAAACACACATAGGTAAGACTGACAAAAAGGAGAAGAAAATATGCATAAATCTATCCTACTTTTTGCAGTGACAGAACACCATGCTTGGATATTTAAAAGACTTATCATCAGGAACTCAGGATCAAGGCATTTATCAGCATGTTATCTGTAAGTAGATGTAACTGGAAGCAGAGAAGCAAGATTATTCAGCCTTGTCCCCGTGTGAGATGCACAGTAAGTCACTGTGTTTCTCCTCTCCATCATAGCCCCAAGAAGGGCGCACCACTAACCCCTCCACGATTAAGGCTTTGTTGCAGCTGGCCCTGGGCTATACTGGAGTAACTGTCCTAGCATTTCTTACTGCTGTTTGCAAAGAGGGTCCTGTCTGGGCTGAAGCCAGCGAGGTCCTAGCCCAGGAGAAGCAAAAACCAAAGACTGAGGTGTTGTATGGCAACGCTGGCACAGTGCCAACGGCCTCAGCTTTTGCAGACTCCTGTTGTGCATCTCTTGGGACATGAGCTTGATTGGATCAAACAAGGCTACTGAGCAGCAAGTCTGGCACTGCTTCCCACACTGGTATACTTCACACCCAGAACTACTGCCTCAGAAGACAACCACCCCCTTGCTTTTTCACCCATATTATGCAGAAAAGCCCAAGCGTGGCACTATTCCCTGAAAGGAGGACCAGGACACGCAGACACATCCCTGATTGATCCCTCTCAGCAATCAGCTTACACTAGAAAACATCCTCTGCAATTAAAGGACATCTGTAGGCGGCAAAGGCAATGCCTGTGGTCTTACACAAGTGGGAGCGCAGTGCCGATGACATCTCTGCAAACAAGGCTGTTTCTGTTCAAAGGAAGAGGGAGCATCTGTGCATCTAACACAGAAGCAGCAGCGGGGGCGAGCACTGTTTGGTTGCCCATGGGGTTTTGCAAGGCCAGGTAGAGCGGCATGGGAAGAACAAAGAGTGATGACAGCATGGGGATGTTCTTCACATCACAGTCATAGATCCTGTCTAGCAACCATCACAACAACTCTTAACCCAGCTACTGTTTTGCTCTTTCAATTAGAAATAAAGAAAATGAAAAAAGAAAAGCAGCTTTCCGGTTGCCTGAAGCAATGTAGCAATAATTGGTTCCAAATCTTAAATGAAGCAACCTGCCTTTAAAAATAACTGCAAAGTGCATTGCTGTTGCTTAGGAAACAGGCTCTCTTCCCACCTTCACTGTTGGTTTTTTTTCTTTCTTTAAAACAATAAAATATTAATGAAACAAATTTAGTGAAAAGCACAGCAGGCACAGCTTTAATTATTAATAAATGTTGCAGCTGCCATGGAGGGCAATTTCCACAGTGACTGTCCCTAAGCCCCAATATTTAATTATTCCATTGTGACATTTCTCATCACAAGGACTTGGCTTAACATCAGTCCTCGGTGTCTGTAATACACGTGTAGTGGTTATTTACAAGGAGACAGACACTGGAATTAGCTGCTGGACTGCCTCAAAATGTGTGTTCCATGGGATGAGAGATTAATGCACCATGTCCAGTTCTATGTGTAAGGCACCCTGAGATCGGGGTTCAGGTTTTAGTCCCAGCCTGTGTGACCTTGAAGGCATTTCATTCTCCTCTACTTCACCCATAGACTGAGGC
The DNA here is from genome assembly GCF_949628215.1 of Phalacrocorax aristotelis. Lineage (NCBI taxonomy): Eukaryota > Metazoa > Chordata > Aves > Suliformes > Phalacrocoracidae > Phalacrocorax > Phalacrocorax aristotelis. Next base: position 6,056,098 of record NC_134293.1, on the reverse strand, counting down.
TAACAGCACCACCTCCCTCCAGGCTCCTTTACACAAGGGAGTTTTTCCAGAACAGCTAAGTGACTTTACATTCACACCTGACCTAATCTGAATTAGCTTTCAAACACACAGTGGCTTTTATTCAGTTAAACAATAAAACATTTGAGGAGGGGAATACACCTTGCAACACAGATGCCCTCCTATCCCAACCCCAGGGACCGTACAGATGTCACCTGTACGACAGCAGGAAAGCACCCCTCCAACACAGCAAGCAGCAATGGAGCTTCACAGCACATTAGTTAAAGAGGTCAGCTGCTTGGAAGAGTCAAGGAGGGCTTTTTGTATACTGTGTGTCCAAAGGCAGACACTGATCTCATTGCACCTTGTCAGCATCACCCACAACCAACCACGCTCTCCTGCATACGTGCACACACAACCAAGCTCAGCCAAAAAGGAACTTTAACACATCCTGCACAAACCCGAAGAAGGATCACCTCAAACTGCAGAATCTTTTAAAAGACACGAGAAGACCTTGACAGTGGTGCTCTACTTGCTTTACAGAGAGGAAATACAAGGTATTTGAGGACGTCTCCTTAGCTCCACTCACCTTTTCTCTTTTTGTTTTTTTCTGTTTTAAACCAACCACAAAAGTTCCATTTCTAAGCATTGGATTGACGCAGTAAAAGCACACTTTTTGCAGTGAAATAAGCAAGAATTTACAGACTGTTATTCCTGAAAACCTCCATGTATCCCTAGGAAAGTCTCTCCTTTTCTGTGCAGGCAGGCCTCCGCAAACCCACTGTTCTGCAGCTGCTTACACGTCTTGCATTCTGGTAACCTGCAAGGGAATTAGCATTGGTCCTCGGCCAGCTCTTGATTTAAAGCAAGTTCTCCATGGCAGGATCTCCGCGTTCGTCTTCTAGGCTTGTGGGAATAGGTGAAACCAAACTGAACTCACTCATTTATCCTGACTATAACATACACCCCTCCTATTGTTCTGCTGGACGCTGTCAGAAATGACAAGAAATTTTAACTGAACACACAAAACAGTACAGTGTGCACAAACACTCCCCTTCCCCATTTCCATAGTGCATCAGCATACGTTTTCAATCAGTTGAAATCAATACAGATTATGCATTACAACCGCACTCAGAGATACACGCATAAAATCAATGGAGACAAAATCAAGAATACATGGTAGAGCTGGAGGGTGGGAAAAACTAGTCTTGACAGAGAACTATTCTGGGGGAAGAAAGCTGGAGGGTTGGGTAAATCAGGTTTCTGCAAACCCACTTCCCTTTATTTTTAAGAAACCAAAACCAGGTAATCCCCCTGGAGTTGCAAACTGCAGAACAAAAAGCTCAGATTGCTGCCTGAAAAGAAAACACACAAAACAATTTAGGGTTTATAGTTAGAAGAACCTTTGGGACAGGAAAACAAAGTTATTTACCTGTTTTAAAGAAAATGAACCATTTTTCCCTTTTTGGAATCTGACACTCTTAAAAGACGTAAAAAGAGATGAAGATTTAACTGTTTCTGGAGGAACTGATAACATCAGAAAGACATCAACAGGTATTTTCTGTACAAACAGGTAGTCTGTACACACATATACATGCTTTTATTTATACGTATGCATGCACACGGATAAATAACTTCTGTAAGCTTTCTGAGCAGAGCACAACATGATCCTCAGCCTGCCTACTGTCACTATACTTAAAACAATAAATACATACAAAAACTGACTAAGAAAAATGCAGATATTCATTATGTACAGACTGGAAGAGCAGCACTGCACTTGGAATAAATCAACACAGCTCAGGTAATTCCCTTGTATCATTCAGCTGACAGCAGCCATCTAAAAATTCATTAACTCCAACCAGTTTGAGGAACATCCCCTGCAGTATCCACCTCTGAATTTAATTAAGTGCAGATATACTATTGATTTACAGTCCAAATAATCACAGCCTCCCAACAAGCTCTGAAAAATGTCACGCTTTCATGACTTCAACAAGGCTACTTCTTGCAGGGTCAGGTGAACAACTTCAGTCCTCTCCTTTTCTGCCTTTATGAAAATCTCAACACGACTTAATGGAGTGTGAATAAGAGAGCTCCAGGGATGGGGCTGGAAGGGTGGTAAGCAGAGAAAAGGAGGTCTGTGGAAGGATTATTTATGGGGTTTATTTAACAGATGAAATTTTCCTTATACGGGAAGAAACACCACAGCTAAATACCTTGTTTTCATGGAAACTGTGCACAGGGAATAGAATTCATGAGGCTGAAGAAAATAAGAACAAGTGAAAAGCGGACCATGATAAAGAAGCAATCAGATGCTCATGGTCTCCAGCTGCTGTTGCTTTGCCTAGCTAATCACAGATCTGCCCAGTTTGAAACCAATTTTATTATCAAGTTATAGCACGCTATGTCATTGAGAAATGCACGCTGAGTAGACATACCCAGCTGTACCTGCATACCAGCTAAGCAGCAGATGACTGCCAAGGAGATATCCAAATTTGCTCCTTTGTCCAAAGGGTTCTGCTTTGTGCATTTTATGGAAGGGAGAGAAGCTGAACAGCAAGCATGTGCCTGTCAATTCCCATTTGACTTTCTCTCTTCAAATGCCAAGAATAAGGGATTTCACGTGACAAATCCAAGGATGCTCATGGGACACTAGGCATGGATAATGAGAGAGCTTGCTACAGCCAAACTCTCACTCCCACCTGCCCCACCTGATTTTCAGTAGCTCATTCATCAAAACCCAAGCCTGCAACAACCACTGCAAACGAGATGGAAGGATTCCCTCATCTATCAGAAGAAAAAATACTAAAAAAAGTGGTCCATTTCAAACTAACATCTACCTCAGACCTCTGGTGCTGTGATTTAAATATCATAGCACGGGGTATGAATGACAAAAATATCTGCGATCACTTCTTAATTTTCAGGGTTGCAATCATTTTCAGGGTTGAGCACATAAACCTCTGGAACGAAAGAGTTGGGATGTCACTGAGACAGAGGAGGTACCCTTAGTATAAAGAAAAATAAAATTGCTTCATAGATTAGAAGAGTAGGAAGCAAGAGAATAAGAAATAAAGGTCAATTAAGTATTTTCTTTATAATCACAACCTCAAGCCAATGCCTCAGTAATTAAGTACAACTCATGCTTTATAACTGGGCATCCCTTAATAGCTACATGCGTCAGTTAACTGTGCTGATGCATTTCTTCCACTGCTGATGTATGACTTCAGTACTTTCTTTTAGCATATATCCATTTTTTGTTTCACCACCAGGCTGCGGACATCTGAAGCTTGCAGCTTCACTGCAAGTCTGGTACATTTATTACACATTCTCATTTACAGCAGCCCTAACATGGTTACATTACAACATCAGCAGCACTGCTAAGAGATAGGTATCTTAGGGAGTTAAAAGGCGCTGTATTTCTACTGTAGCTCTTACTCTGACTGGTCAGTTGCCCAGTGTTAGATCAGCTGGGAAGGCAAACTGTTTTCATATTTAATTTCATTTTCATTTCAAGCTGCAAAATGAAGACCTTTAAAGTACCTATTACTTTTATTAGTGTTTGCAGTAATGTAGCAAATCACTTGGAGTCCACGCCAGGGAACATAGCAAGGTGACAGGTACTAGAAGAACACCAAGTATTTTTATTTTACAACAGCACAAAGAGATGTTACTTGTGATCAGGCCTGCACAGAACCAGGTCCCGTGCAACTGTACGGGGAGACAGTCTCTGCCTTGAAGACTCCATCAGTAAAAGTGCACTAGGTAAGTATCAGAAAAAACCCTTTCCATTTCACTCTTGGAGGACTAATGTGAAAGGAGATTCACTGTTAAAGAAATGTTGAAAGCACACTATAAAAGAATTATTGAATTTGAAAACTCTGCTTATAGTTAACTGGATGGTTTGAACCCAAAGCAGGAGAATGCACCTTTCCCCCCTGGAAGCAAGGCACAAGCACCAGTTAGTGGGACTGAACATCCAAGGCTGTGTGGTTTAATGGTCCAGTTCATCTGGACTCAAGCTACTTGTGTTTTGCTCTGCCACGCAGACAGGACTCTGACATCATATTTTCAATAAACTCCTGCAGGGAAAAAAAAAAAAAAAAGATATCTAAATGGACGATTCTCAGCTCTAAACATAGTTCTGGCTGGGAAACATCAGGGCTGGAAGTTGGTGAGTGCTCCTCTTTAAAATCTCTATCATGAAGTTTCAAGGATCTCAATACCCTTCAGAAAATGGAAGTGTTTCCATTAAACACTATTAAGCTATATCAAAATTACTGAGGTTTCTTTAAATAATTGAATATGATCCAATTTCATGGCCCAGGACTAAAGTAAAATGTTTAGCAGAGTGCTCTAAAAAGCATGAGAGTATAATTCACTTCTCAAACTAAAAACACGTGCAGTTGAAAAACTGTTTGATTTCACATCACAGCTAATATTCGCTCTCTTTTTTTCTTCCTCTCCTCTACAGCACGCCACTCATTACTTCAAAGCAGTCATCTCTGGAGCACAATCAAAAGCTTTTAAATTTGTGTGAAAAAAATTTGCTTTCCCCAATTATGATCATATCTCTGGTACTCTCTTTGGGCTAATGTGTTTATGAAGTGAGGTAGAACCTCTGTAACCTATTGTATAAGCATTATTCATCACTGAAAATGTTTCATTTATTTTCCAAACAGGAATAGTAATACAGGGAGGCTCATATTTTGTTTATGAGACCTGCATTTCCATAGCAGATTAACTGCATTCTTTAAAAACATCAATGCCAAGGGTAGAAAGCCAAAAGAATTAAAATAATAAAATGTCTGGTTTAAGAGATTATTTACATCTATTTCTACCTAAGTTACGTTTCTGTGAGCTAAGAAAAAAGGAAGGAGAGGAAACCCAATTCTTAATTTTCGGTCAGATCCTAGGAGCACTGTGCTATCTAGAAGCCTCAAGGCAATCACCTAAAAAACCCAGAGCATAAGGCATCTCTTCCTAATGGGGCTGATTTTCAGAAGAACTGGAAGGCTAGAACTCCAGCTGAAATTGATGGGAAGAGCTTGTTGTGTGGACAGTCAGGACGCTTCAAATATGAGCTCCAGACTAGATCCAAACCAATCTCCTGTTCCTTTCATCTGTTAATGTTTTGCTGGCATACTTTAAATAGGAGGCAGAGAAAAGGCTTCTGTCAGGAACTTATTTCTCACCTTAAAAACAAACAAAGGAGAGTTTCCCACATTGCTGCCTTCCACGATTTTACTGCAAGTAGTCTGTGGATATTTGATATTCTTCTGAAAGCTTTACCATCTTGAAACATGCCACTGGATAAGAATCTCTGGATAAGAAATGTATTTAAGAAATACATTTCTATTCCTCACAGTTGATTTTATTTTCCTGTCATGAACTTTAATCCAGTCTTGTAATTTAGGGCCACGAAGGAAAACATTTCTGACTCACGAATTTTCATTGCTTGGGGCTGGCAATTGTGACGTTTGGTGACTCTAATAATTGCTTGGATTTCAGGTCCTGAACGAGAAAAAACAGAACACAAGCTCCAGCATCATGCAGTCATTGGTTCCTAATTAGATCTTCTCTTTCAAACATAATTAACTTCATGCAAAACGGGATAACAAGTCATCATAAGACCCATGAAGAAGACAGTCCCACAACTAACCACATTTTTATGCTTAACCCTTATGTATGTTACCAGCTTAGATTCCTAACCATCACTACCAGGCACTCCTGCACCTCAGGCATGCTACACGTCCCTGAAATACCCAGATATCTGGTCTTGAGGAGTCACCTGGTTTTTCACTGCCAGCTTCGACAGAGTCATATTCAGGATTTCAGCTGAAGCTATTTGATTGTATTCCTACAAATATTTCCAGACCCTGAAACTTAAGACCTTAACTGATCTCAGACTAAGCATGTGGCTGCAGAAAATGCAGCCACACAACTGCTTTCCTATTGTCTACCACCTCCAAAATTAATGGAGTACTCATCTGCTTTAGGAAGCTGTGACAACACCTAATTAAAGCTGGGACGTAACCGTTAAATTGTTTGACAGAAAGTCCAATCTTAATAAGTGTCTTGCAGATTAACTGCCATCATGTTACATACTGACCTGCCTCTAAAATGGGAACAGGACCCAAGAACCAGTCTGTTTTTCAGAATCTTCCAGTCCTTTCACTGCGAACAGATATTGACTGATATCGAGCTATATGAACTAACATTTCCCTCTAGTTATTTTCCAAGAAGGAAGCATCTTACACTGACAGTTATCCAAGCCTAGGTGCCCCAGGGCTATCTGAAAGCAAACTGCAGTGGGTGGATACGGGACCTCCACATTAGGCCTTCTCTTCAGCACAGAATTAAAGCCTAAAGCAGAGACACTTCAAAAGCACTTGCGTGCAACAGTTTTCCTCTGCTTTGCTTCAGAGAACAATAAATGCTTGTGCAGTCCTGATGTACGCAGACACTGTAGGAGCTCAAAAGCAAAAGCACACAATATGAGATACACTCTGACAAGACAAACAGGGCATAAACAGTTCAAAGAAAGTTATTGCACCAGGTCAGCAACTCCTTTGAATGAGATTTAAAACTCCACACTCTTTAAAAAGACACTGAAATAAGTGTGACAGGACTTCCAAGCTCACATCCTCAAAAGCACCACACAGGCTAGTATCGCTGGCATCAAGTCCATAGAGTAACACGAGTACCCTGACGGGGAACACTGGCAGACTGCATCCAATACGTACACAGGTTAAAACAGACAAAACAGTGTGTTCATATCGCTCTACCTGAAAAGGAATACAAATACTAGCTAAACAGTATTTCACAGAAGCAGCCATTTTCATCCTGGAGTCCAGCTCTGAAGTAACACGATCTGTCCCGAGACAAGATCGTATTCTAGTATCATTGCACCGGAGGAAATGCAGGGAAGCTGAAGGAGCTATGTCACATCTTCGAGGAGCATATGAGGAAAAACTATACTCATGGAAGAAGCAGCTTGATAATATTTACCTACCACCTGGCACATCGTGCCTATAGACCTGGAAGTCATCCACAAAGGAAAGGATACACCCTGCAAAGTTGGCCGGGAGCACACACAGCGCCGTACAGCCGCTGCATGGACCTCCTCACCCATCCACCTCCTCACTCGCCCTCCTCTCTACCATGTCCAGCGACTACCAAAGGTTTTGCAAGCAGCTGCTTCCAGAGAAGACTGGACTGGTAGCTGGGCAAGTCAGCACTCAGTTCATGTTCAGGCAAGTGTCTGTTCACTTTGGGACTGCAGATGTCAGCTGAAAGGGCTTAGGCCATCTCTCCGACACATTATTCATACAGAGAAAGATCACCGCTTCAAGGACTGCTTACTAATGTGAATTCATTATATCACAAGCTCCCCCCAGTGCAGTGATTACATCTTTCTTTTGTTTAAAGGGCTGCATGCATGACTAAACGTAGTCACAGATAATGTATAAACACCTTTATTTAATATTCAGATCGAGCTCTACAGCCAAACCATATTACCTTTCCCAACGCATTACTGGACAGATCATGAGATGGGTTTTTCTTTTTTTACATCTGCGATATTTAAACACAGCATTACCCAGAAAAAACAGTAATTTTCATCAGTTCATAAAAGAAGAAAAGCAATATGCATAATGAAAATGAAAACAACAAAACCTGAGGTTAACGCAGCTCAGTCAAGGGGCTTGTCTCCTAGGCTGGGCAAACCCAGCTCTCTAGTCTCCTCTCAAAGGAGAGGCTCTCTGTTCCTCATCTCTGTATGTTGAGTCTGGAATCGACCAGAATACGAAACTGCAGGTTCTTCTGCCAGTATTCTCAACAAATCTATCAAGATAGAATGGCAACTTAATATTCGAAACAGCAAATTTACTGCCAGGGTCTTAGAGGGGAAAAAATCTTCTGGTCTGTAAGTCTAGTCTAGATAAAGCACAGCTTTAGAACAGCTTCGGAAGGCAAAGGTAATTAAATGAAACTGAGGTAAGGAAAAACAAAGACTTCCAAATGCCTCTGAAGTGAAGGACTGTAACCTACACTGGGGGTAAATCAAATGATATTAATAACTGGAAATGGGAAGAAACAGCACATGTCAAGTATCTGAAGTATACCAAAAAAGACACCCAAAGTATCAAGAAAACAAAAAGAAGATCGGAATTTTGCTGTTTTCTTTGATGGAAGAGCTTCAATGCCTTACAGAATTTGAGTTCAGTTTCTTTGCTGTTTAGTTTACAAGTGGTTAGATCGCACTCGCACCAACATCTCAGTATCAACAGGAACACAGGAAGCAATTCAGAGAGGTGCTGGCTCTACAGGTCTTCCCTTCCTTGCCAGCAAAAAATGCAGCAGTACAATAAAACCAGAGAAAGCTGCTTTAAAAATCAAATCCAAATTCTCTGATTCTGTGATTGTAAACATCAAATCCAAACCTACAGCCTACTCCCAGGTGACCCAAGATCAAGTTCAGACACTCGAGCAGATCGGTACTGCTGCTGGCAGGCAGCCAGTTAACAAGACCAGGCATCCAGAGAGCTCAGAAGCAGGCGGTGCAGTTGTGAGGCTCTAGACCAAATGAAAGCCTCTTGCTGCAGTGCGCTGAACAGAGCTTCCTTGTGCAACTCCCCTCTACCACCCCCCAGGTAAAAGAGAAGAAATTTGGCTGCCACAATAAAATAGATTTATAAATATTTTATGCATAATGCCCATAGCACTCTAAGGAGGAATATCCCAAGAGAGGAGGGGCCTCTTTTTGAAGCCACCCAGTGGTACCACACCGACCATTTTGGTTCACTATAGACATGCACCACGCACCACTACAAGGAACATAACTGCTGCAGCTATTGCCCTTCCTCCAGCGTGAGGGGCTCCAAAGAAAAAGTGACACCAGCCACTGATGTGGGGGGAAAGGAACAGACAACAGCGATGCCCCTGCAATAAACCCATCCACTTCCCAGCACAGGTCCACGGGGAGGTCCAGTGGCACAGCTCCCAGGGATGGTGACAGAACCCCCAGCTCTCATCTCCATTCATTGCTCCCCAAGGAACAAGTCCAATGCAAACCTGCAATCCTCAAAGATTTAACAGAAGCCTCAAGCACAACATTAAACACCGTTCTACAGTTCAAAAGCAGAACGGGCCTTTTCATTTCAACCACAAAGGGATTCTGTAGATTTTAATTAATGGGTTTAATTACTGGTAGCAGATTTATTATTCAGGCCAAAAAAAAAGCTTTTTGTGCAGTTCATCCCTTCCCTAATTCGAATAAACATCTCATTGAAAAGCCAAGCTCTGCACATTTGACAGTGCCCAAGTTACCATTCTTACTCAAGTTTACTGCTAACCTTCCTCCGAAACACAGTAACTACATTCACTTTGACAAGCAGGCACGCTGGATTTACATCTAAACAATACACGTTTTGATTCTGGCACACTCCAGCTCTCAATAATCTACCTGAAGTCTATGGCAATTATTTTACAGCATGAGAATTCAGGATTATTTCATTTAATGCACTCAAAATATTTATTCAAAGAGAACAAACTACTGAGGCTCGTTTCAAACAATATAAAAATACCTTTGAATTACAAACCAGGCCAAGCACAGTCAACTCCTATGAACAATAATTTAAGCGAGTCAATTCAAGGTTCACATTTCCTTTAAAACAAACACGCAGCCAACGTTGAACATTTTGTACAATCCCAGTTTTTATTTGTCAGCATCCTTGCTACACTTAAGTAATAATTACACTAATCAGAACAATACTCTGTTAACTTCACTGAGGGAGATACTGTCTGGACAAAGTTTGTTTTCAGAGTAGTTACCAATTTACCTTTACAAACAAGCCCTTAAAAATATACTCTACATTTAATTACTATTATTACAGGAGCAGCATCTTTCTGGCAACATAACCCATTTATCAAGTACCCACTGTGTATATGGCTTGCTTTAAGTGTCTTTTCCAGGAGAAGGCTCCCCACATACTCAGTTTTTTCCCCTGCTCCCATGAATAATGCATACAAAAGGAGCACACAGTTTGAGCAGTCGGGGCAGTTCTTACAGCTCTGCACACAGAGTAAACAAGCAAAACATCAAGTGCATTAAACCAATGTCCCGGTGACCCATGCTGTCGCGATGAACAGGGTCCAGCCACCCGTTCCACCGTGGATGCAATGATCTGGCAGAATGGCAGATAATGAAGATAAGCCTGCAGAAGCCTTTCCCAAAGTTTCTCTTTCCCAATATTGCTGGAGGCATGCAGACCTTGCAAGCTGGGCAGAAGCCCCAGCCTGTGCCCTGCTGAAGGCACCAGCTCTGTAAAGTGTTCTTGGCTGCCCCAGTTCCTCAGGGCTACCTTGCTGAGCCGACAGGACAACAGAGCTCATCACACTCGCATCAAATGCAGCCACTGGATATGAGACAGCTCTTTGAAAAACATCAAAATGCTAGTTTCAAAGATGAGATTGAAAGTGTCTGAAGGGCTTTTTTTTAATGACAAGTTAAAGAATGTTATTAAGCACAGTTTGAATTTGCGTTGTACATCTGGAGTAGAGATCTTAATCTGGGACATTTCTAGCTTCTGTGAAACGTTCTGTACAACTTTTTTCCTTTCTTTTTTTAGATGAAAGGGGTAGAAGAGAAGAAATATTAAAAAGTGAGTTAATGAAAGATCTTGACTGGACACATAAAAGAGACCACTCGGAGAAAATCAGTCCTGTAAGATTCATGACGTGAGCTACACACCCTTGAAGATGTCTAGAACAACATTCAGGTAACCTTGTCTTGGATCCATTCATGAATAAGGCATGCTCCATTACGTTAGCTATATGAAGCTATTTTAAACAGGTTTTAATTCTTTGCTTATAGCAGCATGTTACTATCAGATCTAAAGGCAGGCAACCACGCAGGAAAAGGTTTAGCAAAATTACAGGTAGTTTTTGGACAAACACAGTAACCGTTCAGTAAACTGAACTGGAAAACTCTGCTTGCTGATTGCTGGTACATACACATTAGGTAACTGCAGAGAGAGACAGACAGAAGAAAAGCTTCCTTTTTTCTTCCCCCTTTCCCTCAGAAGTGTAAAAGCTGGGAAGGGCTAGTATTCCTGGCACGAACATGACCAGCCATGAAAACTTCAGGGGAGCTGGTGAAAAGAAGGATGCAGGAGGAGAGCGACAGCATTCTCCCTGGCCTGCAGAGACGGCGCTCAGCTGAATGAGCAGGGCACGGTCCCTACGTCATGCGATGTCAGCTACCGTTACTAAGGAAACGGCACCAGATAACCCAGGCTGAAAGCATCCACATCCAGTTTCTAACAGAAATGCCTGTCCACTGAAGACGCTATGAATATCCACAGAGCTTGCGTCATTTCATTATACTGATTGACAACACAATACCGGTGAAATTCACTCAACAGCAACCTGTAGCCCAAAGAAATTTGGAATTTTTGTCCCAATGTGGCACACATTAGCCACACTGCACACAGTCTAGATTGAACCACTACGGCTCTGGATGACAGAGCTAGATCTTTTATAAATCAGAAAGGATGAAAGAGTAACTGGAATGTAACCAGGTTATAAACTGGGTTGAGAACAAATACAAAAACATCTGCATTCACTGCTTCCCCACAGGGATGAAAATGTCAGCATCATTTTCCTTCTCTTAAATCACACAGGTGCAGACTATAGATTGTAAGCAGAGTCATTACAGTTACAACAAATCTCTCCTGCTGGATGAGTAGAACTGACCGGCACAGAGGCATTATTCCTGCAGGGCCCAGTAAGGGTGGCACGGAGCTGCCCCAGGTCTGGGGAATGGCATTTCCTTCAGGAGCTTGCAAAGGTGAGCTCACTGTTTCACCCCCTACACTCAACACGTGAGACAGGTAGTGCTCAGACTGTGTCTCCTATCTCAGTACATGTGTTTTCTGTGCTCTCATTAAGGTGACCTTGGGGCAGGAAAGGGGCTTTCCTACCCACAGGATGCCAACATATCTTCATAGAGTCAAATCCCATATAAGCTCCTCTAGACTTGCAAATGAACCCTACACAACATGACCTGCTCTTCTGTCCAGCTGCACCCTATGGATTGCATCCAGGACCACAGAGACACGTTTCAAGGGCTAGCCAGACTGTCATAAAACCCATTCAGGCAAAACACCCTGCAGAAATCTTCCATGAAAAACTTCCTTCTGCTTACCAGATGATGCACCTGAGCTCTGTTCAGAGACGCTGTAATCCAGCATGGGGCTGAACAGTGAACACCGGGTCTGCCATCTCAGCCTTGGAGTTTCTTGTCCTTACAAACCCCATGTACCATAACAAAGAGGCACCAAAGCAGCGTGTGGGAAAAGTGGCAAGCACTATTTAATCGGCACCTTCAGCCATTTAGGGCCTAGGAGAGCTAGGAAATTTTCAGTTACTGATGCAGACAAGCCCTGAAAATCAACTACTGTGTATTTAAGAGACTCTTGCTAAACCCAGCCTTGCAGGAGAGTAAAATGATTCACAAGAATTCTATATTTATAACAAAGATTCACTGAAAGTGACTCATGTACTGAGCCAATATAATTTTAAATAGAAAGGAAAAACCTATTGAAGAGGCACATGAAACTGGAGTGGGGGAGGGAAGAGAACTGCACAGGCAGGTGGGCCCCAGCCAGGAGCTGTTAGCCAAATCTATGGGAAACGGTTTCTCCATTCAGTTAGTTGAAGTGATAGCAGAACATCCAGCTTCACCTACTTCTGGTTTAGAGATAATTAAGCCCTACATTCAAAGCAGCTGCAGGTTAGAATACTTCCTTAGGATAGGCAGGATTACTGGGCAATAACAGGGAAGCTCATGAAGAGTTATTAGTTTTTCAGACCCTACAGAATTCAGAACACAAAGCTAACTGGAGTCACAGCAGGAGGGAGGGAGAGAGAAATATTAAGAAGATTTTACAGTATAGCTAATTTTAGCCAAGCAGATTCTAACAGAAATAGCTGCCGCCCCACCACCCCTTACATCAACACTGCAGAACATCTTCCTGAATGTAATTTCGGAGACAGAGAACAGACACGCAACACTAGGAGCTCTCCAGATCAGATAGCCTGCCACAAGGGCATAGGCTCAGGGTTTCTTCACCTGCTCCTATCTCGGGACCATTTTTCTCAGTTACTTTTTCTCCTCTGTATAGTACAAATATACAGTAGATAAAAGAGGAATGTTTGACATAACCACAATTTAAATGGAGGAAACGGCTACAGTCTATATTAATAGCAATAAAAAGTTAGCCAGAGAACATGGCCAAATCTTGCACTCCCGCACTGAATATGTAGGGATGAATAAATTATCCTAAGCTGTAAGTAAAATATAACTTGGAAACAGCAAGCAGGCTAGTGTAAGATTAGCCTTGCATATATAATAACCATGCACAGCAGAACAGGTTGGAATTTCAGTGTTGCAATAGGAAAAGGTCACTATTCTCAGACTTTGGCTTTCAGTAACATGTCAATACTTCTTTGTCTAAGCAGTCTACTTATCTCCAAAGCCAAATCTATCTTCCACTCTTCTTAACCTCTCCACTGTCATCAAGACATAACTGGCTACGCTTGGCTGCAAATGCTGCATTCTGTGAAATCCAGAAGTGTTTAGATGATGGCTGTTCTCCAGTCATTCTCAGCATCGCTCCCAGTTAAATCTTCAGTTTGAAGCATGAAGAGAAAGCAGCCAAGAATTCACAGGACAACACACATATTTACAATTGTACATAGCTTTAATTCTCTGCAGTACCTTGCTAAGATGTTTCTCCACTCACCAAAGTCTGATGAATAGTGTTAATAATTTATTTGCCCTAGTAAATTATGGGCTAGATTACAGACCAGCATTCAACAGTTCCTTCTTGGGCACTGAATGAAGTGGCCAAGTCTCCAAAGGAGTTCTCGGTGTGAACTCTTGGGAGCTGACCTGTACTGAGAATCCAGCATTGGACCATCCTTTATCCACCCACCCACACAGGGTCTGCTTCACTCCATCATCACAAGATACACATATCAGTCTAAGTCTGCAGGGACCAGGCAAACAACCACCAAATTTTAGAATTTATTCAGACTTTGAGCAATTCACAGAGTTTTGAAACAGCAGCTGCCCTTGGTATGCCTGACGTTATCTCCAAAGAAATTTTATTTTCTTGCTAATTCTTGGTAATGCAACTTCCAAAATATGGTAATGAGGAGAAGTCACCAACTTAATGCCTCACTGATTATATTAAAAAATATACAAAAATGTCCACAATGTCAAAGCCTACACCTCAATCTCTCAAATGCACCATTTATGTAACACAGCATCCAGTGCACAGGGGAGAGCTGTGTGCTGTGAAGACCAGAAGCATGCCAGTTAGCCAGCGGCATGATGCTGGACAGAAAAGTCACTCAGATTGTCATAATTTCCCTTCTTTAAAAAAGGCAACATCTCTTTCAATGACTTTTTGGGCTTGATTCTGTCACCTATACTCAAAATTAGACACCTTATTCTTCAAATATATTGAGACAACTTACAGAACAAAGTACCTGAAGCTGGAAGGTAGCTGCCCATTTTTAACCCATGACTGTGAAGGCTTCATTTTTTGGCAGTTATTCTCCGGGTTGTATCTTACCTCTAAATATATTTTTTTTCTTAATCTACTAAGGCTTCCTAGTAAATCACCTTGTTCTTTTGGCTTGGTACTTATTTTGGATAATGCCATTTTCATAAGAATTACTTTCTTATTTGTAATGTACACACAGATGTAGCAAATGTAAAGAAAAGGTGCCATGGGCCTGAACTCCATGATTTCTAATATTTAAATGCCTGTATTTACCTCTGAGAGCTGAGGAAATACATTTCTATAGGAAAAGTAAGATCCTGTAGTGTTAGCTTTTTTGTGTCATTTACCACATAAGGCGATGATGTGACTGCTGTCTTCATGTACAAATTTCCGGGTGACAGCTTCTTCCATGATCTGCTTTACCTAAAATAAATAAAAAGAAGTGATTATAAGATCCCAAGACAAACCAGCACAGCATTTAGGAGTTTCAGTTTCAACCTTTGCTTGCCCTTTCCCCATCACCAAAAGACTAACAACTCACACAAGTTACTCTTTGCAGGGAAGGAAGGATAAAAGCATTTAAGAAGGGAAAGGAAAGACAAACCCGAGCACCTTTTCATGGGATGAGGGAACCTTTGGTAGAACAAGGACGGGTCTGTTTGGGGTGTGCCCCTATAAAAGGATGAATCACTTCAGAGCGCCCAGAGCGTCCTCCAGAGAACTTTTTCAGCAGAAGTTCCCAAGGACTGTGCAAAACTTTAACTAATCCTTGGCCTTCCTGCATATAGTTACTTTTCCTCATGAAACAAGACTATGTAGTGCCATGTGCTCTTTCCAGCTGTGGCATTCTGCTCTTCCTCAAGCACAAAGAATCCCTGAGCTGCACAGACGTGCATCCCAAGAGAAGTTTACAGCAACCTTTCTCCTATTTGGGGACTTTACATACCACAGTAATTAAAAATGATGCTCTCAAACCTCTGCTGCACCAGACACTATACTAAAATAATATAGCACCTACAGAGAAGACAGCGCCTTCAGTTTTCGCTTCTAGACACAATTTAACAATTACAGCAAATACAACTACATTTATCGCACTTTTTACTGATTTAAAATAAAGTTCCTCTCCAGTTTCAGGGCTGATATGTCAAGCTGCAGAGGGAATTCATTGCAGATTACTGACTTTCAAAAATTAGGGAAGAACAAATCTTACAGTTAGGCTCCCAAAGAGAGGCTGCACTTACCCATCATTCATCTGTTAGCTTATTCCTCTCCCATTTGCTTCCTTTGCCTGATACCAGATTAAACCTATTTGCCTCAACCAACTCATTCATCAGACAGTCATTCCTTCCTGGCCATAGAGCACTTGCTTATACAAATCCACAATCTTTTTTGGCTTCTCTCATCTGTGAGCTATAATTATGGGGTTAGGATACTCTGCCTAAATAAATGCCACATCACTTTCAATATATGAAAGTAAGTGCTACTGTGGCAGAAATTTAACAAGATATACTCCTCTTCCAATGTGTTTGGTTTTTTAAACTTGAAAATAATTTTTTTCAAAGAAAACCCAATTTTTACAGCAGTCCTGGAATCCAACAAATAGTGAATTATCTGGCAGGTAATCACTCTTTACCAGCAAGCTCAGCAGCATGGCCTGTGTACCAGCTCTGACCTGAGTAGCAGTGCAAGCTGTACGGCAACGGTCACCACTAGCCTGCTGCAGGGGCT
Source organism: Phalacrocorax aristotelis (assembly GCF_949628215.1). Lineage (NCBI taxonomy): Eukaryota > Metazoa > Chordata > Aves > Suliformes > Phalacrocoracidae > Phalacrocorax > Phalacrocorax aristotelis. The sequence goes on along the minus strand of NC_134293.1, from coordinate 6,039,803 downwards.
AGGTCTGCATACCTAGGAGACCTTGATCCCTGCTTTTCAGTAGGGAACCTGGCAACCGTGCACTCCGCTTTCATTAGGCTGCATCTGGTACCTGAGATAACCAGTTTAAAGCTAGTGTTGACAGGTCCAAAGGTTTTAAGCCTTCCCACTCAGCGCTGGAACCAGGAGAAGCTGCAGGTGCAATGCCTGATCAACAGCTGGGCTCTGTATTTGCACTGCTGTGATGATGAGGTGGCACCTCAGTGCCTTCTCCAGTTTGGAGGGCTTCCTCCTCCAGTAAGATCATTTGCAAAGCCAATTCTGGAGGCAGCAATCAAGCATGCCTTCCCCCAGCTAATCATCTTGAGGCCTCCATGCCCACTCCTACACCCCCACCCCGGCTGGCAGCAGTCTGCAACTCCAGCTCCAGCACTTGCTGCATGAGCCTTTCAACACATGGCGTTCTCCTCGCCCCAAATTCCAGATCAAGTCGATGCTACAGAATTTGGACTTCTTATCAAACAGGAGACCTCTGTGTTGGTTGCAAAGAAAACATTGGGTGGGGGGAAGGAGCAAACATGTAAGAGGCTTTGAAAGTAGAACATGTTTTATATCTGAGGACTTCAAAGCAAGTCTTTTGCACTCCATAAAACCTGACTCCTTGTTCATATACTGAAGCTTGACAACATAAACTCCTAACAAGGCAATTTGTTTCTACCCTGTGGCATGTCTGATGTGGCTATGAGAACTTTGGACCTTAGAGTATAGCAGTGGAAGGCAGAGGAGTAAGAGTATATCAAGAAAGAAGCAAAGGTTTGAGAAGGTCTCGTGGATGGGATCTCACACAGGAAGCATCTCGATTATCCTGTTTATCCAGCATTCCCCTTCTTGCATTTTTATCCACATCATTGTTGATTTACAAGCTTGATGTCTGTTTGTCTTGGAAGGAACCCAACAAAACTTGTTCCAAATCTCACCCAGAGTTTTGAAATCTAGATAATAGCACCTAGGCAGACCACAGCTCAGCAAAGGGAAGGGGACAGGACAGCTGCACAGCTTTGCCTGTTTAAATTCCAGCTCAGACCCTGACCTGCACTTTCACACGTGGGAGGCAGCCTGTTCAGGCAAACACAGCTTGCAGTGGAAGTACAGAGACAGTGCCATCCACTGCCTCCAAGCCAACTCATGTCTCTGCCTCAGCCAACCCATCTGTGAAAGGACAGTGACCCAACCTTTGCAAGCTGTTCTGATTTCACTGGATGAAAACTATATCTAATGTACAAAATGAAAGGCCTGATTTACTAAAGAGAGGAAGTACTCTGAGTGCCACTAGCATCAAGGTGGACAGAAGAGGAAGCACAACAGAGCTGCACCAGTGTAAGTCATGCACATACGCTCAAGTTCACAGACGTGAATTTAGGCACCACTCAGGACTGCAGACTGTCATTTTGGTCTCAGCTCCCTGGAGAACACTAACTGGAATTCAATTCCTAATGACAGGGAGGAAGAAGAGCCATCTACCAGGAGCAACAGCTCCAGAGCTCAGGGGCCAATTCACTGCTGTCACACATTTTCCAGGCATATCCCAATCATTAGTCTTTATTAGTTCAGTATGTTTTTGAGATCCCAGTCTGTAGCCCAGGAACAAAAAAAAATTAAAGTGTATAAAAAATTAGAAAGAAAAAGGTTTCAGATGCAATAATCAGCCCTACTTTTATACAGCAGCACCATATGGTCAGCCTATCAGCAGAGTTTGAAACCAGGACCTCCAGAGCTGAGCAGGACAGACCAGGCAAGCAAGCAGTGTCTGCTCTTAACTGCCACCGAACACAGAGCAGCCTTTGCATATTTTCTGGAGAGTCAGTGAATGTTATTAGAAAACCTTTTCAGGGCACAGACAGTAGATGTGAAGATTCAAAAGCTGGAATGAAGCATTCTTGAATCCCACGTCATTCAGGGATGCTCTAGGCAAGGAGCTAAATCAAATGTTTCTGATCAAAGGGAACACAAGCCTTTTTCTTTTTTTCTCCCCCCTCCCCCCGCAATTTTGTGCAGCTCTCTTTGCAGGGAATTATGCTGTTGTGTCTCTGTGTTCTGGGGAGGCACTTGTCAATGAAGCTTCCTGAGCACAAGCCTACAAAGACACCCACTTGCAGCTACTAGCAGACCTGACCAAACTGCAAATGAATCTCATTAAAAGAAACATCAACAGCCCGCCCCCCCACATTAATCCATCCACTTGCACAGGTGAGGAAATCTGTTCAGCCTACTGAACTGCTGTTTGCTGCAAGGGATGGAGGACTGCCTCCTCCAGTTGGAGCCAGTGCTGCTAACGGAGCGGTGTCTGGAGAGAAACCCGCTCAGGTGGGAAGGAGGCGACAGAGGTTCAGCTGAGGTGGGATACGGGCTCCCTCCATTGCCTGGGAAACATCCCTCCCATTCTCTGTGCCTCCTTTGTGAGACCAACACAGGATCTACTAATCTTAACCAGGCTGTGCATGGCACAAGCATGCAGAAGAGCAAGTGCGTTGACTTCTGTGCCTTTCAGCCTCTCCATCTGTGAACCAGAAGTAGCACTGCACCGGGGGAACCACAGAGCTTTGACAGGCCTCAGCAACAGGCTCGGAAGACATTCTGCTCTCCCTGGAAAAGGTAATAAGACTATGTGTGCACCAAGGTTTCCAACCATTGGAGAGCAAGGATGGGAAAGCTCTGTCTAACCGAGTAAAGATCTTGGCATTTGAGGAGCAAAGAATATCCTGGTGGTAGCATTATCCAGGCAAAGCAAAGCAAGCTCCTCGATTAAAAGTTGGTACGCAGTTGGCAGTTATAAAGGATCACTGCTCTTTCTTCTACATCTAATAATGGCCAAAACTATCAGAAGCAGTCAAACACCAAACATAGGTCATAATGCATGGAATGTTTTGATGTTCAATGCTTCATTTTTTTTTAATAAGGAAGCTTTAAAAATGGAAATAAACTCCAATTTTGCAGCAACCTGCTGGTGTAAAAGACCAGGAAAATGAAGACTAGTAAGGCATGACATGCACTTACTGTATACCAATTTATTCAGAAGCACAGGGCTGGAAGAGACCCATGGGTGTTGCCTTTTCCACCCCTCTGCTGAGCTCCTGATCCACTCCCACAAGAACAGTAAGGACTTGCCTTACCGTAATTTTGCTAAACTGTCACAATGATGAATTTCTGACGAGGGCTGACCCAGCACACCTCAACATATCTCAAACCTTCAGGCATAGGAACAACCTTTCAAACCAGCACTGCTCTTTCAGAATACAGGTCGCAGCGCCTTCCCCAACCATGCATCATGGTGGGACGCTGGAGAAGCAGCACGGAGACAATGCAGCGTCGGAGGCAAAGAACAGTGCTCATAAAATACTGGAATAACCATGACCACAGTTAAAACCCACAGCATTTTTTCCTCAAAGGAGAAAACCTTATGTCCAGCATCTATGTCTTCTTTAGCTTGTGTAGTTACTGTTCATCTCATTTCTTGATCACTCCTGCTGTACTGACTCTTTGTTACTCTTGAAGAAGTGGGTGGTATAAATACAAGCTGTTAAAAAAGTACTGTACTTCTGCTCAGAAGTGGGTGCATTATAGTTGTAAGGTGAGCAGTTGTGTTTCTGAAGCGCTCTGCAATTTTTCAGGGTGAACCTGCTAAGGTTGTTGTTATCCTGTTTGTTTCACAGCTAGAAAGAGTACTGTGTTTAAATCCAGAAAAGGCAAAACCCCTATGTTTCACCAGGCAGAAGGAAGTGGCCAGAGAAAAGCCTGGTTTATGAGTCTACTTGTCACAACAGATTTTCCTGCAGAGAGGGATAAATGTTTGAAACGTGAACTTATAAGCAGCCTCAGCATGAATCCCAGTAGAGTTAAATTTTCAAAACACATTACATGTCCTCCTTTCTATTAAAGCCAACAAAATACATTCTTTACCAGTGGGAATTGTAAGCCCATCTGAGAAAAAGCAAACAACATTAAATTTTCCCAAAGGAAAAATGCAGAAGTTTTTTGCTGAGAGGGAGAGACAAAATAATCACTTTGCACCAAGTGACTTCAGAGACAACCATTTTATATTTTGCAAAGATGACTGAATTTTAACAGGTTTGGCATAAACAATGTACAGAAAGAATATGCTTACTCTGAACTCCATTAGGTATTGAGGTTACGTGAAAATAATTCAATGGGAAGAAAAGCCTGGGTTTAGAGGACAAAAAAGGGAATGATCACTTTGAGAACGGACACGGACTAGTCAAGTTTGCAAAACAAGGCCACCAACACACAACATGGATGCAGGCATAAGTGGCCGTGTGAAAAGTCACACAGAATATAAAATGAGGTTGAAAATTCTACCAGAAGTTGTTAATTACTGTCATTAAGGGTGGCATAATCTGGTGGTTTGTATACTGGTGGTTTGCATTCAATTCCTGGCTCCATGATTTATTGTTTAAAAGAAAAATAAAAGCTCCGTGTCTCTGAGTGCCCCCTGATACCATTTGTCTGAACGTGAGCAGAACAGACAGGGACCCCTACTACAGGTCTGCGAGTGCACAGGCACGAGGTGTTACCCGTTAGGGTAACAATGGCCAAAAAGCTCTCATGACTATTTTAGAATTGAAAGCTCTGGGCAACCCGCAAAAAGCCAAGCCAATATAAAACCTCTAAGAGAGCACTGGTGAAGATTTGGAGAAGAAGAAAAAAAACCCAAACAAACAAAACAAAGACAGAACAAAACTGCAGATGACACAGAAGGTACGAATAACACTTTCAAGGATTACTGAAGTAATTTAAAAGCTAGAGTCCAATTAAAAACATTTTAGAGACTTTAAAAACAAATTAGCCTCAGATTTTTTAATTATGTACCACTTGCTCTCCTTGGCTTGAGCTAGCTTGGATCATGAAAATCCATTTCACTTTCAATCTCATACATTAGCACAAGATTGCAACATTCAGAGTTTGCAAACATTTCTCAAATATATTTATAAATTTAAGCATTAACCCAGGAGAGCAAGTGCACACGCTTCTAAATCAAACCTTATACTATCTTGGCTCAGACAGTCTAGTTCAAGCTAAAATTTCTAAATGAAGTGGCAGGTTCATGGCTGCATTACGCCACAGCATTTAATACGTGAGTGAGCAACAGGTAACACCTGCTCAGAGCCCTGTGGCCAGGTGCTGGCCGGGTCATCCTAGGGCACTGTCCTACAGTTCTGCGTAAAGATCATTCTTTACGTGTCTAACCCTACTCTGCTGACTGAAACATATGATATTTTCTGGTTTCAACACTAATAAGTATTAGGACTCCCAGTTCAGGCTCCTTGGCCATAGCAACAACTTTTCACTTGAGCTTTAATGAATCTTGCTCTCCTACCACTTCTCATTTCCCCAGCTATGAACTGGGGAAGGGGAAGGAGCAGGATAGTTAACTTTTAAAAACTATTTTTTATTGCTGTGGTGGATAAGCATTACATCTTCACTTAGCTCCTGTGTAAGAACAAGCTACACACAGCTGTTACACAGTCAATGCCACAAAAACGCAGAATACGGTACTCAGGTGTACTGGGGAGAGGTGGGCACTTACTACACTGCCACTTCCACCTGGAGTGCATTCACGAAGGCGCTCTTAGACCACGGCACACTTACACCACCCAAGCACCTCGGCAGGGACTCCAAAAAGCATCCTGTTGGAGCAGGTCTCGGCATGAACCTTGCTCTGTGTTAAACAGCCGCTCCACCCAAGTGCAAGGCACAGCAGGAACTCTGTCCTGCTGAGCAAGTCCTACCAGGTAACGGCATCATTCATTGTGAAGACTGAAGCGCTACCGGTCCAGATGCAAGTGCGATCAAATGCCACCTTCCCCATTGAGGCACAGGGTGTTTGGTAGCTTATCCACCAACGGATCTCAGACTGCCCCAGGACGGTTGTAAGACCAGCTCCCCAGAGCTGTCTGTAAGAACAACAGCCCAAATTATCCCAGCTTTCCTTCCGGCTTTCTCAGCACGCTCCCTAAAGCGCAGGTATTAAGACCACAGGAGCAGATGCTTCTGCCAGGGCTCTGCCATTTGGGAACCAATTAATCTATTTTAGGACTAGCTTTATTATCGCTGTTTTTCCCTCTTTCTCCTCTAAAGCTCAGAGCTAAGGAGAAGTTAGCGAAGAACTAGTAACGAGGGAAACTCAACCCCAGGGAAAGGGAGCCGGGACCGTTCGCTCGTTCCAGGCTCCTGCCTCAGCAGCTGAGCACGACCGCCGCCGGCTGCAGGGGCAGGAAGGAGCGAGCGTCTCTGCTCCCCGGGTTCGCTTCGGAAAAACCCAGCAAAACCACTGACGCGTTTCTGGAGCAGCGTTACAGCGTCAACTCCATCGGCGTGGCTAAGGAGCGCCGTTATTTATTTATTTTCCAGTCACGGGAAGGTCACGCACTCCACAGCAGCAGCACAGGAAGGGTTAAACGGTTGTAGCCGAGCAAATCCTCCACTCGCCATTCATCGCCTCCTGAGGGGAGACCGGGCTTTAATTCAGTCTGACCAAAGCTGTGTTTTATTTACTCTAGGCAAACTCTGAACCACCGGCCGCTACCGCAAGAGAGGTGAAACCAAGTCATCACGGGGAAGATTCAACCTTCCGTTACCGGCCTGAACCCGCCGCGGGAGGCCGAGCCGAAGGGAGGGAACCCCCGCCTCTCAGCCCCGGCCCCGCCGGGCAGGACGGACGGACAAACGGCCGCCCGCCGCCCACCCTCCTCACCTCCTTCTTCACGTTCCACAGCAGCTTCTCCTTCACGGCGTCCGCCGAGCAGCTCATGGCGGCGCGGGGAGCGGGTCCGCCCGCCGCGCCCCGCGCTCAGAGCCGCCCGCCCGCACCGCTGCGGGAGCGCCCGCGGGGCGAAGGCTCCGCGCCGCCCGGCCGAGCGCGGGAGGGCCGGGGCGCGCCGCGACGCTCCACCGCCATCTTCCGCGGCTGCCGCTGACGTCACGCGGAGGGCGGGGCCGCGCTCCATGGCAACCGCGCCGGGGGCGGGGCCGGGCCGAGGCGGGAACCCTCTGCCCCCGGCCCTGAGGCGGCCCCGGCAGCCGCCGTGCCCGCCCGGGGAGGGGGGGCCCGCCAGGGACCCCCGCGGGACTCCCCCGATCTCCTTCGGCACCAGCCCGTGCCCACCCCGGCCCTCACGGAGCCGCAGCCCGGGAGGGGCCCGGGGATCCCAGATGTGCAGTAGCTCCCCGGGAGCGCAGCGGCGGCAGCACACCGGCCCGACTAGAGAAGGGAGCAGGGGTTGAAGCATCAGGTTAGTGACACATGTTAAATCTGCTTTTCATAGTGCCTATCTCCGAGCGAATCAATTCGCTGTCTGATGTTGGCAGAAGAACAACAAGAGGGGCCCAGGACGCATTCATTCTCTTCCTTCCGCAGCAAATAAGAATATAGGTGAGATCATTCCTTTAGCAGGGTTTTTCAAGATACTTAATAAACCTAGTTAAGTCCTCCAGCTACTGCCAAAAATCCCACGCTAGCTGTGGTTGTGAAGGAAAAGATGCCCAGGGACACCCAGGGAAAGGGAGAGCTCCCAAGGCAACGGTGCAGAAAACAGAAGTGATGGCAGGCAGGAGGGGCTGGACCGCACCGAGAGCAACAGACCCCCGCCAGCACAGGCAGTGAAGGGAAAAAGAGTTTTTCCATTTTTGAAAGAGGCAGCAGATAGAGGAGACTCAATCATGTTACCCAGACACAAGAACCAACAGTTCTACCACGATGAATTAAAGCAGGCTGTTTCTACGCGCCCTCACACAACATCAGGCAGGGTAGGAGCACCCACCGTACAGATAAACCAGTTCTCCACAACACAACTGTGGGAAAGAAGAGCTGGTACGTACTAGAAACCTCAGTTACGTAGGAGAGGTTTCTCCCTTTCCAAACAGAATGATTACCTAACTTCCTTCAAAGGCACTCAGACACTTTGTGGAATAGTTTTTGCAGTTGTTGCTCACAACTGAAAAAAACTATGGCTCAGCTCAGAAAGCAGGGTAACAGCAGCAAAGAAAACAGCTAAATAGGATAGATAAGATTATGTTGGCTACCTCAAAAGCACGCCTACTGCAGAACACAGACTAAATCTCTGGATCCAATTCCCTGTTAGGCTGCTCCGTCAGTCAAGAAAGTTTGAAGGTTTTCAAAATACAAGTTAGGTTACCTTTGTGGTAGTACAAATTTTGTGTAGACTTAATGAAAGATCAAATTGCTCTGTGATTCTTATTAGGAAATGAAGTTATTTCCATGAATGTGAAAAACCACTGCACCCAATGAATTGTTTTACAATTAAAGCAAAAGCCCAGAGAGAATCAAAACCAGTTGTCCGCAGTGTACCTGTAAGTACACCAATACCTCCTACAAATAGCCTACACGTGCAGGGCACGGGTGACTGATAGCAACAGCTCCATGTAATACGAAAGCTGTTTGCTGACAAAGTATTTCTGTGGTTCAGGAATCCTAAATACTTGGTGAGGATCACAACTGCAATGCAGAACAAAAGTGCAGAGACCAACATGACGAATGAAAAGTTATGATACTGGAGAAAACACAGAGGACAAAATATAACACTTTATTAAAAATTAGTGTTCCATTTCCATTTAATGCACTGATAAAAGAGCAATAGCTAATATGGTTACTGCATTAACTAAGTATTTTACCCATAAGGCTGACCCTTAAAAGTTAGACATAAAAATAAAACAAAGCCTGATGCTATAAGAAAAAAGCTTGATCACAGAATGTCAGTTTAAACAAGATCAGCAATCATATTTGCTATCCTCTGGATACAAAATATTACAGAAATCCAACGTCCTTTATTATTATTGAACATACTAAGCTTCAACATCCCTCTGAGGTAGGGAGGGTCTTACCACCATTTTATTACAGATGAGGAAAAATTATGCACGTACAAACTGACTTGCTGTCACCGAGTTAGTAGCAGAGTTGGAAACAGGACTTATGCCCACTCAGCTCTTAATAAAACCTCGGTTCGCCTAACAGAACGTATGGTGTGAAATTTGGCTGTAAAGATTTAATGCCAAGGATTGTCAGAGGATATAATCTAATTGTGTAAGACAGGGACTGCTGGGCCAGACACGTTCAGTTAAGGTATGTGTCATCAGTATTTCTAAGAGTGAACTGTGTCTGAACATTAAAAAACCTTGAGGAAAAAAAAAAATCTAATCACAACCACAATAAGCATTGCCTGTTCCAAGCAGAATGCAGCTTTTCAGTAACACCACAGCAATGGCCCCCTCAAAGGCCCTCCCAGTCTCGGTCAGTTATTTTATATTTTACCCATGAATTGCAAAAGAGAAAAAGTCAGTGGAATGGAACGTTATGATAGGATAAATGTCTCCTGTTCTGAAAACTAAATGTCAAGGTGAAGGTTAAACATTTAGTTTTGTCTTGGCATTTATCAAGCAGTTGGAGGCTGCTACCCTGCAGAGCTCTCTCTTTTGACATTATTGCCTAATTAACACTGATACTGAAAAGCTGTTTAACATAAGACATTCACTCAAGGCACCAAGTCTCCTTCTCTGTAGAAAGACCGAGGCTGTTTTGCAATATGCAAGGACCCCATTACAGAAGCACACAACCCTTCATTACAGTGCTTGTGTATAGATGTCAGTTCATGTTTTCCGTTCATTCTCTCCGTCTGCTAATATAATATTTGGATGTGCAAAAGTTCACTGAAATTTAGGAATGGACAGTAAGGTTTCAAAAAGAGCTCCAGCAGCTAATGAACGTTAGCTGATGTAGTTAGAATTCATGCATTACAAATGAGGCAAAAAGGCATTTCTTCCTCCCAAAGGCTACTATAAATTCATGAGCACATCAGTAAAGACATCCATTGGTGATGGTCTATGTAGGAAGCCATTACAAGTTTCTTAACTTGCAGAGAAATGCATATAATTAGAAACCTATATTGTCTTAATAGGGATCATAATTTGTCATATTTAAAGCCAGCAGAGAAGACTCTTAGGAAGCAGAGCTGCTTGCTTTCTCTAGAAGTGGACAGCTTACTACAAAGCAGCAGTCCAAAGCTGCATTATCATTTTCAGTGCTGATTTTTCTCCATTATACCAGGTTGTAAAAATATGTTCTAGAATGTCTAGAATGTTCCTGTCCAAACAATTTATAGCCTTTAATTAAGTAAAGGATGATTGAGATGAGAATACAAAGCATGTGTTACATCAAAACTAAAGTATTTGAAATTATCAGAAGCTGGTAGTACCGAGACTCTATAAATCAACATGCTGTGATTTTGGTGGAAAGGACATGCAGTTAACATCCTGTATTGGAGCAGTTCCAGATAAGTGGGACTTTTCAGAGAAAATATAGTGTTCTATCACTTGTATTAGAAAAATGCTCAACCCATGAACTGTGTAAGTGATGGCTCCATCCAAGTCTACATTTAGACTTACTGAGACTTCATGTAAATTATCCAATTATGTAAGCGCTTGGGTGATAACTAACTCGGGGCATTCCAGATTTTATCAGAAACCCGAGTACAGAAGCCCCAGCTAGGGAGGGGATCTCTAATACCACAATCATTTTAGCCATGCGCACGTCCGAATAGCACACTTCCCACAACACACCTACAGAGGGGATTTCCTGATGTTCTCCCATTCCTACCTGTTTACCAGTGGAGGGGACTAGAGAAGTGCTGGTCAATCCCAACCATAGCCATTTAACTGGGATCTCTCAGCCACATCCTGAAAAATCTTATCAGGACAAAGAACACCAAGACTAGGGTTTTGAAACGTCTATTGAATAGACAAAACTTTAGTGTTTATGCAATTAAATTATTACTCTGAGTAAAGCTTACAGACTGACAGAGTGGTCTGTCCACAGTGGCCAAACATTGTTTAACATCGATCCAGTTCTAGTCATATCTTAATCTAAAAGCAGATGTTTTGTAATCAGTACTAACTGGGGGTAGAGAAGGGAGAATGAATGGGGATGAGAGAAGAAGGTGAAATGAAAAGGATATCTGTACATATTTAAAAAACATTCATAACTGCTTACAGTTCTTGCTGATATTCCCCAAACACCAAGATGTTATTTTGCACCTTTAAAAAGATTCTCACAACCCAGATGGTTCTCAACGCAGTTTGTTTCCAAGATTAATTTAATCTAAATTCAAATTGGAAATTAATACTACTTGTTGACTATGGGAGACAGGAAAAAGAAAACCAACTAAACCAAAACACAAGCTTTTCTGTGCTTCTTACAGCGTAATAATTCACAGTTTGGACCCATTTCATTAATGGATCCCAGGAGTACAGAATTCAACCATGGAACGAAAGCCTCTGGACTAGCACACACCTCCGACACTCATTCTCTTGCACACACTCCTTCCCATACCCCAGTACTCCCCGGAGAAAAGAAATGCAAAGATAACACTTTTCTGCTTCTAACTTCCTTTAAACAGAGTTTTGCAAGGCTACCAGCATCACTTACTTAATCTGTTAACCTTCACTATGATAGTAACAAGAAAAAACTGATGTAAATCATTTGCCAAGAAACAGAAGTGCCACACATGAATTTTAAATAGCAGTCTTATTTGTTATAAGATGAAAAAAAAAAAGTACAAGAGAATAAATTGAAGCTCTCAAGTACAGCACAAAGACCCTATCACTACAGGCTCTGCTGGTAGCTTCAAAGCACCCACCACAGTGTAATTTAAGTAGTATCAGTGGAGGGAAAATTTTAAAAGAAAAAATCCACATCACACTCAAGCAGAATTAAAGGAAAAAAAAAAAAACCCAAAAAAATCTTTGTCAAAGCTAATTTCAGCAGCTGTATTTTCACCAGCACAATAGAAAAACCAGCTGGAAAACAACAACTTACAGAAAGCAATATAAAAAGAAAAGAGGTTATTAGAGTTTTAAAGAGGCCTTTCACAAAAAGGCAGGTGCTGCATTACTGTGGCAACGCTACTTCCTGAATGTGAGGAGAATTAAGTGAATGCCTATTGCAGAGGCCTTGCTAAACAATATAACGAGAAAAAAAAACCAAAACCAAACACCCCAAAAAAATGACCATTAGTGTTTTCTTTCCAAGCCTCAACAATTTCATTTTCAAAATGCCAAATGAGTGGAAATAATTGTTTTGTTCCCTCCCCTGCTTCTATTACTACCAAACCATCTACCATCTTAATTCTACTTATGACTTCACTGTATTAATTTGGGATTATTTTCTTGTCAGGCTTTTGCAGTAATTTGCTTTAAAACTTATGGATAGATTTGGCATTGGTCAAAGCAGTTCAAGACGAACCATTGCAGGATCTAAAGCTTCCATGCTCCTGTACAATATGGGAACACAAAAGCAGTGAGGAGCCCGCTCCACTGCTGTCACATATCCATAGCTGACAGTGAACAGCCGTCAAGTAGTAAGTGTTTATGACAGTGGTAGAATTTGAATCTGCAACCTACAGCTGAAACACAAGCACACACTTAAAAATACATTAATAACTTTTCATACTAAACTTCAAACTGTTTCCAGAGACCCAATTTGCTGAGCAGCCTCGATTCCAACCTTCTGGAAGGCCCTTTACGATTAGCACCCAGCCAAGCACTCAGAAAAGAAGCGATTATTTCAGTTTAGAATTCAGTATAAGCTACCTCGTTCCTGTGTCCAAAGCCTCTTGCAGTTTCATGCTAGAACAAGATTTTTATGCCTATTCTTCCCTTTCCACTTCAACTTCTATGCTCTAGAAAAGATTCAAAACAAAACTTGAATTCACCCTTCAGTATGTGAACATTATCTAGCATTATAAAATGTTGTTTAGCCTGTACTTCCCCCGTCACTGACATTTTTCCCCTGCTGCTCGAGAAATTTAACATCAAATAGCACTTTTGGGCCACAGGAGGAAACTAATGTAAAACTAATTCCCCCAGATTGCTGCTTTTTATATAAACAGGATTACATTATCACAAGCCTAAACAATGGCAACCCTGCCACAACCTATTCCTGGAGTTTTCTTACTTTAAGTTTCTTCCTTCGCCATACCCATTCCTCCATCTCCCAAGTCAAGTCATTATACGTATATTTAAATTTCCAAAGTTTTCTAATTTTTCACAAGGGGAGGGTTTTTGATGGCTTGACTCTTACCTCTTTGGAAGAGCTTGCCTTAGAATTAATGAGTTTTAAAGACAGCTGTCTTGGAACACAAACTTTTGTATGTGTACTGAGGGAAAGCGGTGGCAGAAACCACATGTGCAGTACACCTGACTCTTGGATAGCTAACCGTTTCTTCTGGGGGTCATCAGATGTAGTGTTTGCTAAGAGTAGTCATGTTTGAGTTCTCTCCACCCCCTCTTCAGTCTCTTGATTTAAAACCTGGAAGTTCTGTTATACAAAACCCTAAAAGGGGAGGTATCTGGAAAAAGATTTTCAGACCATGCCACCTCATTCAGGAAAAGCAGTACTTCTCACAGGAAGTAAGAACACTGGCAAGTCATTAGATACGAAAGCGCAACCAAACTGTCACAATCGGTGTCCAAATTCCATTCCTCACACGGCATGAAAAGGGGGCCAGTCTGAACTTAAAGCACATGGTGCAAAATCAACACCTTAGTTCTCAAAGCCCTTGGCCTTTAGTCTTGCTTTGTGCGCACAAATGTCCGTTTGCTTCTCTAGGGAGCTAAGAAACCACATGAAGATCAATCCAGAGAGTCCAACTGATCCCTCCCTGCTTTCTGATCTCCCTTCAAAGAACATCGATGCAAGCCTTGACACCAAACCCTCTCTCCTTGACTGGTACGCTAGTGGCCAAGCTGACGGTCGTCGTAGGTGCTGTATCTCTTCACGTGGATTCGGCGCACTCGGTCACGAAGCTCAAAACCCTCGTCATCCTCACTGTGAGACGCCTGGCTTCGGCTTCTGCTTGTTGCTTCCAGCAGAGAGTTATCAGGAACCCGTGGTGTTTCATATAGTAAGACATTTAGTGTTTCCTCATAAATTCGTGCCTCAGGGAATTCAACCTACAAAAAAACAGCACACGTCCTTTTCCTGATCTGTACAGGCTAACATGACTGGAACACACACCAGTAAGTAAGACGACACCTGAGCCATAAAGACACGCACTATAAAGAGATTAAAACAATTGTAAATGAGAAAGATGAGCAAAGCAGTCTAATCTCTAGTAGAGGATTACTCCCACCGCCAGATCACCTACACTGCCTCTTTTTTTTAGGTTGTTCTAGAATGGAATACAGTATTTCTGATTCTTAAGTGCTAGTGTTGGATGCTGGTCACCTCACCTGCATCACTGCAAGTCAGAAGTTAACTCCTGAACTCATGGAAACCCTGCAGATTTATCATGCTGATCATGATCATGTTTTCATGCACGTAACTCACCTCTTTAGGATACACTGTGCTTGAAAGCAAGTCTTTAGGTAACCTTTGCAAAATCAGAGGCAGGGAGACTATGAAAAGAATTGCTAGAAATGTGGGGAAATCAAGATAGGTTGATTATTGGGAATCTGCACCCCCGCTGAACTTTTTTTAATAGATATCCTATAGTTTTGAACAAGAAAGCACAATGATAATTAAAAAAATAATGTTTCTAAACAGTGTATGAGCTTAAGTTTCCATTTCATTAATTTCATCCCTTCCATTTCAGTTATTCAGGTTGGGACAGATCAGTTTCAGTCTTCTGCTTTTTGGCATGTTTTCCAGCACTCTGGAGAGATTTATACTCCCAGACACAACCATTTAGACCAATTACATACAATGATTACATCAGTGCAAGCTAAACACAGTACAAAATAACTGCAATGAAGTAAACTTATGCAGGTATAATTAGGAGCAGAATTAGATCTTTACTTCATTTAATTAGAGAAGAATTTAAAGGCATTTTACATGCTTTAGGGATACAAAGTCCATCAGCTTTCTAAGAGACTAGCACTAAAATGCACGTGCTTTCAGAGTCACCGTTCTCAGATTTCTCTTCTTCAAACCTGCTACCGTATTTAGTCTTCTCTGAATTCTATCTAGTACGCAGCATCTTTTACCAAGACACCAGCTCATCCTGCAGCCCCCTAGGCAGGGAGCCACCCTACTAATTTTGATGTCACTGACCATCAATTCCAGTCAATATTCAGGAGAGTTGGTATCAAAGCTTTTCCGATAAATGACATTGCTTACCTCCAGCAACCTGGCTTAAGTTATGCAAAATCTGTATCTTTCTGCAACGTATCATCAACTTGAATTTTTTTAAACCATAAGAGACAGGTGGATAAAACTTCATTACCTTGGTTTGCTTCTTCTCTGTAGCATACACTATAGAGGTACAACAGACTTCAGCAAGTTTCCGACCCTGCCCATAGAAAGACCAGCAGCAGATTTCATCCCCTATAACATCCTTAATGAAAAGAACTCTGCCATTGAATCGGAGAGAGAGTTTGTCAAACAGTTCTATGTTCTTCAGTAAGTTGTCATCTGAGTTACTGAAACACAGCAACAAAAGAAGGAGTAAGGCTTTTGTGGTTTTTCAGCTGGCCACCGCTACAGAATTCATACGCCTATTCCACCATGGTTTTAAGCATTGATCTAACTGCAGAATACAAATAAGTAGTGACTCATTGCCATATGCTGCCAAGAAAAGGAAGGGCAATAGCAAATTTCAGATACAAATAAGATGCTTTGATTGCCATGCGCAAACACACCAGTCTTTAGAGGTCAAGTTATATAATTAATAATGACAGCACAATTTCTCAAATCATTACATCAACTATCTACAACTCTCTCTTGACTGACACTCAAAACGATTAAATCATATGCTAACTGCAGTTCTCTTCAGCTTAGTAACAGCAGAAGTCCAAAGAGTCAACACCTGTTAGGAGGCCAGCTAAAAGGCACGGTGTTCTGCACGTAACACTAGTGATACCCCATACAAATTTCTAGGGTGAAGAGACTATTTAGGAAACTAAGTTTTATTGAAAGTCAGCACAATGTAGGATCTTAATTACTTTTCAAAGCAAGATCTGGATGTTCTAGAGGAAAAAAATATACGTAGCATTATAGGTTTAAAATAAGCTATCAGAAAGCTATTCCTAAAATTTAAAATATTTTACTTAAATAACATCATAGCCAATCAATGTCCAATTTGATCAAGTGAAAAAAATCTAAAACCCTTACTCCTCCGATATTAACTCAAATGCAGCTGTATGGAAACTAAGTAATCTGTGCCCCTTTGTTGGGTGGTGGGTTTTGTGTGGACATATGAAAATTAGTGAACATATTATTGCCTAGGCAACAAAGCCAACCTTGCTAGCTTTAACACTAAAATTCCTTACTCTTTGGAACCAGAAGTTCAAGGTTCACACCCTGCTGCCAAGAATCTATCCAGAGATGTGACATCGTACTTTTGTATGCAGTCTCTTAACTTTTGCAAGTGGTCCACGAAGGCTATGAAATACTTGTGAATCAAGACACTGCTAATAAGAACAACCGAGTGGGCTTTACATAAAATACGTAGACTGAGAAGTATTTCTGCTCAGATCTAAATCAAAAAAGCATGACGTGCAACCAGACAAAATCTTCCGCTTCCAAGAATCATTTGATGAAGCAATCTGGGATTCAGCCAGTGGCAAGTCCCAGGCTCTATCAAGTGGCAGAGCTGGGAAAAGGATGTAGAAGTCTTTGATATTAGACCACACTGACAACATAACTGAGAAAGCTCCTTTTATACTGTCGATTAGGAAGAACAGAAGGGGGGGAAAAAAAAAATCTTCACTTGCTAGCAGCCAGTGTGGAATTTTAAATAAAGCTGCCTCATTTAAACACCATCATGCAGATTCATGCGCAAGGAATAATTAGAACCCTACAGCTAGCTGAGATATCAGCACCTTCTGGTATCTAGGATTCTGTTGCTTTCATTACTAGCACGTTTACATTTTCAGGCCCATGGTGACTAATATGCTATTCTGTGCTTGCTTTAGCATCACTGCCATAAGCTAAAGGGTAACACAGGGAGGAGTGCAATACGACCGGCAGATACAGAAGGCAGTCTGCTGAAAAACAGACTGCTCTCCAGCACTCCCACAGGCAGCATTTCCCAACTACCTGAGATATCACAATTGTTAGAATTCATCTCTCTGACAGAGAGACAGACAATCAGTTTGTCTAGAGAAAAAAACCTTCCAAGATTGCATCTCAGACTGAAAAGGCTGAAAATGAGGATTCTGCAGAGCACAGAGGATTACTCACATCGCTTCGATGACTGGTTTGGGAAAATCCAAAGCCATTCTCATAGCATCGTAACAAAGGGATCATGATAGTTATGGCATAAAACTAAATAAGTAATGTTACTTTATAGAGGAGGAAAGCCAGTAAATTCTTGCCCTGGCCCTATCTGGATTGTTTCTGAGCAAATAGATTCTTCCCTTTGTAACCAAATCATTAATTCATTTAGAGGCACTGGAGGTGCTGGAACATCAAGAATTTCTTTAGGTCAGAGTAAAGGAGTGCTGGAGGAGGTATATGCAGACTCAGATGTAAAGCTAAACTGATGAGGTAAGGATTACGGCTGCATTAGCTTTGTTTCAGCCAGTATTAATGGCCTCATCGTTCTTATCTCCTGTCCCTTGTTTCTGTTCATCTTCCTCACACAACTGAGTTGTACACTAGACTTCAACAGACAGTTTGTTGCATTCTCCCCCCATTTAGATTCACATTAGTCAAAAATAACTGCAATCAAATCCACAGAAGAGCACTGCTGTAATCTAAAAAAACCCAAACCAACCAACCAACAAACAAAGAACCAAAACCCCAAGTCAGGTCCTACCACATCTTCCTCCACTCCCATTGTCAAAGAGGAACTTTCCCATTATAGTGGGGAAAAAACTGACCTACCTGGTGTAGGAGTATTTGTTGTTGCTTCTATTATAAAGCAGCTTAACAACAGGCTATTGGGAGGGAAAGAAAAAAAAGTAGAAAAGGTAAGTTCTGTGTTTGAATACATTTAGCAAAAATTCAGTTTCTCACTGTATAGTTGGGGGGGGAAAAAAAAAAAACCACAAACAAAAAACCAGTTACTTTCATTGATGATTCTATCAGCCTCTCTTCTTCTTTTGGAGATGTGATAATAGGGATGCTACAGACAGGTTCATACAAGTCTTTCTTGTCCTGTTTTAAAGAAAGAAGAGAGAGAAGAAATAAACTCAAGAGAAATAAATGCTAAAGCTAACATCTGCTGCTGTCTCCTCCAACCCCTCCAGCCATGTTCCCAAATCCTGTGATGCAAAGGAAAAGCTCTGTGTTGCTATGGTAACCACACAGCGTTACCTTGATCTGCAACCCAGAAATACAGCAGAGACATTTCTTACCCACAGAAGGTACTAATTGAAATATTGGGATGCAGGTGGATGTCATCCTTTGCTATAGCAAGGACTCCGAGACCAAGTTGTATTTGGTTTGAGTGGGTTTATTATTCTATCCTTTTTTGAAGAAAAGGATAGTAAGAGTTTGCACTAGTTCTAATCAACCCAAAACACTGCAGTATATAAGAATATCAGCCACTATGAACTGAACATTTGGCAAGAACAGCATGTCACCGAAATGGACTTCAGCCCCTTGTGATACAAAAGCAACAATCAAGAGCGTGTAGTACAGCCTGTGACTTCAGATTCCTCATGTAGCAAATTAAGGAAAGCTCAATAGCTAACAGGAAAGCCTTAGAACATTTTGGTTTTAGAAGAAAGGTTTTAAATTCCAAACCAGAAGGAAAACCGTCAATGTGGCTTTGTGTTTCTTTCAATGGATACAAGAAGTATTTTGAACCTAGTATGTGAGGTATTTATCAATTACTACATTTTGTCCTGCAAGAAACATTCATTTCACAGTCTTAAGACTAATAATAACTTATATGTACTGCATCTGGGCTAACCTTATCAAAAAGTTGGCAGAACAAGATTATTTTAATCAGCTGAACTTACAGGGACTAACAAAGTGCATAAACCTACTGGAGGCTTACGTATTTGCAAAGAGCAGGGGTAAACTGATACAAAGAAAGGTCCTTAAACTGATCAGTGCTCACCATATAGGCCTTTTTCTCTATTAAGAATCAAACTTAGAAAAAAGTTATCATGCTTTCAAAGATTCAAACCCATTGTGTCTATAAATATTACCTAATTAGATGTGACATAACTTGGAGGAAATTTAGACAAATGCCACAAGGTCTTTTAAAACACATGCTCAAAATAATCATGTTTATTCAACCAGTTTCCTTTAAATTTCTAGCTTTTATTTCATTTCACACAAGAGGAACTCATTCAGTATCTATTTCCTGAATAAAATTTAAAAAATAGAAACAGAAGAGAACCAGTCCCTCTATTTAGATGACAAATTGTGAATACAGTTTATACTTTACTCATCCTCCTTGCACCCCCGTGAAGTAGAAAAGTGCTGCTATCCCCATTCTGAGGGGGCAGCCGGACAACTGAATGGAAGCACAAAGGGAAATGACATCTCCAAAATGAGGGAAACTGGCATCTGCATCTTGCACATTCTAGATTCATATAATCTAACCAGGGGACAATCCTTCTCTTCTTACAAAGATACAGTTCCCTTGATAGTGCAACCACCTCACTAACTGCACTAAATGCCTTCAGAACACAGGCATTGTGGCCTGGAAGGATGTGCCAAGATAGCACAATGGTCTGAAAACATTTCCAGGGAGATCATAAACTAAATCTCGTCTCTTAGTCAAAGCATTGCAGAATCTCAGGTGTGCACACAGAGCAAGGGCAACTATGGCTTTGATAAACGTACTGGATAAGATCTTACAACGTACCTCTCTGCTGCCTCATTTTGCTTCCAGGCTGACCTGATACCATCTCTAAGGCCATGAAATACTCTCCTGAGTTGTCTTAAGTAAATTTTATGAGCAAAACATCTACAAAAAACTTTACAGGCTACTCCTATTTCTTACCTGCAGGGCTGCTTGGCACATGTCCACTAGGCCCTGAATGAGATAATATTTGGCTTCTGCCATCAACTCTTTGATCTCCTGTCTGTGTTTTGGAAGTGCAATCGTGTCATCTCGGAGATAGTTTAAAATTGTTCCGAAGTGCTTTCCACAGCGGTCTATAAGGATCCAGCCTGAAAAATAACCATCACATCATTTCAACCACCTCAACACTAGGGGGCAAGAAAAATCCCCTCAGAGAGGATAAATAAGCCTAATGTTTTCTGAAACTGCACATGATACTCTTCCCATTGCATTCAGTCGAAGCCTTTACTGACTTTGAGCAAATGGAATTTGGTTACAGAACAGAAACTGACAGTGGAACGACTCCTTTGGTACCTCCCGTATGTTCTCACTACTTTCCAGCACCCCAAAAGAAAAGCCGCAAGCTAAAAATACTTGGCTTCCTATCACAAGACACTAAAACTGCTGCAGGAATGTGACTGCACTGTGTCAGTTGATCAGTCAGTGGGCTGCTGGACCAAAATTATTATCTGTGCTTTGTCTTTTCTGTATTAGGTTCTGATGAAAGGAATGGATGTTTTCAACCACTAAAGGAAGTCACTAGTTTACATGTATTTAACTGACTGTCCAAGCCATTCAAACCTTAACAAAAAAAAAGGGGGGGGTGGGGGAGGGAAAGCAGCTTACTGTTAGGTTGGTTTCTTCTTTTATTTAGAAGCTTGTCATATTCCCAGCAAAAATGGGCTTGTTTTGTGTTTGTATGTAAATAAACATATTAACTGCTGCTACAGCGTAATGCTGGGCAATTAGAAACCTACCACTGGAAAGCCAAGGAAAGAATAGAAGAGAGAATTCACAAATGTTTGCAACAAGTAGATTTGGGATAAGTTCTGTGGCTTAATGAGAAGGGTTTGGCAGTCTTCCAACCACATCTTTGGCTGTTGTTCAAAGTTAAAGAGAGAAAAGTGTTCTGAAGATGCTAAAAGGTCGACTAGCCCAGAAAACCCAGTATGGGCAAAAGGCTGTCCTAGTCTCCAAACAGGAGCAAACAACAGGATAGAGACAGATCAGGAGAGGGAAGAGAGGGGATGCAGCACAGGAAACAGTAGCAGACAGACAGTTTTTGCAATTTTAAAACATGCCTGAAGTCACATTCACTAAGAAAACAGGATGTGTGACTTGATGGCAAACAATAGCAGTGTAGGACACGCACAGGCAGAGGGCACAATACAGTATCAAAACCTTTTCCATAATGTGGAAGGCAGGCAAAAATGTATTATTTTGGGACCTAGGTACAGAAGACAACATAGGAAAGTAGACTAAACCACTGCTAGATTCTCCAGCTGTAGCTGTCAGAACATGAACTATGCCCTCCATTCTGGCTGAGGCTCTTACACAAAACTGCTGGACTAAATGGATTTAGGGCCCAGCCTACTCACGGGGAATTTGGCTTAAATGATATGCAAAATCCACAAGGAATTGTTTCAGTTTAAGTAAACACACTGTTGTGCATCAAGTTTAAACTGATAGAATCTGGGCATGCAGACGACCTTTCACGTATAAGTGTTCAGAAACACCAGGAGGTTAAATACTTGCCAACCTCTCAGCCTCTTCTCCACAGTGTCACAACCCCCCTTCCTAAGGTATCATTTTGCCCTGGACTACTAAAGACAGGAAAATGAAAGCACTCGTAGCCATTGCTGATATTGGTCATCTTACTTGTTCTACTCTCTATGATCTATTATGGATTTTTGTAAGGCCAATATTCAGTGTCCAGCAGGAGGTGACATACTACTTGACTGACAGCTAAATACGGTCACAGCATCGTAAGCCACAAGTGAAACATGCTACTGAGAGGAGGAAAAAAAGAATTTTCAACATTGCAAGCAAGGCTGTTCTGAGTTTTAAAGATGAAAACTGAACGGCCCTCCCCAGATGCAGATTTCAAATGATGCCACTACCTGACACCACATAAATGACAACCCACACACTGCCTGTTCAGTCTTCATAACATCATCAACAACCGGCATACCAGCCGTGATCGTAGGAAAGAGAACCAGCCCTTCAGTTAGTTAATTTTAGTAACAAAAGAACGGATTTTCATAAAGCACAGAGGACTGTTAGCACCAATGGGAGTTGGCTGCCTCGTGTTCCAAGTTATTTATGGAACCTATCTTTCCCTGCATCCTTAACTGAGGGTAGTCTTAAGACATTTAAAAAACACCACCAAAACCCAGTTGTTTTACTAAATTCTCAACAACAAAAGACATTCCCTTACCTTCCTTGTCTGTGAGCACTTCCATTCTGCCGCTGAACATGGCCTTAAGCATTGTGTCGTGCCTGGTCAGTACTTGCACTGTTGTGTAATACAAAGAGCCCCCAACATTTAGTCGCACGTACTTGTTACCAAGGCTGCCCCCTTTGAAGCTGCAAGTTTTGGGCTTGGGCCCTGCAGCTGGACAAAGGGTGGTGGTTAGGCACGTGTCTCCTGACATCTCCTTCTGTAGGTAGATGACAACCCTGCAGAGCGTGGGCTTGATGGATTCCGCCGTGATTGGTGAAGAGTCACAAGTCACCAGATGAGGACGGCAAGGCAAAAGTGGTCATAACCAACAGACCCTTGAAACGGAAATGTACAAGATCAATACAGAAGCCTGGAATTTCCATTTACATCAAACCCACAAAGCCCACGCTAAAGTAGTAGTACTTTGAGTAGGTTCCTGAGGAGACATCTACATATGTTCTGACAAAACAAGATTTAGCTGCTTTTCAGGCAACTCAAGCAGCAATAAAATGCAGTCAAGTTACAGCTGCGTCACTCTTAGCAAGGCATGCTACACTTTTCCGGACTTCCTGTTATTTTGCCTTCAGCCAACACTACAAACACCACGCAATCCTGCAGCCCAAGTTCAAACACTAGCTGGAACTCGGCTCCCTCTCAACCTCCCAAAAGACCACAACTCCTTTTGTGCAGGGCTGAAACACAATGGAAGAGCCTTCTGCCCTTCCATCAGCTGGGGTGTGCATCACTGCATGTGGGGTTCATTGCTGTTGCTTTGTTTTTTAACTGGAAACATTTTTAAATGTCTCTTCAAATGCCTCGACACTGAAATGCTGGACTATAATGTTTATTTCCTGGTAACTCCTCTCATTCAAAACCCTTCTTCCTCTATCCTGGAATGCCGAGTAGTCAATGTAGTTTTAATTTAAAAACAAACAACAAAAAAAATGACAAAAAACCCCAAAACATTTAACACTATCATCCCCTTCCCCTCCCCCCCCAAATATTTAGAGTGTTTCGAGTATCTGTCTCATTGAAAAAGCAGCTTAACATTCACTGCTTCTTCCTCCCCCCGCCCCATCTCACCATGCTTATCTTTCCATCAACAATAAGCTCAGAATCGAAACAAACAGATGAAAGAATGAAATTCTAATGGGCCAGATCTGAAGTTCTTTAACTGGAAAAGAACAAGTTTGTTACCTATCCTTCTTCTAATAATTATTCTTCCCAAAAACATTTTGCTGTTGGTTTTATTGTTGTTTTTTTAAAACTCTTCCACACTACAAATATCTCCTCCCTTCTCTGTTCTGTGCCCATGACACATGAGTAACCTTTATAAATAAATATAATAACCTGCTAATTATATTGTTATTCTTCCTCCATCCCTCGTCCTTCTAACCCCACCTCAGCTTTCAACAACAAAAAAAACCCACAACCATCCACCTGTACAGCAAAGTACTTGGCAGCTACAGATGGTACCTTAAAACTGCCAAGAGATCTGAATAACTACTGAACTTAGAACAACACCTAAAATATAACGTTACTCCACGATTCCTAACTCAATTATTCCAATTAAGCAAACACCACAAACAATGTCTATTAGATAACAAGCAATGAAAATATCGTGCAGATCAAGACACAAACCAGTTCTAAGAATTTCAGTGCCAAAAATGCTCAGTTCGTCTCCAAATGCATTAACTGGAACTCCCACTAGTTGCCATCATTCTCTGCTTTCAACTAATCACCGTAAAATGCAACAGCAAGCTTCACCCGGCATCTGGGCAAGCCAAAGGTTTTTCTGACTACATCACTTGACTCAAGTAGTCCATGAGCAAACCTAAGCCAACGGCATGGCACACTACACACGGAACCGCCCAGAAAGTAATTCCTGACAAGTAAGCAAGTGGCAGCAACCAAAACCCCTGCACTGTGGTCATGGTGTTACATAAGAACTTCACTACTCAAAGCAGCTAAGGGTTATAGAGAAATCCATCAGAAACTGTTCGAGTAACGCAGTTCCTCCTAACTACTCACAGGTCACTACATCCATTGTGCATAAGTAAATCAAGACCAGAAGCCATAACACCTTGTCTCGCAGTTAAGACCTTTGCTAACAATGGAAACATGCCGTAGGTCTACATGCTTGTCATCGACGTCCTGCCCTCAGCAACACCTTCTTTAGAACAAAGGCAGGCTTGTACGGCCAGAGCACTTCTGCGGGGAGAGAGAAATCCAGACGCAAACCGAGCTCTCCAATCTCCACAGCGATCTGTCTGAACACATTCATCAGAATCAAGTTTTCAGTCAGTTCTACCACTTCAGGCCTTTACTTCCTTCTCTGACCAAGCAGAACAAAGCTAAACATAAGCAGAATCCCCTAAGCAGCCATTCCAAGCAGGAGTCAGTACTATTACTCTTATGTCTTTGTTAACTAATAAGCTAGAAGGCTTTTGCTGTAAAGAGTAATGTAACCTTTAATTAGCCCCATTAAAACAAGAGAAAATTTTCTATGTCCCTTCCTTCCTGCCTTGCATGGGAGGCAGGAGGAGGACTGCGGAACAATGACACAACAGAGCGGACATCGCATCAGGAAATGGTCCTCGTTGAGAGCTTCCATAAAAAGGAACAATCTTTTACTCGGGGCGGGGGGGGGCGGAACCCAAAGACTCAACCCTCCCACACAGCAGTGCTTGCAAACCGGGCACACTTTTCCCCTGAACTCTCCAGCCCCTTACAGATTGATACCCCACGGGCCTCCGGGCTTCTCGGCAGCCGTGGCTGTGGCGGTGGGACAGGCCCTGACACGGGACAGGTCTCTGCTGCCGGGGCGGAGGGAGCGCGGTGGGGTGCAGTGCAGCACCGAGGCCTCACACACCGGCGGGCGGCTGCAGGGCCGGGGAGAGGCCTCCGCCTGCCCCGGCGCCAGGGTCCGCAGCGCGGGGCCGGCAGCTCGCTTGTTCGCGGGGCCCGGTCCGGCACCTGGAAAAGCAAAGAGAAGCTGAGCCAGGGAGGCCCGGGGGAGCCACAGCCGCCCCACGCCCCGGTCCCAGCCCTCACCAACCCGCCCGCGGCCGCCCCACAGCCCCAGCCCCGGCGGCTGCGACCCTGACCATCCCGCCCGTGGCTGCCTCACAGTCCCGGCTCCGGCCCTCACTCACCCGCCCTCCCTCGGGCCCGCCCGCCCACGGCCACGGCCACGGCCACGGCCACGGCCACGGCCCTCGCCCTCCCGCCCGCGGCCGCCCTACAGCCCCGGTCCTGGCGGCCGCGACCCTGACCCTGACTTTCACCCTCCCGCCCGCGGCCGCCCTGCCGCTGCGGCCCTCACCCTCCCGCCCGCGGCCGCCCCACAGCCCCACCGCCGCGGCCCCCGGCTGAGCTCATTTCCTCCGCGCCCCGCTGGGAACCGGCAACCCGGAAACGCTTCCCGCCGCCGCCTGCAGCTCCCAGCGCGCCCCGCGGCGGCGGCAGCGGCGGGACTACATCTCCCATCCTGCCCCGCGGCCGGGGCGGCTGCCGTGAGGTGGCGGGGGTTCTCGGAGGCCGCCGCCGAACCCCGACGGGACCCGCGGCCCCCCGAGCGCCCCGGGGCCGGCGGGAGGGCCGTGGCCGCCACTGAGGAGAGGCGTCCCGCTCCGCTCCCGTCAGCGCCGCGCTCCCCCCGCGGGAGATGGCGCAGGCGGCGCTGGGCGCGGCGGGCCTCCACTTCGACGAGCTGAACAAGCTGCGGGTGCTGGACCCCGCGGTGGCGCAGCAGACGGCGCAGCTCCGCGAGGAGTGCCGGGCCTTCCTGGACAGTAAGTTAGCCCGGGGCCGGACCCCTCCCGCCGTCTCCTGAGGGGATGCGGCCGTGGCGGCGCCGTGCCCGCGACCCGCCGCCCGGCTCGGCGGCTGGAGGGGGGCTGTGGTGACTCCCGTGGGTGCCTCAGGGCTCTGACCCCTTCTATGGCCTGTCCGAGAGCAACGAAAATCTTAAAATGTGCTCGCTTACAGTAAACGCTAAAAACACGAGCTACATCTAAAAACTATAGCGCGTAGTAGAAGCATTAGTCTTCTTCAGGAGTGTTTTGACTATTCCTTGACATTTTTTTTTTCTTTGCAGAAATAGTAGAATTTCAAAAAATAGTGGGTAGCTTAATTGAACTTGTTGATCAACTGGCAAAAGCTGCTGAAAGTGAGAAGATGAAGGTACTGTGCAATTAGTTACTGGCTCGTCGTGTACTCTGTACTGTGCACGAAAAACCACGTCTCTCCCTTCCTCCTTTTACAGCATAAGCAATCTTTTTCTGTCAGTCTGCATTTCCATGGTAGTTAACATCTGTCTGCTGTATGAAAGCCTGGGGTTTTTAGATATTACCGTCCAAAAGACTTTTATGGGCACACTCAGCACGTCACATTACTCCTGCATTTAACAGTCCTACTGTTGCTGCTTATCTATGTATTTGCACATAAATAGGAAACAATTATTTTTTTAATGACTCCTTTTACTAGTAGAGGTTTGTCTGCAAGAGGCGTGAGAGGCTCTGTGAGGAGGAGGAGGAGAAGGAGGGATTTCTGAAGACCAGATCAGTGAATAAGCTCTATAACTGCCTTTGAAATTTGCTTTATGTATTTCTATGTGACAGGAAATGGTGTGGGTTTTTTTTACATGTTACTGTAGAAACAGAGATTCATGTTTAGCACAATTGTAGGTAATTGCTTTTTTTCCTTATTTGTTCTGAGGAAAAAAATATAACCAGAGCTTGTCTATCTGTAGGAGCAGTCACCAGTGATCAGTTTGCATTTCCAGAGGAGTCAGTGACTTTTGTTCCTTGAATTTGAAGGAAGTCTCAAATGCCTTAATCTGCCCAACCTCTACAGGGACTGTTTGAGTACAGAATGATTGGTGGGACAGGCAGACATCACCCTCCTTTATTGTTAGCATGGCCAAAACACTGCAAAATCAACCCGCTAGTAGTGAAAGGGGTTAAAGAAATAAGAAAAACCCAAACCAATACAACTACATCACTGACCATCCTGTTTTGACAGGCCATTGGTGCACGAAATTTGCTGAAGTCTATAGCAAAGCAAAGAGAAGCTCAGGAGCAGCAACTTCAGGCTTTAATAGCTGAGAAAAAGATGCAGCTAGAAAGGTAAGTTTTCTCTTAAATACTTCTGGGGCATTACATGGGCTAGAAAGTCAACCTTACCACCTGTGCTTGGCTGCAGGACACTGCTTTCTTGTG
Source organism: Phalacrocorax aristotelis (assembly GCF_949628215.1). Lineage (NCBI taxonomy): Eukaryota > Metazoa > Chordata > Aves > Suliformes > Phalacrocoracidae > Phalacrocorax > Phalacrocorax aristotelis. Next base: position 6,012,330 of record NC_134293.1, on the reverse strand, counting down.
TCCTGTCCCGCTCTGCTTGTCCTAACAGTCCGTCTGCAGCGAAGGCGTGTCCTCCTGCACAAAGCATATGTGGAACCCGGCAGAGCCACAAGCCTGGAGTTAACATAAGGCCCCCTCTGCCACTCATCAAGACGGTTCATCTCTGATGACTTTGTGGCTAAATATAGAGATCGTGCAGCTGAAGACATGAATAAAACTGTAATGCGGCACCATGTGCCTGACTTGTAAAGGCACTTCAGAACTGCGAAGCCTAACGCGTGCAGCCGCGGCTTTGCGGGTGCCTGGCACACGTAGCCTGACTTTCCTTCGCCACAGACCAGTGCACGTTGTACTAAACCGTCCAACACGGGCTGGATGCAGCTGGTAACTGTTTGTTTTTCTCTTTCAGATACCGAATAGAGTATGAGACACTCTGTAAAATTGAAGCAGACCAGAATGAATTCATTGACCAATTCATTTTTCAGAAATAGAGGATTTTAAGATTAAAACCAAACTAACTTAGAAACTTGACCATTCCAGAATCTTGAGAATTTAAAAAATATGCAATTTTTCACTGTGTACGAATGAAGAGATGGTTTGTACAAATGGAAGCGTCTTTTAATTCAGTGTGAATTACACTAAAAGTGGCAATAAGGAGGGCTTTCTAACAGATGTAAAGACTGTTCTGTCCTTTGATTTTATAAAAGTTTTGTACAGTCAGTAGTTCCAATTCAAATTACAGTTGAATTAAAACTACTGTTGCTATGTTATGCCTCTCGCTTTTTGAAGCGTACAGCTCTTTCAAAGAAATTGGGAAATAAATTATTGCTTTTCAGACTTTCTGAGTATACCAGAACTTGTTCCTTCTGCTATGTTATTTTTGAGCTCAAGCGTTTACAACTCCCTGGCTAGACATAATGGTTTTCCTGTATATTGTGTTTTTTCACGTTGGTAAAGACACAACACACAAGCAGCAGTAACTTCTGTCTATACTGACCAGATTATTTTTTCTATAGAGTTAGGAGAAAACACAGAAATTTAGGACTAACAGAATGGATCACAGACGCACCAAAAAAAAGCAGAAAATACGGCAGAATTAGGAACTTTAAACTATGCCTGAGGTATGTCCATACAGGTAATAATATTAGGGTAGAATTCTCTCATGGCGCTGTTAGCGCTAGAACCGCCAGCCGGTGCGACAAACCCCTCTGAGCGCAGAGACACCAGCAGTAGTCACAAACTGTAAATACGAACGTGACGCTGAAAAACTGAATGGCTGTGAGCTGAGGTCAAGCCTCCTGGTGAACTGCAAATAGATGCATTTTATGTCTGCCTTTAGGCAACCAAATACAGAAATGATGGCCTTGTCAAAGCCTGTGGAAGGTTTAGATTTCCTACCCGTGAAGTCCTGAAACAGACAGGCAGTGACTGAGAAGCCGCCTCGGTGACCTGTGATTTTACACAAGTCTCCAAATTTGATTCTTGCAGATCAGATTGAGAACTTAAAAAAAACCACCACCCCACAATTTCTCTCAGTAGTAGGTTTTATTTACTGTAACTTATGCATGCTTTTACTGTCTGAACTATCTACGACCTCAGGGTCATTTTTAGTTCCTTTCAGTCATTCCCTTAAGAAGATTAAATGCAGTTTAATGCGTTTAGTTATTTATTTCTGTACTAGAAGTGATTTCGTAGAAGAGAGACGTTTACAATTCCTGAAGTACTTCACAATCCTCCAGGAAGTATGCCTCGTGGTCAAAGTTCTCTTTACGCATTGGGAAATCCAGATTTTGGCACATTTATCACTGATTCGATATTTCCAATTAATCAAAAGTAGGAATTGTTAAAGGAAGGGGTGAGGAAGTTAAGAATTATTGTATGACTTGAAATGCTTCAACAGCCTAGCTTTGCAAATCTGTGTATAATCAGTTATGGATTTTTCAGAACACGCTCGTGGAAGACAAATTTCTTACTTAAGTGGTTTTTCCAACAGTCATTGTGGAAAGAAAAGCATCAGCTGCAGTTTTTGTGCCCGATCACACAGTTACACATCAAATGGTTACTTATTTTCCTACTACAGATGCACCGCACAAAAGTGACAGCAGGAGAGGCGCGAGGTCCCTTCACCTGCCTGCGCCCAGAAACCATACGGAATTGCTAATGCAGGCGGCTGCCAAAGCTGTTTCTGATTAAAGGAGAACCGTAAACTCAAACCAATTCAAATTTTTCTTGCAGGAGCCAGATGCTCCAGCAATAGCCTTTGCAGCCAACGCCACAAGCCAGCTGTTTGTCCCAGAGGGCCACGTCAGCACAGGGTCTGAATCAAAGCCAGTATGAGTGATGTGCTTCCAGCTGCCAGAGCGGACTACTTCCTTTTCCTTTTCTCCACGTGGTTGTAGTGGGGGTTGTAGAGCATGGTAAAAAGAATCAGAAGCGGTATCAGCAAGTACGGCACGTATACGGACAGCAGGATGAGACGCTCGCGTTGTGTCTGGGGTCCCAGATGCTCAGACTGTGAGAAATCGTGGAACAGGACATGCGCGAAGATAGCACACAAGGTTGTAGCTACGTGGGTGGAGTAGATAATGGCGGGAGTCCGTATCCATTTGCAGCCACCTGTACAGAAGCAAAAAGGAAACGATATTCAAGTATTTTGAAACAAGCAGAATTCAGTGGCTTTTAGATTGACACAACATCAACTGCTGTATCTGACAGGATGAGCTGTAGGTCATATTGCATAGGCAGTAGAAAAAAAACTCGTACCAGCAGCAACCCAGGAAAATTATCTACCTTTATGGAAACTGAGAAGGATGGCGTGATCGGGAACATTTTACAGTAACAAACTGAGTACACAGGCTTGACCAGAACATTATCTACCTTGGAGGCGTGCCAGATGTCAAACGTTGGTGCTGGCTACATATAAATGGCTGCAGTGGAAAAGGACCTACAGTGGCAGTTCTTGTTTCTGACAGGCCTTATTCTACACTGCTTTCTCAGAGAAAAGTTGCCAAGAAGATGGCACAGCGCTCCGCTCCACACGGTACGTCCCTGTAATTGCTAAGACTTAGAAACTTCCTCTGCTGTACAGAAAGCAAGCGAAGTGCTGCACGGGACGTGCTCCTACACTTGTTTCTTACCAACCTTTTAAGAAGGCGTACGCTGCAATGGGGAAGAAAGGCAGTTGTAAGAAGGCTTCGCAACATACAAACGCCTTAAACCACTCTGGGGGCTGGAGCATCATGGGGTCTCTAAAGGTGGCCGCATACCACTCTAACAACTCTCGCAGCTTAAGAAAAAGAACAAAACAACAGGTTAATAATGCTGAACATCAACCACAACGGGAAGAACTGTGACCCTCAGCCGGCGGTCAGATGAGGCCGTTGTTGCAGCGGGGAAATCAAGCGATCTCACCTCGGTACGCGAGGCTTCTCGCTGCGGTTCTGTTTTAATAGGGACTACATTTCTGAAGTCTTCGAAGTGATGAACCCTTTGCATTAAGTACATATTAAATTTGCAATTTTAGGATTTCTACAGCATTAGGTGCAGTTGTTTTCCAAAAACAATTTCTGAAATGTCATTCCTTACCAGAAAAAAAACCTGAACAACAAAAGACCTGCACCTTGGCTGTGGTAGATAGTGAAGAAGTCTTGTGTTTCCTCTTTCCGACCAGCTGAGGTGGGCTCAGCTGAGGAGATCCAGAGGCACTTGCTGTGTCTAACCAGGAGGCGTGAGCCCAGCCAGGTCTCGCCGAGGCAGGAGGAGTCCGGGCCTCGGGCAGCCGGGGAGCGCATCGTTACAGCACCAGGCTCGCGCCCGGCCACCACTGCTCCCACGGCTTGACGGAAGAGTTTTGGCTTGGCGTGTTGCAATCAGTTTCCATGAGAGAAACGTAAGTTGCAGCATGGCTTTAAGGTGGACTTTGAACGGAGAGATAGGTATTGAGATTTGGTGGTTAACTGTTAACTAAAAATGGTTTCTGTAATGGAGTAATTCTACAGGTGATTCCAACGGCAAAAACCACATTCACTGATCGTAAAGCTTGGACAGAAAGTTATGGCTGATCTCATCCTGATGACAAGAGTTGAACTGATTGCCTTCTATCCAACTATTGTTTTAATTCATTTTATTTTGTTCATAGTCTACAAGTTTATTCAAAGCCCAGCAAATCAGATTTTTACTAATAAATTTGGTTGCTGGTGTGCCCACTTCTGGTAACCATTCGCTTTTACGTTTTTGGCAGGAGCACGAGCGAAAGTCAGGCTCGCAGCGCGCCAAGGCAGCGAGAGCCGCAGCCGGGGGCACGCGGCGGCGCCCGGGGGGCCTGAACGCGGGGCGTGACAGGTAGGGCAGCAGGCACGCGCCTACGCAAGCTGGTTTGGCGGCGCCAGTTTGCTTTCCTCTACTTGCAAAATGCACAACGTACCATAGCGGGGAAATCGTCATCTGCACCGACTCATCGGGGCCTTCCCTCGCGCGCTCCCCCACCTGTGGGCATTGGAACGGGGAGGAGCGGCCCGCGCTCATCTGGGTTACGGATTTAACAAAATAAAGATCAGTTACAGCTGCCAAACGCGCTGATAAATGACCACAGTTACTGTCCTTCCCAAATAAATGGCTTGGCTAAAAATACAAGCCACCAGGTGGGGAGCAGGTATTGGATTCTTTTTAAATATCACTTCATCGTAGGGGATGTACTGCATTTTTTTTCTCACCCCTTACGTCTCTACGTACTAGATTTTGTAAAAAATGCCACAGGATCCATGAAATCAAGGGGAAGGTTCTGCACGGAGTCGCTTCCCTTCGAAACGCGAATGGGCCCCGGCCCCGACAGCCCCGAGCGCCCCCCCCGGCCCCGGTCCCCGGCTACTCACGCCCGGCGGGTGGAGGCCGGGGGGCAGCAGCGCCTGCAGGTCCACCAGCAGCGTGATGGGGATGTGCGAGAGGAAGTACAGCGCGAAGAGCCGCTCCCGCCACCGCGGCCCCGCCGCCATCGCCGCGCGCGCCCGGCCCCGCCCCGGCCCCGCCGCGCGGCTGCGGCAGCCCTCGGGGGGGGGGGGAAGGAGGAGGAGGAGGAGGGATGGGGCGAGGAGGAGGAGGAGGAGGGATGGGGCGAGGAGGAGGAGGAGGAGGAGGGATGGGGCGAGGAGGAGGAGGAGGAGGAGGGATGGGGCGAGGAGGAGGAGGAGGAGGAGGGATGGGGCGAGGAGGAGGAGCTCCCCCTGCGAAGCAGCCCCGCGGCCCCTCCCTAGCTGGCGCCCCCCCCCCCCGCTACCCCGGTTTTCTGCAGTTTCCACTCATTTCTCCCGTTTCATGGCAGTAGCCAGGAAAAGAGACGCGCTGACAGTTAACCTCCTCTTGTGCAACAGTTCGGGACAGACTAGGCTATCTTCTGCAAAGTGTAAAGCTACGAGATTTAATGGATGCCTTCTCCTCTTAATTTCACACCTAGGATCAAACTGGGGCAAAACCCAACTTCTTTACTGTCCCAAGGGACCTTCCAGTGACGAGTTGACCTTGACCTACAGAGCTGAAACAGCCACCGCAGCAAGTTACAGCATAATCAGATAATTCAGTGGGTCTGATTCCATCCTTTATTGAGCACAGAAGTTGTCCAAGGTGTACACGCAGATTATATACCAATTATCTGCTTGGATTCCAGTTTCCCCCATTTCTCAACGTCACAAACAGTTCTAAAGTAACGATACCTGAGCAGGATTACAGAAGTACAGCGAACAGAATCTTCTATCAAGTTATACTTGACAGAAGAATTTTAAAAAGTTACAAAGAACAAACAGTTCAAGGATCTCAAGATACTCTGGTACTAAAAGCAAATAAAGGGTAAAAAAGAGGATTAGAAAAATTGCTACCCAGTAAATATTAAAACCACCTGTTGGGTCTGGTGAACATTCACACACCCCCAGCAGGTCAAACAGTAAAGTCCCAAATACGCCGCTAATAAATTGGCTGAAGGAGAAAAGCACTTCGTAACTTTCATAAATTAATTGATTTGAATCAGTCAATGGCACTTCACCACACAGCAGGAAACGGATTTTAGCAACTTACTTTTCCACAGCTGATCTTGTTTAGCTCCTCTGCATCACCTTCAAGATGTACACACAAAGAGATTGGCCTTCCAATAGCTGGGCGTTCCTTTGACAGTTTGTGAATAATTTTGAAGTTATTCTTTGCACTCACTACTTCTGTACTCTTCTCAAGGCACACAATAAAAGGAGATGCAGAAGCTACATTTAGAGAGCTTAAAACTTATGATTACAATCGGTAATTCATTCCACATTGACATCAACAAAGCTTAAAACTGATTAAAACACAACTCTGAAAACTGCGAGCCAGATTTTAACCTCATTGGGAAAGAAAGCAGCTCTCTCGCCGACCTCACGCTTAGATCACTGTGTACACACGTGTGCTTTCACTTTAGAAGCAGAACTCTGTCAAAGACAGCTCTTTCATTGTGATCGACTTACATTAAACATGTAAAACGCAGCTGAGGCTACAGAGAACATTAAACATTACCATAACTGGTTTCTATATATATTTGCACACACAGTTGTAGTCACACATTTGCGCCAATTCCAGTTACTCATTCTGCACAGTGCCTTGCCCACATTCGTATGAAGACACGCTGAAAGGTAAATGTCCAAAAGACATTTTATTCTTTTTACATTTATGAATGAGACTAACCCACGGACCTCTAGCGATTCGCTCCAAAAAATACGCTGATGCACAGAGTGGTCCTCGCCGGTCGTGTCGCTGTGTGCTCACGCCCTGACAAAACCGCGTGTCAGAACGAGGAGACCCCGGGAGCGGGCTGCCCGTTTGTACTCTCGCGCTGAAGGAGAATCTCACGAGCAGGCTAAGTAACAACGGCAGCGATTTAACGGCAACTACTTTAGCAAGAGACAACCATGAAACAATAATGACGCCACCATCGCCAGCTCTAAAACATGTAAGAATTTAGCTCATAACAGCATGGAGACTTTTAAGAAGAGGTTGGAAGAAGAGGCGTATACATGAGCCACAACCAGTGTCTGCCCTGGGAAGAGAAAGCACGTGCTAAGAAGGCTTATTAGTTTATTTCTGTGAGGCCCGGAGGCTTGACCTATGTAGTTCAGTTTTTTGATCTTTCAAAAGGTCATACTCATAAAACGCGAACACTTTCAGTCACATTCTACACCACCACCGCACGTGGGAATCTTTGCGTTAGGACTACAGAAGACAATGAAAGCATTTGTGCCGAACAAAAAATGACATGAACTTTACAAATTAAGTAAAACCCAGCCGTGACTGGATGTCTTTCAACCTCCCAATAAAGTGCAAGTCGATTGCTCGTTTTGATCTAATCAGCAAGTTTTGCCTTTATCCAGGGTCAAGCTTAGAGAGTAAATTAATATTTTGTTTAAGGATTCATACGTATGTGCATATACATGCACATATATATGTGTCTGTGTGTGCACGTGAGCGTAAAAAACAAAACCATACCCAAAACAAGACGTTATAAACTCTTTTTACTCTTATTCATTTAGGCAGCATTTAATCAAGATTGCAACAACTTATTCTTAAATAAAGGTGGGAGATCAGGCAGGAAATAAAGATACCACCACTTCTTTTTCAAATGTCACATTTAATGTTTTCACCACTGTACTTCAAATCTACATTTTACAAAGTGACCAGCAAGTGTGCCACATTAACTGACCAACCTCTGAGATTTTACCTTTCATACCAGTGTCTTCTCGGGCTCTTTTAATTAAACACGTTTCTCATTCAAGTGAATTGAAATGCTTCAGTTGGTTTTATTCTCAGGAGCCTCATAAAAAACAAAGATATTGCACCATCTTTGTTCAGTTATTCAATGTTTGTCTCTTTCACAGCAAATAATTACTTCATTGAAGTTAAAACTTCCAAACATAACTTACGCATAGTCTCCAATTTCAGCTCAGATCACTCTTGTTGAAAATACTCTGCTAAATACAGATAACTTACAATAACTTTAACAGTTAATTGTCCATAACAAACACCATGGTTTTTCTCCAGACCAATGCTCAAATTTTAAGACCACCCTTTAGTATTTCTTTGTACAGGTGAAAAACAGTCTTCAATTTTCTAGTCTTGTTTTAAATATAAAAGTTGGAAGGGACATTCAAGTTTCAAGTCTCCACACTGAACTTAAAAAAAAAAAAAAAAAAAATCATGTGGAGGTCAACAAACCAAGTTGTATACTCCAGGAGGTAGAGGCCTTCAATTTGTGTTCATATATACATATGCACAGAATTCAGTGTTCCAACAGAAAAAGAATTAGCCAAAAAGTAATAAAAGTTATTTACTACTGTGACATTTCAAGACTTCCACAGCTTCGCCTAAAGACACGAACACAATTAACATAATTCCCTATGTGCTTTTTTTTTTTATCGTTTTTTTTTTTTCTTGTCTCAACTGTCCAGTGCAGGAAAAAGTTCTCACAAAATTTCACAGACCTAAAATGTGCAAGCTAGTTTCTCTCTATACAGCAATGATGTCAGGGATCTCTGAAATTAGCCCATGAATGGCATTATTTACACACATAGAAGATGCATGCTGGGGGGTTTTATGTAAGAAAGAGCAGAAAAACTTCTAATAAAAATAGATTAAATATATATATATATTTATACTGGGTAAGGAAACAGAAGTTTAGTCTCTCCTAGTCACAAACTCATTCTCTCTACTCACAACATTTGATTTTAGAACAGCACACATCACCATCACAGCTCTAGTGAGAAGCTATTTATAGGATTTGATCATCAGGTGACGCGCCCACTTACCGCGGTCACTGTCACCTGATGTGACTTCATGATTGGTCGCAGTCAAGTTTTCTGTTTTCCTTAGTTTTAGAAAACCCAAAATCTTCAGGAATGGCTCAATATCAAAACGTATGTCTATCTTTTTGTACAATCTCACTTCAATAAAAAAAAGGAAAAAAAGAAAAAAGAAAAAACCTCCCCAAATTTGGTTCAATTCTGTTTGTTCTGAGCTGAGCCATCACAGCTGCACTAGAATTCATAAAACACGTGCAACTCTGGGTAAAATATTTTCTTCTAAAAGCACAACCACTTTACAAGATTAAAAGTCTAGTACATTTCTAAATATTATTCATATTGTACAAGTAGTGGTTGTTAATTTAAAACTTCATTAGTAAAATTACAGTACAAGCATGATTAGCCTCCAGAATTGCAAATCCCAGACTCCAGTGGAAAGCTACATTACATCTTCAGTAGTATATTAATCTTCCACTTTATTCCCAAACCAGTGGAGATGGCGGCATCTCGGATGGTTGAGCAACTGTGGAACTAGAATGCAGGTGACAGAAAATCAGTGTTCATTTGCAATAGCTAATAGACGAGAAACCTAATGCTCCACCAGTAAGCAAGCATTTCAAGGAAAACAAAAAAACCACCCACCAAAGCCAACCCCAAACACCCCAGGACCAACAGTTAACTACACTGACAACAAATCTTTTGCTATATTTTATCTACTTATTTTCTTAACCATTCTTCATCTATCTGTCATTAATTTTAATGTCTTTACAGCACAATTCAGCAATCAGTATTCAACTTGTCAGTCTTTCAATTCTAATTTTTAGTCTGACTTCTGTACTTTTACGCAAAAATATTACTATTAACTTCTGCACATTTTACTTAAATTCTAGAAGAATTCATGAAAGTGTTTTTAAAACGTAACCATACATTTCCTTAAGGTATTTTTTTGCAGAAGTAATCTATGAGCCTTTCCTACCCTCAGAAACTTAAAACATAAAGACATTTTGGATGTGTGAATTCTGTACTACTAATAAATGTGAATTAATATCAGATGTGATTACATACAGTTACCTAATAAAGCTCTTAAAAGCAGCAGACTGAGGGTTGATGCAGAGAGGCACTCTGTTTCCTTTCTGCTGTTCCAGAATGAACTGATGAATTATTTCTGTACATAGGAGAAAAATAAAACACACCACGCCATTAATACTTTTTGCTTCAGTAAAATGCACCATAGACTGGAGGAAAATATAGTTTCCTTTACTGAAAGTACACTTTGGTAAAGATTAAAGAACTCCAGCTTCCTCAAATCTCGCTTGATGCTGTACCTTATAGCAAAAATTCACGCAGAGCTCTCATACGCACACTGAAAGAAACGTTTACAAAGTAAAATCCTAATCACCACTATAACACTGAACTGACGATAACTGGTTATAGATTAAATCCGAATTTTAGGGCATAACTTTTTGAAAAACAAAGGATTAACTTGAACTTGATGTGCAAACACCAAGAATACAGTCCTATTACTCAGTCCAGTTTGATTCATGAGTTCAGTTCCTACCACCAAGCACAAAACTGCCACTTGAGATGATTAAAACAAAAAAACAGATTGTCATAAGGAAAGAGGAACTCTACATACAGTTGCCAGACAAAACATCTTTTCACACACATGCAAGCACACACCCCTCCCTGAAAAACAGAGCCTGGGAGGTTTGGCGACAGGCTGCTCCTCATAGATGTATCTATAAGCAGCAGCGATGGCAGCCAGCACAGAGCTCCATACGCCCGGGTGGTACGTTAGAGGCAACATGCTGGCATCTGCATTGCTGCCAGCAAACTTTAAAGGCAGCTTTTAGAACAACAGATTTCAGAGAAGACAGCACATCTATGTACAGCTCTGACAAGTGGTGGCCAGAGAGAGGAGGGAAACGGAAAGAACAACAGGATTAAAAAACGTTACGTGAGCCTGTAGGAACTATAAATGTGAATTTCAGAATTACAAGTTCAGGCAACATCCGAAATAAATCATGCTATTGTGGCAACATCATGGAGTATTTTTGTCCCAAATGACCAAATTGTTTGTTCGACACTGCTGAGGTACCACATTTCTTCTCCCCCTCTTCCTCTTGAGTTATTTGCGCTGCCACCAAACAGAACCGAAATCCCTCCTGCTCTTTCTCACATTGTATTGCTCTCATAAAAGCACTGCTTTCCTGGTTGGATCTGATATCCAAAGAAACAAAGTCTATTTTATGTCTTGTTTGCTATGATGCAATCAGACTTCAAATCTCTAGTGCCACAAAGCGACTGCTGCCATTCAGTAACCATCTGCAGCAGTAGTTTCCTCTCCCAGGCCTCAGGACTGGTTTTCCTCACGACACCATGTCACGACCCAGAGCGCATCCTCTGCATTACTGCCAGACCCGCAGCGGGGCACCAGCAACAGAGCTTATGACAGCGGCTGCTGTAGCGGCCCTTGACGTGGACATTTCAGCGGGAGCACCGTGATAGATGAAAGGAAACAAAGCAGGAGAAGTACGAGACTACTCAGCTTCAGTTCCTTGACGATGCTGACCCTTTCTGCAGGACAGCTATCACGATAACACCTCGCACCCCAAAAAAGCAACAATAGTGACTTCCCTTTCCACCCGGTGCAATCCTTCAACAAACGAGTGGCATGGGGAGCACTGGCATCAGAGAAGGACGCTAATAAGGTTTGAAACCAACACACTTCTGCATGTCAGCTAACGCATGAGATATATTATGCCAGAACATTTACAAGCAATTCTGTTTTTTTAGTGAAAATAAATTCTTTCCAGCATCTACTATGGAAAAATACCTAAAAGAAAAAACCACCTGGGTTAGTGCATGCATCCAGACTGCACATCCTAACTACAGACCACTAAAGGATGGAGCAGGAAGATAAATGCCGGTGCAAAGGTTAATTACTACTCACCTTTAACCTGCCGAACAGAACTGAGGTTCTTTTCAAAAGTGTCATCAAATTTGGGATTAGTGATGGGTTCAAAATCACTAGTATAAACTCTTCCAGTAGATGTGGAAAAACAACATTTACACATACAAGTATGGTATCGCAACCGCCCTTCATCAAGATATGGGTGAGCTAAGGCATCCTTAGCAGATATTCTTTTGGACTGAAATATTGCATTTAAAGGAAAAAAGAGAAAAAAAAAAAAGAAGTTAGGATATTTTCAGATGTATTGAAACAGTCTAAAGAATACTTACACGTCCATTAATTCTAAATTGTTTTATAAACGCCTAATCACGTTAAAGGATTAGTTCAGGTCAGAAAAACGTTTTACATCTGCAAACACTGCCACTAGGGGGAAGATTTTACTTAAAAACAAGCAGCCGTTAGCTTTAGTACAGAAAGGTCAATGTTGCTACGATGACATTGACCTTTCTGTACTAAAGCTAACGGCACAAAATGCTAATATGATTTTTAGAAATACATTTTTCAATAATTAATTTCTCCAGATAACCTTCAAATTATGACTCCTACAATGAATCAAAATAAGCACAAAGAATTTAATGTTAGCAGATACAGCATTTTGTATGTCCATACTCTGCAAAATATTTTGATGTGTTCTTAAGTATATATTTAAATTAAACCATGAATTTAAGCTTCACTGATAACAGAATAATTCAAGATATGGCATCTGGAGTTCTGAGAAATACTCTACACATAAAGTTTCAGAAAACAAGCAGTGATGGAAGTGCAAGGAAGAAGGGAGTCAGAGCAATGGTTTTAATTATAAAGTCTACTTCCACGTTACGAAGGCTTTCTTTGTGCATAACTCAAGTACTCAGTCTCTAGGTGTCCAACACAACCCTGTCAAAAAAGGAGAACACTGTCTGCTTCTAAAGAATCACAGCCAGAAGTGCTACTGCAAGTTCAAGGTGTAATGAAATCATTGGTATAGGTCAATCAAAAAAACCAAACCAAACCTCAAACAGAACAAAAGTACTTGCTCGAAGTTACAGAGCAAAAGCAGTGGCCAAGCCTGAAGTACAACCCAGCTGTCCCAATTCCCAGGGTATCTTTTAGATGAAATTAAAATCACCAGTTGTAAAGGATTGTCCTGGTTCTTCAAAAAAGCCAAACCCACGTTTATTTAAATGTGGTTTGGGAATAATTGTCTTCTGAGTGTCAAGGGAGTTAGAAAGGAAAAAAATTAAGTTTGTTTATGAGGAAGTTATGGTTGAACACTTCTATGATTTTGTTTAGTAAAGAGAACTTAAGGTTTAAAAAAGTAAAATCAGAAGGTACCGCCTTCTGAATACTTTATCAATTACAAGCTTCCTCCTTTGCAATTCAGTCAACTTGTCTATTTTGCATTTGAAATGTTAGGGATTTTCCTGTAAAGATGAAATAACTAAGATCATCAATTCAGGTATCAGATTTTCTGGTGACAATTTTGTATAGTAAGCCCAAGGGATGAAATCCAAAATCCACAGCAGCAAATTTTTATTAGAAAAACAGATGCTCAGTGCAAAAAAAGACCCTGTTATGTGACTGTGGGGATGCAGAGGGAATTTTTTGTGTGTTGCAAGACCATGAACACCCACGCATCTCTAATTAGAACTGCATCAAAGTATCTGATGTTCTGCTACCTACACCTAGCTAGGAAAAGATAGCATGATTCATGAACGCCCTCGTCTTTCTCACTCTATCGTAGCTTTCTTCAAAAGACCACTATATTTTAAAGGCAAAACCCCCGTTCCAGGGGGAAATTAATTGACCAATTATAAGATGATACTTTTACGCCTTTTACAGACCCAAAACTACTGAAATGCAATGTAGAAGAAAATCAGTTAAAGCAGTCCTTTACTTAAAATCATCACGTAAGTAGTAGCCAACAACAACTCTTAAAACAAAAAGTATTAGAAATAATTTTAAATTGTACTTACTGGATCAAAGACCAACATTCTGCAAAGGAGATGAACTGCTTCATGTGTAGCTTGACTGGAAAGCGTATACAGGACAGGAAGGGATGGCTGTAGGGGAAATAGGAGAAAGAAAAGTAGGGATAGTTGTCCTGTCAGATCCATCAGCAAGACAGCAGTGTTACAGCACGCGCTATTTTACAGTTACCAAGGACAAACTTCTTGTTAAAAAGGACACGCGCTGCTTAACGCTTTCCAAGGCAATAATCGCTATTACAAAACTCAGCAATTGTAACCAATCTAACTGATTATTATTGTTCTCCTTAGTTCAAATGCGATCCCTGGACAAACCTATATTTATTTATTTTTCCATATAGGCACCGCTTTAAGCTGTAGCTCCTCTGGGGTTTGATTAACGACATCATTTCCAGTATTACAATTTTCTGATCTCAATCACTGCCAAATAACGATTATTTTGCTTTTCCTTACCCAGGCGATCCATATCTAACTGGCAGTGACATCTAGTACAATTAAAACGACCTTCAGGCATACAGCACTTTACATAGAGATAAATAGGCCAACTACCCGGGCTTGAAGGACTGGGGGAGGGGGGTCCAGTGAACTTCCCCCTTGTTTTATAGGGCGGTACCTGGGGGCATGAACCACATGGTTAAAAAAAGCTGGAACAACCCAGAAGCTGACAGCAGCAGCGTGATTCCTGCTCTGGTTAGCCCCACACAAAACAGCTCGGCAGATCGTTTTCCTCCTGTATTTCCTCATTTTGCTCACACTCACAAGCACGACAGCCTGCCCATTCTGAAAGTTTCCCGTTTTCCTTAAGAGCGGAAAAAACCTTGTGATACAATTACCCTAGCAAAGACCAATTTTGAAGACTGGGGACATCCAGCGCTTTCTGGGAATACGAGCACATAACCTTCCCTACACTATGGATCTGGAGGCAAGCGCAAGTCCCCCAGCGATACGTGCTGCAGAGCACAGGGATTATACAGCTGCGGGTATAAAGACAACTGCTTCTCCAGCCTCAGCAACACTGTCGGGCCCTGCCAGTTCAACAAGCAGATAATATTTTAACAATATTTTACTCAACATATAAAGTTGCCATTTGACAACTCTTAACTGCACGTACTCTCTAGCCTGAAGGTCTCCTTTGACTCTGGAATTAAAAGTTAACACTGAGGTAGCAAAACACGAAGACAACCCCTGTCCCCACATTCCTAACACGTAGGAAGAAGGAAGAAGTACTGCCTGAAGTTGCCCACAATAAAAAAAACCAAAACTAAACTAAATCAACAATAATGTTTATGTGATATGCCTTTCATTTTAAAGCATTAACAACATCCTAGGCTCTCTGGAATGAGCTTCAAAGACACTTTGTTTTTTTTTAAGCCACAACGTCAGGTTCCAAAGTCAAGTAAAATATATCCCTGCTTAATTGACATTGTTCCTATTCCTATTAATCTTAAAGAACGTCAGCAGAGTGCAATACAGTTAGTCTTCAAAGTAAATAGAGTCTTGCAAAACGAGAACAGTTACTCCTCTAAAATGAGGGGGGGAAGTAAGATGGGGAAAGGAAGTCTCAATTTTCACACCTAGAAGAAAGCAAAACCACAAACCGATTGAAAAAAGAAACCAAAACCCCCAACAAATGCAAAAAAAACCCAAACCCTGGAGGTATTAGGCCAGGCACTGCTGCAAAGAAAATTCCTACTACGGAGTGTGGTGCTTCCAAGTCCAATAATCCTAAAATTATATTATTTTTTTTTAAGGAAATAAACCGTCACGTACAGGCGCAGCCACACATACCTTTGCATTCTTGAAAATTCAAATAGCATTCATATTAGCTAGCAAATGCAGGTGTTGGGAAGAGCCATTAAGGCAGGAAGAATTATACAGGGTGATTCACTAGCGTGTGTGATTAATTACTATTGAGATGGGGGAAGAATATACTAGCCAGCTGACAGAAATGACTAAAACCATTCTGCCTAAAATATAACAGATCAATTGAAAGCTAGCTAGTGTATTTATGGGACAATATTAACTGACAAACTTTGCATGGATCCGCAGGATTTCCAGAACTGCATTAACTTTTAACTGGTATGCAATGCTAATATTTTGCAGGCATCTGTTGCATCTACCTATTTAGCAAACCAAATGAAAATGTTATTGAGTTGCTCTAAATTTGTCAGTATATCTAAAAATTATGCCTCCACAGTGACATCATTGTAAGTTAACCCTGAACTACCAACTACACCACTACGCACTTCTCAGCCTTAGTTTCTAAGTGCCCTCTACAGAATGTAAAGCTATAATATTTGGTAACTTCATCTGATTTTTCTAATTAATAAGTACCATCTACACAAAAAAGCACCATCACCCAAGCACTGTGATTAAGTAGGTTTCATCCATATACTGGGGCAGAAAAATGTGATTACATTCCTTCCTTACAGAAGCTGTTGCATCCAGTACAAATGCAGGATGCACTTTTTGTTTTTGCTACACTTATGCCCCTTGTCTGCAGCTTGTTCGCCATCCCACGAGCATCTGGGTATACACAGCTTTTGGGGACAGCATTTTCTCAGGAAACTGCAATCAAGTCCACAGCTAGAGATCAGAAACAGTCCTGACAGGGTACTAGCACGGGTAGAAGAAATTGACAAAAATGGAATTTCTGTAAGATTTGATTATCATGGAATCAACAATCAGGCCTTTTAGCAAGTAAGGTGCATTATACCGGATCTCTCTTTTCCACAACAGAGCAAGCACGGACCACAACAGGGAGGGAGTGAACTCCCAACACATTTTACTTTTAGAAGTGGGTCAGCACGAGACTGTCAGTGAAGTACAAACCACTGCTTACGGTACTCTGTGAATGTGGGAGGAGACGCTCCTCCTCGAGCTGCCAGTTAAACAACTTTATCAATTCACTTAAATTTAGTTTGAAGTAAAAATTTTTAAATACAAAACTGACAAAGAAGTCTGCGTAGTATGTAAATTTTCATTATGCCAACACACAGTGGGGTGGGTTTTTTTTTAAATCAGAAACTTCATGCGTTAATCTATTTTTACATAAAGCAGCAAAACGCTTTACTCCTTAACTCCTACTATGCTCACCTACATCAATTAAAAATAGTTTGTGTGACAAAGTAATCACCAGTTTCTAACTCGTTTCTCTCTCCTTATTAATCTAATTAAGAAACTGGTAACATTTAGCTATTTATAACCAGCAAAATCTCAATTTTAATAGCTTAAAAGCCATGTGTTTGCATTCAAACATGAAGTGCACTTGAAGTTGCAAACTGAGAAATATCATTAAAGACATCACCTAGATGCACTGTAACCCCCATTTCCAAGTTGCCTATGAGCTCAGCAGCTCCAAAGACTGTTCAACTGCTGTGGCACTCCATGAAAAACTAATGTTGTTTTCCTCAACAAACACAGAACTAACTGCTTATTTCCTATGACTTAGTGGCTATAGGACATTAAATCTGTATTGGAAACATTTTATACCATTTCACCTCACTTCCTTTTAAGTATTCCCATCATTCAGGGGGTCAAGAGACACACAGGTTCAGAGGCTTGTACAAAAACAGCCTCGGCACTGGGATTAGAAAATCAGAAGACATTCTTGAACCCATTTCAATTCTTGATTAAACATCCTGGTTTAACAAACTGAACAAGGATAACAAATAAATTCCAGAGTTCTTTCTTACGACTACCAACAGCACAACTACTGCACTTTGGCAATGTCAAGCAATTATCAAATTATCAGAATTGAAAACCAATGTATTCGGTAAAGTATCTGGATATATTTGTATACTGCTACATATTTTTATACATAAAGTGTAGTGGATGTACTTCTCCCAGCTTCAATCGCTATAATTTTTTTTTAAAACATCTCAAACCTTGAAAGTGCAGGGCTACGCGCTTAGAAGTTACAACTCTTCTAGCACCTGATAGCAAAAAAAAAAAAAAAAAAAAGACTATTTGTTTTAAAACTGGTAAAGAAGGTCTTAAGGAGATCCTCCTATTATTAATGTTAAAAGAAAAAAAACTGTCATAAAATGGAACAGAGACAACTTGATATAGTGAATCAGAAGCGCCAAGGAGGCAGAACTCCCACATGTTAATAATATAGCAGAATATATATTCAATGCTCATTTCTATGGTAACTACTATTGTGGTGAGTAGACATTTGAGAAATCACTTCAACATGCAGAAAATAAAGATGAAAACTACTGGAAAGATCTGATGTATTAACATGTACAGGTTATTAATTTGGTTATTTTTTACTATCTAACAACCAAAAATGACCATATTGGATGGACATACTGCTTTATTACTGCACTGTGGATTCCTGCATAACCATTTCTTTGTATCTATTAATAACATATTTCATTCGCCCTCTTTATTGTCCAGTCAGCATAATGACATCATCCTGCCTTTTTTCTCTGGTTCGCCTTTTTTTTTGTTGTTTTAAATTAACTTTTACTTCCGTTATGTTGAATATTGTATCTCAGTTTTCAATATCTTGTTAAGCCTTTCGCAAACAGCTCAGGTCACTGCACAGATGTGTGAGGGGACCCTTTGGTGATGAGTTGCTGGACTGTTCTGTTTACGGATCTGGATAACGGGTGATTTCCACTTCTAACACTCTTGATCCTGTCAGTACAGGAATCCCTCCGGGGCTTTCTGAGCTATACTGTCAATTTTAATTTACGTCTCTTGCCAATATTATCACTTAAACTGAACATCTTTATTCAAAACAGTTATCAAGACACTGTCACTTCCAAAGGAGACTTTCACCTATATGATCAAGTCAAACAATACTTACAAGACAGAAGCCAGAGATGCACTTTGCTAGTGAAAAACCACGTTGTCTTAATAGTAGCTTGAATAACTGCACCATTAGCCCATGCCACTGCAACACCACAACCACCTTTGGTAAACTTAACCCACTTTACAGGCAGAGACAGCTCTGAGATTAAATATCCAAACGAAATATTGATGAACAAACACACCATGAGAATTTAATCAAGATGTGAAACACTGCGATGATGCAGCAGTAGTATCCTGCACAGAGGAAATCCTAACTTACAGGGGCTGACTGAGGGGTTGTCTTGACCAAGTGTTTAAAAAAAAAATGCCAGCAGCCTCCAGCTCTACCTGTTTATGAGGACCCCTGAGTATATGTGCCTTGGCGCCTTCACAAGCCGTCCTCATTGCTTCCAGCGACGGTGTTCCCAACAGGTCTGTGATCAAATCCAACTGTAGGTATAGAACATATAAATATGAGATCTTAGACGTATATTAATATATTTCAGTATGACAGCAGATTCTTACGCTAATGTCAATTACATCTAAGGTATGAATCAGTTCCAACCCACTACTTTAGGGATAGTAAATTACAAATATTAACATATACATTTAGTAGACAGCAAATACAAAAATTTTTTAATTTCACAGAAAAAGCCCTAACAGAAGCTGATTTTCCAGTTTGGGAGCTCTTTTGTTTACAGGTCTAGTAAAATATTTTTTTGCAATTTAAAAGTCAATTTTACATCATTAAGAAAATTGTTACATACTCTTAATGGTGTGTTATGCATTGTAAAACCCAAATATTCTCAGTTGAATGTCAGCGTTGCATACCAATATACCACGCAAAATTACCCCAAAAAAGGAAGTCAACTGCTACTTTGCAGAAAATATTTTGCAATCAACAGGAATAAAACTATAGAAAATGGTGAAAAAAACCTTTAGAACTAGAGAACAAAAATACTATATAAAAAATTCCAATAAATGAGAAAAATAAGTTTTTTTAAAAAATAAATCTCTTGGGTACCAGAGGAAGGAAAGGGAGAGGTGCTGGTTATAAGGAAAACAAAAGCTACCTGAAAAAGAGCAAAGATGGTCCTGCATTTAAAACTGGTCTCAACTTTAAATGAAATGACATTTCATTCTCCTTTTTCATTTTGGAAAGCAACAGACAAGCTTTTGCATATTTCTACAGAAGAGTGTGCCTGTACTCCTTGTGAATAAAACCAAACAAAAACCACCCCTGTATAAGTCAAGCAAAATAAAATAAAATTTAAAAGTCTTGTCAGTGGTGAGATCAGCACGTTGGGTCCAAGCGTTTCCTTGTGACCACCACCCACCCGCGCTAACAAGCAACTGCAGGGCTCTCCTCTGAGAATAGACCCATTATCAGCACTATACAGGCCTTGTATGCATGAAAATCACCCGCTGACTGTTGGTATAACATTGTGCAACGTGATTGCTGTCTGCACACCAAACTGAGTAACTCTTCAGCTGATGTGTTCTCTCCATCTTTTCCCCACTCTCCGGCAGACGCACTGGTCTGTCCAGTGCCGCGAGGTACAGAGAACGTCATAACTTGGTACCGATCACGCATCCTCCCATTTGCCGTGGCACCGTGTGGCCAGGGCTAGCATAGCTTCACAGGGGAGCGACAGCAAAGTACCTACGTTTGTAAGGAGATGGAAAACTAAGCAGGAAAAAAAACCAACCCTGAATCTTGAGGGATTTAGATGTGGAAAATACATAATTGAGAAATAGACACCTGGAGCTGATATAATAAAAGATCAATGTAATTACAAAATAGAAAAAGTAATAAATTACACCAGCGTATCAGGGAATGTAGGCTGCATAAATACCTGTCTTTTTCAGCCAACTACTCCTGAAGCACAGAGCAATGACATGCAAATATATGTTTATATCTATATATACAGATATGGATATAAATATACACACTTTATTCTAATGGTTACAAGAAAAAATACTGAAAACAATTTTCATAATGGTCTCCTGAAAGTTCATGTTTAGCATCTCTCAAGATATAAATTCTCTTGTCTTAGCCCATACGTTTCCAATCACTCACAGAAGAGTTTTGTTAAGAGGTCTGCTCTCATCTATTAAGATGCATATCATCAGTCATTAAACATTTTTTGCTGAAGTATTACAAAATATATTTTGAAATTTTAGAGTAAAAATAGAAAAAATTAAAAAACATCAATTTTTAATTCAGCTGACCTCAGCTGCATGAATTTCAAGACTTTCAGGTCTATACAATGAATCTACATTATTACATTATTCCTTTAGGTCAGGAGAGGTGCACTTTCAAAGCTAACTTCTCAGCTGCTGCCACTGCCTGCGCCCCAGTTTGCTCTGAGTGTCCTGGAGCACAGGCACTGGGCTCCTTTTAGGTAGAACTAACTGGGGGATGCGTTTCATGAGAACATCTAAAGGCATTTCATCTGACAGCGGGCATCCAGACCAGGCCTGCTCCAACGCACATCTCCACTCTGAATTGTGGAAAATGGGGGTGCCTGGTCCTCAGCACCGACCGCCTCACTCGACAGATCCCCTCCTGCCAGAAGGCACTAATTGCTCAAGATAACATTGCTGAAGTCAGAAATACAAAACGGTGTCCAGCAACAAGCATACCCTTGGTGCACCGATGTGCGAAACAGCAAGCCTCTCCTCTCTGCGTGCATGTGTGCTGACATGTCACCGGCTGGCTGCACAACACGCCAGAAATGCAACTTCATGTACGTGCTACAGCTGATCGGAAACGGCTACACTAGGCTGGCGGTATCTGCCCGATTCTCTGTTCTTCCTGACACTCTGATCCTTCCAAATGGATTCTGCTTACTGTCTCAGGCATGGGACCGGTTATCTTTAAGAAGGATTAAATAATAATCAGCAAAATCAGACTAGAGGCACTGGCTAACCTAGGAAGGTGGTTAAAACTCAGCACTCTATAACCTGGCTTTCACAAAACAGTGTGCAGAGTAGTCTTTAAAGCAAGCAGAGAAAGGTATTTGCTCCCACAGATATTCGGAAAGTCAGAGATCACCCTTCCTGCACGACACGTGCACTAAACGATAAAATTAGATGTATTAAATGTTTCTGGACACATAGCTAAAAATAACTTGTATTTGCACCTTTAAAAATGCATTTTTAAACAAAAATAGAAAGATTGTATCATCCAAAAATGCTAACTATTCTAAATTGTATCAATAAAAAGCAAAAATAGAAGGTGTTAGGAAATACTATATTTGACAGTGTTTCTGATTACCTAAGTCTCAGTATAGATTATCTCATTTCTTGCTTTTCTAAGAAATCCCACCAAATCCTTATCAGAAGTTAGCTATTGTAACTTGAGTAAACAACTTAGATATATTAATCAGTTTCAACATGATACTATCCAAAGTTTAAAATACCAAAATCACCAGTTCCAGTCTGGTTTATAATGTAAAGCTTTATTAATTTTCTTCATCACAGATTTGAGTTAAAAATTCTGGTACAGTTAGGTTTAAAATTATCTCTTCCCTGATTTTCTACCAGGAAACCTTTAGCCTGATGACGGCTATCCTGACATCAGAGTTTTTGCTCTGCTGGGTGCGTGGGATAAACATTTTTAGTGTACAGTCTACGCTAAGGGGCATGGCATAGGCTTGAGGAAAGACCATAACATTGACTAGCCCAAGGCACTTCTATAGGCTATACAGCTTTGAATAGTACTGAATTTATCAGAACATAATTGAAATATATATGGTGATTACTTCTTAAACCATTCTACTGTACAGGGATTATAAAAGATCTAGGAACTCTCATGTATCTGTATACAACTTTTTGATCAAATAAAGGGAACACCACCCAAAAAACCCACCCCATAATGCTATCCTAGAGTTATCTGATTAATGCCTTTGCACTTTAAATTTCAAGGATAGCCAAGGTTATTAAAATCACACATATGTTTAGCTTCAGTATAGCAAAAGATCGAAGATTAGAAAACAAGCGATCTTAAATATTTTTGAGACTGCAACAGAATAACTGTCAATTTAAGTAGTAGGTCTGATTACACTACTACTTTTCTCCTCTGCAGTCTCTTCACAAGGGTAAGCAAGAGGTGTATTTTGGGAGACCTACTTTTTGTGATCATACAAGGTATCAGTGCTGTCTAGAAAACCTAGCAAGCCCCTCATTGGGAACTCTACTGCGGTGATGTTATAGGTACCACTAGACAGAACACAGCATTGAAAAAAATACACACACAACAGAACAACATTTTAAATATACAAATGTTGAAAATAGCATGCTAATGTGAATGTCTCTCAAACCTGTTAAAATGCTATGTGCATAAACAGACAAGAAAAGTATAGAGTTTGGAATGTCACCTCTAACAAAAGTTTGGAATGTGTTTTTACTTCTTGTCAATCAGTATACGTAATCTCACAATTTTAATGCTATGTAGTTCCTAATCTATAGATTAATACTAGCAGCATTGAAGATAAACATTTTTATGTCAGGACATCTTGTTCCTTCTCTTAGATAGAAGTATAAATTCATCCATCTCTAATCTCTTGCTGCAGACATTATTTTCTACCTACCGTAAAAATAGCACTTCAAGATTATTAGAGATATATGTATATTATATTAGCTTGCTTATTGCTGGAATGGTGGTGAAGTACTCTGGTGCATCGCAGGTTTTTACACCTAACCACAGCTTTACAACATAAAAAAAATATTCAGTACCTTCTTACACACTTGACCGTTACTAAAATGAAGAGATCTGAGCAATGCTACTAATTGGCAGTTTCTCCAGTTATAGCTTGACAGAAAATGTACTGCTTTCTCATATTAGATGTTACAAAAAACTTGATCCCGGTTATATCGCCTTTACCATATCTCAATAAAATGCTACAGCAGGCTTTGGACCTGCAGCAGTTTACAGGGGTTTATAAAAAAAAAAAAAACAACACATTTCAAAAGCTAATGTTAATAACCACTACTTTTAATACTGTCTAGAAGCTATCATTTCAGTGTTTCGAAGTAGCTTGGTTTTTTGCCTGTGTGTAAACCAAGCAGAACAAAAGCAAGTTTGAGGTTCAAAATGCATCAGTATAACTGATTCCATGAAATTACGCAGTAGAAAAATTTTTAAAGGGAAATTTAATTATACCTGCTGTATGGGACTCTGTGCCTGAAACAATATTCTTCGCCCAAGTAATTCTGCAAAGATACAGCCTACAGACCAGATGTCAATAGCATTGCTGTAGTGACGGCTGCCCATCAGGATTTCTGGAGCTCGATAATACTGAGTGACAACTTCCTGAGTCATGTGACGAGATTCATCTAATTCTTCCACCCTGGCCAATCCAAAATCACAAATCTAAATTGAGAAGGTAAATAAAAAAATTAAAATAACCAAAACACTTAATGCATTTCAAATAGGTAACCTTCTGGTAACGAAGCAGGAAATTCCAAACCAGCATTTAAATAAATCAGATAATCTGCTATAACTGCATAAGCAAAGGGAAAGGGGAATAGGAAGAAATTATGCTACTTTATTCCACGTCCATTTAAACTTTCTACAATTTTATTTGAAATCACAGTACATTTTTAGTTGGCATTACAATATTTATAATTTAAAAGATTAAAAAAAACTTTGCACTATTTAAAAAAAAAAACCAAACCCCATACTGCCAACCTCTGGATACAAAATATTTCATCCCAAACCAGATTTCATTTGTTCATGATATGCATCAAAATGTTACAGAAAGATTCAGCCTTCTGCTCACTTTGGCTTTGAGAATTTTTAAACATTTCTTGGACCAGAAGGGTCAAGAAAACAGACTAAAACTTTCACAATTAGAATGTTTAGCAAATCAATGTATAAAAAAAATGAAATTTTGTTTATTTGGCATAGCTATACAACACGTCTAAGCCCTCCAAAATTTCATATGCCCGAGAAGAGTCTTGGGCATTCCATACCGCTTTTACTTCGACTAGCACGCTGCAAACTAACACTGCAATACCTGAAGAAACTGCCTGCCTTTCCCAACTGCTGAGGGCAGAAGAGATCCCATGCCAGTCAAACAAAAGTGTCATGGCTATCTTGCTTTCATAGATTTGGGGAGAGGTAGGGAGAAGAAGGGAAAGGAAGATGTTTGTTTCATTTATAATTTCTAAATAATCTGTGCGATTTTTTTCTTTTAAAATGACTTTCAGGAAAAGTGTTCATATTAAATGTTTCTGTT
Source organism: Phalacrocorax aristotelis (assembly GCF_949628215.1). Classification (NCBI taxonomy): domain Eukaryota; kingdom Metazoa; phylum Chordata; class Aves; order Suliformes; family Phalacrocoracidae; genus Phalacrocorax; species Phalacrocorax aristotelis. The sequence continues at coordinate 5,987,558 of NC_134293.1, read as the reverse complement.
TAAAAATAACAACTGATTTATAATGAACAGCATATACATATGTACATTTTCAATAAATTTAAGTAGCACCTTAAGAACACAGTTGCTGTTCACAAGTAGGTTCCCTGGTTTAATGTCTCGATGTAAAATGCCAGCAGAATGGAGATATTTCAGACCTGAAATATTAAACGAAATTAAAATAAATACCTTTTTTCCTTTTAAAAGAAGTTTAAGGCTGACAACATTTTCCTAGAAGGGCTTGCAACTCCTGATCAGCAAAGACTTTGCCATTGGCTCATTTTTCATATGATTCTAACTTCCAGTCTCTAGTACGCACTCAGTCACTCAATGAAAAGATAGAACTGTTGGAGTATACAAACTAGACAGAGCAAGTAATTTAAGAAGTCTTTTTCAAAAAACAAACAAACAAACAACGCAAACCCATCATCTCCCTGGTTATGACATGGATACTCTGCTAATCACGACACTGGAATAATGACATATACCTCTTACTGCTCTGTTTCCAAGTAAAATTTTAACTTCTGCAGCACTACAATTTGACTTAACAATTTCCTAGGTAACAGCTGCACTTCAGAAATAAACCCAGATTAAACCCAAGCTAATTTGCTTTTGTTTGTTTGTTTTTTAAACATAACTTCTCTTCAAACTGAAACTTCATAAGCCAGCAGCAGATAATGTAAAACAGGCTAAGAGAATACAGGCCCAAATTACAGTAAAGCCTAGGCCCTTTTCTTAACTTGATTAGTGCAGAAATTCAAAGGGAGAGCTAATGAACTTAGGACATCTGATCACAGCCATTGGGGATGTTTCTAACAGGTGGTTAGGAAAGAAAGATAACCTGTGCTTCCTGTGTGCTTTTGCGGTCCCTGAAGCTACAACTCTGACCTTTTTAAGAAAATTAAAGTAAGGCAGAAAGCACCTCACTAAAAAGTACAGAGGAAGAAAGCATAGGAACATGAAGTTGGTAATGCACATGAACTACAGTAGTAGGCAAAGCATGGAAAAAGGCCATAATTTGGGTAGGATCAGATAGAGCAACAGCAGATAGAATAATAGCATTAAACTGGGGAACACTAAGCTCTCAGGTAAAATGCCTGGGCAAATGGAATGAGAATTCAAGTAACTCTTGAACATACTTTAACTGACAGTTTTGTGTTACCATTTGGATAGATATCAGAGTTGTGAGTGTTCCCCCAGTCAAACTCAGTAATCACAGAGGCACAAATGCCTTTGTGCTTCAGGGGCATGAATATTTTCTCTAGCACAACAGGTACCTGGAATATCCCACATTAATTTTGGACATAGTTTAAATTTCCTTACTCTGCTTTTCATGAGTACAATCTACTCTTTATTTACTACCAGATAGAATTGACTCTTTACTTCCGGCTTATTCCAGTGAAAATATTCAAATAAAGCCAACAGAAAAGCAACTGGACTAACACAGATCAGATGTTCAAAAGACAAGCACAATAATCTCATTTCTTGGATAAAAAAGTTCCAAATGGACTAAAAATATAAATCGTGTCTAAAATTACTATTATGGTAAATTGTGGTTGCTAACAATCGAACTTTAGTGGACTGTTCCTTAACAGTTTAAACTAGACTGTTCTCCAGAATACCTTAAGCGGGTATGGTTATATATATTTATCAATTTGGCTCAGTCTAGGTGTCCTTTCTGCACCTTGATTCAAAAAGCATTGGAGGACTGTTAAAACACACCCACCCGCATTGAGACTCTCACAGGTCACTGAAAAAGCCTGTGCAGCTAAAGTGTAAATCTTGCATCTTTACCCATGACTATGATGGAAGCCAGCAGGGCTGACACATTCTTATAACTAGAATAATTAATGCTTGCTATTCATTCATAATATGAAATAAAAAGTACAAGTTTCCACAGGAAACTTATTCAAGATGAGGATGTCTTGAGAATAAACATTAAGAAACAGAAAAAATACTACTACTACTACTACATAATTTTCATTAAATTTAAAAGAAGAAAAATTACCTCTTAAAATCTGGTAAAGAAAAACTTTGACATGATCCGAGCTGAGTGGCTGAGGAGAGACGATAATCTTATGGAGGTCACTCTGCATCAATTCAGTGACAACATATCTTCAATTTATTAGTTAAGGCAAAAGCAGAAAGTCCAGCACATAATCTCTTGAAACATTTACTCTAACTCCTAGGAATCTGAGCTCTTAGAGGTCAGAGCTATCGAGTGAAAAAGAATAAAGCTTCTTCACAGGTCAAGTCTCCAGACTCTTACAAGAATGAAAACAAAAAATGGATTGTGAAAGAAAACATATTACTCAATAAAGTAGCGTTTGCATTAAGGTAGTTGTCACAAAGTTATTCCAAAGTCAAATTATGACTCAGAGAACAAAATAAAATTTTAATAAAATTAATGGCATCTCGAAACCTTTAAATTGTTCCTCATGATTGGTAAGCCACAAATTACAAACAACTGAAGTAGTGTCTCAATAGTGGACATATATCAACATGGTTTAACCAGACAAACTGGCAAGTGAAAGGCTGTGAAAGTCAGTTATCAAAAGTACCTCGCAGGTTGCTACACAATCAGTAATGCAAACTCTTAGAAATACACAGGCGTCCCAAAATCTGCCCAGTGCCCACTATTTTACTTTGCCAAACATCATATATACAAGCATACAAATCCCAGTCATAAAACCTCTTCTGAGTTATAACAGGAGAGGAAAAAGAGAAAAAATACAAACTTCTATCTGGAGGAAAAACTAAAAAAAAACCATAAACCACTATTTCACATACTCATAGACATGCAGAACATAGCAATAGTCATGCTCACTGAGAATTTACACAAATACTTGAAGATACAAAGAGCTGTATATGCTGTGGTTTATCTTAAAGTAAGGTGTGGATTAAGAGGGTGTTGTGTTTATTCAGTGAGTGCTGAAAATATGTTTCAAAAATGGAGAAGTATGGAAGACACAAGCAGCATATCTTAACCCACAAAATCAATATCATAGTGCCAATTTTCTGGATGTTACAGTAATAAAACTCATGCAAAAATTGTTACAATAGATACTCAGGATACTACAGACATATGCTGCCTATGAGCTGTACAGGGCAGTTAGTGACAGCTTTTACCGCTGCCAGCAATGACGACCCTATCGAGTTGCAGAAAAGCTGCCTCTCCAGTACTCCATTCACGAAAAACACTGGCAAATTAAGTTTTGATTTTGGAGCTGTGGTTCAGAACAGAGTTTAAAGCAAAACCACAGCACCTCAACTTTCAAGAAGGATTGAACTTGCAATACTCAGAATTTTTAACTTTTACAACAAATAAACTTGATAATTAAACATTACTCCTTTAAAAGCTACCTTTAGCAGTCATATTCGAAACAATAAATCTCTGATATTACATTTGTGGCTGAAGAAGGTAAGGCACAGTAGCCACGTGTTAACTGAATTTCTACTTTACAGCAAGGTATCAAATGTCTCACAGAGACCCCTGCACTAGGCATTAAGCATTGCGAGCCACACCAAGCCCTGCAGCATTCAAAACAGACAAAAACGCAGCAGAGAGGTGGTGCACACTGCCAAGGTCATGCAAAAGATCAAGGAGAGAGATAGAAATAAAACTGCATCTCCTGGGCCCCTCGGTCTAGTATCTCCCTTGGTGTACCAGGTTCATTCACAGTTCAAGGTAAAGCGGTAGTCAGCTCTCAGCCTTCCAAAAATACAAACTGATCAGCTGTAAGAGTTGGCAAAAGCTCAGTCGCCCTACTCCAGCTGGGTGCTACCTGTACGCTGGAGTGTGTAGAGCTTTGCCTTCCACTCTGCAGGAAGAAACAGAGGTTTGCTGTGCGTGAGGAAGTTACATGCTTCAGTTCTGCCTCTCCTCCATATCGGCCATGCACAAGCTCCGGTAACTTCATGAACTCATCGACCTCATGGTGGTATTTTCACGAGTGTGCCGTCCTGACCTTTTCTCTGAAAGCAATGCTAACTAGGTCAACGTTGAGGGTTTTGTTTTGTTTTCAAATCTCACCATTATCCTGTAGGAGCCTATCAGTTGGTTCAATGCTCTTTATAACCAGCTCTGCTACGCATCAAGTCTGAAATATAATAGCAAACCCCGACTTAAGATATTTATCTTGCAGTAACACAGTATGCAAGTCAGCTTCAGCAGACACTTCTACTTGTTCCTAACATTATCACCAATTAATTGGCTCAGGTCAAGTTGCACTTTTAACAATCTAGAGAAAACATACATTTTCTTTCATCTCTACCTATTCAATGTTCTCCTTCCATCTGTTGCTCTGCAAACCCTATCCGGCCAAATCCCTATCAGCCAAATTTTTCATCATTCACAGGCACACCACAAAAAAATTCATTTTATAAGTTAAATATTGCCAACTTCTTGACCCCCAAAAAACCCCAAATTAAAACTGCATTCATAAAGAATTCATAAAGAAAAAACCCCAACCCTGCAGCACCATAATTTCTAGTCCTCTAATTTTTTTTTAACTTTTGCAAAGGCCCTCTTAAATATTTATACCAGTATTTTAAAATTTGGGGTTTACCTTATAGCTGCAACAAATCTTTACATTTAATTTTTAATGTAAAATATTTAAGAAGTCCAAAAGCATTACTCTGCACTTTATTACGATAAGATTTTTGTTTTGCTACGCCACAAATCCTCCTAAATCTCAATCCCAAGCATAATGTCTCCCAGATGTCTCAACTAGTTGCCATGCCAACTAAAGCAGCTTAAATTAAATGAGGGCCTGAAATGGCACCTGCACCACTCCAGGTCTGTTGCGCATTAAATAAAGCTCTCTTGACAGGGGCTCAGAGGTGCCATTAACTTGAACAGCAGCTATCTGATTATTGTCTCTAGATAATTTAATGAGGGTCTCTAAACAAGAGCAAAAGCAGCACTTGCTTGGTGTTCCTGCCTTTTACGAACGTGGCAGCTTCTTAAACAGCTGGTACCCAAGTGGGTCAATGACTTTACTCCGGCCACTACTATAAACGTTTAGCTAAAACAAACTACAAAAACCCTATGGGATTTCAATCAGCTATTCAAACAGGTACCCACAGCTTTCTTTGGCAAGTCAAACCATAAAATATGCTGGCTATGAGGTGGTCACTGGAGCTGTAATATGCAACTAAGCTGAACATTACTACTGGATAAAAATTGCTACTGACAGCAGTAATTAGTTAAGTAGCTGTATAAAATTAGAACTACAAATGTACCAATTTGCTTCAGAATAATTATCAAGGCAAATGTACAGCACAAAAGAACTTCATTTGCTCTGTTGACTGGGAGACCTGCTGGGTTGGTAAATTTTGCAAAGTAACAGGCAAATTTTAAAAAGGAATAAAGTACACTCTGTGATGTGGTATTCTCAGAACAACTTGGATCCTTCTTTATTAGGTCTCCGCATGCATCAAAACTCAATTCTATAGACTGTTTTTCTGGGAAGAGGCCAGAACAAGTTGTGGGGTAGATGGATTAGCTGGACGCTAACAGTAGAGTGGAGGTGTCTACCTGCATGACACTGTAACAAACATGCTCTTTTTAAAACAAACCAAAACTCTTTCTTATATATTTCTATAAAATGGAGACAAGGGGTTATCTCCTATTTTAGTATACTTTAGTTATACTTGTTTTTACATTACGATCATAGGAAGCTTAGTTTGTGATGCCACCACTGTTCTCTTCTCTTTGGTTCTCTTCTAACTCTTTGCAGACTTTATAGCTTCCTAGTAGAAATATTTCTAGAATATCCTCATTTCACATCAATGCCCAAAACATGAAAAAAAACCAACCCAGTCCATGTAAAAATAGTGCAATAATTATTTTTTTTTAAAAAAATTAAGCTAATGCCTTTCTAAATTGTTTCTTATGTTTAAAATTTGCTGACTTTTCTGTTATAGGTAAAATTACTGATATAAATATATTTGCTATCAAGTCACCTCTAATTATGCAGTGTAGAAATGGCAATCTATGGTATGTGTCAAAGACCACTGACCAGCAATAGCAGAACCTTTTTGGAGGGACACTGTTTTGGAGTTGGGGAGAAAAACAAAAAAGGTAGTTTTTCACACCAGGAAGAAAATATTGAAACTCTATCTGAATGTTACTTCTGTGTAAGGTAAGGGCTTCAAAGCTCTTGATGAGCTCCTAATACAGAGAAAATTCAACTTTTCAACCTAATTGAGCTGGGGAACAATGAGAGAAATGCTTAGGTCAAGCAGCAGCTCCCACCTCTCCATCCTGCTCAGTTTCAAAGCTCTTCAGGAGCTGGGGTTTCCCAGCCTTCCACAAAAGCACCATGTCATCAGTCAGCTCCGAGTTAATGGCATCAGTATTATCACCTCCAGTTTAGTAGCACCATATTTTATATTATATACAATAAAATAAATAATTTTCATACCTAAATCATTGTAGCTCTGTATTTGTAACACAAAGCTTGAATGCTGCTGAAGCTCTGTTTTGGGAAAGACAAATACATCTGGCATACCACACCTGCAAGATTGTGTATAGGCTTGTTGTGACAAGCTTTCTTAGCTGTATACTGTGGTTGGCAAGAGTAAGGCATGCAGGTTCTCCGGTGTCAGTAAAAAACATGTCTGAAATGGAAGGGTGAACCATTCCCCAGAGGTACAGCAAGACACAGTCTGCAGGATACAAAAATAAACGCCACTACTTCAGCATTAGTTTCAAAATTTCACTTGGTTATTTGATTATTTGGTCTTGAGGTTACCTAGATTGATATTCAAATGGGAAATGCATTTGTGCTACAAAACGCTTCTTGCAGATCACTATTCTGATATTTCGCAGTGCTTATGGACAGATGCAGTAAAATGATCAAATACTACTGTGAGTAGAAAAAAAGCAAAACAGTGCAAGAGGGGATGTGGGTTAATCAGTAGTAGATCTGTGGATAAATTACTAGCTGCTATTGATAATTTAGTCTACAAATAGCTTTTAAAACAGGTTTTTAAAAAATGCAACATCAAATGTTAAATATACAGTATGAATAGTTCCTAGTCAAAGTTAACATTTTAAAACCTTCTCTCATAGTGTCATTTCAGGTTGCTCAAAAATCAAGTCATAATCCTTAAGTTAGTAATTAAGATAACTTATTGTGTACCTACAAAAGGTTTAAAATCAAAAAGATGAAGGGGAAAATTTCAATCTATTTTTACTGAATCAGCTGGCATATACTGCCAACTGATTCTACTTCAAAGATCACTGCTAACAATATATGACATTCAACTTTAAAACCTCCCTGGTATTTTCCTATGTGTCCACAATCTTCTCAATAGAAATAATTTCATATCAATGCATACTGGGGAAAACATTTTCAGTTCCAACTAGATTTTGTAAATACTGAAATAAAGGTATTACAACTTTACTGCTGAATAAAGCAAAATTTTAAGCCAAGGCAAAAGAGCCTCATGTTATCGAGAGGAAAGAGCCATTTTGGAGGACAGTTCATTCAAGCAGACCTCTAGGACTCTCTCTCATACAGTTCACTGGTTTGACAATACCACCATGCTTTCATTACCTGTAGAAAGTACATCATCAAGCTATTCTCTTCTCATGAACATCTACTGAGAACCTAAGTCACAATTCTGCCTGACCCAACTACATAAACTGTTGTGTTACCAGCTGCAAATCGGCAACACATAGCCTTCTACGGAGTACACTAATCCGCTTAATCCTTGAGGTCCCTGTTCAATTTGTTTGTGTGCTGGCCCAGAGGAACTGGCCGCGATGACATTTCAGAAGGTACTTAAACAAGGAAACCCTTTCTAAGGATACTGTGAAAGAGCAGCATTGTTCACAGAAGCCTGAGCATATGATACTTGGTACCCCAACATTGTCCCTTTTACTGACTGGAGGAATCAGATCTTACCTTGTCCCTGTCTGCCCTCCTCCACCCTACATATATGAGGGATTTACTCTGTAATCTGTCAGAAAACAGTTCTTTCACCTCTTAATAAGTTCAATGGGAAGGAATTGCTGCACACCTTTGCTTTTACTAGTACTCAAATATTTCCAAATCAGTATAACAAGACTGACAAAAGATGCTTTTTCAGCTCCTTCTAACATTCACTTTAATGGAAAAAGTTTTCAAGAAGTTACTACAGAAACTTAGGATAATTCTTAAAGGAGAACGTCTGTGTATATCTCCAGTTGCAGAATTCAGTATCAATTCAGTATCAACCGCATAAGATTTTGTAACTGGAAAAAAGAGAGCTGTAAATCATAGAACCATCTAGGCTGGAAAAGACCTTTAAGATCATCAAGTCCAACTGTAAACCTAACACTGCAAATCAGTTCAATCGAGAGTAAACAGATATGTTAATTGTAATGAAATGCTTTTTAGATGCTGTAGCAGATTCTGTAAGTCACTATTGACCTTTATAACTGATCTGCTTTAAAGCTGGGTCAGTCCACCTAAGGACACGGGCATACAACAGAGCCAAAACGTCATCCACACTTGTGTATCAGGGATTATACTTCTGTTCCACCCAGGTAAATTGACGATTGCAGAGATAAGCCTTCAACTTCAGCTTAATGATGAACTTAATGGCAAACATATAAAACCTAAAATCCACTAACAGCTTTTTTTTTTCATTTATTTTCTCAAGACAGACACCCAGAATAATATATGCTCCATTATCTATTCATTTTTGCACTACTTGATATTGGAAAAAGTATCAATGCCTGTATAAGATGTTAAATGCTCAGAAAGCTTTTCAATCCAAAAATTCATTATACATTCAAATTATACCTCAACCTAAGAGTTTGCAAAGAATTTGCATTCTAAAACAAAAACCTCATTAAATTAAAAATCCTTTATTCATCACCAGTTTCCTAAGAAATCTTTTAATTTATCATCAAAATTTTAAGTCAGTTTTGTAACGAGTTCTCTTTACAAAATACACTTTGAAATTCTTGCTAGTACCTCTAAGACATTGAATAATTGAAACTAACTCTACCAGTTCCCTTGCAAGACATCATTCATATCATTTTAGTAATTCTTTTACTATTTTTTTTTGCTTTCCCCAAAAAGTGCACTACAGCTCCTTAGAAAGAATAAAGGAAACCACGGAGTACCAACTCAATCCCTTTACACTTTTATCACTGATCGATATACCTTATTGTAAAAATGGAACATCACTATGATATGTTTAGGAACTGTACTAGTGGGTTAGCAAAACAAGTTTTTAAAACTACATCCCCCAAACATGGAATATAGTTACCTGATCTTAAAAGGAATCAGAAGTAAATTCTTCTTATACTACAATAAGCAGAAGCACATGCAGTTAAAAATGTGCATATAAATTGAAGCACCTATTCATTCATTCTTCTAATGAATTTAAGGGTCGCAAGTGCACTTACTGCAATTATTCCAACAGAAAGGAGAAAGAAGACTACAAAGCAAATAGTCCTCTATTACCAATATTACAGTCAAGAAATTAAAACAAATTAAAGAAAAAAGAAAAGGCAGTCCTATCAAATACTAGTCAGAATGACTTAAAATCAGTTAACCATGAAGGAAACTAACATTTCTGGTTTTACATACAAAGCCTGGCAGTAGCTAAGCTCATAAAAATAAGCTTATCCCATTTAAATATTCTTGATTGTACAATTACACGGAAGAAATAATCCTTAACCTAGATCTGATTTACGACTCATATGACTTGTTATAAAATGAGAGCACTGAACTAGTGCAAAAAACCAAACTCCAGTTTTTGAAGACTCCTCATATGCTGTTCACGTGAAAGAAATATCAAAGCAAAATTTAAGAGCTTTATCTAACATTGATATGAAAAAGCCCTATTATAGCATAGCAATATTTTAAACCAATCAATAAATCACGCTGTACTTCAGTTAAAATCACTGAGTTTAAAATACACCTACTTTCTTCACCAATCAATTCAAGGTATTATAAATAGATCAAACCATACTTCACAAAGTTCAGTTTATCTAAAAATAATGAATGACAATTTTGCACCCATTAATTGACTTGTAAAGTAGGTCATCCAAAAAAGCAGCTAAAACCTATCCATAATTAAAAAATAACCTTCCAAAGTGTAACCCTACGAGTAGGCGGGTGCGCTCAAACCCAAGCAGCTCCAGTGAAGACTGACACCAACATAATAAAGCCACTTGTAGGCAAAGCAGAACACATAATGTGGACCTCTGTGGGACAGGGAATTTTTTGTTTTAAACCTAACTATTGCTATGCATCCAGGTAACAGAAAAAGCTCGCAGCTCCCAATTAAGATTGTAATTTCAGAAAATAAACACAAGTCCTCTATCAGAACACTTTGTATATGTTCCTGAATGTACATGCATACATTTTTAGATGGAAATTGACTGGCAGCTTACTTAAGCTTACAACAGACAGTTCATTATGCCCTGCCTTATTTACAAAGAGATTTTTGGTAACAATTTTGGGTTTGGGAGGAAGTTTTTATTTGCACAATTTGGTTGCAAGTTATAAACTTGAAAGGCAATGTAACCAAAGCTGTAAAAAGAGCAGCAGTATAATGAGAAGACACATAACTGAATATGCTATGATTCAAGTGTTTGCTTGCAATGATTCAGCAATGAGTTTAATTTTCAGTGTTTGCTTTTGGAGTTTTCCACAGAAAACACAGAAGTCTATTAGCTGACCTCAGCTGTATGGCAGATCCCTGTACTGAAATGTTAATTTGGTAATGGAAATGTCATTGTGTTAGGATATTTGATTATCTGCTCTCTAAAACACCACTTTTACTGAAGTCTACAAAGGATATTTTGTTACTAACGGCATGTTGTAAAAATATCTGAACAGTTCATAAAACTCTGCAAATAATCTTAAAACTGTTATGGGCAAGAATCTGGTGAAGAGCTTTTTTCCTACAAGCATAAAAAATAAAATATGAACAAATAATCTCATTCAGTGCTAATTATCAAGCTTTTTTTATTAGCTAAAAACTTCTCAAAAATTGGATCTTAGCATGTTAAATTTTTAAAACAACATAAAGAAAAGAACAGACAGTGGGATTAATCTAGGCAGACAATCTTTATAGTGATTCTTGGTCTGTAGCTTGTAAAGTCTCCACAGAGAACAGAACTACCCCTATTTAAAATAATTTTTCATTCTAAATCCCACAAAATTTCTAGATACTTTCCATACCATGAAAATCTGTACTTAACTCATTGCATTAGAGTAATTTTTAGCAATTTAAAACCAGAGAAGCTACTAAAACAACCTGCTTTTGAGTGACAGAACTTCCAACTAGAGTCAGCAAGAGCTTACCCAGGTCAATGACTGACTTTTCAGTATTTAAGAATGCAGAAATTCCCAACCCCCCAAAACAGAAGATTACCCAAAGTTTGAAAAAGGAAAAACACAAAACAAAACATGACATTCTCATGTCAAGTTAAGTACTAAAATTCCATTTGATAACACAGTTACCCAGAGACAGCATGTACCTTTGCACCAGTGACACATTAAACAGCACATATATTTGTGTGAAACCTGTTTTCTTGATCAAAGTAGAGGCTGAAGAGGGAAAGCCACAACCCAACCTGTCTGCTGAAACATCCCTGAAAAGTCAGGGCTTGAAAGCATGTGACAACACCATGGTTTCTAAGAACACCAGAAAGTATCTTAAGGTACTAATTACTGAAAGGAAGTTAATTACTGGATATACTTTTCAAAAGAATATTTGGGGGGAAATCACCATTAGTAGCAGCTGTATCTGTTGGTAAATACCACAATGCCCTGCATTTACTGGCTCTTACATATTTAAAGCTTCACGTTCAGTCCTGTACCATTTCACCTCCAAAGTTAACAATAACTAAGAGCTCTTGATAGTATAGATTCACTTCTTTAAATAAAAATGTTCAGATACTGGCCCCAGGTTTCTGTAGTTCTATTTCATAGATACAACCAACTACCTGCAGTTTCTAAGCTACTGAAAATTACACCTACCTCAATTAAGATGTTCTATTTTATATTTAGGATACATTTCTTCAAAATAGTCAATGTGTGGAGGCTGGAGTATGTCGAGGGCAGAGAGTACCTAGGAAACACCACACAAGATCAAGACCTGTCGCAGTCAAACAAAAACAAATCCCTTTCAAAAAGAAAGACTGCACCTTTCTTACACAGCTTAGCTTTATTCTATCCCACACAGACAGACCAATATTCTATCTCACTAGATACGTGAATTTAATAGCCCACCAAGTCAGATATTCTGTACATTCAGGGTCTCTCTTCTTTTTTAAATTCAAGAAACTTTTTCCATCTGTTCAAGTACTACAAACTACAGAAGTTTATCTACCCAATGAAAATTGGTTTATTTTAAAAATATATAAACAATAACGTATTTGAAAGAAGTCATTCTAGCAGAGAAATACAAAAACAAAAGACATTACACTTTGTCCTGCCTTTACTCTTTAAGAGTTCTGTGATGTTATGCTTCCACATGGGAATTACAAAAAACAAAGTTGTTCACATTCTGAATCAGAAGCTCAGCTCTCTGTGCAAAGCAAAAAGGTAGAAAAGCAGCAGCACAGAATTTACATCCTCTCACGGGAAAAAATATTACCTTGGTTTAGTCTTTTAGACTCTGTCCTAGGAATATCTATGACATTTAGGTGAAGCACACAAACTTCAGTGGTTATAAGGCTCAACTTCTGACTGCTTAGAGAGCTGCTTCTATTTAGTTTTATAGTCCTCAGTAAAATCTTCTCCGTAATTAAGTCTGTGGTGAGGAGCAGTTTAAGATATACCAGTTCAAGAGAAATCTTGTCCCAGAATCCATCTCCCCAGGACTGGTGATAGCAGTGCTGGTGGGACTCTGCAATCTGGTACAAGCTTGCAAGGCAATCTACCTCTTGCTTCCCACTAACAACACTTAACAGAATTCAGTGCTTAACCACAAATAAGATCTTTCTGGGAATATGATACCCTCAGACAAAAAAAAAAATCTAAACTTTAAACCAGGAGGAAAAGCAATGAAATAAGATTCTGGAACAGATACCAACTTCCTGATCCCATTCCACTAGGAAAAGATAATACTCCCAAGATGCTCATTACTGCTCATCAATGGGAGTGGTTACCACATCCACAGCTGTACTTGTGGAACAGTTTCTGTAAGTACTTTTTTTATTCACTTGAGACACAGCCACATGGGTCAATTCAAAAAATTTTTTAAAATGTTTTAACTTAACCTAGCCGATTTTACCTAGTTTTGGGAGTTATCTAGGTTTGGGAGTGCTTGCACAATGACTCTGATAGAAGGGCAATCGAGAGGGCAATAAGTTCCAGCAAAGGAGTGAGGAAGATGGAGTAAGAAGTAGCTTGGAAGTGAAAGCATCTCCAGCTGGCATAGCTTTGTGCAGACTGACATTTATCTAAAGCCTAAAATAAGATTAGGTGGAAGTGTATTGCCTGTCTATTTGCAAAAATTTTGAAAGGGGTATTATGAATATCCTCAGATTCTTGATAATTTCATTTTTTGTAGTGTTTGCAACAGTAATATCCGAGTTTCCAGGAAATTTAATAACCGTAAAATTAGAGAGCTTTTAAAGCATTTTAGATACTCTATAACTTAAAGACAAAAAAATACTTCTGTTATAGATAGCTCCATTTTACAATTAGGCTTTATCAAAGACTACAAAATTACTTTGAATTTACTTACATTGTCATGCTTAAAAAAACACAACATCTTCAACTCCCGGAAGACCCTTTTACAAGAGACCAAATTTTGGAAGACGTTGGGCATCTTTTTGAGTGCAACTCTCTTTCCATCTCGTGGATCTGTTACTGACCTACAGAATAAAAGATTTAGAACATCACATACTACTGTTAGACAATTTTTCTAAATCAGAAAAGAATATTTTAGAGTTCTTATCATTCTCAACTTAGACGGTGAGTCAAAACAATGTGAAGACACTTCTAGGGACAAGAGTATTAAGCAAAGGGCGTTATGCACTGTACTGTAGACTCTGTATTAAATGTAGTGCCATCATTCTTCGATTAGAGTACATATACACATACCCAGTCAAGCTTGGTAGCTGTTAAGTGGCTGGACACATGTACATCAGTGCATATACTGCCTGCCACTGGCATACACCGTAGCTCAAAGTTAGATCAACACCTTGAGCACAGGAGCAGATGTGATGATAAACATCTCCTTCACCTCCCAAAAAAGACCTTATTAAGAGCAAAACATCTTCTCAGATTTGATTTTGTCAGGTTTACTGCTTTCTTCTTCCTCTCCTAAAAGGGCAAAAAATTTAATAATCCCATTCTGACAGAACACTGGCAAGTGTTAAGACTATTACTTGATCTATCACTAAATCACTTTACATCTGGAGAAGCAACAGCACATGGCAACTAAGTTTCTACAACTGTAAAATAGACATGATACCTGTCCTTCTCCCATAGAGCTTATGGGATGCAAGTATAGTAGTTCAGAAATTATAAGGTGCTTTGCACATGGCAAGTATTTTAATTTAAAGTAATTAGATTCTGAAAATAGAATTTTATAATGAGAACCATAAAACTAGAGCAAGGAGATCATGGTGCCTCAATTCCCAAACACAGTTTTTAAGGTGAGGCTTCTCAAACCTCACTACAAAACAGGGTTTCTAGATCTTCAGTTGTTAGGAAACCTTGATTTTTTTCTGCATATTTTTATTGGGAAGACCAAAATAACTTTCTTCTCAGTGCAGTGCCGTAACCACCTAAGAATCTACACCCAGCTATGTACCCTGATGACTACATTTGTCCTTAAAACGTTGCTGGCTTTTCTATCTACCATGTGACTCTCCTACAGAGGCCAGAGAAGGCTGCTTCTTTTGTCTCAGGTCCATGTTGGTTTAAGTATCTTAATAAAAAATTTGAATGCAGTAATCAAATATCTGCCTTATCTCCAAGTACACATCTGAGTTCAAAATACAAAACAATTCAGTCAATCCAAAAAGTTAGAAGTAGCCACTGATACTAGTGGTTGGGAGTCAAAGGAGAACTATCCACACACACTGGGCTAGAACACTTGTTAAATAGCCACTGCATATTTTATACTTTAAATAAGGGGCAGAGGGGGACTTGGGAAAGTTGATCCCAGACTATTTCTATAGTAGGAAACACAGAGCTGAAAAGAATCTGAAAAGGTCTTGTAATTCACAATATGTTTTCTATTTTCTCCAGGACCTTTGCCTCTTGCCTCTAGCCTAAACTGGAAAGAAAGGGAATTAAAACTGGAAAAGCTACATAAAATCCACTGTTAATGCAACTCAGCACTCACCATGGGCCAGACTGAAATATCCTCCCTCACACTGTATAGTAACTTCATTCACAGATGATGGTTAACCTCAATGAGTCTATTTGCAAAACAAGGTACTATTCATCATGAGTAGGCGACATTTCAGGCTGGCCCTTAGCTTTAGGATTATAGCAGAGGCAGATTTTGAATGACACACAGCAGGGCCAGTACCAGGCAGCAGCTCACAAATTCATATAAATTTGATCCCAGCATGAGCTGAGAGCTCCCACTGCTCACAAGGTCAAGCACCACTGATCAGCTAATTAGTGGTATTCTTCTCTCTTTATGAGACAGCATTTCTGGCTCCTCCAAGTTTTTACCAGCTTTTAAAAAAAAAAAAAAAAAAAAAAAAAAAGAAGTAAAAAAAGCGCCACCAAACTTCTAATCTGTAAAAGAAAATTTAAAAGCTGCTGATTCATGGGAATTAAATAGATATATTCTTGATACAAAAACAAAGTTATAAAATTTTATTCGTAAAAATCCTCACTGATTACACTGCAGATGCTACTGAATTACTAATTTTTCCCTTTGGAGTTTTGACACTTCTGCTGACCACTGCGCACACAGAGCAAAACACTGCTATCAAGAGGATATTCACAGCTATGGAAGAAATTCCACTAATGGATTGCAATGGTGGATCCACTAAAGAATCGTGGAGATGCAAGACCTGAGACCTTTCACAACATGAAATTTCCTCACAAATTACTGTTAATACCTAGGCAGACCACAAACACCTTCCTCAGCTATGTTATATTCAGCAGTACAATTAAAACAGTAGTTAAATAGCAATCTTGGCTATGAAAAATATTCCATTTAAAACCTTCAAAATTTATTTAATGCTATATTATAGCATACTTAGAACACACTCTACAATTCTTTATGATTAAGGTGGAGAAAATTAAATATGTGGTTGTTTAATTATTTTTCCTTAGAAACATATCTAAAAACATAAATACAGCAAAAGAATTTTCTATAGAGACAATTGCTATTTGACACTGTCAACAAATTAATTCTCTAAAATTCTTTCAATTTCTTTAAGACAGAATTAAAAAACACTTAAGATCCAGACAGCTTATTTGAGAGAGTTCACATCCACTTCTACCATTTCTATTATCTGTAATAAATTAGTATGGTAAACATATATAACTTCCTCTAAAGAAAGGCTAAAAAGTCTTCATTGATCATGTCCAGGGGTTGTACAACACTAAAAGAGTATAAAGCAAAAAACCAGTAGCAATTCATCTGTAGGTTTACTTCGTTGAAGAAATTAGCTGCAGCTTCACAGATTTAATAGGGTTTTTGTTTCCTTTTTACCTCAAATCACCTAAACTTAACAGAACCTGAAATGGACAGACCTAAAACACTCAGAAGTCATAAGCAACATTTTTGAAGCCAGACATGTAAACAAGTAATGCAGCCTTCTGTGATTGATAAAAATCTGTCACCTGAAACTTGGGCATCACCGTGACTTTTTACAGCAAGAGAAGTTAATTTCCATAAAACTAGTTGCAGATAGCTTGTGGTTTTGTTAAACTCTCTTCCTCTTGTTCTGGAGATTCTAAGCTTTACAAGCTTACAAGCTTTTTAAGCTCCTAGGCTTTAGGCTGTACCTATAGCAATCAGCTTCTGAATTTGAGTACTATCACAACAGAAAGCCACCGTTCCGATTTGTCATAGAATAACCCATTTTGTAAACGTTAACAAGCACATAACTCAACATATCAGAATCAGCTTTGAAATTTTAGGTATTTTTAGCATATTAAAATTTCAGAAACAGGTCAGACGTGCAATACAACTCACATATCTGTGTGAAACAGATACAAGAAATTGAAAAAGTGCTTGAACAACATGCAATTAATCATTAAAAACAGCATTATTTTTTAAAAAAGAGCAAGGATACTTTGGCTTTCGTTTTTGGCTTAAAGACTAGTAAGACCAAAAGACCATAACAAAACCTGATGAGGAAAATTCAACACTGCTAGACTGACAAAGTATGTATTAGAGTCCTCTCTGCTCTTCAGGTGTTTCCTTATTATTAATGTCCTGAAGGCTTTTTAGACAAAACGCACCCCGGATTTGAGTGCACAGAAGTAAAAAGCAGGCCCACTACAACTAGGCACACAGCGGATTTTTAGCCATGTTCAGGTCTCACTGTTGCAGTGGCACCAAGATGACAACACTGAATTTAAGGCAGGTGACGGAGTTGTTTCTGAAATTCAACCTATCAGTAGACAGGATGAAACTGATCTGCTGGAAGAGGAATAAATACCAAAACAAGCTTCCACTTGCTTGCTTGGTCATTTCTAATTGAGCAAGGGGGAATAATCTGTTTGGTACTTGAGGATTTGGATTCTGGTTCTCCTCCACCATGACAAACACCTCAGAGGCTGCATGTTTTGGTAGAAGCAACACAGCTTTGGGAACCTACGCTCAAGACCCACTGGTGTTATTTTTAATAATCACCTTTTAACCATATTTCCATTTAGAAACTTGGTATCTGCCTTTTTCCAGATCTTACATGTATAAATATTATTCCAGCAATTGCCAAGAAAAATGCAATAATATATATTATTAGCTGGACTACAATACACATGGTTTCAAAGTTTGCACTGTGTCTTGTTAATGTTTTAAGGTAAAACTCACAAAGTAGCATTTCTTGTTATTATTCATGCAAAGGCCAGTCATGCTTGTAGCTGGTAACAATAAAACTCTAATGAATGTGAATGGAAGTGCAGTAATTTCACGCCATGTTGAGTTTGTTCTCTCTTAACTCAGGGTAGCAGCTGCTTTGGTTCAGCACAAACAGTACCAGAGAACAGAGATAAGTGCTGAAGCCTGTTACAGAGGAATGCTTTTATTTCTTTGTGGCTAAAAGGCTTGCTGGGCTGAGCTCTTCTGGTTCTGCAGCAGGCGGGTTATCCCATCTGTATTAGCTAATGAATCTCAGGCTGTATAGATAACGAACAGCTCTGAAGGCAGCTTCCATGATCTCCAGTGAAAATGACCCTGTTTAAAACATCGCTGTCTTAATGCCCAGTTCCTTGTCAAACTAAACTTCACATAAATTATTTAAATATTATGAACAGTGTGCTTTTAATGCATATACTAAACAAACATCTGGTTTTTACTGTAACACATCTATTAACATAGTCCTATCTAATAAAATAAAAGTTTAAGTAAAAACTGCTAACATTTTAGTCTAAAAATCAAACTATTAAAAACTATAACCTACACTCACATACACTCTTCAGATATGCCATACCTCCACACAAAATTACCAAAGACCTCAAAAGGCATCCTTTGAATAGAATTCTAGATTAAAATTGTCCCTCCCAATTCTAATAAAATATTAAAATAGAATAACAGAATTCAGTTGTAGAATAGTAACCCAAAATATTTTCAGGCAAAGTCTGAAATTCAATGCATTATTTTAAAAGAAGATAAGTAATCCTCTCACACTGACCAAAATTATGGAGATGTTAAAATACAGAACAGCATTAAATGCAAAGTTACCTGCATTCACTGATTTTCATTCACACTGCCTCTGTAGCTGTTAATGGCACAAATGTTTAAAGTAAGCTGTCTGACCTCATCACCTAAATCAAATGGTATCTATATGTTGGAGCAACAGCCAAACACACACCTTCTACTTCTTCC
Organism: Phalacrocorax aristotelis; assembly: GCF_949628215.1. NCBI lineage: Eukaryota > Metazoa > Chordata > Aves > Suliformes > Phalacrocoracidae > Phalacrocorax > Phalacrocorax aristotelis. The sequence continues at coordinate 5,968,565 of NC_134293.1, read as the reverse complement.
AGTTGCCTATGAGCTGTGTTACCAGCAGCAACGGTGGCGACATGGGTCAAGACTGTGCAAGTAATTTATTCAAAGTTAAAAATCTGAATCAAAGACACCAATTCAGAGAAAGTCATCTCTGGAGTTCCAACACAGAAATGAAAAACAGAAAGTTCTAACTGGAGGTCATTGTGAAAAGATACCTAAAATAGAATTTTTGATGGATCTGAAACACTTTATTCAGCTGTACTGCTACAAAATTATGCTGGTTGCATACAAACACTAAAATCCAACAGTCAGCTTTTACAAAGCAGTTCAGATTGAAAATAAATTTTAGGATGTGAATGTTGACCATCTACAGCCGAGCAAGTTTATATCTGCTCTGCTGAACGTCATGAGGCAGTAGAGTTGCCTAAATTAAAGTTCTCGTGAATCAATGTTAATTAGACAAGAACTGTAATACAAACTGCAAAACTTTTTTTTCCCTATCAGTATTAAGCCTGTACTTTGTTTAACCCCCTTCCTCATCCCTTTATTATGAAAAAAAATTACCTTAGAAAGATTCTATGGATATGAAAGCAAGTGCTGAATGCCTTAAAAGTCCTTTCAACCTCTATCCCCAAAAATATGAAATGGATATCCATCTTTTTCTCCCTGACTGAAGGTATATACTTAAAACTTTTGAGTACTGATTCCCAAGCCTCTTCTGCTGCTGAGGCTCACTTGAGAAAAGCGACGGTGCTTTGTACCTCAGAGCATCACAGCTCTTTGGTTCAGTATCCACAGTGACACTTATCTAGGAATACTGAATTCTGTTAAGCCAGAACATAATCAAGCAACCAATACCAGTGAACATCAGTGTCCTGGTAATCCTTACACCCCTCCCATGGATGTAGCTGTCACGCAGCCTCATTAGTGAAAGACTTGACAAAACGGTTGGCCTTTAATCAAATAATATTGATTACCAATTTATATTGATAGCTACCATGGATTTATCAATGCTCACCTTTGTAGTTGCGGGGCCCTTTTTAATAAACAAAAAGAGCTAAAGGTATTGCAGAACTGTTAAACTTCATCACAGCTGTGTAAGCAAAGCCTGGTATGTCTGCTCTCCCTGTTTTTTCAAATGCTTCCATATAGCAAAAATCAGTTTAGGTGAACAGACTTTTCCTGGTGCTCCTGTTGTAGACTCCGGCAAAGAAATTAATTAAATGGGGTTGTTGTGGCATATGCATTTAAGGCCAGTTTCTTTTTTCTTTTAAATAACCCACTTCTATAAACAAGTAATGATCAGCTGCAATATCCAGCTTGAAAGCAACTCCTCTACTCTCCCCCATAGCTGCAACAATTTCACACTGCTCCTCACCCCCTTGCCCTAGGTTGTAAGCTTGTATAAAGCTTACTCACTAGCAATTTCACTTCAAGGGGCAGCACAAAACTAACAAAGTTACGAAGATCAGAAATGCCAGGACTGTATTCCAAAGAACAGAAAAAGGAAAGAATGAAAGAAAAAAGCCTATCTGAAAAACTGGTATTTACAGCATCCAATAAAGATGCTGAAAATGTTGCTTTGTGTTTGTGTTCCATACCTTCTTTGATACCAGTAAAAAAATTATTTATAGCAATATGCTATCAGGTCACATATCCCCAAGAGAAACTAGAAAAGCACGAAATCTCCTAGGAGCTAATTGAGAGGACAACTAGAAAGGCAGCTTTACTTACTGCTGTTCTCAGAAGAACACATTTCAATTCCCTCCTCTGCTTTGTTAGGATATTACACCCTAGGTGAATCTAGCAGTAAAGTGAACAGCAGGCAGGGAATCTATCCATCACTCAGCACAGAGTCAATGGGGCGCTCTTTCAAGCTACTACTGAAGTCTGCCAAGGTTTCACTTATTAAGCATCAACTGTAGTTGGGCATAAAGAGATAAGAGACCAAGGTTTAAACCAAAAATAACTTAGCTAAGAATTCTATATAGGTATTGGGCAAAAAATAACTTAATAAATATAATTTGGAGAGGGGAAAAATAGCAAGGAATGCTTAGTTTGGCTTTAATCATGCCTCTAAGAATCATATGATTCCAGATGTTTCTCTGAGAACACCCAATCATTTAGAATTCTGTATTATCCTGTATACACCACTGCAAAAATCTCCTTTTAATACTCTTAAACCAAGTCACACGTTTTGCTTCTACAAAGGTACAATTAACTTGCGCACACAGCAGCAGTTTGGTTGCTGTTAGAGGAACAGGCTGCCTGGCTGCTCATTCATTAATACAACCAGTGTCACCACCTCCTCCTCTTGCTTGTGGCGTGTTAACAGCATCCAGTTGTCTCCCCTTGTCACTCACACTTTACCTACGTAATAATGGTAGGATATTAAGTTGTAAAAATCAAACAACACATTTTGTAAAATTCAAAAAAGTTTATTGGAAGATACTCTCTGTGTCACCTTACCAGGTTTTTAGTAGTTAAGAGGAATGTAAGAAACTAAAGGAAACATTTATATTAATTTCCACTTAAACTAATTGACTTCATGATTCAGCCACTGAAAAAATGGTGGCCAACTGAGGCAAGTATTTGTTGAAGCTGTATCACCCACTGGTACAGGTAACACCGAGACTACTACGGCCAAAATATTACAGAAGGTTATTTCTCTATTCTTGATTTCTTAATGTATTTGATAACATGCTGTTACTTTGGACAGTTTGTTTCCTCTGTAACATCAGTTTGGTCAGTTCTGCCTCTTTATAAACATGATGAAAACGATCCCTCTAGTCAAAAGAGGAAAAAGAAATACAAACATGAAAGTAAAGAGATTAAGATGCAGGTAAACAAGACAACTTGTCTTATTTCAGACTTTGCCTCTTGTAAAAAATAAATTATCAAATATACATATGTTAAGCATTCAAATATGAGACTGAAGTGTTCCTCTTGAAATACTGCCCATTTTTTTCAGACACCAAAATTTTACAAAATCCTTCATGAAATCGCAATCAAGTTAAAAGCTAAGCTTTCTATACTTAACCAGAATGGATTACACGTGTTCTGGACTAAATGCTGCAAGGCACTTACAGTCCATCTTGTTCAATGCTTCCATATCTAGTCCTGTATTCACTAACAAATCTAAACCTGCCTATTATACAACAACTGTATTTTGTGTTTTCTCTTTTCTTTAAAAGTTAGTCAAATCTACCAGAACATTTATAGCTTTCCCTACAGCAGTAATTCAGTACTGTGTCACCAGTGACCAAGCTGACTTTGCAGGTAACGTTTTTCACTAGAGCAACCAGTACTCTTGTTTCACCAGAACAAACCAGTGTAAAGGAGGAGACAAGCTTTCAGGCACACATGCCCTTACTCTGCCTGTGTCTCAAACCATCACAGACACAATAGTACCATCCCAAGTACAAGATTTTTATCCTTTCAACAGGCAAGTTAGATAAGGATGTACTTGGCCAAGTGATTGCTAACAGTGCGGTTTCATGCTACACTATCTTGTATAACTGCGAGCTGCTGGGGAAGAGGGGGTCCTGCTCCCACCCGTTGCTGGTTCTTGCCCCCCTGCTGGCACTGGAGATAGCCAACTGCCGCCCACAAGGCGAGTCAGTTCAGCACGGCAATCCCATGCAGAAGGATTTGGCATGAAACATGCAGCAAGCGGGATGAAGTCATCCCAAAGCCACACGATCCCTAGACGTGACAGAGGGGAAGCTGTGCAAGCACATGGCTGGTGCAAAGTGCAAGACAGTGCGATTTTTTGGTAGCAGGTCGCAATTACACCAGATTAGGTACAGCAGGAAGCCGGGCTCTTGGTCATGCTGGGAGCTTGTGGACAGAGCCAGAAGTGGGGATTGCGTCTCCTGAATTGCAGCTGAGTGCCCTATGTAGATGGGCCATTCTTCTACCCATCAAAAACCGCCTGGGTTGGCTTTTTTTGCTGATTATACATAATATAAATATATATGTCTTACTAGATTTAAGAACTACATTAGAAGTTTAAAAAAAAGACTCTGACATAAAACATACAAAGAAAAAAAGATATTTCACAAAATCTGTAGCTTCTATTTACATTGCAGGCTAATCACTCCAGAAATAATAAAATTTTAAAGAGTAATAGAACTACAGAAAGGATTAATGGTACAATGCAGACCTCTAGTTAAAGTGTTTTCAAAGACAATTCTTATCTCAAAGAATCGTTGTAGGCATTTAGCCCTTTCAATTACACATTATAAGTCTTTAGCAAATCTCCACCATGTTGATGGGAAATTTTCAAGGTGGAGGCTAAGCCAACAGTAACTTCTTCTCTCCCTGAATCCAGGTCAACGCATACACATCATTCTATAGTTTCAGCTGGTAGAAAATCAAGTTTGTGGCTACTACATGGCAATTATTACACAGAAACAAGATAATGAAAAAATATTCTCAGGGCGGTGTGGGAAACTGCTGATGGAGTTTGTTCTAAGAGAAAAGTGACCCTTCCCATATGTTTATAGAGAATACCTATAAATTTACATACGGACTTATCAGAAGGGGCAGGGGGACGGGACACACTTAATGGAATTACCTTCCGAGTTTTTCTTATTAGTCAGTGAACTTTTTTTCTTCAGTTGCTTAACTCTTAATCATGCAGACTTTTTTCCAGAAAGCCTTACTCTAAGATATATAACAAACCTGGTCCCCCAAGCATTTCAGCTGTTCACCCATGTGTATTTGATATACCACTTTTAAACAAATAATACAGCTCATAGTCATGTGATACCCAATTACCACTGTTTCAGTACACGGTATTGCAATCAATCACGTCTTGGCATATCTCAAAATATATTTGAGCATGGGATGAAATAAAAAATCCTTTAGAAAAGTTCACAAAACCAAAAGATTCCCAAGACTGAAGTGAAAGGATAGGGAGGGGACATGCAGTTATCAAATCACTTATCCGGGAAATGTCTGATTGGGTACATAAAGTTTGCACCCAGGAACAGGCCACCAGATCCAATATATCTGTTCTCTGTAGAATTACTGACAGGCAGCGAGCCCTACCAAAACATGACAAAAACTGATCAACACCATTTAATGGACTATTAGGTAGCATAGGGGACAGGTGAGGAAAGCATGCACACAATGTGTGTGAAATCATTAAGAAAATAAAACAATGCATGTCATGCACATTTAACAGCAGATTTCTTATTGAATAAAAAGGGAAATTTACACACACATAATGAGTTTTTAAGCAAAGTAGTAGTTAAAGCAGCTACTTTACTGCTACAAACAAATACAAGTGAGACAAGACAAAGGTAACAATGCTCTAGATTCTCCAGTGACTTTGTCTAATAAACAGCAGTATTTTCTCCAGTCACAGACTGAAAAGTTTGTCATCCAAAACAGTTCCTGACCGCCAGTGGTGGTGTTCGCCAACGCATATAAAATATATTTTAAACATTTGTGACAATTCTTAATGGAAGTTAAATTGTTCAAATGCTAAATCTTTTTGTCTAACTTTAGTAGCCTAAAAGTTAGTTTTCCAATTGAAGGCTCTAAGTGTGGCATGCTTAACCTGGTTAATGGTTGTTGCTGGGCTCCCAGATCTGGCTCACTGTGTGGCCGTGCAAACAGCTGTGCTGGCACAATGAAGCAGAAAGCAGAAAAATAAGTAGCTGAGACAAAGGGGAAGACAGACAGACTGCTTTTTCAGTAACAATGACAGCTTAAGCATATGTCAAATATGATCTAAGTCAGTCACACTGGCTCTGTGTAGTCAATAAGGAGAGGGATAGGTGGGATTAATCTCTTTTGGAGGGCTCTTAGATAACACATGAACTATTTCTCTAGAAATGCCTCACCCTACCAGTTAACCACAGAGAACCAGCTTAAAACAAAGCCTCACTTGTAGAAAACCAAAGCTTGCTGACCTGAGGGCCCTAATTTTTTAATTTTACATGAGCTTTTTCTCCCCATCCGCCAAGTCTGAATTGAGAGTCAGTGCTACATGTTACAAACCATATTAAATCCTGTCCGATTAACGGAATGACTTAGGCTTCCCTTGCAGTGAGAAACTGGAGAGGTGGCTAATTGAGCGGTATCATTAGAAGGGAGTTAGGTTTTGGTTTTTTTCAGAACAAGAGAATTTTAGCATACACACTCAGGCAATTAGCATGGTATTATAATGTGTTTTACCCTCTGGCTGTACATGCACTGTTTAAGAGATGCAAAAGCTGATACAACCTTTTTTAAAGGAGATATTCATAACCATTTTAGCTATAATTTTTAAAGGAACAGCCACACACAGATAAGTTAAGAGAAGGGGGAAAATATTACAGCAGTGCAGTGTCCAGTCTTCCTCACTTTATTGCAATGACCAGAGCTCTCTGAAAGGCTGTTTTAAACTTATGGCATGAGGGCCATCACCACTAAGGAAGAATAAACAAATGGAAATCAACAGATCAGGCAGTCAAAGCATCATCAATGCTGAAAAAGGAGCAGAAGTTAGAGAAATCCACCAAATCTGAGGATGAGTACCCACCAGAGTGAGGAAAGGCACTGACAAAAGGTCAGGTGGATCCTGTACTCATGCAGTGGCCAGAGACACAAGTCTAGGGACAAATTTCATAATTTCTTATTATCCTACCTACAAGCTACATTAAATATCTGCTTATCCTAGAGTAGCTAATCAGGGTCCTCAAGGCAGACACATGTAACACAAACACTGACACTTATGAAGTACGACCATGTATTTTGACCAGCAGTTCATGGACTTAAAAATTTTCCTCAAAATCTGTTTACAGCCCTGCTGCAAATCATTGCCTACAAAGAGCCCCCAGTAGCTGTAGCACAGAAGATTAACCTGTTTCTAACAGAGTTTGAAAGAATACACTGAGTAAAAGTTGGTACTGATAGCAGAATTTTTAGCACACAGGCATGGAAAAATAAGAAAAAGGTTTCATTGTTAAAAGACATTATCAAAAAGAACAGATGTTATTTTTTAAGATATTTAAGAAATGGATGTGCTGTTAATGACTTTCAGGTCACTGTTGCTCTGCAGCAGTCTCCAGCTGGCAATACTTCGAAGATGATAAAATGAAATATTAACAGCGGGCAAAAAAATTTTTTTATTTTGAGATGTATGATATGGAAGCAAACTGAAAGAGATAGCTGAGGAGATATTACTGAGCAAAACTTTGTTTGAAACATTCTGTTTTGAAAAAACGAACACTTTTTTCACTTCAATTTAACTTTGAGATACAGATATCTAAGACCAGACAGTGTAAAAGTCATAAGGAACTATGCAGACAGTGCAATGACGGTCAGAGGTAAAAGCTTGACAGATCTACTGGAGGATGTGACAGCATCACTGCCGCTGGAGGACACCATACCCACTGCCCTCTCTCGGATGTACATTTTACTGTTACAAAATCTGCAACATAAGAAAGCAGCTTGGCTTTACTGTCTTGGTAATGGCACACTCTGCCCCTACAACTAAGCAAAAGGAATTTAAAGAGTTAACTGTGAGATACAAATCCTTTTTTTCTCAAAAACATGGATGCAGTGAAGTGGCATATCTAGCAGCCACCTCTTTAGGGTTTTTTTGGTTTTGCTTGTTTTGTTGTTATGTTTTTTATTTTTCTCCTCTGATGTGAAGTGGTACTCTAAAAACCCACTCAAAATGGAGCCCAGATTGTGCTACACAGTTACAAATAAAATAAGTAACAGTATATACCTTGAAGGGACTGGTCCAACTTAAAACAAGTCAGTGTAAAAAGCAGAGGAAGAAGCAAAAGGATATGTTTGCTCTATAGAGAAGTATTTACTATTAGTTATTCATTTACAGGTCAATGTTCACTGTATTAATTAAAATATGAGAGTATGTCTGGCTAGTTACACCATTTTTAAGTAGTACAATATGTTACTGGAGGTGTTGAGAATGTCTCAGACAACTGTCAGCTAGTGAAAAGAAGGTCTTAGTTTAAAGAAGCAAAGGGTGAGATCTGCACCAGTCTTCACAGGTAAACACAAAAATAAGTACAGGAAAGAGGAAAAATGTTTGGGAAGCTGTTTTTTAGTCAAGCTACTCAAGCAAAACAACGTGCATTGTGACTGATTTATGAATGGTGATAGCAAACACTTTTCTAAAATCTATGTCTGCTTCCCTTTTCAAGTCAAAGAGTCCTGACTGTTTTAATAAATTTCAGTATTCCTCCTCTTCCTTAGCTCACCTCTTACCCATCCCTTACCTACAGTTAAGCCTGGCCCATGCTTGGACCTCATTTAAAACTGAAGTGACACTTTCTAACTAACATAGGAAGCATGAGCTGTCTTGGTATGGGTCAAGCAAAGCAAAAGCTAGCCAAAGCTCCAGAAAAATTAAAATCACGCTAAGAACAACACCAGACCTAAAGCATCTCACTGTGGACATAATCTAGTAAGGTCTGTATACTGTGGAAACGCTTGGTTTCTCTCCTGAACCATTGCAAGTGGCAACTGAAGGTGAGATGTTACAGTTCAAATGCAGACCACACTCTGGCTGTTCAATATTTGCAATTCTAGTTTTTGTTGTCTTCACTAACAGTTAGCATTTGTTGACTTCTATATAAATGGTAGTGGGATAAAAGGTCATTTATCTGTTTTGGGTTCTTTTTGGCCACACAGGTCTGTATGCTAACTCTGTAGAGCCGGGGGGCAGAGGGGAAGGTACTGAAAATTTTCCACTTTGTTTCAAGTTTTACCTCCTGCTCAAGTGCAAAGTGTCCCATCAGCTTGCATTAAGTCTAAGGAGTAGTATTCCACCAAGAACTGACAGTTCATTGGCAAATAGTTCTTCCCTTTTTACCCATCCTGGCCTCCAAAGGCCAGCTTCAAGAGTTTTGCATCTGTTTCAGTGCTGATTCACACAGCAGGCCACTTGATATTAAATAGACAAGAAGTTATTTGCAGACTGGTATGGATTGATAAAAGCTGGGTGAAGGTGTTCACAGACAAAAGTAAAAACTTCTTACACTTTTAGATATCCGGAGCCTACAAAAATACATTCTACCACCTAAATAGTCTCCTTAAATTTAGTCAAGTAGGTTTTACATCCAGGAATTTGCATTTGAACAATGGTTTGTGTGTGTTTTAAAGCCACAGATCAGAAAGTAAATTCCTTAAGAAGACTATAAAAAAACCACAATTTAATTAACTTACTACCAACGTGCATTCTCAGCATTTGATTAAGTTTTCTCAACATACTCCACAGAATACTGTAAGGTAATAAAAAAATACTCAAAGGCACTACAAAAAGCCTGTACTGTAAGTTACTCCCAGCAGCCAAGTCTTTGTAAGACATATTCTTGACAGGTGGTCTTTTTAGAGGTACAGGATTCATTCAGGGCAACACAAGACTGAATACAAGCTACCAGATTTAACGCATAACTTTCAGATGAGGCTGAAGAAAACACCTAGATTTAATTTTCACTAAAAGGTATTTTATGTGAAAGGGTTAAGCAACTTGTTCTTCTTACCACACTTCAAAGGTACGCTTTATTCACGTCTTGCTCAGCTGCCAAATGCAGGCCTCTCCAGAGCTCCTTTTTCAACCATAGATGTCCTAAAAAGCCTTTTAATGTTGCGTTCTAATCACACCCTCAAGCATGTGCGCCATTATCACTTATTCTTTAAAAATCAGAGCTAAAAGCAAAACTGATTACTGCAAGAAATCTGTCTCCTTGAACAAAAATTGATTCAGAGTATCTTACTTAAAAGAAAGGATAGAAAATTAAAGGGATACTGTTATGGTTAATATCTTTAAAAATGTTTAATTTGTCTTCCTTCATGGAAGCTTAAAATTGAAACTGCTTTTCAAATCAAATATTTTTCCCCATTTACACAAAATTTTCTGACTATGCTTGAGACCTTTTTATTTACCTCTCAACTGCCTATATGAACCACAGCTGGAATGAGTTATTACACTATATGGAACATATATTTGGATGTATTTTTTAATTCCATAAAAGCGATTGGTTTTATTCCTCTCCATTCAATGGCATAGCTCTGTAAGGTCCGTGATGCTCCTAAATAAATTACATGACCAATAAACATATAAATCTCCATGTATTTTTGTACTTCTTACTTCTTTATTTTTAGAGCATATACCACAATTACATGAACTACTACATTCCTGGCCCAATTCACTGACCTCTATTCCCATTCCCACTAGCCAGCCAAGGAAAACCCAAATGAGAAACCTTCTTCTCCATGTCCAACAAGCCTCCAGGCTTTGGCACAGTTCCTAGAATATTTTTGCACCTCCACAGCAAAGTAGGTTAATAAAGTCTCTGGTCATGTCCTCGAGACAGATACCTAGTTTCCTGCAATTATCACCCCCAACGCCTTTTAAGTTTCACTATCAGCTTTCCCTCTCATCCTCCCTATCACCCTCTCCCCAGTGTGGGGAGACAGAAACAAAACAAAACAAAAAATAGTGACTAAACTCCTTTTTGCCTCATTCTATGGTTCAATGACGCTACACAATAATCACCGTGAACGAGCACTGCACCTCATCTCAATTAATACCTCAACACTTCAACTTCCAGGTTAAACCTATCATATTTCAGCCATTCATTTTCTTCTCCCCTATCATGTTTGGCTATTTGCCAGCATATGAAAAAAATCAGAAGAATATTCAAACCGAAGTCTGCAACAAATATTTGAAACACAGTACTTCGTTCCAAAGTAATTACACTCCAGTGTTCTCTGCTACCACCAAGGGAAATAGTTCTATCTGTTGGTTAAGTGCTAAGCCTCAGGACTTTGATACACTTGTTGTATGAGACTCACAGTACTTTTTTATGAAACACTGTTATTTATTTTCATCTCCCCAAATTCTGTAGTAATCATAAATCTCTGAGCATCTATCAAGTTTTTTATCTGGCAGAGGCAAATCTTACTTACTGACCTTTCAAGCTTCAACTTATATCCTGCCCATTCCTTATTACAATACAAATATTTATTACAGTAATATAGAATACGGTATTGCAACTCAGAACACTTCTTGGTTGCCACTCTGTTCCCTTCCCTCTACCAGAAAGTATTTTAGACAACAGTACTTTTATTTATCTATCTTGCATGGGAATGGATATTAGAATCACAGAACTTTAATATATCACTTAAAATATACATTCAGCTTATAAAGTACTGTAATTCCTAACACCAACAACGGCCGAAGTAAACACTAACCTGAGACATCTCAATTCCTCCTCTACTAAATAAACCAAAACGAAGAGCTGAGAAACAAAAAACATTTCACAGACAATACAGCTTTTTCCTGTAATGGCAGCCCAAACTGAAGATAATCCTCTATATATTTTGACAATAGTGGTAAAGAGCCCAATTACATTAAGAGCAGCTCCTTTGTCATTCTATACAAGGCAACTGGACACCAGTTTTTCTGACGCTTCCTCCCTACATTTTACTCATGAAAATTATTGTAAAATGCTGCTACTTTTTTTTCCTGTGTAAAGATTTCTATGTGATCAACACTGCACAGTCATTCCTTCTTTGAATTACTGTAGGAACAGAAGGGACATGTCAAAACACAAGTGTGAAATAAACTCATAACCTGTACAATCCAGAAGTCTAGAAGATGCTTTAGGGTGAGGGGATATTTTTGGAATGCGAAAGAAGTGTTTTTTATTTTAGCATATGCCAATGAAGATTTAAGAAAGACCCACAATCTTGCAAAGAGAGAGGGGAAAAAAAAAAAAACCAAAAAAGAAAAACAAACAAAAAACAAACCCAGGCCTATATTTATTAACAGGGAGTTTAAAGACACGTCAGTCTCCCATTACCATGGACCAGTGAAGTGAATGATCCTCTGTCACATACCATCAAGTTTCATCGTGCTGTAAAAATTCCACCTATTTCCTTGACAGTTTCAATTACACTGGAGCCATAACCACTCCTTTTCATTAGATTCAAAAGGCAATTTCAGAAATATTAAGATATTGGAGTGACAGGCTAAAATAGACAGGTAAATAGTACCTTTGAATTAACAACTTGCTGAGAGCAGTACAAGACGGTTTAAAATACTTTCATGTCTGCGACAGGCAGAATGTGTAACCAATCCAATTTCTCATCTTGTTGGTAATTCTATGAGAGATGGTTAGGCTTCCTACTCAAATGACTGAAATACTGTAAGATTTGCAAAGTCTAAATTTTCAGGTAAAAGCAAATCCTTGTCTCTCTATTCTTTTTTAAAGTAACTGCTTGGCATTGACAATTTGGCAGTCAGTATTGTTCTTGTCAAAGTTCAAGTCTTTTAACATTAACCTTCTATTTTTGTAACAATTCCCAACACTTAACGTGACCCCCATCCAACTGTAATAAAGTATGAGACCATCACTCAGACAAATAATTTGGGGGTTTTTTGCAGGACAGGACAGCATCACTATGCCAGTATTACATCTAATGCTTATCTGAAGCAAAGCGTACCTTTTCAGATGATTTGTTAAAGCCAGTGAATGAACATCTAGCTTCAGGACTGAGAATTTTTCCATTGCAAGTCTATCTGAATGTTTAATAATTGCATAATAATGCAGGAACAAAATAAATTATCAGTGTAAACACAGTGATGACTGATTTTTGCTGGTCTCTATTGCTGACTTTATTTTTCTTTCCTTTTCCAGGATAATATTTTCAGATTGAATTAGAATTGAGTAAAAAATTCATTATAATGGTCACTCATTGAAACATTAACCAGTGATATCGTCAACCATACCAAACCCTCAGATAATAAATATAAACATACTTCAGGTATAAAATGAAAGATATGCTACTGAGGCTCTTTTGGCTGATGTCCAGTATATATTTTCTACTGCTAAACAGAACATGTCACACATTTCTTTTACGGGCATTCATGAATAAAGAAGAGATCACTCAGAATGGTCTTGCTCCTTTAATCTCATCCTTCCATAATATTTATTACATTAGCTTTATGCCTTCATTTAATACATCTGATCAAGGCCTGAAGGTGTCATATGCTTGCTGGTCGGCAATTAAAGTCAGTGGCTTAAGTTACAAAAGGTGTCATAAGACATAGTAGCCAAGTTCAGAGGTTTATGGAAATGCCTTGTCCCCTGTTCCTCTCCAAGTGCTGATGCTGGCAGGATGCTACCCCTACACACTGTTGAAAAGCTTTATTTTTTTTATATTAGTAAATGTCTGCAAGACTTGTCAGCAGAACAAAAAGACCAACCAACCCTGTTAATATTATGGTGCCAGTGCCCAAGTAAACAGGTACAAAAAGCAGGCGCTGGAGGAGATTGCACACTCAAGGAAGCAGCACAGTTTCGGTGATACTTGGCCCTCCCCCCTCCCCCCTTTTCAAAACTTACCCACAATATGTTGTCTTAGATAACTCTTTAAAATTTTACAGGATCTTCAAAGAAAGTGTATTTCTTCCTTTCCCCCCACCCCAACCCAACCTGAATTGTAATAAACCAAACTAATTTACACCCGACACGGCAGCTGTTTTGGTTTCACAACTTCATCCAAAGCAACACCAAAGTCAGACCTGCAGGGCTTTTGTCTAACCTATTAGTTTCAAAGCTATATTTAGTTTTAAATGATGTCCATGAGCTGACCCGAAAATCCTGATATGTGTTTCTCTATTCTGAGTCAGCCAAAAATCTTGTGATAGCATAAATCACTACCATGGGTGTAATTCCAGTCTTGGGACATTCCAAAGTAAAATATAGACTCTTGGAAGAAAATGTCAAAGGGGAATTAAATTAATGGCTCTAAACCACTTCAAACCCAAAGTTTAAACAATAGTTCCGTATGAAATAAAAATGACTGCGGAAAGATTCCCTTTACTGGGTCATATGATAGGTGACAAAATCTTCTTGGGAACAACTGTGGGAGTGGTGATGTATACATTTAATATTCAAATTACCAAACACCTGTCAGTTCTTCATGTTTTAGACAAGGCTTTAGATGAGTAAACAGTAGCATAAAAATGATAAGGTGACATGCCCAAGATAGAGATCAGAGAAAAAGCCACAAGTAGGTCAAGGCTGGTCCCGATTCTGTCAACATTTGCCTACTTTTCTTCAACTGGTTCAGAAAACAATGAACAATCCAAACCTAAAGCACATAAATGTTTTTCTCCTGAATTCCAAAAGGAAAACTGCAATTCAGGTTATGGGCTTGAGTAAGCATGTCAATGCCCTGCCATCAAAAGCACAGTGGAAGACCTTAATCCTGACTGTTCAAATATAATCAACAAGCAAATATGCTCAGAAAAGCAGTTGGGTACCTTGAGCTAACTATAACAACTTAAAAAAACAAATAACAGGTACTTTCCACTTCATAATTAAAAACTGCTTTTAGTTAAGCTGTTAGGTCGAACTCTTACTCACTTGAATTAATTAATTTTACCTATGGTAAAATAGATTTTTTTAAAAAATATTTTTTCCTATTAGTATTGCTTTATTACATTCTCTGTTATAACACTTATGCATAAAGTCTGAGAATATGCAGGATCTGTGCTAGTTGTTCTTTAGCCATTGACACAGAAGTATTCCACGCCACGCGCCCTGAGGCTCTCCCTCTCAAGAAGCAGCTGGATCTATACGGAAAAGATAAACATATTGCTCTGCCAGATCATAAGTGGCAACTTTTAATGGCTTTAAGATTTAAACCTGAAAAGAATTCTAGCAGGTCTTAATTTCATATTCTTTTGTTGCAGTTCATGATCTGAATATTCACTTGTGAAGCAGCACTCAGCAGAAGACTAACAATTCGGGACACTGTCATAGGAATGTGAGTTCAGGCACAGCGGATGGGCTGACACGAATGTGGCTGTGAAACTGCATCCTTAACCAAACGCAGCTCCCAAATTAAAATTGAGTCTCTCCCATCAGATATTTACTATACTTGTCAGCAAGAATGAGGCATATAAAAAAATCTGAAAACATCAGGGACAGTAACAGCAAATTCATTTTGTCAATTCAAAACAATGAGGAGAATAAGGGATGAGGAACAGCAGAGTTTTCCCTATTTAAATGAACAGCAATTATTATGTGGGAGCTTCTCTCCCCAGAATTTGAATTTAGACATAAAAATAAGGTAAATGGTAGCTATTACTCATTCTGTTTATTTCACTTTTAAGTGCTGGGTATTTTTCTTGATACAACCCTGGGTTGTTTTTGTTTGGGGGTTGTTTTTTTAAAAAAATTTACATATGCTGAACTACAAGAAAATATAAACCATTAAACTCCATTGTCCTTTAACTGTACATCATGTTAACAAGATTTTTTTCCAGAATGATGACTTAGAGGACGTGTGCCCTTAACAGAACTATTGGCAGATCTTCATTTTCCAAGACGTCACTTTCAGCCTGTGTCTGTTCTTGCTTGTTCTGGATATGTCCTTGCAGCTGAAATAGGAATCATGGCGTGAAAAATGATGGTTGAATGGAAGACTCCTCATTTTGGGGGGAAAAAACCAAAACAAACAAACAAACAAAACAACAAAAACCAACCCAAAAAACAGTACTTCAATTTTTCTTGTATTGTTTTGACTGTCTTTATTGTTTTTTTAAATGTTCACAAAGAGTTAAGAGCTAGTTGGCAGGTGCACCTTTCTGAACTGTTAGCTACACCTCAAGCCAGATGCAATAACTGTTGAAGTTAAGGCACGTTTGGACACTAAGTACTCCATACAGACTACATTTGTAATCTTGTGTAGTATTACATTATGCATATTCATTTGATTAATATCGTGTCTTTCCATGACCTATTTGATCCATCAAATCCATTTGTCCCATCAGTCAGTCAGAACAACTACAAGAACAATAATTTTGCTTCATCAACGTAACCACAAGCTACAAATCAACATCAAGGTCTGGTGTACAGGATTTCAAAAGTAATTGGGGACAACACAGGAGAGTCAGAAAGCACTCAGAGATTCAGAAAACTCTCTTCTTCATTTTACCTAAAAAGGCTAGCCTAGGAATCGATAAAATTAAGAAAGATGGATTGCAAGCAGTCTGGGAATAACTGATACATTCTCTTCCTTCTTGCATAAAATGTACCTGCAAGATATTCTCCCTCCAGGTAAGAGATCTGAAGTAAGTGAGCCAACAAGAACTTATAGAAATGTCCAAAGAAAAGTTATATTGCTATATGGGAACAACCTTTTTAACAATGTTTTTGTTCTGCTTACTACGTAATCTCTGGGTGGGGGTGGAAGCTCTTATTTAGGGCTTTCAAATAGTTTCTTATCAGTTGTCAAGGGCCTTTAAAAACGAAGGCAGGAAGAAGCCAGAAGGGTACTGTTAAGAGACAGAAAGACATTCTGTTCAGAAGTCAGTGCACTGTGAGCTGCCACTGCAGACAAAGCGCCATACACAAATGGAAAGGGTTCAAAACAGACTGTCATATAACTTTTCCTGTATTCCTGTAATAAACTTTAACCTATTAATTAGGAACCAAAACAGTTAAAAGAAAAATAAAATGGTTTTCAGTGAAACAAAGTCTACTGACCCAGACCACACACCAGACTCTCTCATTGCTAATCTACAACTAGGTTGGATTTCAAGTCTCGTTTGTAGAGCTCAACAAGTGCTAGCACAAATCTCAGCAATTACTTCACATGAAGAAGGTTGTTAATTTTTGAAAATTGCTAATTCCTTTATGGAAAAAGTTTTGCTATTCATAGACAAATATTCTTCAATAGTTACAAGAATTTATATTAAATAAAATAATAAAATATATTACCTGAAGTTAAAAACCCTATGCACGCTTTCAAGAGAGAAGGGAAAGTTAGTAGCTGTTCAGAAAAAACCTAATAACGTAGATCAAAATCAGAATAACTACTGGACCATCAGTTCAGTACCAATCTCAGCTTTATTGCTCCTACTAAGCAAAGGCTCTATTCTGGCACTCCATTTAGCTTACAAAAAGGAAACTATAAGAGCACCGCCTGGTGGTGCCAGAATAATGAAAAATATTCCCATGAAACCAGGAATAGATTTAGGATTAAAATTTGGCATAGGACCATTCCAAAATGACAAGGAAACTAAAACACTGGTTTCTCTGATGAGCAATTTTTTTGCACCTATTAAAATGTATTTGCATATGTTAGAGAATGGGGAAAAGAAAAGCCTTCTCTAGAGTCCAAGGATTCCTACATTTCCCAATATATTTTACTTTTCTACAAAATTTCCTGCAAGAGTTCTTGAACAGAAAGCTCTGAATTTAATTTTTCAAATTACATGTAAATACCATCATACCATGTTCTAAGAAAATTAAAGAAATAACAAGATAATTTATCAAAGTACATATTATACAATATGATTTTGCTACAATCTTTCTGGTGTTTTATCCAACATCATAAATGGCATAAAAATGCCATTCACATATGCTTCCAAGCCTTTACAGAAAAACACCACATCAGGAAATTGAAGAATGGTACAACTAGGACACACTGATTCTGCTACAGCCCTCATGATTAAAGCTCAAATTCTTACTAAGCACTTTTAAACACTGTGCATGGCCATGTTCCAAAGTCAGCCATAGCCACGGAAGTTATTTAATATCAAGGCTGATTAAGTGTACATTTATCATCACTTTCACCTAACAAAAGAAGATAGGGCTTTAAGTATTAAAATGAAGTCCCGACTGTTCTGGTGTTTTGGTGTATTGAACAGCAATGCATTTTGGTAACAGGCTGTATTCACCTAATGCTGCTTGTCTAGTCTCCTGGTCCCTCTTCTGTGAGGCTGTATGCACTCGCGTACTCCAGCATTGTACCACGTTGTACGCACTCCCACATCACACACCTGAGTTCAGTTGAACACAACTGTAATTTTTTCCATGATTACTGAAACTCCCAGTAGGCAATTTGGAGCAAAATTACTGAATGCTGAAACGTCAAAAAATGTGCTGACAATTTCATCGATCAAGGCTCTCAGTGTACTCTACAATATAAAATCAAATATTAGACTTATCAGTATGTTAACAGCTTTAATAGTATGATACTTTGGCCAAGTTAGGGCACTTCTGACCATAGGTGAGTTGGGGATTTCCCTAGAAGATACTCAATTCTGTGATATACACGCTTGAATCACAAGTATTTGCACATGCCTTACATCACAGGCAAGTCTGCACCCCATTCATATGGCATATATGACATACTAAGGAATGTCAAATGTTTCCGTAGAGCAGATGACTTTGCTCTTTTACAGGTGAACTCCTACAATGCACTATGGATGGAGCTCTAGTGATTTCCACTGAGAAGCAGTATTTTTCTACAATGCAGCCCGCGTATCTAAACACTATTGTCTTCATCTAAACGTGCTGTTGATAAGGTGCGCTTCATATGAAGTACCGCAGACAATACTGGAAAACAAGGAAAGTGGTGGAAGTGATGAAAAGGACAGTCAAAACACTGGGGGGACGGGACAGGACACAGAAGTAAAGAAATTATGCTACCTATATTAATTTTTTTAAAAGCATGACTTACGGCTACAACAACATTAATGTTTATAACCTCTCTATATTTAGGTAGCAGATAATCGCTGTGGTTTGTACCACCTTTAGCTACCACCCCACTCACCACCCATCCCATCCACGATCACTTGCTTACTTGCTTTCATTTTTTCCCTTGTTACTGCTTATTATGGACAAATACTATTATCAATAAATAAATACATTAACCACATGAGCCTCAATCCTTTGCATACATATTTGTACTGCCTGTCATAAGCCACTTTCATTTAAGCATCTACTACCTCACTCAGGGGTCTACTTTTACAAAATTGGATGTAATAGTTAGTTTTACTCACAATAAAGCAACATTTACAGCATCTACTATGTGATGTATTTTCAAATTATAGCACTGGGGCTTTGTCCATTCCAAATGTATTTAACTGTTTGTGGAACAGCAGAACACAGCCACATTAGACAACTTCAAGAGCTATAAAGCTTCTTCCTGTGTTTGAAAACCAATCTGCAGTATTCCAACTCGGACAAGATAACTGTCATCTTTGAGAAATGTCGTCAGTGACAGATGCAAGACACAGTTCAGGCCCTGGCCAATGGGATATTTCACAAACAGCAGGGATTCTCCCACTTCCTCCATCCTGCGTTTCTAGTTAAGCCATCCTCATCCCACGTCTCTCCTCCCAGAAGCTCCCACTCTTCAACTCCGCAGGCTTCTGCTCTCCCCCATCTCCTGCACACACATCACCATATACTGTTATTTCCATAACTGGTAACATGGGAGGAGATCTATACAACTCCAAACTTGGCAGTTTACAACAGTGCTAGTGAGTCTGTTTACTAGTGTAATCAACACTAAAGCTGCATTACCTAAAAACATGATTTATTACTTTAAGAATTCCCCAACTGTACAGGGAATTTATGACAGACTCAAACTGGCATAAATCCAGGCTACAGCTTGGCAACTGAGACTATATTTTGTTTACAGAAAGTGATTATATCACTGTAAATACCTGGTACTAAGCAATAGAGAACATAGTCATTGATCACAGCCATTAAATAATCTATTACCGAAATTTAAAATGGACACCAGCTATTAAGTAAGTACCAGGCGTACTGCGTACTTGAATTTCAGAAACAAAATCCAAACATATTCAGACAGATTACTCTCGTAATATTTATAACTTCATCCTTAATCAAGTGCTTACTCTTAGATTCCAAAGGTTACAGAGGAAATTGCAGTAACTGAGCCAAGCTTCTTTTTATTGAATTCTTTTGACCAGAAATAAATGGGTTTTCAGTAAACCCTAGAAGCTGTTCTGAGTAGAGATCCTACTTTTTACAATACTTCACATATTCCAGAAGGATTTTAAAATCTAAATTGTGCCCGCATCTTCTCATTTCTCTGTTTCAACAACTTTCATTTTTCAACAAATTCAACAATGTAGCCAGTTCTATTCTCAGGTAATCTCCAGAGTTAGCGAATAAACACAGAAATCAGACTACCAAAAATCTAAACACAGCAAAGGTATAACCAACAAAGGTAGAAAAAAAATTTAATTAATCCTTTGTCTCAGTTGAAATTCTATTTGGACCAGTTAGAACAGTCCTATAACATAACATATTATTGCTACTAGCAAGTAATTAACATTGCTTCAGCATACCTTATACCAAGTCCTGTAAGAGAAGACAAGTGTTACCAAGGAATTGGGAACACCAGAATGGTTATAGGGGCAGCCACCACAAAGTCAGCACAGAGAACCCTTGCTAGGCCAAACAGAATACAGACGTAAACTGATTAAATGTTGCAACCCAGCTGCACACTCCAACCAACTAAATTATCCCCAGGTCACGCAAGAAGATTGTAGCATTCCCTATGTGCCATTTCAGTCTCTCAAAAATGGAGAGGAGAAAATTTTTCACATTCTGTGTAATAAGAGGACTCATCCGCTTCACTGCAACTTTTCTTATTAAGAAACAAAGGCACGCTTTACTCAAGTAACCAAAGCTTCCATGTTAAAAAAAAAACCACAAAACCTGGGAGCTAGATCTTGCTGGTACACAAAATCTAGTAGTAAAGCTACTGTTCAGTATTTGCTTACAAACAACTCAGACAACCAGGACTTTAAAAGCTAACTCTTAAACACCGAACAGATGGGTCTACTTGTATACAAGAGCTACAGAAATAGTTTAACATAAAATACAGTATTATTCCCTCAAACATCTCCCTCCATCATAAAATACATTCATCTATGCTCAGTTTTGCAGACCAAGCCAGTTTCTCAGTTCTCTTATTTTCTAACACTTAAATTACAGTTCTTTGTGGATTTTTTAGCATGCCATTTTAAAAAAAACATTGCCAATTATATTAACAAATTATTGTTCATTTTCATAAACACAAATTTGGTTTAAGAAAGCTCTATACAACTTTAAGCTAGCTCTTCTCATATGAAAAGCTGAATGTTAAGTATTCCAGACCAGAAGGCAGAACTTTCCAGAGGATTAAAGATACATGAGACCCAGATACAACCATTACAAGTCATCAAAAAACACTTCAAACATATCCCAAAGGCTTCCTTCTACTTTACCTGCCCAAAGCTATTTTCACTCGCAATTCCATTGTTCCCCCAAGAAATCAAGCAGCCTAGCGACATCAAGCAGCCTCATACAACACACACACTTGTTACTTGCCTTTATTTACTACTCTGTTTGATCATAGACAATTGGTATGAATGCTTACACCTTCACCCATTTATAAACACTAATGGCATTTGTGGTTTTGGATTAGTGAAATCGACAATTTAAACACTCTCTTAAAAAAAGGTGAAAGAGTATGTCGGGGGGAGAGGGGAAAAGAACATCTGAAATATGTCTTCTGGAGAATCAATATTACATTGTAGATCCAGTCACAAGCTGTTCTGCTGTAACATTTGCAGAATTCAGACGAAGCAAATACCGAATGCTACCACGACCTAACTGTATTTTCAGCATACAGATGTATGTGGATACAAACGACATAAAGATTTGCAGGTGCTGCAAAACAACGTGCATTTCAAGTGACCTGTGAAATGCTGACCTTGGCATAATTTACAGTGAACTAATTTATCCAAAATGGTCCTCGCACAACTTTCAGGGAGAAAAAATGTTATCCACATTCTTCCTTCTTGCATCATCTTACAAGACAATAATGAACAATCTAGTATATTACTTAGATAGAATTTCACCTAATTCCCAACGTCTAATTGAAATGCATGGAGTTATTATATCTGTTTCATTTAATTCAGCACATTTGGGCAATAGACATCTAAATGTTAACAGAATTTTTCTTTTCATGAAATAAAAAAAAAAACTTAAACGTATAAGCTTTGCAAAACTGAGTAAGATCATTTCTCTACTATATTTCTTCACAAATAGAGTCAGAATCCAATTTAGATAAAACAATCCTTTAAAAAATACTGACATAGCGATTAAAGATAATCACCTGCAGATCCCTAGATTGTGATGGGAAGTGTGAAACACGATACACACTCTGCTCAGTAATGTGCCCACTGCCAGCATTGCCTCTTTTGCCTTAGGCATCCTCATGGTTTCCTCCAAGAAAAAACTGGATAGAAATGACTCAGTCTCTTTCTTAGGAAATGACTGCCTATCTGCATCAGACACCCCAGACAACAGAAAAACTCACTGAAGTATAACACAAAAAGCAGAAAATCAAAGAAGCCAGCATTCACTGCAGTGCTCCTATCTGGAATGGTTCTGGCCCGAACTCACAGCCCATTCAAGGCAGGCTCCTAGTAGTAAAGACACCCTACCCAGCTGAAAAATGAAAGGCGACATTATTTTTAAAATGTCATCCAGAAGAAGTCAGGCAATAATAATGACATTTATATCATAGCTTCTAATGGAAAGTGTTTGCATACTTGAACTAGAAAGAAGTAAACAGTTGTAATCTTTCCTAACTGGAAATTTCTGTTCACATTTTTCTGATACAGTCTACGTAGACAAAGCAGACGTATCATGTGAATGGAAAAGCTTCATATTTAGCTAGATGGAGCAAAGATCACCAGCAATGATAAATACAACGGTCAACACAGAAGCCAAGTCCTCCAAATATCCTGGAAGGACTTTTTTTAACTCTTTCTGACCATTTTATTTATTAATTTTAAATATTTTTGTTGCCCATTACTAAAAGCAAATTTCACTACACCAAAAATCAACATATCACACTGCAGATGTTCTGCACTCTTAAGAAAAACCCTGAATTATATTCTTGATTAGTACTGTTGTTGCATCTTAGCCAGCTGTTATATCAGTACTTTAAAAAGCTCTTTGGATTTGTTTTGGATTTGCTTAGTTTGAATGTTTTGTAGGGATCTCCTTGCCGGATAACATTATTGGTGTGGATTACTCCTCCCAGAGCCTCTTTATCCAATTCTGGTGGATATTTTGTTCCATCTACCAGAGCTATCACTTCCTGCTTACAGTTCTCCATTTATGCTCAGTCTCACTCACAATGAGAGCTCCAGGACAAATTTTAGAGTCCTTTTGTATTTTTTTGACTAATAACAAAAAAGTAATTTTAGACTAATACAAAATGTCAGATGAAATAGTTTAAAGCAAACCAAACAATTGTCCATCCAAATGCTGTTTAACATGTGACATTTTCCTAATGCTCAAGTACTGCCTTCTACTAACAGGTGAGTTTTGAGGAACGGGAAAAAGATCATGATACAAACCACTTTAGCTTAAGGAAAAAAAAATCTCTCACACTGAAAGTCTTAAAGGGTTTCATAAAACAAAACCACTCAGCTTTTTCTAAACTTTTCATGCTTACCACACTGGACTTTTGCATTATTATTTGCATTAGCTATGCAAAACATCATCATGGTTCACAGCAATATCAGACATCAGAAGAACTTATCCTGCCATTATTCATACTTTTTTGAAGCTGTAACATCTTTTTTTTTCCCCCAATATACATTCTAGCAATTTTGTCCAAAACAAATTATCTATTAATGCATACTTGCTCAGCATGACAGATTCCTCTAACGTAACAGTTAGGAGATTATCAGTTTATCCTGGAAACATCTTTCTTATTGCCGTGCTTAGTACCAGCATAGCGATAAAACCCTCTTAAAATAGTTCCAGGGTCCAGGCAACAATCAATTGTATGCAATATTATTTTGATTTTTATTTAGCAATAACTTTAGCGATTTTAAGCCTTTGAAGGCCAGGAATGAACAGTAGATTTAGGCTAAATTATTTCTGCCTTTAAAAGTCCTGTCTCAACATCAACAGCCAAACTATATGGAACATTATACTGCTGTTTAACTTTCTGAATAAAAAGCATTAGAAGCAAATATGTTAAAAACCACACTGCCATTTAAAACTGTGTAAATCAGGACTTAAAAAAAAAACACAACATTTTTCTATTGTCATTTGTTACAGATTTCCCACAGAGATGCCTTTTAATGTAGTTTTGATAATAATAAAACAGATTGCTTGATTTCACAATCTCTGATGAATGACTAACTTTTCAAAATTAGAGACACACATAAGACAAATACAATCCCCACATACCTTACAGAGTCAGAGTGTCTTATCCCACGGGAGTGGATATAACCCAACCAACAAGACCTTTTCATAAAATTTCAGCAGCAGTGTTAGCAGCTTGAACCAGCAACAAAAGTAATTATCCCCTGTCTACCTCCACAGAAGTTGCAGTCCCTCTTCACTGGTCTAGGAATCCTGCATGAAAACACCATGAGCGCCTCTTGCAGAGGTATTAAGGCTTTACCCCTCACTCCAAAACCTATGAGCCTTGGCAGGTTCAACAAATATGTATTATTATTATTATTATTATTGTTATTAGTATTATTATTATTATTAAGAATCCCACCAGATGGCAGTAGCATATCTCCCCAGCAAAATAGGGAGCACTTCTGCAAAGGACAGCTCCTTATTCTTAGAATATACACAAGACTCCCCAAAATCCGATAGGCAATTTGAAACACGGGGCACTGCGTTTGTCACTGAAACTAAAACCCGGGTATTTTTTAACACTTTAAGAATGGGTTAACAGCAAATACTTAAAAGAGCAGATTGCTGTATTTTCAGCAAATTAGGTACGCAACTTTGTTCATGGCAATTTGCCAAACTAGAGCGCAGTTAAGCAAATCTGCAGAACCTGGGGGAAGGTACCTACACATCTTTTCCTGCTTCAGCAACTTCCACCACCACCACCACCACCACCTCTTTTGTCACAGTTGGTGAAACACCAAGCATTGGTATTGCATTATTATGCACATCTTTATGTCAAAGCGCAATGAAAATGGATAAATATAACAATTTAATGCCGATTGTTCATGAAATTTCCTACTTTTCCAGCTTGGGTTAAGTTCACTTTAAAATCCACATGTGGTCAAAGGAGATAATGTGCCAAGGATAGTTGATTTAAAATATAATGATGACTAGATGAGCAACGATACAGTTTGCGTGTACAAATACTAGCAGCAGCAATACAAGCGTGCATGAGTTAATAATGAAAATGCTGAAGCACGATGCTTTGGCTCATCATGAGTGAAAAACTCCAGCAGTACATTAGCTACCCCAAAACATCATAAAGTACCAGACAAATGAACTAATGACAAATGCTAATTCAACTGCCAAGTCATAATCTCTCAGTAAGCTAATGGGAAACTCAATGCCACACGCTACTGATGACTTATTTGACGAGCTAAACTTAACTGCAGGATGAGCTGTATCTTTCTAGACAATGCAATGACACATGTGAGTAGCAAGATGAAAGACTGCTTCTTCAAATACTCAAACTGTCTGTAGAATAACATCCATTTCCCTCAGAAGTACAGATACAAACTTCTTACTTATCTATTAGTGCCAACACATGCTCAGAGAGAGATACAAATAAGCAACAGAATCCTTATTCAAAATTAGTTTAGGCCTTAAGTTACTAAAAATTTTGTTACGCTTGTACCAAAGTGTATGTTTTTCATGTCTAAATCAACTTACACTACAAATATCCAAATCAACGTTTATGTCCAGTTGCATTATCTCATATAGCTAAAATGAAATTACAGGGGCATTCTTTCATGTTTTGATTGAAATCTAAAATTGAGTTTAATTATTGCTCACAGAGTCTTAAATTCAGTCTGCATTCACTTGCAGCAGTTAATAGGAAATGCCAAGAGCCTAACAGTGACCACTGAAATCAAATATATGTAAGCAAAGAGGAACTGTATTTCAGCCAATTACATTCTCAGTCTGTGGAGCCTTACAGCTTTACCAAAGGAAATCTGACCTCCAAGCTTCTGCTTTTATTTTATTCAATCACCTCCCTCTTTTTTTTTTTTTTTTTAAGCTGCTCTTATCTTGAAGTAAAAGCTGTAGTTACAACTTTGCAAGCATAGTCCCACCAATGGCAATTCCTGCTTGTGTGGATGCAGTTGCATGGTCTAGGGATGGGTGGACTCTTTTGGCACTGTTCTACCTGATGTCATTCAAGAGCAGAGTCTTCTTTCTACACTTCTTTTTTTCCCCTCAGCACTACTAACGACATTGTATTAAAATATGTAAGCTTGACCTTTCATTCTACTGAATATTATGAAAGCAGATCTCTCTCTGCACCTCATTTTTTGGCAAATAGAACTCAGAAAATAAGGACCTAGGAAACATACACAGGTAAACAAAATGCTTGTAGAAACAATAACAAGGTCTGACCTTACATAACAATCTAAATTTAAGTAAGCCTGTAACAATTAAGTTAAAAAAACTCCACATTTGATTAAAAAAAATGAACAGATGGAAATAATCCTTAAATAATTTTTACGGCGGATTTTTTGTCAGTTTTCATTCTTTGATATTGACTTTTTTATACTGCACCATAGGCAAGATCGCAGCAGTGCTAGCCGTACAACAGCACCCCTATGACTTTGAAAACTTAGCATTTAAATTAGCTCCCCAGGCCTTCTGAATTAAGGGACACAAGATCAACTGGAACATTAACCTGCACCTAGTTTGTGCAGCTTGTTCAGCCTTCTTAGAAAACATGATTTGATGACGAACACTGGTCTGGTTATGAGTGGCCAACTTTAAGGGCTGGGACAAAGGAAAAACATGTCTTGCTCTTCTGAAGCCTGTCCTGCAAAGCACTTCGCCACCATATGCTGGTACAGACTGCAACCCTGGCCACTTAATACTTCTATCTCAGTAAAATTAAAGTACAACAGTACCTAAAGCAAAACTCCATAAGCACCACAGAAAGCCTCGTCAACTGAATGCTGTGGAAAGTTCTGTAGGGACACTTCAAACTTTGCATCTGTGATACAGGAAGTGTGCTGCAACACGCTTGCTCTAAAAAACAGCACCAAGGCAGCTTTCATGTTTCTAATGAACATTTCAGAGTACAGTAAACTGACAACCATTTATAAAAAATAAAAAAAAATATATAAAAAATCATGCCAGCTTTGCTTCAGTGATCCTGAAGGGCAATAATCACATACATTATATTAAGGTGGTCACAAAACGTGTCAGAAGAGATTACGCTCCACTGACAAAATGCCCTGAAATAGCAGCTGGGGGAATAAAAGGACTGTAGGCAGTACTACACTAAGACAGAAAATCCCATTTACATTTATGAGAGGAGAACAAAGTTCAGATATTCTGTTTCAGGTAGCATGCTACCGCAGGTCAAACAGTCTCCTAGACAAAGATCTTGACAGGTGACTGAAGAAGGAAGACATTTTCATATGCTTTTAATTTCTAACACTTAAGTCAGGTCAAAACATATATTCTAATGCTCATTTGTTAACCTGAAGCTTTAGGAAGAGCACAGCTTAGCTACATAACATACACATTCTAATAAAATGCACAGAAGGTATATAAACACGTTGCATTTGTCTCAAAAGAGATTGATGGCGTGGCCTGTTAGTCAGAGGTTGCTCCTCACCACTCTAAACCTTGTTCTGCCAAGAGAAACAAGTGAAGCCAACTTTCGAAGAACAGAAAACTGGTAAAAAAAATTGTAGTAAGCAGCTTTCTTGTATTCAGATTCAAATGACAAAAACAAGAATGAATTATGATCTGGTAAAAAAATGAAACGGAAAAATCGGTTCAGGTTTTTTTCTTTACTCACCAGACAACACCAAAGGCTCCATATCCAATAGGTCTGTCCGGCTCAATATCCAGTTGCTGTTGTGGATGTTGTGAGTGCTGATGATGGTGCGCTTTAACTGCAGCAGCTGCTGCAGCTTGTACCTGAGCTGGGGCTGCTGCAGCTGGTCCAGGGGCCTGACCCGGTGCCGGTGATGGGAAATATGGCTGCTGCTGCCCTGGGTTTAACATTGCTGCGGCCGCGGCCGCAGCTGCTGCGGCCGCAGCTGCCGAAGAGGCATGCTGCTGTACGGGATGTACCGCAGCTGCAGAGCCTGGATGCAAGTGATGTTGAGGGTGGTGGTGGTGATGGAGGTGAGGAGGAGGGAG
This sequence comes from Phalacrocorax aristotelis, assembly GCF_949628215.1. NCBI lineage: Eukaryota > Metazoa > Chordata > Aves > Suliformes > Phalacrocoracidae > Phalacrocorax > Phalacrocorax aristotelis. The sequence continues at coordinate 5,940,609 of NC_134293.1, read as the reverse complement.
GTGAGGAAGGTGGTGGTGATGGTGGTGGTGGTGACCTGCTGCTGCTGCAGACGTACCGCCATTGTAAGCCGCCATCATTTTTGCGTTGGCTGTTGTGCCACAAAGAGACATTCAAAAAAATGCCCTTTGATTGGATAACAACTGGGTCAAGCTGTCATTTGGCCATAAAAATGAAATCTGCTACACTTTAAAAGAAGTTGGGTTTCATCATACACGGCCCACCTTTAAAAGCATTGAGCTCAGCTGGCCTTATCTCTTCAGGAAGCCAAACAATTTGGAGAATCTCTTCATGTGTGCGTGAGCCAGAGTGCACGAACCCTCTTCCCCCAAGAGTCCAGCTGTGGTCGGCTACTGAAACTCCATCCTTGGGCAACTGGGTTGGGTTTTGTTTGGTTTTTTTCCTTCACTTTTGTTTTGTTGTTTGTTTTTGTTTTTAATAAAAAAGAAATACGGGCATCAATCCCCCTTCCCTCCAGAAGGAGGATTTGGAGTCTCTTCCCTGGAACACCCTGCGAGGTCTGACAAGCCTACCCCTTCCATTCCCACATCCTCTCCATTTATCTCCTCGAAACCTCCCTGAGCGCCCAGGCACCTCCTACATAGCTCCCTCCTTTCAGACACCTGCTCCCTCAAATATAGAAAAAAAAGAAACAAACAAAAAAAAAAAAACTTGGGAGTTTGCAACTTTTCCTCGAAGGCCCTGAAACACACACACAAGCACCCAGAAAAAGTGAGGAGGGACGGAAGGAGCGAGGAGAGGAGGGGGAGGGCAAAAGGGGATGAAAAGATAAAAATAGATGGAGGAAGAGACAGGGACGGGGCAGGAAAGGAAGCCACGGGTGAGGGAGAGGGGGAAGGGGCGAAGGGGGGGAAATGGGAGAGGGGAAAGTGACAAATGGATGACAGGGGAGAGCGCGGGGCCGGGGGATAAAGGGGGCGCGGGGAGGATGCGATGGGGGCGGCGGCGCCCTGACAGCCTGACCCAGCACCGGCGGCGGGCAGCGCCTCAGCGGGGGGCGCCGGCGGCTGCGGCCCCCCCTCCGGCGGGCGGGGCGGGGCGGGAAGGGCCGGGGCCGGGTGGGGGGAGGGGGTCTCCGCTGCGTGCGTGCGTGCGGCAGGCAGAGGTGGGGGGGGGCGGCGGGCTCTCAGGCCCCCGCCGCGCTGCGCCGCTCCGCCCCCCGGCCGCCGCCGCCGCCGCCGCCGCCGCCGCCGCCGCCGCCGCCGCCTGGGCCGCCCGACCCGCCGCCGCCGCCGCCGCCGCCGCCACTCACCTCCTCACGGAGCCCCAGCGCGGAGCGCACAGCGGGCACGCGCACCCGGCCTGCCTGCCGGCCCCCCCCCCCGCCCCCATGCGGGGCACGCGCGCCCCCGACACCCGCCCGCAGCCAATCGGACCCGGCCCACCAGGCTCCGCGAGAGCCGCCCCCACCCAATCAACGAGCGGGACCCAGCTCGGCCGGCCCATAGGACTCGGCCGCTGCGGAGACTCCCTGACTCAGTCCCGCCCCCTTGACCCCTGCCGCCCAATCACCGCGCGCCTCCGCGCCCAGAGCTAGCGAGACCCCGCGAGATTCCCTCACCTCATACAACCCTCACCTCAGGCGGCCCCGCCTTCTTCACCTTTCCTGCCAATCACATGCTGCCGCTCCAGCCCACTGGCCAATTGGCTCTCCCTCTGAGCCGAATCCCGCCCCCAAGCCCGGCTTTTTGCCCAATCACCGCCCCCTATCCGATCTAATTAGCCAATGAGGAGAAAGGAAAGCCCGAAAAGGGGTCACTGGGCCAATAGTACCAGGAGGCCAGGCGGCAACGTGATTGACAGCTCTCCCTACGAGTGGTTAGCCGCGATGGGCGTTAAAGGAGCCGTTATTCTTCGAATCGTAGTGCGCGGCGCCGGGTGACGGACGAGGAAGCCGTCGGCGCTCTCGTCTGCAGGTGGGCAGCTGGCCAATGGGAGGTAAGAAGCCAGCTGATGAGCGGCGGGAGGAGCCAATGGGGCTGTAGGGCGGGGTGAGATGAGGACGCGGCGGGGCGCGGAGGTCACTGCGGGTGCTGAGGGGTGGCGGGGAGCGGGGCGGGAGCTGGGCTGGGGGAGCGGGCCACAACGCAGCTCAGCGCGGCCCTCCGCTCGCCTCTTGGCTCCCCGGCGCCCTCCGGCCGGCCGGGGGCCCGCGGGGCTGTGTGGGCTCCGGGGCGAGCCGGCCCTCCGCGCCGCCCGGGGCCGAGCGGGGGAAGAGGAGCTCGGTTTCCTGAGGTAGATGTTTGTGCCTCAGCCCCGCTCTCCAGACGAAGGTGATTTATAAAACTGTCTTTCCCAAAATAAGCTAACGGAAAGGCGAATGTGCTTTAAACACAGGTGGTGGCCTCGAAATGTGTGGGGTTCGGTGTTTTAGGGGGAGGGAGGTGAGTGGGGTGGGGTTTTTAATTTTGTTTTTCTTGTGGATTTTTTTTTTTCCCTTCGATTTTAAGAATGGAAGGTAAAGCTCGAAGGCTTTACTTCGAAGGCTTGAAGCAAGTGAGACTGTGGAAAGTGGGTAGTGCAGGCACTGAGGGCCCAAGCCTTGCCTGTGGGCTCCAGAAGCGGGTGGGAAGCCCAGAGTCACTGTGGGGTGAGCTTCCCCCTTCCCTTGGGTCAGGAGGAAAAAAAATATCGGAGGTTTCAGATCCCTTCAGCAGATAGCTATTGCCAGACGCTATAGGTGACTCTTCTCTGTTTTCCTGAGGCTTGCTGCAGCGTGCTTATTACAGTGCTCAGAAGTCAAGTTTCAAATGTGAAGTAGTGTTAACCTAGGACAAAATTTTTTTCTGTGCCTTTTTGTTTTAGTTCGCTTATTCCATGAATCTGCATGCTGGGGGAATGCAGTGTGGTTCGTATAAGCATAAGTGTTCCCTAAAACATAGAGATTAATAAAAGCTCGACAATTTTAATGCTTTCCACTTTCTTTTTTCAATATTAATTGTACCTAATTAATAGTTTTACTTTAGAAAAACTCCTGGTTACCAGAGCCTTACCCATGGTGGTAGTAGAGTTAAATTAACTCTGATAGTGATAAAGATGTTCCTTCATGTGATTAAACTGGGTGAGCAGTTCCAGAGGAACTAAATGACTGATGGTGAATTTGTGAATTTGGATGCGCCCCTGTTGCGGGTGAGCTGACAGCCTTTTCCTCGTTGCATCTGGTTCCTGGAAAAATGACTAGCAGAACTATAACAGTACAACTGCATTGCTGAAGTTTTACCAACAAATCCCTGATGGCATAGTATCAAGTACTGTGATCTCTCTTTTCCTCTGTGTGTCTAAAACCCTGAACAACATCATTGGACTCCTATACAGCATGGGGGAAAGAAAACTATAAATGTGGAAGCCTGTGGTAACTCCTAAAACTTGAGTGCAAAATCTTTTTAAGAACGGGTTTTGGAAACTTTGTCTGCTGTTTGAGGATGTAAACAAGAAAAGCCTTGCAAGAGTTAAGACAAGTTTCTCTGTTAAAACTGTTCTGTTGCACTTTGAAATGTTGTTAGCTAATATTCCAGTCCGGAACTGTAGTAGAGTTTTGCTATTGTGAAACAGTTTTTAAAACAGAGACTTTAATTTTTAAAAATAAGCAAGAGCAGATGTGGTTTACAGCCATTTTATAACACTATGTATTGGAAGAAGAGACAGAACACTTATTTAGAGCTTGTATTTCTAGCTGTCTAAGTATTGAAGTTGATAACAAACTGCTAATGTGACTCTGGCATGCACCAAGGACTCTTTTGGTCTCTGCTTCCCCTCAAGCTCTGGAGAGGTGCGGTGTGGGGGACAATGGAAGGAAGTGGATGCAAAGTAGGGTGGGTGGACCTGGGCATAGGGGAGTGCTGTGAGGACTTGAAGGCTTTTGAAACTCTCCCACACATTTTCATTATGGACTTTTTTCTTTCTCTGTTATTGCAAAATCTTTCCAAGTAGTTAAAATGAACAATTGCTTAATAATCGTTGTTTGGAATCTTGGTTTCTAAATTTGTATGCAGATTAATGTGTCTGGCATTATTCAAGTCCAAATATGGAGTGTCATCTTAATTTTTTTTGTTGGGTATGTTACTGAGTGAATTGGATCACATGGTTTCAAACAATTGATTTTTCAGTAGAGTTGAATTTTTACTGGTGTATTTGCTGGAAGTCAATCATCTGCAATTGCATATTGGGGAAAGAAGGGAAGGAAGACATGATTTATCTTGTTCTTGCTGCTGGACTGTAGTTGAATTTATGGTCATAAACAGTGTTTGGTGATACGGAAAAAGTCAACCTTTTTCTAGCATAAACTGAAAGTCTTGTAATGACTGCATATTGAGAAGCGTTCACAGGCATGGGCAGTTTTGGTGACTAATCTAGGAGCCTGATCTCTGTAGGCTCCTTATCGCTAAAGGGTAAAGAGGCACACTGCATCCCTGTCTGGAGGAATCTAATTTAGGTGTGTCTGGACATCACCTTAATATTTCTTTCCCCGTTGACTATATGGCACCTTTAGAGAGAAGCTTATGAACAGCAATGTTTGCTATTAAGCAGGGTGGATAGAGAGTAATTCAGGTAGCACATTTTAAAGCTATGTGTAGCCATCGCCCCGTGAGCAGTGTATGTCCCTGAGAACCTGTTCTTTCAAGTATTGTGCTCATGAAAAGATGAGAATTGGATCCACTTCTCATTAGTGTTTAAAGCATCTGTTTACACTTCATCATGAGCAAACCAGTTGCCAGTTAACCTGAGGGAAGCACCAGCTGAAGGTCCTGCTGTATTTTTATCCTTATTACTTGAAGGAAAGATCAACACAATGGGGATTGTATTCAGTGTCTGTGGTAGTTGAGGAGGCTACATGTGCAGCTTTCCATCAAAAATATCACATGATGCGTTACAATGTCATGAATGTTTCCTGTATTTCTATGAAAAACAGACTACTTTAAACAATAATACCATATGTAAACTGTTGAAAAAGCTTTGTACTGTTCATTGATGCCCCTTTTCTTTATTGTTATCATCAAAACACCAACCATCTCAAGGTTTTGGATTACTATCTTCAGTAAATATCAAAGAAAAAAGTCAGCAGTTTCACCAGCTCAGCCAGCCTTCAGTCTGACCACTTACTTATGTATTTCCACCAAGTGATCTGGGGCAACTTGTAGGTCTGCTATTTGGTGAGTAGGGTTAGTTGCCTGAACCAGAATGCTATATTTGTTATACAACATTTTTCTGTTAGCTTTAGTGAATCAGATCCATGGTGACTTCACTTTTGGCTGTATGTTAGTAAATAAGTGTCTTAAATACTCTGAAAGTGTCATTAGATGTTGTAATGTAGCTGAATTTTCAGCAGTGAGAGCAAAAGTGAACTGAGTTTCAGTCCTGGTGTTGCCACCAGTTTTCCTGACAGCTTTTGACTCTGGACTACTACAAGGTTTCCATGTCTGTAAAGTGTAAGTAAAATCTGGCAGCCACTATATTTTTTATTTATTTTAGTTTAATTAAATGGTACAGCCATATTATCCATCTTATTTGCCCTTTGAAGTTGAACCAGCTCTTTTCAATGAGGTGAGAGACTAGTAAGGTGGCAGCTGGAGGGATGCACTTATCTGACGCATCCATATGGAGTTACATCAGATGCCAGTGTTGAATGACCCACCCTAACAAGTGTATCTTCCTTCCACACTGGGTTTATAAATGCTTTTAGTTGGTGTCCCTGGCCTCTGTCTTGCTGTGAAGCTTAAGACTGTCAGTTCAACTGCTTTTTAGGTACTTTGTGCTATGAAAGTTCAGGGAGACAAGATCTAGTTGATTGATACAGAGGTATGTTTAAGGAAAACTTTTAAAAGAATATTAAGGAAACATGAAACTTGCAGACAGTGTGCTCAAATTCTAATAGACCCTTTTTTTCCTCAGTACAGGTCTGTTAATTGAGAGTGTTACCTATTAGTTACATGAATCACTCCTACTTAGAACAGGGTTGCAGAATGAATTAATTATGTACTATTGTAAGTCAGTGCTTCCTTGTTGTTTAATGCCTTTGTATAAGAAGCATAAGTCTGCTGAGGGGGAGCTCATTACAGAGCTGGCTCATATACCTTTGAGCAAGAGAGTTTTGTGAGTAGTTCAATGAGCTTGAGCTGCTTAATGAGTGAGTTGGCAAAATCTAACCGTAGTAATTTGAACTGGGCAGGTAGAGACACTGTGGCAGATCCTGCCAAAGCCCAGTTTGATTGCAACTAATTTGTGATCCCCAGTGATGCATGGAGATATGTGATTGGTGACTACTGCTGATGAAACATGACAGATCAATTCTAATCCCTTACTGGTGAAGACAGTTATTCATGGGGACATGCATCTGTCTCTTACTATTTTATTCACAGTAAGAGTGCTGTAAAGCAGTAGCAAGTCTGCTGTTGGAGTATCAAACACTGAATGCTAGTATATCTAGATTTGTCAGGCACCCTTTGCTAAACTCATTTAAAAACTACGTATAGCTGTGCATAAGAAACACAGGGCACGGGCTTGTCCCTTTCTGAAAATCTACTGTATCAAGTTTAGTCTTTTCTGACTCTGAGATTTATTTTCCCTTTGAATTTGCTACTTGCTTTGCAGGGGTATAATCTTCTTGACAGCGCTCTGCATAAGGGTGAGGGATGGAACACAATTTGTAATCAGCCAATTCCATTTCTTTGCTCCTCAGCAGTGTTTTAACCTTAAATTTTGCAACAAGGTTGTGTCATATTGCACAGTGTAAAATATTATGGTCCAATTCCAGACATAGGTTTTGTGGGCTTTTTTCTAGTACCACAAGAACTAGCTGTGAAAACAGGACTCTGAATATTAGAATAAGTCTCTTGATTTCATGGCTGAGTATTGTGCATAAATGTCCTCCAGCACTTATGCACGTAGGGGTTTTTGTGACCCTTTAATGCATAAAAAGTAATGCGAAGTGGAACACTGCATAATAAAATACTTGCACAGATTTGTCTCTGATCCACAAAAGGGTTACTCCAGGCTGCACTATTGATAATTCATCATGTGGGTGTTTGACAAGCCCACACATACCTTGATATACAACTCTGCAGATACAGTCCTCAGTTTTCTGCAACACCCTGGTAATATTTTATTAATAAATCCTAATGCTGAAGCCCTTAAGGTGTTGTAAACACTGTGCTAATGCCTGTGAATATGAGGGGGTTTGGTTAGCCAGATAAATATCATGCTCTGAATAAACTGTGGTCCCAACATACAACAGAATAAACATTCATGTACACAAACTATCATAGGGTTAAAATTCCTTTTGGTGTATATTAGTCCCTTTCTTTGCAAAGAATATTTTTCTAGAGTTCTCATCTAAAGATGAGAACTTTTCTCTATATGAGAACCTTTTCTCTATAAAACTGGAAGGGAATGAATTAATCATTAACAAAATGCAGTGAAGAGTAGAGGGGAAAAAATATTTTGTTTTATCTTTGATTATGTAAAAGGTTTGTGCCTTAAAGTTTGCATGGATGGCAATATGCCTTCATCTAAGAGGAGGGCAGGGTTCTGCTTGTCTTGCTGAATGAGGGACAAATCCCTGTCCTGCCCTGGGCAATGTATTAAGAAGATGCGGGGAGGGAAATCAACTAGTTGAACCAAGTCGATGACCTAGCATAAGCTTGTTAGACTATCAAAAAGATGCGTTGACCATGATAAGCTTCATCTTTGTCTTTAAAGCAGCAGTGTGGGAATTTGGCTGCTTCTTTGAAAAGTGATTAAAATGATGGAATAGTGCGTACTTCAGTGGAGCTACACAGATAGGACTGAGCCATGGGGTAGGGGACGACTAGTGTAAATGGCAGCTGCTGTCATCTAAGATACACAGTATCTCTGATGTTGGAGATCAGACTCTACAGACACTTCACTGGCCTGTCACCCCTGTTTGTGGCTTTTGCAGTGCAGTTTTTGCAGTGGTTGTGCTGCAGTTGACAGCTTTGCCCCAAGTTTGTTCAATATACTGTATATACAGATATGAAGATCATGATTAGCGCTGGGGCTTGAATTCATCCCAAAGACTATCACTTCCAAAACACTGAGCTCCATACCCTGTAGTGCTTTCTAGCCAAAAGTGTTTTCTTTTGAATTTTCAGGAGTTACTGAATTCTTTGCTCACTGCAGAGCTTAAGCATGAGCTTGGCTTTAAATGGGAGCGTGCAGGTGCTTAATGTTGGTTTATAATAATTTGCCATTTAAAAACTTGAACCTGATTGTTTAGTTCTTTATCTCATTTTCCTTCTTGCTGCTAAACACCAGTTGCAGGAGGTAGAGGGGAGGTATTTATCCCCTGCAGCTTTTTGGAGAAAGTGACAGTTCTGCAGTTCTGTTCTACATTTCTGGTGCAAAGAAATGACCCTGTTGCTCTTTGTCACCAGTGTTTCCTTTTATCCCTCTCATGGCAGCTGCTCCTGCTCTGTTTTGATGTTGGAACAGCAAATGAACTTCCTCTGAAGCAAATGTCATGCCAGTAAAGGTGTTGAAGCAGCAAGAAAATAATCTCTGTCCCTGAAGACTGAATTGGAGACCTTAGTGAATGAGATGTTCTTAAAATAGCTCCTCAGCATGTTATCCTCCATAGAAGGTGGAGAATTGAAAACACCACCACAAGCCCCTTGTTTTTGTGTGAGCAGGATCCCTAAAAAATGTGGTTTTTTGGAGTGGGGAGAGAAGTAGGATGTTTACTTTTCCTTCAAATTAAACTAGGTACAGTGATATCCAAGCTCACTGTTTCTACTATATTGTCTATTCAGTGATGGGGGAGGCAAGATGGAGGCTAAGACACCAGTACTTATGATATGTTGAATTTTCTAGATTGTAGATTTAATTAGAATAGAAAATACTGTTGCTCTAGTGGTATTTTTGGAAACACCATCTTTCAGAGTCCTGACTTCCTGCACTGGTTGTCCCATGGTTTGCTTTTTTGTTCTGTCATTGATGCCAGTGACAACAAATGGAACAAAGCAGTTGAGTTGATCTGAGCTGATTGTGTGCCTTTTGCTAAGAGTTTTGTTTGCAACATCATGGCAAATGGTCATGATTATTTCTTACCCGGCATTCAATTGCAAATTGTTGCATGCACTTTATTTCAGTGTAATGTCAGGTTAGCTAGATTTTGACCCAATATTCTGTAGGTATGATTCAGTGAAGTCCTGAGTAGAAGATTAAACCTTCAGGTTGTTAAGTTCTTGCAGGTGAGACATATCTGTAAATGCCAGTTAGTTTTATTTGCTCTAGCTTTATAATGATAGCACAAAGTCCACCCTGATTCTGATTCCTCCCCCTGCTTATTTCCAGTTTGGATAGCTTCTTGGTGCTTTTTCATGTAACAACTAATTTTGTCTGGAATAATAGCTCATAAATCCTTCACAGTGTCAGAGTTCTTGAGTCTTGTAATAAACCATATGCATTCAGTATCAAAAAAATGTGTTATGGAAACACTTAAACACTAATTTTTAAATTGTGGTCTTTGCAGCAGTACACCTATCCACTACAGCAGGGCAATTTTGAGAATGCAGCTTAAACAACTTTTCTCTGAGGTACAGAGTAGTGATTATTCTCTGTGGTCTTGCCAATGCTACTATATTTCTCTGTCATACACAGTCAAGCAAGGAATACATATGGGACCAAGATGTCTGGAAACTAACAGGAAACAACAAACTTGTAGCCTGGTTCATAACATTTCACCCCAGCATTTTCTTCAGAGCATGATTCTGGTAAGCTGGGATAATGTAATGCTACTTAAACTTAAGTTTACGTAGAATATTGTTAGAATTAGTGCAACTCAAAGCCTGCGCTTTATTAGGTAATCACAGATTAAAAACAAATTTCATGTTTATTCCAGAATTATATTCATATATCTGTAAGCAGACTTTGGAAATATTTGTTTGAAATGGGCTGGGTGAAGCCAAATCTTTGCTTAGTTCATGTGAGTTGTCACGGCCTCTTTCAAACTGGCTTCATGTGGTTTTTTGGTTTGGATCTTTTTTAAAAGCAAGGTTCTTCTAACCTTGTTATGATGGAAATAGTTTAAAGATCAGCTTTTTGTGCAGTGTGGTGTATGGAGCCACTCGGCTGTTTTCTGTGTGCTTAATTTAAGTTTTAACACTTAACCTGAACTTAAAAGTTAACCTAAGGTTGTTCAATGGGTGGTTTGTACTAATGCTTACCTGTCTGAGCATGTTGTGTTTGTGTCAGAGCTGGTGCACCACCTGCCCAAGTTAGTAACTTAGATTGGTTATTTTTGCCATAGGTTTCCATACCTTTTGATGCTTTGTGCTCATTTCTTTTGCATAAAAGTATTTCATATGTAGAGATATTAAGTTACATTAAATATTATGGTGTTACTAAAGGATCTGCTCTGTGGAATTTCAAATAACTAATCTCAAGTTATCAGCAATAAAGGTGGTGCCAAAAACTTTTTAGCCTTACTGGGTTTTTTCACAGTATTGTTAATGAAATAAGATAAACCAGTTTCTCCAGGCAAAAAACACTTTGATTTTCATCTGTGTGATAGTACACGTATGTATTTTCCAAGAATTGCATCACCATTTGCTGCTTGTTTAAACATGTCACCTGTTTAGTGACCTTGTTTTTCTATGTGAGACACTGTTTCTGGAGTAAAAAGTAGCCAAAAATAATACCAAGCCAGAAGTTAAGTAGAGTTGCTCTAAATTACCCTAGCTGCGGATCTGAGGCAACCATGGCCTCTGTGGATGGCAGAGGTTCTCAGCTAGTGTAATGTAAAACACTTCATATAGGCAAAACACTCCATGAAACTGATTAATGTGTGATAATAAAACCTGTGTGGTTCTAGCCCTGTGCAGTCTGTTACAGTTTGGATACATTCTTTGGACTGTTCTTGTGGCTAAGTGCTTCTGATTCACTTGTTTTCTGCAGCATACCTCTAATATTAGTGGATTCTTTAATTTGCAGAGTGTGACCATGGGCACAATTATTTATTTATGATGTTCTTAAACATGGTAAGCATAATGTCAGGCCTAGAGGTTACCTAGATCAGGAGGTTTATCAGTCAGGGCAAATCTCTGACACTAATCACATAATTTACACCTCTCGGTTTTATGTTGGGTGAGCACATTTGCTTAATTCAGCATCAAGTTTACGTGTCGTGCAACTCAGTTGCTATCTTGATTCAAGCCTACTAGCTAAGAAAGATAAACAGTTAGGAAATAATCTTCAATTACATGTAACCTGGGAATTACTGGTTCAGGTGACTGGAAGGTCTGTGTCTTTGGTTAGATAACAATCGTTATGCTGTACATGGAGATACAGCATGAGCTACTTTGGCTATAAGATCTGTTGCCTTTTCTCTGAATATATTGGAGTGCTCTTTATCTGAAGTCCAAGAAACTTTATTGTGTTTTACAGAAACCATGCAGATGAAGCAATACTCCATATGAGGTATGCTTGGAGAATTTTAGTTAAGCTGTTGCTTCATGTAATCTTGTACTTGAAATCAGATGTTTTTGAAGAAAAACCTTGCATTATATGTACCTGGGAGAAAAAATGCATGCCCCACATGCAACACATGTAATAACTATTGTTACTTTGTTTATCAAAAAATGGTTGTAATGAATGGAGTACCTGTCTTGCTGATGGAATTGAGTAATCAGTACAGGAGTAGGCAGTAAAACTTATCAGGGAAAAAAAATAAGTCTGGTAAAACATTTTGCTGGAAACAGGAAGAGAATCTTCTCCAGGTCTGAATACTGAATACTCTTATTTTTCTTGGAATCGGTGGAAGGGGAATTGATAAGAGTACTAGATGCAAAAATGAAATAATTAAAGGGCATGGACTTTTTATAACAAACATTTCATAATTATATTCATATCATAAGTTTTAAATAGGAGAAATATTAAATTTTACATTCTCAATTTTTACCATTTGTCTGCAGGTAGAAATAATTGGTGGAAATAATTTACATTACTGATAGAAACCAAATTTTCTAAGCTCTTCCAGTTGTTTTAAGATTATTAATGTTTTTTCTAACTCTGCTTTTTGACATGATAATATCTCTTTAAGAGATCTAATATCTCATTTTTTACCAGATCAATTCCTTTCCTACTAGGAGAACTAAAGCTTTTCAGCTGTCTATCCAATTTATCCTTTTGGACTAAATTTCTCATATCAAGATAACCAGCAGCAATACTCCCCTCAGGAGACTTCTATCAATTAGTTACACATCGCTAATTTCTGTGGTACTGGTGGACCAGTCAGTTGCAAGAAAGCTGTTTTGTAAACAGTTGGGGCTTTGTCTTTACTTCTTCTGTTGAGGATTTTTTTTTGTTTTGAAATATATCTTTTATGTGGCAGCTATTGAAAACCTGCAGATTTATGCATGTGCCTGAAGAAATACGGGGTAGCTTTAGACAGCTCCTTCTGGGCTGTTAATTGCCTATGGATTTTACATAGAACTAATGAGGGGCCAAGCAAATTTTCTGACAATACTTACGATGGAGAACATGTCATCCAAGAGATACAGGGCTCTCAGAGTGCAACAGTCATTTGTAGCTGTTGCTTAAGTCTCTTGTAGCTATCAGTGTGTGTGTGCCTGCTACCACTGTGATGGCACTCTGACTTAAATATATCTGTCTGGATTCCAAGCACCCTAAGGGTTGCTGGTAACTTTTCTTTTGTCCTATGGTCTTAAAGATATTCAATTTAATTCACAGTAAAGGAAAGTGGGATGTAAATAGTCTGTAAATGAGACTCTGGGATAACATAGTAGCAGTCTGGCATTAAAAAGAAGGGCATGCAGTCTAAAGAGAAACTGTCTAGATGACGGTGGCAATTCAGAAGCCGCTCTTGCAACCTTTTATACCAATGTATATGACGAAGAGATGGCTCTCTTGTTTCACCATGCACCAAACCTTATTTTTGCATTGTGATGCTGCAGAGGATCTGTATAGCATCAGAATGTTTATGTCTATCACATGTAAAATTTTCTGAATTGCTTCTGATAAGTAGTTGGAAGTTGAGGTTCTTTAGTAGAGGAATTGGATGTTACAAATGAAGTGCTTGCTTAGCCATTGCAGACTGTGCTTCTACTGCCCTTGCCTGGAAGCCTTGTCGATGTATTTCACTACATAGGTTTGTGTGTGTGTTGGGTCTTTTTTGGGGGGAGGGGAGTTGTGCTGTATGTGAAGAGGCAGACTTGGTGAGAACCAAGCATGTGTTGATTGCATTTTATACTCTGAGCCACAGCACTGGCACTGCATACATGCCTGGTGTCTCGCCCGCTCTTCAACATCACTGGCCGAGTTGAAGAAAGTAGAAAGAAGCTATGGTGCTATATTGATCATGTGAGTGGCAAATGGAATCTATCAGGAAAGCAGGTTACTCCCCTGCTGGAATGCAGATCAGGCTTTGTTAATCCTCCCATAGCCAGACAAAGGTGGTTTTAATCTGTTTGTTATGCATTTGGTTGGTTTTTTTCAGCACCGATGTATCTGCAAATGCCATAACACTGTTAGTCTCTTACTATCCATTTGCCATATTAGCCAATGTATCAGGACATGAAGCTGTTTTTAGTCACTCAGGTCTAATTCCAAGTGGTGTCTTAGGATCCTGTGAATTGCTCTAGATTTGTACATAAAAAAGTGGCAGCATAACATGCCATTTTTAAGAAACTGCTACCAGCAGTCTCAAGAGTTTTTTAGGCAGCTGAATTTTTCACTGATGTTTAAGAAAAAAAAATTGATATGATTATTAGAGCGGGAAAATTAAAGGGTGAAATCATACAGGAAGGTCATTAAAATGGAAACCCTGAAATAACTGGGTAATTGGACATTGACTTTGTCCTCACCCCCTCACTCACTGTATGAGTAGTTCTGTGTTAAAAGTAACGTGTCTGCAGGATGATGCTCCCAACATCTGTTATTGCTGAAACAAAATTATTTGCGTGGGTTTTCCCACATTCTTCCAACATCTGCATGTGTAGATCTGTCCTGTATATTAATCAGGTATCTAACACTGCTCCTTTCCAGGGAAAATGCATCAAAGGGTATGGGGTTCTATCTTTGGTTAGATGGGGAATGTTTTGGTGTGGGGTTCCATATCGCCATTCACTTCTATTAGGTATTAGGTGGCTGGCTGTGGAACGGAATAATGTGAATGAGGACTCTGAGGGCAGCTAGCATGAAGCCCATGCACAGTGATACTGCTTTCAGTGTGCTTATGTGAAACAAAGGAGTTCACTGGCTATGGCCTCTCTGTCTTCTGAAATATTAGTGTCACCTTAAGTGACTAAAACTCTGCAAGTTTTCCTTATCTTCTTTTCTCGGAATGTTTGCAGGGAAATCACCATTTTTTACAAGCATTCTACACTTAAAATACTCAATTGTGTGGGGATTTTGAGTTCTTGACTTTATAAGTTAATCTAATAAATTGATTATTAATCTGTCTTGCCAAATGTTTGCTACTTCAGTTACTCTGGCTGTGATTATTCTGATAGAAAGCAATACATTTTCTTTTATGTTTTGCATGATTGGCACATGGAACCATACAGGTTTTTTGCAATTTCAAGACTCGGTTTATTTATGAATGTGACTTTGTTGCTTCTCCTTGGTATTTATACTATAAAAATACAACTGCGTGAAGGTTCATAGGAAGAAAATAGAAAAAGCTGAACAATAGTTTTGAAATAGTATTTAGAAATCTCTTCTGATCTCTAATTATCATGAAGTTTAATTGTGTCTTTCAGTCTTCAAACTATGCTCACGTTAGGAAAGCACATGCTTAAATCCATTCCTATCCAGGAAAATGCTTGACCTTAATTTAAAGCATGTGCATAAGTTATATTAGTTAAATAACTCATAACTATTTGCTTAAATCCTAGCCAGCGTTAGACTATATTAGAACTGCAATGTAAATACTGTAGTAAATACATAAATATGGGTGTTGGGTTTCCTATGAACTTATCACCAGTTTTGACTTTTATAATTATTTTGATAGTATACAGTTGAAATCAGAAGAGAATGGAAATTTCAGCTAAATTTTTAATATGCTGAAATGTATTAAGTTACACAAAAGAATTCATATTCTAGTAATCCTGTATATATACAGGAAGAGAGTACCCGACGTGTATGGCAGATGGTTTCAAAGGAAATCCTCGAGAGCTAGGATTAAAAAGCAATTTTCAGCAAGTTTAAAATGGGTCTCCATATTTGGGTCACAGATATTAAGTCTTTCATTGCAAACAAATGAGGGAGAAGTCTTGTCGGATTATTATTGAAATGTTTCTCAATAAAAGCTGACCAGTGTGCACTGTGGAAGAAAGAAATGAGAGTGTCAGTTGATTCCGTTCTGATCCAACAACAGTGGGAAGTAGAGTTGTGATGTACAGAGATGGTGTGTTGCAAGGAAGTGGGATTCATCGTTCAGCTAACAAACATTGGCAACCCTTTTAGCAATAATGGCTTCAATTTTTGTCTGCCCACTGAAGCAAATTTACATGAAGACAAACATAAACATTGAAAAACAAAATATAAAAAATATCTTGATTTTATGGTTCTGACCCTGCAAAGTTGGAATTTTCAAGGAAACCCAAGGTATAAAGGTACCTAAATTCCATTTTGTTTCAGATTTCTGAACCCTGCTCCTGCCCCTGTCAATTTTCCTTTATTTCATTGGCCTTTGTGTCAGAACTTCATATTTTTAAACTGCAGTTGAGATGTGTGGATAATCTTGTTCCTCTCTTCTACCCATCACTTTATTTTAAACTTCCTGACAAATAACTTTTGGTGTGTTAGCAATGACAACTTTTACCTGTTTACATTAATAAACAGTGACTAAGTATAATTTATTAAAAGTGTAGAAAAGCTTTTCGTATACCATTTTTCTATTCCTTTTGGGTATCACAAGCATGTCTGTTATAAATAAGAAATCGAACAGCAAGATTATTTGAATCACAGAGAGGAACAAACATGAGCTCTAGGTTTGACTTGGAAATATGTCTGCACTTACAAATGGAAAATAAGCCCGTGCTTTCTCAGACGTGTTTCAGGGCACACTAGAACTTGATTTTTGTATATTTATTTTATGTAAAAAGGTTATATTCTAAAGTAAACAGTACCATGCAGACATAGTTCCAGGCTGCAGCTGTTCATGTTGGTGGTGTTCAAACATCCAGAAATATTATCATCAATATGATGCATAAGTGAGTACAGATCAGCTTTGTATTCTAGGAGGAAGAGAAGACACCGGGCTTTTAGTTTGTATACATAGCACTGCAAGTTGGGGATGACAGCAGCTAGTAAATGTGTTAGGAATGTAATTCACATTTACATTGGTGCTCATTTATACGCTTCTGGCAGTGTAAAGGAACCTCAAGTTTGATATGAGCTAGCTCTTCTTTTAAAGACTTTTCTATTTCCAGTGTAGAAATTCCAGTTAGACCTTAGGCATTGTTTAGTAAACAATAAAATATAGCAACTGATGGTATTTTATTGTGTTCCCAAAGCTCAACTGGGTGTATTTTGAGTTGATTTGGAAAGCTTCCTAGGCAAAGGTGCCTGATGCTCTAAGCGAATTAGAAGTAATTGCTGGTTTAAATTTCAGCCTATGGAGAAGTTAATTGCGTTGCTCTTGGGCTATTAAATTGGCTACCTGTTAACAGCAAAGGACAATGTACTTCTGAAAGGGCACCATAAATGTCCCAGTGAGATAACTAACTGCAGGTGTATCTGGAAAATGTTAATTAACAATGCTAAATAGTATGTGTTTTCTGCAGGGCTGATCTCAGGTAGGTATCAGAGGTCCTATCTGCTATTCAGAAAAGAAAGTTTGGGTGGTGGATGAAAATAATGTTATGAGGTAGCTTTCTGTGTTCAGTTCTTGTACTGAAGCTAGAAAGCTTCAGTGGACTCAGGACTGGCTTTCAGTTGAAGTTGAATCTGTTCTAGGTGCTTGTTTTATATCACCTCCTATGGGAAGTTCACCTGGGTGCATCTTGATATGATAAGACCTAGCTTCATGTGATCTGACCAGGTGTGTTTTATCTTTGCATAATCTGTGTTTCAGATGATAATTCCAGCAAAAGAGAAACACTAATAATTGGCTCTTAAAATTCTTGAGGTGTCAGGACAAGGAATAAGCTTAAGGAAGTGTTTGAAGTGGAGTACAGAAGTGGGTTGTTGATGTTTGCAGAGCATTATTCCATAGCATGGGAACAGCATGGAGGAGAGCTTTGAGATAGTCATTACATTAAATCATTTACAAGTAAATGGTGGAAGTTAGTATTATAGACTAATTAGAGGCAAAATTCCACATAGTTGTGTTACAGGTGAGTAAGGAGAGAATGTGCTGTCAGGAACTTGGAAATGAAAGTAACTAACTTCTGGTAATGTAATAAAAGGGAGAAGCAGTAAGGGAATGCAAAGAGAAGATTAACATAGGTGAAGCAATGGATTAGGAGAACACTTAATAGCATAGATGAACAATAGTAGGACAACACTGAATCTGAAGAAAAGGGCACTGGATGCTCAAGATGCAGATTGACAATCTGGATGATAGTGTTAGTTGTGTGAATGGATGACAAAGGGTTTGCCTCAGATGCCTTGCAAGAAAAAGATACGTAGGCCTCAGCTGCAAACAAAGGATCTCCTATGAACATAACCAAAGCATGATTTTTGAATGCTTAATTCTTGGAACCCGTGTTACCAATGTAATTTATGTGCCTTCAGAGGGCAATTTTGAGTGCCTAAATTAGAAATAAAAAATTGAACATCCCAAGCTGTTGTCAACCATCATGTGTTGCCAAGGTATGATACTGTTGATACTTGGGGGGAAAAAAAATCACCCGTGACAACAGTTATCTTTGATCTGCATGTTTGTAAATGTAGTTTAGAATTTTGCCTTAGATCTTTTCAAAGACTAGCATCTTTCAAAGGGAGGCATAATAGATCAGTTCAGATTCTTCTGTCTTTGTTATATTCCAGGTCTTTTGTTTCAGGTGGTTTTTTGAAAGTTTCTGTGAAATACCAGATCTGTTATAAGATCTGATCCAAATGTCTTTGGATAGTCAGAGCAGTCCATTCTCTTGACTTCAACAAACTTATGATTGAGTTCTATATAAAGGAATTAGTGTTGACTTTAGATCAGTTGATTCCCTTTACTCACTGTACAATTAAGTGTTCGATAAAGCAGGAGTTTCTTGTATGATGAGTCGGTTGTTTCATGGGTCAAAAGCAGTTTTTTTTGTCAAGGCAAAACACAACGGAAGGGGAGTAAGTTCATGCAGATCACCAAAAGGTTAGACAGACAGGTAGAAACGAGAAGCCTGAATTCCCCTGTTAGGGGCCAAATGAGTGTCATCCAGAAACTACACCAAGTTGCAACTCTGGAGCAATGTGTGACATGCTGTTAAAATGTGTTAAAAATAGTACTGTAAAAGGGAAGATTCTCAGATATTGTTTGTCTGCTAGAACATTTTTTACAGCTCTATTTTGTGTTGGTTGTGCATTGTTTGTTTTTCAGTTAAAGTAAGAACTCTCAAGGAAGTAATTCCTAGTCTTCTGCAGCTTACTTGGAGATGATTTTTGAAAGTGCAGGTTGGTACTGCAAGTAGGGTCTTGTTCAAGAAGTTATTCCCTTTGCTTCTTCCTGTAGAGGTGTACTTGAGCATTTTGAAATGAGACTGTACCACTGTGGCAGTGGGAATGGAAAGCCAAATTTTACTGAGGACCTACCAGGCTGTCCAAATGTTGGTAAATGCTTTTCCCAAAGCAACATTCTGCTCTCTGACAAATATGTAAATCTCTGTGGAATTATTATGTCATTGTACAGAGTTCTGAATACTAGAAACTATGGCTGTTTAAAGTAGCTTAAGAGTTTCTGATGGTAAGAAGGCATTTAACAGGAAATATTGAAGGTTTGGTTCCACTGAGTGCTTTGGAATTTCTTTCTACTTGTATCTTTTTGTAGTGTATATTTATTAAAAAGTGTTTTCTGAGAGATTACTGAAAGCAATAACCTATTCATATCGAGGCCGTGAATTAATGTTTAATGTAACTAGTTAGACAAAAGTGAAAGCTTACATACTGATAAGTTGTGCTATAGATAAGCTTCTCTGCAGTTATTTATTGATGGTACTTTAAGTAGCAAGTTGAGGAGAAACATAATGAAAATTGATTTCTTCTCTACAGGTCTCTCTTGCCTTACTGTTGGACTTCAGCAGACTTAATCTGTGAAGATAATTGAAGTTCCTTTGCTCTGAATGCTGTAAGTGATTTTTTTGTTTCATTTTATGCAAATTGTTAAGAGCCTATTTGCCTCACTTAGGGGGGAAAAAGGTGAAAATGCCAAATCACAAACAAATGGTAGAAGTGAAGTTGGTGCAGATCTGTTATGACAGTACATGTTTGCAGGAGATATTTCTAAACAGCGTTTTGTATTCAGGAACACCCCTGTCTCCATTCCAGGCATGCTGATAAATGCAGTAGCAGAACGCTAATTGCAAATTGCCAGTAAAGGTACCAAAGGAAACAATATTTTCATACTTCTATCAGGGCTACAACTAGATTAATAATCTCAGCATGGTGGAGGGAATCTGCTGTTGCTGTGTGTATTGTATTTGGTTGAGAATAAACATCTAAAGTATCAGTATAGTATCGTAACCAGAATATCATGTAGAGAAGCTGGAGGGGTGATAAAAGTTGGTAATGAAAAGTTTTCCCATTGGTAATGACACAAGCTGGTGGCCCTGGCTGTTGTTTAGCAAAATAGTTGTTTAAATTTCAGGCGCCACAATAACATAGCAGGAGGCTTAAAATATATCTTTACCATTTAATAGGCTTCTCACAGGAGCAGACTTGCTTTAAAGCCTGTAACTGTAGAAGCATGGCTTCTGGAGCATCTGGGATGATACACCCCATAGTGCATGGAATCCAGCAATTTTATCTAGTAGGCTGCTGCAGGGAGGCAGTATGCAGGTAGGAGGCTAGAAACAGAATGCCATGGCTTTGACCTTGTTTCAGCCTCCCTTTAACATCCTTAGGACACAGCTCTCTGCTGATTCTATAAATAGGTGTGTTGCTAATGACAGATTTCTTCTACAAGAGTGTCTTTAAAACAGTTGATATACTTGCACCAATGAAAACATGCAAAGAGCTTTTTATACCCCCATTTTTTCCCCTAAGCTGTGGGAACAATTTTCTGGCTTGTAGAACAAAGAAGTTAGAACAAATTACACAGCCAACATCTGCACCTGGCTCACTTATTAAGTGAATATTTGGCATAGATGCTAAACTACCTTCTGCCAAGAGATCCTTGCCGATACAGTTGTTCAGGGATGAAGATGTGATAATGTCTTTTTTCCTTTTTGGTTCACTAAAGCTATTTTCTTGATTTGTCCAAGTCAAAATTTTATTGGAAATGAAAATATCTTTCCTTTTATATATCAGAGGTTAATTAATGGCTAATCAAACTTTTTTCTAACCAGCCATGTTAAAATTATGATGGTGTATCACTTCAGTTCCAATGGCAGACACATCACATATGGGTTGCCATTTTGATGGCTTTGAATGGTAATCTGACCCATAAAAACTGAAGCATAATATGCAAACTGATTTTTTTCTGGCCTGCCGTATTCTTGATGCCATCTGTGTTAGGATGGAAATGAGCCTGCACAAAATGTGGTCTGCCAGTTTTAAGCAGAGTGGTAGTGCCAATCACAGATGGATTTAAAAGAATAGCCTCATGTGAACAAGAGGAGAAAGAAGGTTCTCCTGAGAGCCGGAGGTCTCACTTGAAAGCATATTATGTCTGTTAAATCCAGTGGCCTTTGGAACATCCATCAGACCTTTCTGTCAGCTCTTCACATGGATTAAGAAACCTAAACTTACTTTCCAAAAAAGAAAAATCAAGGGGAAAAAACTCAAGTTCCAAATGTTGCTCTCCCTCCCACCACTGCCTTCTATTGCTGTCATCCTTAATGGAATATGGTGCAGGAACCTGACAGTATCTGACCCTGTCAAGTATTTGCAGTGTATCCAAAACTGAACATAGTAAACTACTTTGTAAATTTTGTAGATATGTGTGTTTAATTTGCTGTATGAATCCTGTTAAAGTCATAGTATTCAGAGCCCTGGGCTGTCACTTCTGAATTCCTGTCTTCGACAATTAACAAAAATCTATTGTGTAGGTGAGGGCGAGTACCTATCTGCTGATGTATCTCAGATCAAAAATCAAGATACTTAAGCACCCAATCTTCACTGTAGTCAATGAGTTCTAAGTTCTCTTCTACTCAATTTGAGAGAGCCTGTTCTCTGAAGTTAGACAGTCAATGACCTTGTCGTATGTGTAACCACAACTGTCTTGGCACTATTTTAGTCTGTTTCTTTGGACTATAATGATTTTCACTGGTTAGGAATATGGTGTCCAGAAGTCTGCTTTCTTAATCTCTCAATCGATTACATTGTCTGAATGACCGTTCGCTGTTGCAGTAAGGAAGCATGTAAAAGAAGGCGCTGATCGATGAATTTCATGTTCGTGACACACTTGAACATCCCTCTCAAGTCCTCTTTAAGCCTTTTATTTTGTGGCTAAATAAACACCATTTTCAGCAATGTCTCATCTACTCCCTTTAATTACTGCTGTTGAGAAAAAGTTTCTGCCGATGCAAATGTGCTATTTTGTCATGTCACATCAAATTGCATCAGCCTTATATTTAGGAACAAAAAGAGGGGGAGGCTGAGACAGGATGTGGCTACAAATGGAAGCAAAGGGTTTTCTTAAATATAGGCTGAAAATAGACAATTGAGGCAGTGATGCTTTTTCAAGCAAAAATCCATGAAAGGGAAAATCAAGTCTGTGACGACAGAAATGAAAAGCAGGGCTGCGGGTGTGAGGAGAGGGAGTTCTAGATGGAGGCGTAGGCTGGTGTCAGGGAAAAGCTGATGAACTTTTCATTTATGCAAACACCCTTTGCATTATCAGATTGGTATGAAGTGGTTTTAGAATATGTTAGACCACATATATTTCCTCTTGTTCCTTCTGTGCTGGCTAAAAACTTATTAGCCATGCTTCCCTCCAGCTTGTTGCAGGGCATGCCACCTGCCCTTTCCTTTGTGATTATCTCCCCTTCAGGTCTCAAAGCTGAACTCATTGATTGCTTCCCAACTTGACTTATTTTGATTAAAAAAAAGTATTTTAATGACTGGGCTTTGCTAACTTGGATGTCTCAGCTTAACCCAGTCACTTGCAGGAATTGTCCTAAATACCATACAGCTTTATTCTCATTGACTTATCTGTTGCTATATGCTGCCTCGATGTGGGGATCGTTCATTAGATTTTTTCTTCTCAACACATTAGCAAATTCCCAAGCCTAAAATCAATATGGTGCAAAATGGTTCAGCTTTATTAAATTCTTTGTGCCTGTTTACATGATGGTTGATTTTGCTAATGTTGGAAGTATTTCTTCTGGCTCCTCTGTCAGCCTGCAGAATTCTGTGTTTTCTGTGTACACCACCTCCTCTGTTCTGAGTGACTACCAGAACAGATGAAGCCCAAAGTCATGGACTAAATGAACTCAGTGGACATCTTGCAGGTGACATGGACCACCCCTGTAAAGTCTTTAAAATGTCCACAAGACCAAGGAAATATCATCAGTGTATTATACCAAAGGATGGGAAGGGGGAGTGAGGGGTGTGGTTAATGATGTAGTAGATAGTGTGGGACCTGAGCATGATGTAAATGGCATGGAATAAGGGGGTGGATACTGTCCTGGCTTCAGCTGGGATAAAGTTAATTTTCTTTGTAGTAGCTAGTATGGGCCTATGTTTTGGATTTATACTGAAAACAGTGTTAATACAGCGATGTTTTAGTTGTTGCTAAGTAGTGCTTAGCACTAGTCAAGGACTTTTTCAGCTTTTCATGCTCTCCTAGGTGCACAAGGAGCTGGGAGGGGACACGGCTGGGACGGCTGACCCCAGGGATGTCCCACACCGTATGGTGTCATGCTCAGCATATAGAGCTGGGGAAGAGGAAGGAAGGGGGGGATGTTCAGAGTTACGGTGTTTGTCTTCCAGAGAAGCCGTTACATGTGATGGAGCCCTGCTTTCCTGGGGATGGCTGAACACCTGCCTGTCTGTGGGAGGGAGGGAATGAATTCCTGGGTTTGCTTTGCTTGTGCACCCAGCTTTTGCTTTACCTGTTAAACTGTCTATCTCAACCCATGAGTTTTCTCACTTTGACTCTTCTGATTCTGTTGTCCCTCCCACTGGGGGGGGTGAGTAAGTGGCTGTGTGGGGCTTGTTTGCTGACAGGGGCTAAACCACAACAGCTCCATAAGTAGAAATCAGTTGGTTAGTGCTCTGTTATTTTTGCGTGCATTTGGTAGGGTTATACCTTACCAGATGAGATTTTTCAGTTCAGTTATAATACAGTAGTAAAGTCAAAGGAAGAGTACACCTAATTAAGCAGGAAGAAGTTGATGGAAAAAACCTGGGAGGAGTCATATAAAACTTGTGAATCACATCTAGCAGAATTTACTTAAACCACAGTGGAAATATATGAAAAAAATATTTTTGGGTGCTCTGTATAGTGTATTACATTGTAGTAGCCTAGTAGGCCTTCACAGTGCTAACATACAGTACTTGTATACTGAAAATACCTTTAACCATGAATTAAGCCTTAAAAGGCTCTTGCATTGCAGGAGTGTTGTTGACTGACTACAACAGACAGTTGCGTTGAACAACTCAGTTACTCCTATGTAACTTTGGAGCAACTCTGCTAGTCATAAAACTCAAGCCCAGTCATTCAGGTTTTCAGGTTGCCAGCAAACATATGTTTTTGTGGTTCAGTTGAAATTAATAGAAATGTGCTGATTTACACCAGCCAGTAATTTGGACTAGTGAATTCCATGTTGCCTTTAGTGGCGTTTGTCTGGAGAAACTGTGATAGAAAAATGAAGGCCCTCAAATAGAGTTCCAATACAGGTACAGTACCAGTATTCCAGATTCTTATGTTGGGCATACATTCATTTATGGCAACATACACTATTTCAGTTTATTTCTCTTAACTACTTCCAGCAATAACTCTCGGCTCACTAAACTAAAACTAAAGAGATTGTGGTAAATAGGCATAGAGAAAATGTGCAGTAGCGGTCCAAATAAATGTAGGAGACTTCAAACAGTCCATCACACTAAGCTTAAAGTGTAGTCTCTCTTCACAAATAATATTTAAAAAAAATTTTTATTGAAAACCAGGTTGGTTCTTCAGAAAACATTAGCCGCTTCCCCATAGAAAAGACTTTTTGCCCTCTCAGAACTGGGCAGAAAAAGATCTATTGAAATCAAATGCATAAATTATGCATGTAATAAAATTTGCTTTGAAATGATGAGTCTGATCAGAACCTGATGGCAATTAAACTGAGTTCTGAAAGATCAGCTCTGTTTGAGAAGCATCAGAAACCTCAGTGAGGATGTGATCTGTAGGTGTGCTAGCAGCACCTACTTATCAAGTTAGAAAAATACTATCTATTTCTTAAAGCTAAGCACTTGGATTCTCTCCTCAGAAGTAATTGGTGATGTTAGAGGCAATATTTTTATTCTTGTCACCAAGGATAATGAAGTTCAGTAGAAGCTTAGAAGCTTGTATATTTACAGCATTATGACAAATGTTAAATCAAGTAGTATTTCAGACTGAAGCTAGACAGGCAAAGGCACCCAACATGTCATGGTTCGATATTATCAGTCTTCCAGGACTGTAAAATATTAAATATAGTGATGCTGTAATCTAAACTCTTAATTTTTAAATTCTTCACAACAGGAAAATAACAATCCATGGTGCTAAATCCATATACACAGTGAAGCTTGATGGAAACAAGGCAATGAAATATTTACCTCAGGCTTTATAATCAAAACTGCAGTGTGTGGTAGTCTGTGCATTCAATGTGCACAGGCCCACAGATGGGAAGAGAGGCATCCTACTGACAGCTTCTAGCCTGAGTAGTAAGAGGCTTGTGTCTTTGACTTGGCTGCGATATTTGGTATTGTCTCTCTTGTGATTTTTGTTTGTTAAATGCAGCCCTTGTTTGTGGCGTCTGACCAGACTAAATGGAAGTGTAACAGACTGACTCCTTTTTAAAGGAGTAGAGGGAGGAGGTGAGAGTCCTGTAGAGGTTCTGGTGATACTTAAAGCATGAATTTACATAGAACTTACTTTTCATTTTCAGTTTAATCTAATTCCCAAGTCTTAAGACAACACATCTGATTTCTTTCCTCTGATGTCTTTTTTTTGAGCACATAAGAATTGAAAAATGCCTCACTGAAATGTGTATTTTCATAGCAAAGAATGCTATGCTGTTACACTTTTTTCAAAGCACAGCACAGAAATATTAAATGGGGAAGGGGAAAGATAGATGTTTGTTTTTATAGTTGGGGTTTGTTTGTTTTGAACTGAATAAGTCTGAAAATATTAAGTAAAAACTGTAGATCAGATGAAAAGACTCCATAAGCATTCTCCAGATCATTCATCAAAAAACCACCCAACTGACAACACTACAACAGGAAAATATTCTTAATTAATGTCTTCAGTTAAAGGAAAAGCATTGTGGATCTCTTAAATATATTATTAAATCTGTATTGTTTAGATAATAGGACAGGGGAAGACACTTGTGCTGAGTGCTGTGTCAAATTCATCAGGGGATGTTTTAATTCTAGTTCACTTGCTAGATTTCACAGCTATTTGTCTGGGTGTTGGGGTAATTTGGAGGGTTGAGTGAAGCCAGATGACTGTAATGAACTCATTTTGTGTCTTTGACTCATTCTGGCAAAAGAAGATGCTATTTATGGGGCATTTTGTTTTGTTAAGACTTCTGTTCCTCCTGTCTCTCAAACTTTCTCTGGGCCACTGTCTTTGTGCCATCACCAATAATTACATCAAATTAATTCAGCATAATTGAGTTAATTATTAGTACTGGAGGTTAACAACATTACTTCAATTGAACCAAAGCTTTTATCCCCCTTTTCCTGAGGCTTCACAAAATGTAAACAAATCTGAATCATGGTTGAAACCTAAGGCAGCTCCATTTCCATCAAGTGCTTTTGCCAGTCAGAACTGTCCTGCCATATTCGTTCACTCAGGCAGATGTTGATAAATGTGCTGTCTGCTGCAAAGGGAAAAGAATACAGTGGTGTTCTGTATCAACGTCCAAGTACTTTAGAAAAAAGGAAATATTTTAATCACGTCAGAGCCGTCCAGTCAAACCAGAAAGAGAAAATAATAATTAATAAAAATTCAGATATATAGAGGATATTGAACCCAGTTTGGTTGACATATCAAAAAGAATTAAGACATAAGTTCCAAAGATTCAGAGGATAGCTTTTTGAATTAGGGATGCTATTGTGAATCACTGTGTAAGATGCAATCAGTAGCATGATTCCTTGTATAAGGTGGTAGTTTGAGAATCAGAAGATATGATTTCTATTCCCAGCTCTGCTGTTGACTCATTGTATGACTTTGCGCAAGCTGCTTCATTTTCTGGAGCACAGTTTCTCTTCTCGGATGTTTTCCCTCTTAGAGATCCAAGAGGCTAGGGTTGTCTCTTTCTGCTTGCGCATCCATGGTCTAGGCATAGTGCAGTGGGGTATTTGAGTCACTGTTGTCTTGATGTACTGCAGTGGATCTCTGTGCTGGGATGCAAAGAACTCTGCCTTTGCCAAGGGTATAAAGCAAGCTTTTACCTTTAGTGCCAAGGGCTAAAATTGAGATCCAGCTCCTGCTTTGCACAAAGTGCAACGTGTTTGTTTTAATCTATTATAGCAAGCACTCTGAGCTGGGCACTCAGATCAAGAGTTTTGGCTTGAGCTTGACTTTATAGACAAACTTCAACCCCCCCCCCCCCCCCCCCCCCCAACTCCATCTCAGTCAGAGCTATAAATTAGGTACTCAATATAGTTGGTGTGTGTGCAATCAATTAAAAGCAAGCTCTGTACCTCTGATAACAAATGTCCTGCAGAGTTCTATAGAGTATTTTTTCATTTTTTCCTTTTATTCCATTCTGGCTCAATGACAAAAATATCAAAAAAGCAGGGGGGGAATGAAAATTTGAAGAAATCATGTCCCAGTTGTAAGATTTTTACCTGGCCAACAGGATATCCAGGATCTATTTTTGGTTCTGCTATTATGTGTTATGTGGAAGATTAAGAATATTAATTTCTTTATGTCTTTTTGGGGAAAGTAGGACTAAAGATATTTGGTTTGCATTTGTACTTGATTTGAGTTCTGTGTATGGCAAGGATTATTTAACAATGGATGAATTTTATGGGACAGACTACACAAGATGGATAAAACTCTCTTGCCTGAAAACTGCTTACAAGATTCTGAGACAAAGTGAAAGTAAGTCTGTGGCTGATGTTCTGATCCTAGGTTCAGATGGTATCAGGTTGGAAAGAAATAAGGTCACCTTTTTTTAAAAAGGTGCAGTACAGTATTGCTAATAATATGACACTATAATACAGTATTACTTAGTAATCATGAGATGGTGATTCTAAGCAATCGACAGTAGTGGCTTTAGATTGTAGATACCTCTGCAGTTCTCAGACTTGTAAGAATTTTTTCAAAAACATTTGGTTTTTTTCATTTTACTACTTTAACTGATGTTATTTTAAATCTAGGTGATGGTGGGGGAGGAGGAGGGAAGTCATATTACTAACATGGAAATTCTCAACATATGCTTTCTGTTCTCATCTAAATCATGTCTGTGACTTTGCCATGAAAATAAATGAGAAACGGCCTTCTTCCACACAGGGCGTGCTGGGGTGCACAGGTGCCCTTTTAGCACCCCAGGGAGAATTATGCTCCCAGGAGGGTCAGATCCTGTGCTATAAATGACTGCAGGTTTGTTAAAGTCAATGGAGCTGTGCTAGCCTGTTGATACTGTTAAAAGTATGATCTATTGGTGGACTTTCAAAGGCTATTTAAAATTTACAAAACTGTCCTCTCCTAGCATAGAGCTTCTGTTTTTTCTTTTGTAAGCCGATAGTAAATCAGAATAGGAGAGAAACAACAAGGACCAATCTAATGTAGGCAACAAGACAGTCCTGTGCTCAAGCAATGTGTAGACCTGCAATTTAAACACATTATACTAGACAACACTGCCATCACTATGTCAGCTGTAGTTTTAATTACTTCCCTCTTAATTGGGTCAAATCACGAAGCACTGAAATCAATTGTTAAGTAGCCCTTTCTGGAGCCAGGTACTGATTTCCTGGATAATGGAGTTCTTTCAACATTTTTGTTTTCAACTCAGAAGAATATCTTATGAGTTTCTAAAATAACGGTATCTTATAATATGTAGATGAGAATGGTCCCTGAGGAACTGGTGGGGGTAGGGAGGGGTGTATAGGTCTTTCTCCATCCAAAGCATGGAGAACATACAAGTCTCATACTGCAGCTGACTTTGTGAGGAGCTCTCGTGGCATCCCACTGCAGCCAGAAGAGGTTTTTCAGGACTAAGGGCCCTTTCTCAAAAACCACTTGGAGACTGGGAACTCTTTCTTTGCAGTAGACTTGCTGCTAGTCAGACTTTTGCTATGTTTGTCTTCTGAAACAGGTTCTCTTTGGGCTTGGCCACAGGGAGGAACAGTAAAGTTTTTGGGAAAACTTGAGATACGGCTTTAAGACCTCAGAAATGTTCCTAAGATATGGCGGGCATCTGCCCTCACGTTTAGCTGTTGGTATGGTAACAAACCCTGATTAGTGAGCTGTACAAGTTAAAATCCCCCTTAAGAGGCTAAAGACTCCTAGACTTAAATGTTCTGTAATACTTCTGCTTATAAACATTTCTCCCGTGAACAGGCGTGTATTTTGCTCAAGATGTGGTGGGCCGAATTAATCTGTGGTGTAATTCCACCACAGCCCGGGTGTATGCCAGGGAAGGTTTTGGCTCAGATTGTTACTTGGATCTAGAGCAAAGGATTGGAAGATGCTGAATTTCAGTAGGTGTCGATTTGAAGTAACGAGACAGCAAGTTGTTCTTGATGCTGCTGTAAAGGATAATGTAAATTGGGAAGGACGATTACAGGGTGAACTGTAGATACCAGGGCATTGTGCAAGCACCATCGTCATTAGTCTAGGGATTATGTGTGTTTAGATAGGACTGGAAAGGATGTGCTGCAGTAGATTGGTAAAATGAGAGGTCATACTGGAAAGCCCTGTTACACTGCAGGTTTTATTCCCTTGTAGGCTGGATAGGATGTCTGCACTAAAGGAATGTTAAGAGGTATATGTTAGGCATTCTTGCTTTAAAAAAAAAGGAACAGGGTTTTTTTATTTAATCAATAGTCTGTGTCACAGGGACTTCTGCTATTTTTTTAAATTCTGACTCTTTACCTTCCCATGACTTTGTCCTTCTGTTGAACTTTTGTACTTTTACTTTCCTAAGTTTGAAACATGTGCTTTTACCCTCTTGGCTTTTTTCTTTTTTAAAAAAGATAAAGTTGGATATCATGGGCAAAATCGGCCTATCTTAAAGCATAAAGGTAAAATAAACTTTAACCAGTTTCTGTCCTTCCTGAATAGAATTAGGAACCATGACAAAACCTTATGTAAGACGTACATAAGGTTCCCATGCTTATATGGCCCATAGTTCACAGAACTAATGCCTTCATTTATCAAAGACAGGATGTTTGCACCCCTCAAAAGAACTTTCATACCTTATGCTGCCAACTGGATATCTGTTCTTTAGCAAAATTTGTGGTAGCTTGTATTGTGCCCAATCGGATTTTTTTTTTTAAAAAGTTGAATATTCACAAAGTCTTAGGAGGTGATATGAGCCCAGGCAGAAAGTTGTTATACTAGCTATGAAAAATTAGTAGGGAGAACCATGATTGCTAAACTGGAACTAACTAAGCACTGGAACATTTCAAAATACAATATTTACAAGAAAAGAAGGAATGAACAGGCAGTTCTGTTCTAAAACTGATGGCACTGATTTATAACTCAATATTCAGGCGTGATCTCAAAGGTAAATACTTACAGATTTGGCCACTGAGAATGAAATTCATGTTGACAGCAGTTGAACTGAGCAGTTTGCAGCTGGGACAATAAAGTTCTTTTGAGACTGTGCCTTTCAGAATTTTCTCTGAGCCAGGAAAAGTCATTGTCGGGAGAAAAGAGTAAGTGGAGAACTTTGAATTGTACTTAAACCAGGGAGGTTCCTCTCCTCACGTTGCTGCCTTCACTTGACATTTAGTGAGCATGCTCCAAAGAGTATTACTCTAATTAGTCTCAGCATGCTTATTAATTATCCAGAACAGGGTAATCGGATCTCAGTGTGGGCAGCATGTTTCCTCACTGGTGTTAGATTGCAAAAGTCTCAGTATTTTGTTTGCTGTTTGGTGTATTGCATGTCTCTGCTTTGTGACACCAAACGAGTGTAAAGTAAAACATTTGCCCTGTGGCTTTGGTTATTTTATTTACATGGTCTTTATCACGTCAAGAACTTGATGTCTTGTTATGGCTGGACCCCAGAGCTTTTGTGCCTTTTTATAATGCTGTGAATTTACTTATATAATCAGTTTTCCTTTACAATACAGATCTTTTAAGCTTTTACTCAGACCCTAAATAAAACACATTAATGGGCTGATTTCCAGATGCCTTGAAGTTGCTTTATGCCATATCAGCAGTAAAGGTATCGTAAAGTAGGTGCAAATAGAAAAATACAATCTACATTTGGTCTGTAAGAGAACTGTTCTTCTCAGAGCCTGAAAATATGCATCTCATGCGCTGAGCATGCTAGGCTACCAGATGTGCTCAGCTCTCTGTTCAGCACCTTCCTAGATTTTCAGGGTTTGAGACCAGAAGGACAACTAGACTATACAGTTCGACTCTGTGTAATCTGGTATTAAAACTTGACCCAGGAAACACTGCGTTAAGTCAGACATCTTGTGTTGCACTAGCACATCTGTGCCTCACAGGTCCTCGGCTGCATGCTGGTTGCCAGGACAGTTCAACGGTGTGAAGCTATTCCCTTTTTGTCCTTTACACTGGACTTTCAGTAGCAGGTTGAGGGCCAGATGAATTACTGTGATAGTGGCAGCCCGTATCTTTTTTTTTTTATGTGGATGTACAAAATAAAATGGAGCTCTATTCCACTTTCAGAGGTTGAGCTACTTTTCCCCTTTTATTCATAGTTTCCTTTTTTATACATTTTGGGATTGCTACCAATTTTTTTTTTTTGGCACAGCAGCTCCAAGTTGTTTATATAAAGCTCAGGTGTATTAAAGCATGACTTTGGATCCAGCTTGTCCAGAAGTTAACCACATTCTTGATTATCCTGTTGTCATTATGTAGAGCTCTACCAATCTTTGTCATCCTCAAGTTTTACCAGTTATAACTTTATATTTGCAGGGAGGCAACTGCTGATAGTGTTGAACAGGCCTAATACTGATCTGCAGAACTACATGAAGGATGCCTGACCAATGGTGCTTCCTTGTCAACAAACAGCTCTTTGAGATCTGTCATTTAGCCAGTTCTTAATTCCCTCTATGCTCTACTAATATTGTGTAAAGCTAACTTCATGCTGCAGGACTGTGCCCCCAAAATGTGCTGCAGTTGCACTGTCATTTGACGCTGCTTCTCTACCTCGTGCGCGAAGCAAAGCATAAAGCAGAGAACAGAAATGGAAGTGAACAGAACAAGACTGGCTATCATTATTCATGCAACAGGACTTTACAGAGCATATTTAGAAAGGACAAAATCCACAACAATGACAGGCCGCAGCTCGTCAGAAGTGATCACATCAAACCAGCAGGTTTTAATAAAAGCCCAGCAAGCTGGAGAGATGTGTTTATCAGAAAGCAACTTCAGCATTGTACGTGCTCACCCATACACAAGAAGGGCTATGTCTACAGGGCAGGCCATTGCCCAGGGCTGAAAAATATTCAGTAGCTCTGAGTGAATGTGAGTTGGTAGGGACAGACATTTGCTGGTTTGCCTATGGCAGCAGACCCCATATGGCTGGCCTTGAACGCAGTGCCCTAGTCACTCTCCTGTGACCTGCTAGGGAATAAAGAAAATACTGTGGAATAACCAGAGAAGGCAGTTCACTGAAAGCAGTAAGGTCTGCCACTTGGCTGCAATAAGGTGTAAGCATATTTAAGAAATTAGAGCTCACAGTCATAGGCCTTTCCTATATTCACCGGCTGGGAACCTGTGAAACCTGGAAGGGAGGACTGATGTAGCCAAATACTAAGACAAAAGAGTGGTAGCCATCCACTTGGGTGTCTTCCTGGACTGATGTCAAAACATGGACCAAGATGTTTTGTGGTTTAAGAGGTTTCAAGAGGTTTCCAATTTTGTTCTTATTTTGGCAGTTCAATTACTACTTTCCTGTGCAGAAACTTTTACCATCTCATTTTGCACAAATACCACTTTTGGAATCTGTATTCATACTAATAAAAGCAGGACCAGTAAAGGCATGATGAGTCAGGTTACTGAACTTGGCTATGAATTTTTAGTAGTAATTTCACTAGTGACTTCTTTTTTCATGTAGAGTCTGCTATTGAATGTTTAGATTTACATTTTCAAGGAGGACAAATTATTATGGCACCTTGAAAAAAATCTTATACAGTTACCTTTTTAAGTTTAACAGCAAATTCCCAAGATACCTAAAAATCACGCATGTGTTTGAAAAAACCCAGTCCACTTCTCAATTTTATATGTACTTATGCTGCTGGGAATAATATGAAGCATCTTCCTAATTAAAACTAAGCTAATGCTACTGAATAGATGCTTTGCATTTGTTTTTCTTTTAACTTTTTTTACAGGGTTTCTTTGCTTAATCCTAATTTGCAAACTTCACTATGTACTTCTCAGCAATTTTTATGGTTGAGGCCAAACACAGCCTACTAACATCCAGGGAGACAGTATGGATTTTGTTTTGGTTTGGTTTTTTGAGTGATTTATTCTTCAACGTGCAGTGTGATCAACTTGTATAACAGACAATCTGCAGCAAGAGCCTGGAGCTAGCTGCAAACTCCAGTACCAGCTGTTGTGTCCCACAGGTACCTCCAGTAACACAGAGCAAACAGTAAAAAAATGTATCAAATGGTTTTATCTCTCCGTTTCTAGTTTCTTCTCCTTCTATCTTCTGTTTTGTGTACTTGGCTTTGTGTAGGATGGCAGCGCTCAATGGCAGTGCCTTCCCCAGCAGAGAACCTGATTGTGAAGGTAAACTTACGACAGATAGTTCAGTGGTCGGAATGCTGAGGCAGTCTGTGGGAACCCAGCTCCATTCTGCTGAATACTATTTGGTGGTTGATATTCAATACCCGAGAATCTCTGCCCTGCGGAAGTGAGGATGTGTCTCACCCGAGTGCAGTGAGCTGGTGAGGCAGTGTTCCAGGCTACCTTTATATCAGTGAAGTGGCCAAATTAAGTGAGTGAAATCTAGGCCTGTCTTGGTTCCTCACTGTTAAAGACAGGCATATTACAGTGCTACTTTAGTAGGATACTGTAAAATCAATACTCCAAAGATCATGACGTTTGACAAGGATAGGGAATCATAAATTAGAGTTAGACTTCTAAAGATGTAATACTTTAAAATAACAAGAAGACACATCTCTAGCCTGTATACTGGGGGGAGGAGAGGGAAGGGGGAGCCAACCTGTAAACAGCAACAGCTCAGGTAACTCTTGCAGTCCTTTAATTAACACTTCTAGTCTCTGAAGCCTAGCTTTGGTGGTCATTTAACTCTAGTCTAAAGGGATTCAGATTCTAACTGTTGAACAGTAGGGATTTGCTTGAAAAACAGTCACAATAGCAGAAAAAATCCCCATCTGAGAGCAGTGGCATAGTGTCATATCAGTATCATCATGGGTTCAGCTCTACACTGGGTCAATTGACAAGCTTGCTAATGCAGAGTGCAAGATTAATTGGCTTTGGTCAGCCTTTGCTTCACTATCTGAATATCATTATCAGGAATGTAAATGATTATGCAATGCTGAGAAATGCCACAATAGCCTCAGTGTCTCCTTTTATACTTGTCTCTCTTTAAACGGGGCTTTATCTAAATGCAAATGTGACTTCAGCCTTCTGATTAGGACATTATACAGTCATCTATTCCAGAAAAGCACAATTAGTGGATTATTTTATTTCTGACTCAACAGTTCTTGGTTTAGATAGTTTGTTTGTTGTGCTATGCATGATATTTAAGTTACCAGGAGGAGATTTACATTATTAGTCAGGATTATAGCCAGATTTTGTGAGGTTGAGGGTTTTTTCTTGGCAGATAAAACTGGTAACATTTGTGGGACTCCAGGGGGGATGTTTTTAGAACAAAAGGCAATAGTGCAGATTCTTACTATGCTTCATTGTCCTTTTTGTATCACATACGGGGCAAATTGCAGTAGTAACTATGCAAATTCTCCAATGTCGTGGGTTGTACAAGTGCAGAGTGTAACCGTACCTGTTTTCAGGATCTATTCACTGTAAGGTTGTACTCATACAGTAACCCAGTATCTTAAAACTTAATAGTGGGTCAGGTCATAGGATTTTCTCATTCAACAGCTATTTTACAAAAATAGCCATAAAGTTTTCCATGTGCAGCGGTAGATTTCCAGTGAAGCTTTCACTGGAAGTGATATTGCAAACAGTGTGAAGTTACATGATCAGAAAAATACAGATATTTGGTGATAAACCTCCCTGTGAAGCTTAGCCATGTCGCAAAATCTGTCGCATTTTTGCAGCTATGAATCAGTCAGAATTCAGGATATTATTTTCTTTCAGTATAAGAGCCTTGTATGGTATATGTTTGATAACTAGACCTGATGAAAACTTCAATCTTCAAATCAATTAAAATCCAGTATTTGTGGGAAGGCGAAGGAGGTTTTTTTTTCTGCAGTTCATTAGTGGTTTTGTCTCATTATTTAGATTCAACAGCTCACAATTTTCCTATGAAAAATTACTGCAGTGGAAAATTCCTAATTATCTATAGTGAAACAACATTTTCAATTCTATTGATCAGTTTAGTCCTTCCATATTCATATGTTTATATGACTCTAGTTTCTTGCTCCCTCCTGCAGCTTATTTTCTTTACACTGAAGCAAGCTGTCCTATACATTCCCAACATGAGGGATCTTGGCTTTTGTGACAGGAAATCTATTGTGCCACTTAAGTTTAATTAGAGCACAATGACATATGATGAGCTTATACATCAAAGCCTAGAAACAACTCAACAAATTGGCTCCAGTCCCAAAGTATATTTTGGGATCTGTACTGAATTGGGATGTTTCACTGTATTTAGTGGGAGTATGTGAAATACAGGGCCAGGTTCTTAGGCTCAGTGGAACTATACCAATTCTTACTAGCTAAGGATCTAGCCCACAAAACCTGTGTGTACAGTTAAACTTAGATTCAGATCAACTTGAATCCAACTGCCTAGTCTAGATTTCTATACTGGGTGATAACCTTATTCCCTTAGGTTCTGTGTATGTAACAAGTTGAGTCCTATGGCCAGTTCTAATTTGCACAGAGTTCAGAGTATTGAGTATAGACCCAGGACATATTTTATTCTGCCACACAGTGGAGTGAGGAGTTAGCTTACATCTAGGTGCACAGATGGTCTTTATATTCTGCTCACTTGTAGCACTACTTATGTGTTGGTAAGTCAGTGATTACAGTGCCCTATCACTTAAATGTTAAAGATACGAGCTGAAGAGCTACATTTCCACAACTACTTGCAAGTAGTGAGAGGAGGCTGTAGTGAGGTGGAGGTTGGACTCTTCTCCCTAGTAACAAGCAATAGGACGAGAGGAAACAGCCTCAAGCTGCACTAGTGGAAGTTAGGTTGGACATTAGAAAAAACTTCTTCGCCAAAAAGGTTGTCAAGCATTGGAACAGGCTGCCCAGGGAAGTGGTTGAGTCTCTATCCCTGGAGGTATTTAAAAGAAGAGTACATGTGGTGCTTGAGGATATGGTATAGTGGTGGACTTGGCAGTAATAGGCTAGCGGTTGGACTCAATGACCTTAAGGGTCTTTTCCGACCT
Source organism: Phalacrocorax aristotelis (assembly GCF_949628215.1). Classification (NCBI taxonomy): domain Eukaryota; kingdom Metazoa; phylum Chordata; class Aves; order Suliformes; family Phalacrocoracidae; genus Phalacrocorax; species Phalacrocorax aristotelis. Next base: position 5,904,569 of record NC_134293.1, on the reverse strand, counting down.
TAATGATTCTATGATTCTATGCTTTACATATGTGGGTTTATGATTTCAAGAAGTAGGACTTACTACTGTAGCAATTTTTTTCCTTCCTAAAAATGCTTTTCATTAAATATGGGAATTTTGGTGTTTCACAGATACATTTTTTTACTTTATTTCAGGATGGCATAATTTGAGACCTAGTATCCAGATACCAACTTTTTCTACACTTAGGTTTATAGAAAGGGTCCATGTTTGTCTTATTATTCTATATTTGTGCACATTACATGAAAGATAAAAAAAGCCTTCTCTTCTATATGGAGAATGCCAAAATGATGATAACGGTAAAAGGAATTTAAGCTGGGGTTTTTAATAGAGTTCATCCCTTATTTTCAAATATCCACTTTTCCTGTGGTTATTGGACTGCTTAAGTATTTTGAGACACTGTACTCGCAGGAGACTAGACTATTTTAAGAACAAAAGTGCCATGTATTCCAAGTGCGGCATTTAGTTTAACTATACAGAAACGATGAATGCCCAGCCTTTGCATTAGCCCAGTGAGGCAGCATGTCTCAAGCATTCACCTTCAAGGCACAGTTCTTTCCCTGTGGACTCTTTCTGTAACATGTGGATGGCCTTTGTCCTCTGTTGACCATGTTAGCATTGCTGCCCATGTCAACTGTGGGGCACAGCAAAAGTCAGATGCCTTCAGATATTCTTGTTTGTGAATTGTCTGACTCAACATGTAGTATTGGGGTTCTGAACAAAACACTATTGCTTTAAAGCTTGAATTTTGGGGTTGGAGATTAGGTACAACTGCCACTGAAGGAAGAAGAAAAGGAAAACATTGGCTGGGGCCAAAGATATCCCACGTGAAGCTGGTCTAAGAAGTTAATTTCTGTGCCTCGTTTCCTATTGATGAGAGCAGGCTACAGTCTCAGAGCAGTGTTCTCATGTCTATATCAGACACTGGGAGACACTCAGGGTGTGTGGTAATAGAAGATTAGGAAATTCATTAAAAAGCTACATGGATGTCTGTGGGTGCAACACCTCTAAACAGTAATCCTTAAGCTTCAGTAATTTTTTTGTAACAGACTCTCGAAGACACTTCATTATTTAGAAAAGTGACATGATTAATCAGGCTTTAAATGACTGACAGTTAAAGCACCATGACTATAACTGGGCCATTAACATGGCATATTCTTTTGATTTCTGGCATGCCTTGTAGCTGTCTTCTGGTTTTCATTTTCCTTCTTTTTATAACTGTATCTGTTCAGGCAGTTCTTGTTGAAATGTATACAACAGAGTAATATAGAGTTAGATACACAAAGGACATCCAAACTTTATTGAAAAGGTCTTACTTCCCCTATGTAATCTCATATGGTAAAAAATTCAAGGCTACCAAAGAAAGGCAACATGTATGTTACTGTATTATTCTAGTTGTAAAAGAAAAGTAAATGTAGATATTGATCAAAAATTAAAATCCTTACATCCCAGTTCCTCTGAAAAAGACAAACATTGACAACTTCTATAAATTGAATATTGTTGACAGAATCGCCTGAACTACCAGTATGTGTCAGGAATATTACTCAGTCTACATATATCATTCTCAGTTTTGTCACCTGCGGTACTTAATGCCAGGGGAAAACTGAAGGAGGGGATTTAGCTTCATGTTTGTATAGTAAATGTTTTTTACAACATATGGTGTAAATTGGCAGCCCCAAAATACTTTCAACTGGTATTACCTTTTTAATGAATGCTGAAAGTTTGATTTAAATAGTAGGGGAGAAAGAGCCAGGTGTTAGGTGAAACTAAATATCCTAAGAAGGAAAGGAAAGCAAAAGTAAGGGCATTTGCATAACAAATCAAGACGATTTTCAAAGTTCCATTTGTGTTCTCACTGACATGTAGTAGGGGGTATACAGAGATATCACTAAACCGAATGGTAGGAAGAAACCGAAGGAGGGTACCTCTTTTGAAAGTCCATTTGTGTTAGAAGGGTTCCCAAGAAAACAACTTTAGAAAAGAAGTCAAGAAAGGTGGTTAGTGCTGAAAGTGTTATCAAGGGTAGAGTGAAATGTGTATGCTGGAAATATGCCCTCAGCTCTCTGCTGGGAGAGAAGCCTTAGGATTGAACCCATGTTGCAGTTAGAAAAATAGCAACATGTGCATATACCTCCTTGAGGTACCTGTTTAGGCCTTCAACACTTCTACAGTAAGTCAGATGGGGTGTTATACCATGAGGTGTCCAGTATGCCAAAACAAAACTGCGAACTACTCTGAAACAAACTCTTTATTTGATATTATATTATTGCCCCATCACTGGAAGTGTTCAAAACACCATCAGCTCAGGTGGGGCTTTGAGCAGCCTGATCTATTGAAAGATGTCCCTGCCCATGGCAGGGGATTGGATTTGGAACACAGGACATTCCACCTCAAAATGCGAGAAGACTCCTTTCCTCTGCAGGTGCCAGAGCAGTGGCACAGGCTGCCCAGAGAGGCTGTGGGGTCCCTTCCCTGGAGACATTCACACCCCGCCTGGATGCAGTCCTGTGCCCCCTGCTCTGGGTGTGCCTGCTCAAGCAGGGGGTTGGATGGGATGACCTCCAGAGGGCCCTTCCAACCCCCACCAGTCTGATTTTGTGAAGGGCAGGGAGTAATTCAGTCTATATATTGCTTGACTTGCATTTTGGAGTTGCTTATGTTTCCGCTGGTTGGAGGGGGCATGCAGGGACCTCTTTACTGACCATCGAGAGTATAATCGCCTCCTGTACTCAAATGCCAAAGAGAAATGAATCCAAACCAGAAAATGCATGGAGGTGATGCCCAGCATAGGCTTCATTGCAAAGAAAATTATGTTTTAGAGAAAGATTGGAAGAAAACAAGGAATTAACATTTTGAAGACCAGAGGTATTCTGATCTGTATTTTAAGCTGAACCTTTTGGATAAAGCCATAATTAGCACATCTTGTGTGCTTGGAAAGTGAGCTAGCTAGCAATTGGACTAGTCAGACTGAAGCCATTTTGAAAAGTCAGCTCTTGGTCTATATTTCTGAATTTTTGTAACATCTTTCTGCCCCACATATGGGTTTTTTTGGACAGCATCCAATTCCTGTAGTATGTGAGGCCAAATGGCTTTTATTAAACAAATACGAAAAACTAGAACTGGAATCAAACAAGCAGAATGAAAAGACTGCAGCAGCAGTATAGAGCCGACTTATTGCCCTCATGATGGAAGAATGGTTTTCTAATTGTTAGTGAAAGCTAATGGAAACCATATTTTGCCTGTGAATAATTCCCAGGAGGGATCATTGTGAAGTCTTACCTCATCTCTCATACTTTTCTGATAGAGCATATCAAGTATTCAAAGCAGACACGCCCCATGAAGCTCAAAGTGTAGAAAACCACTGGTCATCTTTAGATACTAGAGAAAGATGGGACCCTTCAGGGGTGAGTGAACTTTACTGGCACATCACTGACCTGTCAGTCTGGTGCAGATTTACCTGTCAGTTGTGGGAGGAGTGGATAACTGGCAGATGGTAAAGGTTATGATGACAGAATCCAGGAGCCAACTAATTAAGTTTGGGGTTTTTTTGCCCACAAGGCATCATGATCTCACCCTCAACTGTGTTGAGAGAGGGGTCTGTTTGAAAATTTACTCCAGTCGATGTCATCTACTTCTGTAACTGAAAATTGGAAATGCCACTTTTTTGCCTTTTGTCCATGGAATCTTTCTTAAATGTCATAACATTTCAGTCCCCAAGATCTTTATTCCAGACTTTAGTAATAACAACCGGATCAAAGTTGTTATCTTAAATTTCATCCACCTTTTGTCTTTCTGTGATGTGTATGAAGTCCTTAATACACTGGATGGGGCACTATCAGCACAATACAAAGCAGCAGGATTTCAAATTGCTGTATTTGACATTGGAATCTCCCATTTATCCATCTTGGGAATGGCCTTTGTCTAATTTTCTTTCCAAGATCCCCTGAATAGGTAGTCATTTACCTACAATTAATTAAGGAAGTGACCAAGCTGAATCTTGTGCAGGTAGTTGACAAGCTGTGTTGTATTAGCTCCAATGGAAAGTCACTGCAACATCATAGTGGTGTTTATGGTGCTTGTGGTTTAACAGCCTTTTTTTGGTTGGTTATGTTGTTTTAACTTTAACAGAATCGAGGTCAACAGCACCATACACAGATATTTCACCTCACTGCAATCATAAAAAATGTGGCATATTGGTAACAAATGTCAAATTGGGATTTTTGTGACTCTTATGGGTATTTTTCACTAGAGAGTTAGTGTGATTGGCATTTTTTTTTTAAGTATGTTTGCCACAAATCTATATAGTCTAATACTCTGGGGAAAGGGCTTTGCTTGTTGAAAGCGTTGCTGAACTATTTTGAGTAAAGTCACAAATGAACTACAACAAACCCATTTCAGATATAAGGAAAGTTGTCAGTATAAATAAGCAGGAAAGAGATCCTGACGTATGTTCTTGAAAGGTTTATGCCTATTAAGCCCATTGTATGTCTTCAAATTCGTTTTAATGATTTACATCATCAGCTCATGAGATATAACCCTGTTAAGTCCTCCCTTAAGACAGTCACCTTTTATCCTTGGAGGCTAGAAAAGCATTTTCTGAAGTGTCATCGGAGCCTTTCTTAGGGGCTTCCATAACACCCATCAGCCATGATTCACTATGTTTCTGCAGGTCCATAAAAAAAAGTGTTATAAAACTTGTCTGTTGCTATCAGCTAAGCAGGTGGTGAGCTATATTGTGTGCTCTATTAGTCTACACAAAAACAGGCTCATATTACTGTCACCTCCTCCCCATTCCCATCCCACCTGTTTGGCTCATCTGCCTCATTCTGCCTCATCTTACGACTTGTCATTAGTCCGCCTTGTAAATTCTTTGTGGCAGAAACTTTTTCATTAGATATGTATGTATATATAGTACCTACCATGACAGAGCCTGAATCCTTGACTGAAAAGTATGGGCACAATTCCAATAGGGATAATAATTCTAATATCGCAAGGCTCTTTCTCGCATGTATCCTGCAGACAAGAGGCTCTGTCACAGGAACAGCTCCCTCTTGTTTTACAAGATGTTACTTTTGACAAAGGTAGTCAATTAAAAAAATCAATATAGTATAGATTTTGCCCAATTTTTCAGTAATGAACAGGAAAAAAAAACAATATTGAGATACTCGGATATTACTTTGTACTGTGGTTTTGTGCCATGAGTAAAGCAATGTTGTAGAGGCCCATCCCTCAAGAATGTGACACGTTCGGCATTTTTTTTGTAGAATTCTCTAATTTTCTTCACATGGAAGAATCGTACATTTTGTGCTTAAAATATCAAAGATTTTCTGTGACCTCTACTATTGTAAATCAGCATAACTCTTGTTACTGCTATAAAGGTATGCTTACTTATATCTACTTAGTTATAGTCTGACATGGAATTCTATTTTACTGAAAATACAGATTACAGTAGTACATATCCCGTTATGATAGACATTTTATAGGTATATGGTGAGGAGATTTTTCCCCACTGTAAGAGGAGCTACTCTATGCAAGTATACAGCCCAGGCATGCGATAGCTGTGGTGTTCTATTCTGAAATGAATTTGGCCCAAGGATTTAAATTACTTAAGAAAAAGGAAAAAAATATTGCAAATGATACTTACTCATCATAATGGGGGCTAAAATAATGCCATACACCTACTTCATTATTCAGTTACTTATTATCTTTCTTCTTAAGAGTAATGATATAAAAGTGCTTTTTTCCAAATGTTAATTTACTTCTCTGCAGATGGTAACCATCTGTTAAATGACAAGTCATTTACAGTGTTTGATTAGCACTTTATATAGCTTGGATAGACTTATTGTAACAATATGTAAGTATAGTTACAGAGGTGAAACTTGTTAGTTTTGCTCTTTTCCTGTTGCTGTTATAAAAAAAAAAATTTTCAAACCTAGCAATATTTTTGCCTGTCTTCTCTTACACATGTTAATTCACAATAAAGCCTGACACTTCTAGGCCAGTTCACAAGATGTTCTTGAGAGAATGATAATATTAGGAAATATTATTAAATTCCAACACCACTTGTAGCAATTATGAGCATCCTCATTCTACAGTGTCACCATGTGGATGGACTCGTATGGATGCTCAAGGAAAGCACTGGAAGCCTGAATGAATAGAATTATGGCTTATCAAGTAGAAAACTCCCTCGGGGTTGCAGTACTGCTTTGTATACTGATAGCAGCTTATACTGTGTCTGTTTATAAGCTAGAGAAAAATTATAAACAAGAAAAAATAATATTGCAATATACCTTAATATTACCATCATAAAGTGATCAACTTGCATAAACTCCACACCTTTGTATTTTAATACCTTGATCAGCAGCAACTAACCCCCATCTGTCAATAACCTAAGAAAGTTCTGATTCATTTCATATTGTGTTTTCTTCTAAAGTTTCCTCAAGTTATGCTGCTAAACTTTAATTTGCTGCCCTGTTTTCATTGTAGTAAAATTACTTTACACTTTTATTTCTGTGTTTTTAATAATCCGTTAGGTATCTTGATTTGCGTGTGTTATTTTCAACAGCTAAAAAGCCTGATAATGGCCCCACTACCAAATGCTGAATTAGTTCAGAACTCTCTGCAGTTATATCGTTATCTGCTTCGATGCTGTAAGCAACTTCCTGAAGAGAATATTCGTCAGCACTACAGACATGCGGTCAGGCAGGTGAGAAAGATTTCTTTTCTGTTGGCGGAATTCAGTGTTGGGGGTGTTTTTGGTTTCCTCCTCCTACAGTTTGGACCAACTTTTTATAACTCCTGGCACTTAAAAAATTATTCTTCTGCAAGCTTGAAACATTAGTGCATTTGAAGGATTATACTGGGAGTATGTAAAAGTGAATTTCTTTTTGTTTGCTTTGAATCTGAAACATTCTGTTTTTGTTGGCTTTCATCTCTAATCCTTATGTTAGCTGAGAGAGTGAACAATCATTCCTTACTCGCCTAAACGCATCTTTCATGGTAAAACTTACTGGTTCCTTGTCAGTCACTTTTTAATATATATACATATGCAAACACACAGCCCCTCCAACCCCGTGGCTGGATAAATCTCATCTAATTGTTCATATAGAAGTAATTTCATGCTTTTGATAATACCTGTTGTCCTGTGTCTTTCTAGTTTTAACGCGCCAGACAATTTCAATATTGAATTGAAGTTCTCTGGGGTTTTTTGCTGATGATGTATGAAAGGGGTAAAATACTTAATATGAAATTATATTCAACAAGCCTTGTTATGGAAGTAGCACAGCCAGGTGCTACAATGTGTATTTTTACTTTTTCAGATAAACAGTTTGCATCAAAAATTAATTTTCTTTGAGGTTTAAGTTATCCTTATTTTGACAGCTGTTCTGTTAGGTTGGCTAGTCAGTGTAACACTTTGAATGTTGCAGAGTTTCAAAGTCCATGCTGATGAAGATGATCCTGAGCGAATTCGGCAGATTATTAAGAGAGCCATTGAAGATGCTGACTGGGTCATGAATAAAGTAAGTGGATCAGATTGTCTAAGTTTTACTCTCTCAGTTCAGATCAAAGAAGAAAACATCAGAAAGCAAGTTAAGAACAGCAAACTGTTGCATTGTCCTGGACTTTGAAGGGACTGGGTGAACGGGAATACCTAGCCACTAGGGATGTATGACTGATAGTTCTTGTTTAAAAATTCTTCTTTGTTGATAGAAACTTTAAGTGTATTTTGGCATTGGTTTTAAAAACCAATGATGTTTTAAGTTGGTCTCTATATAAATCTTGGTTTCCATGAAGAATTACATTAAATTTCAGCAGTGGTGGCTAGTATAACTCTATAATAGAGAAAAAAAAAACAACCTACAATGTTTTGCAAGCCTCAGTTTGTTGACATGCATCAGCTGGTTTCCTAACAGGAATGTATCCTCTCTTAGCTTATGTAAACTCCCAGAAAGATTCCCCCTGCCCCTCCCCGCCTCAGCTCTTGCCTGTGCAAATCAGGGTTAGACAACGTAGTGGCAAAATTGTGGTAATTGGTTTACTTGTGCCGTAGTTATCACCCAGCGGATGTGCCTCTTTACTATCACAGCTCTGAAAGATACCAGTCAAACTGATTTCTTAAATAAAACAGTGAAGATTGTTTACTGTTAGACAGCTAAGAGTCACCTGGACTTCCTTGGATTTAAATCATGTTGGGGAGCATGATATGTTAACATGGATTTCTGAGTGTAGTGAAACAAGTAAATTCAGCTTGCTCTAAATATCTTTGATTTAATTTACTAAATGACTGTTAAGTCCTTCTCTCTGCCAGCCCATGAAATCCAAATGAGAATTGTTACAGGAGCAAGCGCGGATTAGTCATAGATTATAAAATTATAGCAGTAGCCATATCCCAGCAGTTGCGGCCTAGTAAATAACTGTCTGTGCCTGAATCTGATTTTATTCTCCCTACAATTATAAAAGCCTCATTCTGATTCTGCTACAGAGATTGTAGTCTGCCTCACTGGAAAACTGGTAATTGAACTGTATGAGAGGAGGATCAGATTCACAGTGCCTGCCAAGAGGCATTATTTTATACTGTAGAGGGAAAGCCTATCAAACCTCAATCTAATTTAAAGGAAACAGATAACTTTATGTAGATCATGAAGAGGGTTGTAAATCCTTGTCAGTATGAACTGTTACTTTTAGTTATGTGCTCTTTCCCATAAATAATTGTTTCTTTCTTTTTCCTTTTAGTATAAAAAACAGAAGTAGAAGAGGAATGATGAAGACAAAAATGTCACTGGTAAACCTCCTTAGAGGACTTGCAGTCAAGCCCAGTACTATATTATAGTTATTGCCTGGATTTTTCTCTTAAATAATACAAATACAATAATTTGTGTCTCCTCAGGATGTCATGAAGCTAAATTAATATTTCTGAAGCTATTTGAGTCTGGAGATTAAAAGGCACAGTCTAGGTTCAATGTATTAGCTTATAGAATCACAAACTTTAGCTTAAAGCCCAAACTTGTCTAAGACTTGAGTAATACAGAGAGCTTCTCAGGAAAACTTACTGAGAATAAAAATGTAATGGAATACAACTCATTAAAAAATAATAAATAGTGGCCTGTCTGTCATTCATATCTGATGAATTACAGCGTCTCATGTGAAAACTTAATTACTATCTGAGCATAAAGGTCTATACTGGGAGCCCACAAACCTGAGAAACACTTACTGAGGGATCAGAACAAATTTCTCTTTACGAGATTGTGGACTAGATTACACTGTTAGGCGTAGATCCACTATAGCATAGCAGTGTTTGATACACTTACTGTGTAGGTTATTTGGTGGCAAGGTTCTTCCGCATAAGTAGCGTTGGGTTTAAGTTTGTATTTATGCAATGTTCCGAATTAGGGTAGTCAGTCTGTTCTGTCAGATCATCCTTTTGTCAGCACCACAGGTATGTTTTCAGAGTGAAACAGAGGTATGACCAGAGCACAGGTCTGGTTTTAATCTAGTAGGAGACACAAAAGCATAGGCTACTGAGTGGCGAACATACCCACAAGAACTTTAAGCCCATTTGAAATGTGAACCACGGTATTCTCCACTTGCCTGTCCATGCTGCGGGCGTATCGCCGTTCTACTCTGTAGGTTTGCACTTGAGCTAATGGTTGTCTTTTCTTATTTAAAGATGGGTGCCTTTCACCCTAACCTCTAAACTCCCATGAAAACGGACACCATTCGGACGGGTTTTGCAAACTGAATGGTATAATCATTGAAATGTGCTATGTTGTACAGGTATAAAGGCCTTCATAACTTAAGCCCTTTAAAAATGGGAGTCCACATCTTCTTTTTAAAAAGACTGGTTTTTCACTCCCCTAATTGATTTTCATCAGGGAAAATTCGAAGAAATACTAGCTATCTTAAAATTAATGTAGGGGCGAAAGTTTCTTTTTGAAACATGACCTTTGCTTTTTAGCTGTACTATTGTGTTTTTAACTGTAGTTGAAACTTTCTGCCTCCAGGTGGCAGTCCATGCTGCGATGTATATCCGAAGTCAAAAGATTTGGGGATTGGGTTGGTTTTTACTGTTTCCAAATTGTTGAACTTCCTCACCTGCCAAAATAGAACTCAAGTGCTAAGGCAGATGTCTTTTAGGCTCCATATTTTCTTTTTTTTTTTAATCAGCCGTGAAAGAAACAAAAAGAAAATCCTAGGTCAAAGTAGTCAGAGAATCTGACAAGTACTATAAAAGAAATAGGGGCCCCAAGCGAACATTTATACCATAAAGTATTGTATCAAAAATTTTCCTTTGTCTCTGCTAACCCTAAACCCTCCTCTTCAAGAATTCCTGCCCTCTCTTATTCTTTCCTCTACCATCACCACTACTGTTCTTCTCTCTAGTCCTACACCTTTCACATCACCTTAAACACCCTCAGCTTTTGTTCTTGTTCTACATATTCCATAACTCTGTTCTCTCATCTGATCTCTCTACCCCACTTTTTTCTGTTCCTTAAATCCTTTTCTGACAGGTGCATCAGAAGATACTCAGGTATTATGCTGGAGCTATCCTTCTGCTTAATTTCAGATAAATCATGAAGGTAAATAATTTCTCAACAAAGTAGCTGTAAGTTTTTCTTCCTCATGTGAGGAAAACCACTTGTCTTTCTATTTAGATACATATTTTTTTTAAAGTGCAACCATTCCTGTTTAAACTTTCAAAATAACTTGATCCAAGGTAGAGCATAGAAAACTCAAGCCTTGGCAGTTGACAAGGAGTATCCAGTATGAAACTGAACCCTGTAATAAAAAAAGCTCAAGTACATTTGATAGAAGATAGCTGAATGTGCAACTTTTAATCAAGAACAGCAAACAGATGACATATGCTGTACTCCAATTCTATTGCATATATTTGGTCTGTAGTATGGAGATTCACTGAGCTTTGTATTAGTGCAATAGTGAAAATGGTAAGACTCAGTAGGTTTGACAGCATCTGGAAACATAATAGTTTCCTGAACTTTAAGTGTAGTGTGCTCAATAACCCTCCATTGCTTTAATTGTCTTGCTTGATGTAGTATGAGACACAATATTTTGTTCAATTACTAAATAGGATAATTGCACATATCTAAATCATTCTTATATGCCTATTATTTAATTTATGGATAGCTCAAAAGAGGAAGCACCAAGGAGCTGGAAGGTGCAACTGTGGCATGTCTGCGGCTCCAAAAGTCTGAGGTGCCACCTGAGGTGTGGGAACGCCAGACCAAAGGTATGATAGATGCAACTGGTATGGTAAGAGCAGGATCTGTGAATTTTAGTCTTTGGGAGCTGGTAGAACATGTAGTTCTTAATAGGGTGCAGAGGGGGAACACCATTGCAGACAGGAAACACCATGAGTAAATATTTTGAGTAATGATTCAGTTGTAGGACATGATGACGTGTCAGAGATTTTTTTCATACAAGCATAATCTGGTTTTCAAAATGACAAACACTTTAATAGAATGGAAATATAATGTAAAGATAACTTTATTCTGTTATGGAATGAGTAATTTTCATGGTGGTAGGGAGACACGATGCCAAGAACTATTTACTTCCTTGTAATAGTGAAAGTAACCCAAATGTCTTAAGTCAGCTCTAATGACTCGCCTGAACTGTTATTCTGCTGCACAGCTGAGGCTTATCTTTTCCAGACACTATACAAATTCTGTTCAGCACCATAATTTGACATCAAAGATGTTATATTAGCCTAGATATAGATAAGAACCTGAACTCTGAAAAGGGATTTAGGCAGAGCTTCAATACTTTTGACCAAAATTATTATCCAGAAAACGTCTACTCAGCTGTCTAATCCTGGAGTTGCCCTAATTTGTCACTCACTAAACTGTTTGACTTGAGAGTTTATATGGTAAATTCAGTTTTCTTCAGTGTCCCAGCTTTGCTGAGACTGAAGAACCGTTCTCTGTTCCACCAATGTCTTCATTTGGTGTTAACACCACTGTGCTAATGATTAGCTGCCAATGGCCTGAACAGGGCCCACTGTGGGAAAGGCTTACACAGTTGCAGGCATAACTTTATTCCTGCTGCTCACAGGTGAACACTTGGTCAGTCTCCTTCATGGTTCTCTGGCAGTTGCAAAGAAAATATCAACACCAAATAGATTGGTGCATCTTTGTTTCTATGTTCAGTCATCCAGAATCTCTGAAAATAAATATATTGGGTGCAAATTAAGTCATAGGATATAAAAGACTGTATACTGTAACTACTATTGCAGTGTTTAAAAGAAAATTTCACACAGTTCATTAAACTGTTGATGCTACAAAGGATAACATCAGTAAAAAGGGACAAGCCCATTCTATTCATAGGGTTTAGTTTCTTTTTGCTGAAATGAGAAACTCACTTTTGTAATTGTATGTCATGCCAGTTCTGGTAAGTAATGGCCTGTGGATACATGTACCGAATAACTGAATGATAAAGGACCCATCAGAAGGTCATGTCAAAGCCCCAGTTTTTGCTGACCCCACTGATAAGCACTCCCATAGCAGGCATTCAGTTACCAGCATCACTTCCCATGTGGAATATTATGACCTGGCCATTCATTAGCCTGAGGGTTTTCTTTGTGTTTACACAAGTGCAGTAACTACATTATGGAAACAACAGTTTTGCAGCTGGTTTACTGTAAGACCTTGGGTCAATAACTTCTAAGAACCCTACAATTAAAGGGGAATTAACAGTTCAAAGGTTGTGTACAGACAGCTCTGTCAGTTAAGCTAGAGAGGTTTTCACAGGAGGCTTGTTGTGCAAGACAAACATTAGAACAAGGAAAAGACAGTTGGGAGATTTGTTTAATAGATGGATCATGCTTTTAATTTTTGAAGTATTGAGAAACAGATTTTTTTAGATCACCTTATAGCTAAGAAAATGAGAAAAGTCTTAGTCATAAGTCTATAACCTGGAGGTAATCAACATTCAGTCTAAGGACAGAACCATATTTGATTAGGAAACTGAAGCTGTAATTGTGTGGAAATAATCTGTACAAATATGGAAGTGACATGACTGGAAGAATCATAGAATCATTAAGGTTGGAAAAGACCTCTAAGATCATCAAGTCCAACCATCAACCCAACACACCCAGGCCTCCTAAACCATGTCCTGAAGTGCCACATCTACATGTTTTTTGAATACCCCCAGGAGTGGTGACTCTACCACTTCTGGGCAGCCTGTTCCAATGTCTGACCACTCTTGCAGTAAAGGCATTTTTCCTAAAATCCAATCTAAACCTCCGTTGTTGCAACTTGAGGCCATTTCCTCTTGTCCTATCACTAGTTGCGTGGGAGAAGAGACCAACACTCACCTCACTACAACCATCCTTTCAGGTAGTTGTAGAGAGTGATAATGTCTCCCCTCAGCCTTCTCTTTCCAGGCTAAACAACCCCAGTTCCTTCAGCCACTCCTCATCAGACGAGTGCCCTATACACTTCCCCAGCTTCGTTGCCCTTCTCTGGACACGCTCCAGCACCTCAATGTCATTCTTGTCCTGAGGGGCCCAAAACTGAACGCAGGATTGGAGGTGCGGCCTCACCAGTGCTGAGCACAGGGGCCCCATCCCTGCCCTGCTCCTGCTGGCCACACTATTGCTGATACAAGCCCAGGTGCTTGGGCCACCTGGGCACGCTGCTGGCTCATGGTCAGCCGGCTGTCAGCCAGCACCCCCAGGGCCTTCACTGCCGGGCACTTTCCAGCACTCTTCCCCAAGCCTGTGGCGTTGCCTGGGGTTGTTGTGACCCAAGTGCAGGACCCGACACTTGGCTTTGTTGAACCTCATACAGTTGACGCTGGCCCATGGATCCAGCCTGTCCAGATCCCTCTGCAAAGCTTTCCTACCCTCAAGCAGATCGACACTCCTGGCCAACCTGGTGTCATCTGCAAACTTACTAAGGGTGCACTTAATCCCCTTGTCCAGATACTTGAGAAATATATTAAACAGAACCGGCCCCAACACTGAGCGCTGGGGAACACCGCTTGTGACCAGCCTCCAACGGGATTTAGCTCTGTTCACCACAACTCTCTGGGCCCGGCCATCCAACCAGTTTTTTTACCCAGCAAAGAGTACACCCGTCCAAGCCACGAGCAGCCAGTTTATCTAGGAGGATGCTGTGGGACAGAGTGTCAAAGGCTTTCCTAACGTCCAGGTAGACAACATCCACCGCCTTTCCCTCATCCACTAAGCAGGTCACCTGGTCATAGGAGAAGATCAAGTTAGTCAAGGAGGACCTGCCTCTCATGAATCCATGCTGGCTGGGCCTCGTTGTCTCATTTTACTGTACATGCCACATGATGGCACTCAAGACGATCCACTCCACAATCTTCCCTGGCACCGAGGTCAGGCCGATAGGGCTGTAGTTCCCCAGATCCTCCTTCTGGCCCTTCTTGTGTCATGGGTGTCACATTTACTAATGTCTGGTTGTCTGGGATCTCCCCAGTTACCCAGGACAGCTGATAAATGGTGGGGAGTGAGTGGCTTGGTGAGCACTTCTGCCAGCTCCCTCAGTACCCTTGGGTGACTCCCATCCAGCCCCACAGACTTGGGAATGTCCAGGTGGCGCAGCAGGTCATAAACTGCTTCCTCCTGGATTACAGGGGGTTGATTCTGCAGTCATCCCTGTCTTCCGGCTCAGGGGGCTGAATACCCTGGGAATAACTGGTCTGCCTATTATAGACTGAAGCAAAGAAGGCATTAAGTACCTTAGCCTTCTCATCCTTAGTGGCAATGTTCCTCTCTGCGTCCAATAGAGAGAGGCTGGAGATTCTCCTTGGTTCTCTTTTTGTTGTTAATGTATTTGTAAAAACATTTTTTATCCCTTACAGCAGGGGCTGAGTTCTAACTGGTCTTTTGTCTTTCTAATTTTCTCTCTGCATGACCTAATGAGATCCCAGTATTCTTCTGGGGTTGCCTACCCCTTCCAAAAGTGGTAAACTGTCCTTTTTTTCCTGAGTCCCAGCAAAGTCTCCCTGTTCAGCCAGGCTGGTCGTCTTCCCTACACGTTTGTCTTATGGCACATGGCAACAGCCTACTCGTGTGCCTTTGAGACTTCCTTCTTGAAGAAAGCCCAGCCTCCTGGACCCCGTGGCCCTCCAGAACTGCCTCCTGCGGGAATTTCCCAACTAGTGCCCTGAACAGGCCAAAGTCTGTCCTCCAAAGTCCATGGTAGTGGTGGCAACTTACTGGTGGGTTAGTTGATGTGTTTAATTCAGTGTATAGGTTCTTGCGCTTAAGCTTACAGGCAAATGTTAAAGGGTCTACTTTTTTTATTATCAGCCTTGGAACCTCATGTAGAAGCTTTCTGTGTAGTGAAAATATTTCCTTTTTTTTTAAATTTGTTGATATCAGGTTTTGGTATAGAAAATACTGTAAATTTGTGGTTTATCTAAAAAATAGGATAGTATTGTGCAGTTCACATGGTTAAAAAGATGTATATATTTCTGATCACATTCTTATGTCAGAGGTGTTAGTGATTTCAATTCACTCTTGGCACTGCAAGTCATTTGAGCCCTGTGGGTACTGACTGGAATACTTCCATCTCAAGTCAGGCTTTGTTTAGCACCATTTGTCAGTAACTAAATATTCTTTAAATAATTCTTTAGCTTTAGTACTTTGTAAACTCTTTTTCACTTGGTTTGTTATGTCACAGGCAGTGCTTTTTGTTTAGAGACACATGAGCTTAAGAATTTGACGGTAAACAAAACATCTCTTCTGTGGTGTTTGGCTCATTCTCAAATGTCATAAGGAAGTGATTTTTACTGTGGTACTATAAAGACACAAGTATACACACTATTTCTGAGAAAAACAAATAAATTTCACTGTGGTCTGTTGTTAAGCAGAACAGTTTCTTATCTGTGAATAGCTTTTAACCTTTTAACTTGGCATTATAAACTGTGCCTTCATATAAAGCTCTGATAAGATGCAAACCAAACAGGCAGTGCAGTAGCTGCGAGTCTTAGACATTCAATATCATAATATTAATTCATTATGAGAGTCCTTGATCTTAAACTGTAAGAACAAATCTTTAGAGCTTTATGCTGTAGTGTCCCTCAGTGTCATCCAAAATAGCGCGTGTGTGTTTGAAATGCGTGAGTAGTCCCTTTATCAAGAACCGTGTTCTAAAGTCAGTCAGTAACACATGGAAATGGCTTGATGCTGTACTAACTCTGCCCACTTGGTCAGTTGCTTTACTGCAGACTTTCCTACTGTTCAGTGGCAGTGTATTTCTTCTTGAGCACAAGCCAGCTGGCATCTTTCAACTTTTGTATTATTTGATTAATTTATCTTATGCTTCTGTCAAGCTGGGTTTTATGAAATAGTGTTAACTGAAGCGTACGCTAGTCATCAAGTACTCCTTTCAGCTTGTGATTAATCAGGGCAGACACATTAACTTTAAAAAAAATAAAAACCTGTTCTTTGAAGATTATTTTCTGTTTTCCTCATAATTGTGTTTGATATTTAAAATAGTTTTTAAAAGTTTAGAAGCAGACAGAGGCATCTGTCACTTCTAGCCAAGAGCTTTATGATGCTTGTATTTATCATTGGTCAGAGAGGTCCTTGACATTGCACACTTAAGGTAGTGATCCTGCACACTTAATTAAGCTAATAGGTTATGAAAAGGACACTCTGGAACTGCTGTTTATTGTCCATTCCTAAGAATTGAGGGGCCTAAGAAGTTAACTTCCCTATGCTGTAGCTATCAACCTGGGTACCTTTTCTCCCAGAAGAATATACCTTCATATTCTGCATTAATCAATTTGAAAAGGATTAACTTGATTTATTTTTTAATCAGTAACGTCTGAGACAGCTTTGTTTGGGTGCTTCACTATCTCATATAAAATATTCTCTTTCATCTGCCACCCCACAGTATTTAGATTGAACCGCCTTGTTACCTGTGTGCTTCCTTCTGCTGGGATGCAGCTTCATCTGTTTAAAAACAAGTACACTTTCTGTCCTGTTATTGTTGCAGCTTATTTTTTGCACAGTCTTTAGTATCAGTCTTGGAATAAGTTTAAAAATTTTAATTTTTAAAATTTCCTGCTGTTCTACAGAATGGATTTTAAAAGATAGAAAATGACAATAAATTCTTGGAACTGATTAGGTTGGCTCAGGTTCTGTATTGGGTAGCGTAACACAAGATCTGGAGTTTTATTAGTCTCACTTTCATTTTCTCAGTATTTCATCCACAGAAAATCAGCTGTATCTCAGATGGTGTGAACAAGGAACAAGGAAAAGAGCGTGTTTCAAAACAAATGTCAAACAGAAATTAGCAGTCTGGAAAATATTGCATCACGGTGAGGGACACAGGCAAAGGCTGTATTTGCTGGAGACACCTCCCTGATACTCACCAATCTGAGGACTGGTGGTTTTTTTATGCATAAAAAGTGTTGTGTTTTTTTCCACAATTGTGCAACTGCAAGGGCTGCTTTCTCTTTTATTTTCTGTTTATCCTCTTTGTTTTAGAGGTCACAAAATGGTATGTTTAAATGTAGTTTGTAGTACAGAATGCAGACATCTGTGGAGTCTTGGAGACTTCTCTTCCCGAAGAGCTCTGTAGAGTTTGTTCTCTCTTAACTGGAAGTATCTCACAGAGTAGGTTGCAGCTTTATGGCCAAGATTTTAAAAAGTAATTCTCAGATTGCT
Source organism: Phalacrocorax aristotelis (assembly GCF_949628215.1). Taxonomy (NCBI): domain Eukaryota; kingdom Metazoa; phylum Chordata; class Aves; order Suliformes; family Phalacrocoracidae; genus Phalacrocorax; species Phalacrocorax aristotelis. The sequence continues at coordinate 5,886,892 of NC_134293.1, read as the reverse complement.
TTTTAGGTGCTTAACTTGGGAGACCTTAAAAATTATACTTGGTGATAATCTTACATATTTTATTGTGTTGCCATATAACATCAGGAAAATAAGGTCATTTCTCTGGACTGCTATTTCATATTCCATCTTGTCTGTTTAGATTACATGGAAGGGCTTGTGGTTCACTATGTATGTAGTGATGCATACTTGTAATGCAATTAAGAGTTGGGTTGTCATGGGCAAGACAAGAGTAAACAGCTTATAGTGGATCTCAATACCGGGGTGTGTTTTAGGAATCAATGAGAGCTCTTAACGCACCTGATTATTTCGCATACTCATTTGCTCCCACTCCGTGTTGTATTTACCATCTTCCTTTAGCCTGATGATTTTAGTGCACAGAACACCTCTCTGACTGGTTGGGACTCTCTGGGCGAGTAGCAGTAGAATGGTTATTCCCCTACTAGCATGGCTCTGAATCAGGAGGGTGCTAAAATGGTAATGATCATTTTAGAATTATTTCAGAAGCATAGTTTAAAAATAGAGATCTCCAAATTCTGCTCCCAGCTGACATAATACAGCCTGTAGGATTTTACAGTTACACTATACCAAGTCTGGTAATTTCTAATTGATTAAATGCAGTGAAAAGGCATCCAGTGTGTATTATGAAACTTAAGAGATGGAGAGTCATTCTACCCAGTCAAGTAATTTTTAACTGAGGATTTATATTCTATGACTGGGAAGTCATTTCAGGATGCCAGCGATCTGTCTTTCATATATGCAGATTTACTCTTCCATTGCAAAGAGAGGGAGTTTCAAAGGCAAAAACATGGGAGGAAATCAGGATCAGAGATGTTACGTTGGATGAGGATTTTGGTGCTTCTGTATGGGAAATACAGGAAATACTCCTCCCTGAAGGCCCTACTAGGATGATGAACAACGTGTTCTTTTGGAGAATTCTCAAATTGTAATGAAGTTTTAGAAGGTGGTACGTGAGAAGAGAGAAGGAAATAACTGGGCTTTGGCTTTTGCTGGTCAGAGAGCTATCTTGAGCTGCCTTAACCTTTCAGTCAGTGTTGTAAAGTCACAGAAAATTCCCCTTTGCACTCCCTTCTGCCAGGTCTCAGATGACTAAGCCAAAACTAGTCATCATAAAAACAGAATGAGGCAAGAAAATGCTTTTGACCAAAAGTCTTACTATTTCTGTCACTTAATGGTGAAGCACGCAGTCTACATCAGCTCCTTTTGCTTTGATGGCTGTGGTCCAAATACCCCTTTACTACAATAGTTAGATGAACCGTTCAGGCTGTGCAAAGTGATTATTTTGCATCTTATCCTATCAAGAATAGAGACAAAAATTGTCATGGATAATAATAGCACCAGCTAACTAATCTGTAACAATCCTTTAATGTTTGTACTAGGACTGCTTAATATACCTTAAAATTACTTAAGCCATTTTATAAAGCCATTCATCACTTTCTAGAATCTGACCTTACTATATATCAACGCATGTTCTTCCCTATCCCTATTTTTTATCTTTAATACGTGACTTTTCAAACTCCCAAGTGATGTTCCCCCTTCCAAAAGCAGCTTCAAAGGCTATCCTCTCTGTCACTGTGGTCGAGTGTTGTGTAAACAAGCGGTGTTTGCTTGCCAAAAGGAAAACAAGCTAAATAGTATGGCCCTAGCCTGGAATTCCTATAGAAAGAGAGGGAGGTATGAAAAGCAACAGCATTAGAATATCTGCATCTTTGTTGTGGTTTAACTCGGTAGGCATCTAAACACTACAGTGTCATTTACTTGCTCCCTCTTCCCAATGGGATGTGGGGGGAGAATCAGGGAGGAGAAAAGTCAAACACACAGCTTGCGATAAAGACAGTTTATTGTCCCTTCCTTTTCCGTCCCAGTAATAATGGTGATAAAAGAATATACAATATATGTGATGCACAGTGCAATTGCTTGCCACCCATTGAACAATGCCCAGCCAGTGCCAGAGCAATGATGGCCACCTGCCAGCCAACTCTTTCCAGCTTTATACACTGAGCATGATGTCCATGGTATGGAATATCCCTTTGGCCAGTTTGGGCCAGCTGTCATGGCTGTACCCCCTCCCAGCTTCTTCTCAGTAGGGTATGAGAAGCTGAAAAGTCCTTCATTAGTGTAAGCACTGCTTAGCAAGAACTAAAACATCAGTGTGTTATCAACATTATTCTAATACTAAATGCAAAACAGAGCACTGTACCAGCTGCTAGAAGAATATTATCCCAGCTGAAACCAGGACAATCTCTTTCTGCTAGAATATTGTGTCCAGTTTGGGACTCTAATACAAGAAGAGCAAGTTCAGTGGAGGGCCACCAAGATGATCGGTGCTGGGGTGCATATCTCATGAGAGCCTGAATGAGCAGGTATTGTTCAGCCTGGAGAAAGACCCAGGCGACCTAATCACAGCCTTCCAGTGACTTTAAGGAGGTCACTAAGGAGATGGAGCCTTGCTCTTTGCAGTGGTGCATGGTGGGAAGATCACGGAATCCCAGGTGGGAAGGGACCTCAGGGATCATCTAGTCCAACCTTTCTAGGAAGAGCCCAGCCTAGACAAGACGGCCCAGCGCCCTGTCCAGACGACTCTTGAAAGTGTCCAATGTGGCAGAGTCAACCACTTCCCTGGGGAGATTATTCCAATGGTGACTGTCCTCACTGTGAAAAATTTCCCTCTCGTGTCCAATCAGATTCTCCCCAAGAGAAACTTGTGTCCATTCCACCTTGTCCTCTCCATGGGACCCCTTGTAAAAAGGGAGTCTCCATCTTCTTTGTAGCTACCCCTTAAGTACTGGTACATGGTGATGAGATCCCCTCTAAGCCTCCTTTTCTCAAGGCTGAATGAGCCTATCCTCGTCTGGCAGCTTCCCAGTCCTTTGATCATTCTTGGTGGCCCTTCTCTGGACCCCTTCCAGCCTGTCCACATGCTTTTTGTATAGCGGGGACCAGAACTGTACACAGTGCTTCCAGGTGTGGCCTGACAAGCGCTGAGTAGAGCGGGATAATAACTCTCTGCTGGTGATGCCCTTTTTGATGCAACCCAGCATCCTGTTGGCCACAGCAGCACACTGTTCGCTCATGTTGAGCTTTCTGTCCACCAGGCCCCCCAGGTCCCTTTCCACAGAGCTGCTCTCCAGCCAGGTGGATCCCTGTCTGTGCTGCTCTCCCAGATTATGTTTTCCCAGGTGCAAGACCTTACACTTGTCCTTGTTGAACTTCGTAAGGTTCTTGCTGGCCTGCTCTTCCAGCCTATCCAGATCTCCCTGCAGAGCAGCTCTCCCTTCCGGAGTGTCTTACTTCCCCACTCAACTTGGTGTCATCTGCAAAGTTCATCAGGCTACACTTGATCCCATTATCCAGATCACTTATGAAGATGTTGAATAACATTGGGCCCAATATTGATCCCTGGGGGACCCCACTAGTGATGGGTTGCCAGTTTGGAAAAGGAGCTATTTACCACCACCCTTTGGGTGCAGCCTGTCAGCCAGTTCTCCACCCACTGCACAGACCACTTGTCTAGGCCATAACGCATTCGTTTCTCTGGGAGGAGACCATGGGGAACTGTATCAAAAGCCTTGGAGAAGTCCAGGTAGACAATGTCCACTGCCAGCCCGTGGTCAAACAGGCAATTCACTTTGTAGAAGGTGACCAGGTTTGTCAAGCACAATCTGCCCTTAGTGAAGCCAGATGAGCAGCAATGGGCAGTGTACCATATTTCAACAGCTGTCTGAAGTTCACCTACATGTTGGTTTTGCTTGCTAGAGAGTTCCATGGTAGACTCTCAAAAAAAGACATTTTAAAAACACTTCTGGATAGATTTAAGTCTGTCAAACCAGGGTGACCGAAGAAATATGCACGGTTACAAAAAGGAGTGCTTTGCATTACATATGCAGTCTGTGAGGATGGATTGTTGGCTACTAAAAACTGAGGCTGGTCAGGGCTGATCTTAGATGTCTATTTCCAGATCTGTTATTTTCAAAAATATTTCTTTATTAGAGAAGGCATAAGCCTTGTGGGCTTATTGGTAGTGCAAAACCACAGTCAGTGTGGGTGCAAAAGGTTTATTAGTAACGGGGTCAGCAGAATGAGATTTAGCATCTCTAGATGTGGGAAATGTTCCTGTGGCTGTTCTCTTCCTGATCTACCGATGCATTTAATCCCTTTTCTTATCAAATAGATAAGCGTGCTGGGACAGTATTGACATAGAAATATTAGACAGTTCTTGAGAAAAGTTCCGTGCTGGTTGTTTAAAAGAAAACAATTAGGGAGAGAAAAATTCCAGAGATTTGGGTAGAAGTATGACTTGATAGAAACAAAGACATGGTAAATACATAGATCAGGTAGCTTGAAAGAGTTTCTTTTTATTTGATGTGGACTGTTTAGTAATTCTAAGCTTTTTTGAGTAAATTACCAAGATGCCCAATGATTCTTTCTCAAAGTGCCAGCAGTTGCAGCTGCTGCAGATGTAGAGTTCAGCGGGAGGGTGTTTCCTGTTTTGATAATGGGTTAGTCGTGTCTTGTGGATTCTTCAGCTAACTAGCATCATGGATCTTTCTATGGAAGGAAAATGCCTCACAACTGCCTCGTAAGGAAAGCATGTTTAGCGGCATAAATAAGGAAGCAGCGCACTTTCAGGAGACAAAATTACTTAAGAGTATGCTCTTATTTTCTCCTGATTTTGTCCCCTTCAAATTCAGCTGCATGATTGTCCCTCAGCAAGGAAATACAGAACTGGATGATGATCCACACTTCTCTGAGTATCACAATTGGTCCATGTTCTTCAGAGCCAGAATTTTCAGACTGGGGTGCAGTACTACAGCGAATGCAAACACTTCCTTTGGGAATGTAATTTAACCAATGTCTAAATTTGTACCTAAGTCAGATTTCCATTGATCCAAGTCAAAGAAACAATGGTCCATGTCTTTTCAAAATGTGCACAGCAGCACACAGTATTAATGTGCTAGTCAGGAAGGCACTAGTATATAGAGATAAGTAGGGTGAGAGAGATTGAGAAAAAATGAGAATTGGAGTCTGTGGGTGCAGTATAGGAGAACAAGGAAAAATTTACAGTTGTGCACATCAGAGGTTTCGTGGGAAAGGCTGACAGAAGGATTAGTGATGCTTTAGCAGAGAAAACATGCTTTCCAGTTGGTTAGAGCTCCAGGGGTAAAGATCTCAGCACAGTTCCCAAAGGAAAGAGAAAAAGAAATCGCTATGAACGTTGTCATTGCCTACACTCACAGTGATTCAGGAGTAACTGAGGGAATGATAATGAAAAGATTATGCTGTGAGGAAAAAAAAGAGGACTTGAAAATATGTTTTCTGATTATTTCCTGATACAGGTAAGATCATTCATAGTTTTCAAATTATTTAACTTCCTACTTTCTTAGTCCAGGATGGAGCACAGTTGCTTCTGTTTCCACCTGAGGTTATTCTGAGTGTATATTACCTGTTTTAGTATTAAGCAAAAATGTCATTTTCCTTATTTTAACATTATGTCTATGTGCTTCCAAAACATAACATGGCAGAAACAGACTGCATTACGTGCAAACTTCAGGCTCTGGGGATTTTGGTGGACTTCCCAATAGACTTAATAATAACCTTTTTCAGAGCTCATTAAACTCTGAAGAAAGAGTCTGTTCATATATCATGCAAAGTGTAATTTGTAATTACGCTAAGTCTAATGTAAACATGTGATATCAGTCATTTAGGAGAAAATTATGTAAAAGGTAAGAAACAAAAAACCCCACATTTCAGAAATCAGTGATGGAACACTGGATTAACAGCCCTCATCATTGCCCAGGCTGACCTTAAACATTTATTTGGTGTGAACTGCAGGTAAGTTTTCAAGTCCTGTTAAACCAAAGAACATCATCCAGCTTCCATGATAAGAGACTCATAACCCTATTCAAGGATTTTATAGAGTGGCTAAATCAACCTCAATCATTCTCTATTTAACTTCAGTTTTTGGAGCAGTTTATATGGAAGTATATTGTTTTAATGGTATTTCTAGCGTATTCCCATGAGAAATAATACAATTGGCTGTATGTTCCTTCATGTTGTGGTTAATGACTGTGCTGTCGGATCAAAATTTTATATACTTTTGAGCAATATTTTAATATCTTCAGATGAAAAACAGCACAGAAATACAGAATGCAGTTATACCATGTAAAAATAGTCCTCGTGATTCCTTAGGTTGAATTTTAGCTTCTGTTCCCCTTTGTTTTAGGGTATTTTTATCTTTCAGAACCTAAGTTACTTTTATACTTCAATATTCTGTTCTTTGTTTCAGCCCATAAATTTATGGATTGTATTTTGAAAACCATATTTAAATCTCTTGTATTATCTGATCTTGATTAGAAATTCTGAATCATACTGACATCAGCCAGTGCTCTGTTGCTTAAATTGGAGGTTCTTCCTCAGACCATGCTTTCACTAAATAAGAACACATTTGCAATTCTGTAGTTCACTGTTATTTCTCAAGCAAAAAAATCTTGCACATAGTACTTTTAATGTCATCTTTCTTTACATTCAACTGCGACAAGCGTGTATTGCAGGACCAGAGGTAACAAACACTTTTCTATACATTTTCCTATGCACATGACAGCTCTTCCTTATGCTCGAGACAGTGACATTTTCAACAGGCAAAATATAACAATGTTATTGCAAGGAGTGTAGGGCATGCAGCCCAGCAGGCAGCCACACACAGGTTTTTATGCCCAGTTAACTGCCAGCTGCCGTTTTACTTTTTTGCTTTAATCTACTAGTAGCTAGCCTTTACTGCTGCAGCTGCGGCTGGAGATCCCACGAGTCAGTCAGTATGTTTCAGAAGTCACTTCTGCTTGAGACAACAGGCATCAAGGCCTAACGAAATCTGGTTATTTTTCGTCTGCTTTGTCCCTCCTTCACTTCCTTGTCGATGTTTGAAATATGCACACATAGCAATTTTGAAAAGGGTGGCTAATAGGGAGTTTTGTTATTACTGTATTTCTGAGTTTGGCCTGACTTGCAACTAGCAGACAGGAAGGAACGGATTTACTGACAGTTACAGCTTTCATTTTTGCTCTTGGATGTTCACATACTGAAATTTTCCATTCTGCCCTGTCATCATTTGACGTGCAATCTTGCACTGCCTAGATCAGGAGGTGGCAAATGAAATATTACACTCTTTACCCTAAACCAATGCTTTTAATATACCTTAAATCTGCAGAAACTAAAAAGAAGTCCAGACAGTAGATTTGGGATCCTACTTGTATTTGCGTATTTTGAAGTGCCTAGACCTGAGTGTTTTATTTTGCTTTTGATAGAAGGTTGTTATCCCCCCTTTATAAAGAACATTTCAAATGAATGAAGAAGCCAGTGAAGAAAATGCTACAGTTAATGGTAAATATGTTAAAATACTTAAAGGTACAGAAAGCAATCAAAACGCTAAACCAATGAAACTGTTTTGCCATTTTGCAAAGTTGGAGGGAATATTCAAACCAAACAAATTTTCTTTGGGAAATGAAAAACCAAACCAGTGTAAAAGACGACGATTAACAGTAGTAAATATGAGGAGGTATTTGGGGAACACCTTTTATAACAGTAGTTACTGGTGTTACTAATTGTATCTTTGTCAGAAACTACTAGAAGCTTCTAATAAAAACACTGAATTTACTGAGGTTCCAGAGCATAAAGGCAGGAAGAACTGGTGAGAAGCTCTATTGTTTCATTGCATAAATCCTCATTTTATGACACAGCACCTGGGGGTTGGCTTCCATGGACCAACTTTTTTTTGTGTTGAGTGGAATGTCATAAGGAAAGTGTCCTTAGAATTACGTCTACTTTTTTTTTCACCCTCTAGATTAAACATAGCAAACTGATAAAGTTGAAATCTTCCATATTTATAGAAATTATCAGTTTCATTTTTCATGTCTCCATGAGACATTTAAAGAAGTAGAGGGTGAGAAAGTGGAAAATTCTAGTCTATATTGTGTAATTCTCCAAGTGTGACATGGATATGCAGTTGTCACTGTTTCCATCTCCATCCTTTGGAACAGAACATTTTCACCATAATCCAGTCTGAAGAGCTTTCAGAACAAATGCCTCTGAAACACACCCACATGAGATTAGCAAGCACTGAAAAACCCAATGGAAGTGGGTCACCTGGAACCTTTAAAAAGTTCTTATCCTACAACTCCTGGATTCCTCACAACCCATGTATCACGTGGTTTCTCTTCCATTTCTGCTATATTTGGTATTTGGTGTAGGAATTTTGGCACTAAAAATATATTTTTTGCAGATAACATTTTTTGATAAGAAGTGCAAACTGAGACTTGTGGATGCTATCCCAGGGTGGTCTAGCACCGTCTATGACAAACCCTCACCATTGTCATTGTTTATGTATTTATATACCCTTGAGATGAAAAAGTACAGAGAGGCTTTCATGTGGCTCAGTACCCCATCGTACCAGGCGTTGGATACAGCACAAACAAAAAGACAACACTTGTCTTAAAATAACTTCTTGAGTACGTAACACACACTAAAGCATCGCCCAGGAAATCATTACTGTTCTACAGTTAAGTGAGAGCGAGCTGGAAGATGTGAATGAAGTCTCATAGCTAGTAGAGAAAATAGCCCTTCAGCCCAGAAAAGGAACAGAAAATAAATGAAGGTTCTTAATAGACTCAGTGAGTAATTTGTACCACAAAGTGGTCACGTGAAAGAAGTAGTGAGCGTTTCAGTAAAAAGCATGAGTCCATTTCCATGCTGTAAATGGTCTTTTTCAGATCTGACTCCATCTTGATTGATTTACTCTTTGATGTCTTAGAATCATAAAATCATTAACGTTGGAAAAGACCTCAGGATCATCAAGTCCAACTGTCACCCCAATGCTACCATGTCTCCTAAGCCATGTCCTGAAGTGCCACGTCTACACGTTTTCTGAACACCCCAGGAATGGTGACTCTACCACTTCTGGGCAGCCTGTTCCAGTGCCTGACCACTCTTGCAGTAAAGACATTTTTCCTAAAATCCAATCTAAACCTCCCTTGTTGCAACTTGAGGCCATTTCCTCTTGTCCTATCACTAGTTGCGTGGGAGAAGAGACTAACACTCACCTCACTACAACCTCCTTTCAGGTAGTTGTAGAGAGTGATAATGTCTCCCCTCAGCATCCCCTTCTCCAGGTTAAACCCCCCTCAGCTCCCTCAGCCGCTCCCCAGCACACTTGTTCTCCAGACCCTGCCCCAGCTCCATTGCCCTCCTCTGGACACGCTCCAGCACCTCAATGTCATTCTTGTCCTGAGGGGCCCAAAACTGAACGCAGGATTGGAGGTGCAGCCTCACCAGTGCTGAGCACAGGGGCACCATCCCTGCCCTGCTCCTGCTGGCCACACTATTGCTGATACAAGCCCAGGTGCTTGGGCCACCTTGGCCACCTGGGCACACTGTTGACTCATGCCCAGCCGGCTGTCACCCAGCACCCCCAAGGTCTTCTCCACTGGGCACTTTCCAGCACTCTTCCCCAAGCCTGTGGTGTTGCCTGGGGTTGTTGTGACCCAAGTGCAGGACCCAGCACTTGGCTTTGTTGAACCTCATGCAGTTGACCTTGGTCCATGGATCCAGCCTGTCCAGACCTCTCTGCAGAGGTTACTAGGCAGCTTTTTTGCTGTGAGTCCTGCCCATCATACTGACTTGTAATTGTTTTCTGGTGGTTCAAAAATATCTTAGTTACAGCTGATCTTCCTGGTGAGGCAGGGAGATGGTCCAGGTGCCATGTGGGGGAGGTCCTTTCCAATTCTTTTTTAAATTATTATGTCTTACTGGTACTTTAAGGACTAAATTTCCTGTTCAACCAGTGAAGTTTATCAAATGGGATAAAGCTGGAAGCAGGGAAAGGAAATGCATAAAGAATGGAGCCATCAGTTTGTAAATGCAAGTAGAGTATTTCGTCCTTATCACAGGAAGAGTGTGTGAAGTCTTAACAAATCTTCTAAGACGCTAAGTGTTTATAGGTGCCTGCAATGTTATGTTCTGAATTTGTAATGTATATGCAACATTTCTGAAAGATCATCATGCAGATGTCTCAAAAAATAGTTAGATTAGTTAGGAAAAGGGAATTAGAAAAAAATCAGTAGTAATTTATGAACAGTTGGGGCAATTGATCATTATCTCTTTAGGGTTACATGACGTTAGGAAAATCAGCCCTTGTTATCATCAACTTTGCCTCAGTGTAATAGTTATTTGAGGACTCGAGGTGTCCTGATCTCAGAGGATTACAAAAAACCAAACAGAGCTTGTCTTTTAAATGTTTTCAAGAATATAACTCTTGAGTTGATGCAGAATATTGCAGTCAACGAACGTGACTTGATTTGACTAAAATTGCAGAAAGCTTATTGTTGAGGCTACAGGCCATCACATTTTCAGGAATAAAACAAAATTTAACTCAAAATGACAACATGATCAGAATGCCACTGAATAGGTCAAACATTCTGCTGTGAAAGGGCACCTCTTTCATCAAAGTTAATGCAAGTAAAGCAACTAGTTCTTGCATTTTGATAAGGCAGAGGCAGAAGTGGCTGCACAAAAACAGGAAATGTGTGTGGAATTGGTTTTCTGAGGATGAAACTTCCCAAGCAGTGTAGAATATTTGTAAGAGGAGAGCACAGTGAGCTTGTTTGCTTAGCAATCTCAGATTCCACCTAAGAAATTAATGGTGCTCTCTTGTTCTTCTATGAGAGTTTTATTATCAATTTTGGTGAGTAAAAGGGCAGGTCCTGTTTGAAAAACTGGAGTGGTTAAACAGTTTCCTGAATGGCTGTACCTCAGCCAATCCTTTAAACAATTCCCATGAGGAAATAAGATGTTTACCTTCTTCTGGTCATTGCAAATCTGATTTTTCATGTCCAATCCCTACATAGCCTTTCCTTGATTTGACCAGTCTCCAAGCACAGGGGTATGAGGAAGCTGAATAATAAAAGCTTAGAAACCATTGGTCACAACTGAATTCACTTAAATTTTTCCTAAGGTATGTTCTTTTTTACAGTACTAGACATTAAGATTCCCCATGTTCTATGGAAAAAAGAGGTGAGATTTAATAAGAAAGGGAAGGATGCAAATAAAATTTTTAAACCCAGGCAAAACAGCAAATGCGAAGAGGAGTGTAACTTTCCTCTTTGAACTTCAAAGTTTCCTTTCAGTTTAAACACTTTGAGTGAGACCCTTGAGATACATAGAGCTGTATTCACACTCAAGCAATTGTAACTGTCTATATGGTTTGGGAAGAGCTGTCATGCATAAGAAACAAGGTAGAAATCTGTGGCGTGACATTGGGTGACACAGCTTACACATTATTTCTGCCCGTTGATTAGATGTCTGGAATATTTTAAACAAAGGTATGTCAAATGATAATTCCAGTGAGAGGAATTTAAAAAAAAAAAAATATATATATAAATCTGAGTGTGAACATTCATGAGCAGTGGGTGCAAAGAAGCATAAGCTTGATACAGTCAAGCAGATGAATGCTCAAACTACAGAAAACTCAGGTCTGTTTATCAAGAGATTCATCTCTAGCAACCCTGGATGGGATACATACAGGTATATTCATGCATGAACAGAGGTACACATAACTCGGTTTACCTCGAGGAGTGCTTTGCACAAGCACTAGAAACTAGAGACAGAAAAAAGAAAATGCCTTGCCCAAGCCTGTCCTGTAAAAATGTGACAGATAAAAAGAGAATACGTGTTTCCTTGTTTCCTCTTGCAGCCTTATGCCTTGTTTCAGTAGATCTTTAATTAGCAGCTGTAAATCTTTCTCTAGTTATCATTGTAATGATTTTGACCTTGCATTAGTCAGCAGATTTTAGACTTGTCTTTAATTTGAAAACAGTTCTAAACAGTTTTCTTAGAATAATCGTACGTAGTATCAGTGAACAAGTAACTCGGGACAAAATCCTTGAGAGTGCACTGGCATACCACAGCATTTCTGAGTCTGCAGTTGCCGAGCAGCACTTCATACCGTATGCCACCCTTGGCTCCAGCATTGCTTGTGGCTTTCAGACAGCAGATAGAAACCTGATTCTGTAACATGTCAATTCCACATGTTGTCTAAAATTGAAAATCAGCTTA